>NC_090932.1:1357362094-1357987094 GCF_040938575.1 Ambystoma mexicanum | reverse complement strand
GGGGATGCACCTTTCTTTTACCCACTCGTATGTTTCGTCTGGCAGCCCTCGAAGCCCCTCAGCTTTGCATTCAATCTTTTCATCATGCCACTTGTTGTCTGCATACCTTGTCCCTTTTATGATGAAAAATGGCTCTTGGAGGCAAATTACTCCTTGTCGTCTGCTGGTGCATGTTTGTTAGTTTTCCAATTTTTCCATGGTGACTGTGTGTGCCTGAAATGTCTTTTTTATTCTACACAGCATCAGATGAATCAAACATTGGGCCTCAGACAAGGGTACTTTCTGTGGAATTAACATTTTTGGGGTTCCAGTTGCATGAGGAATAAGTGTGCACACGTAGAAACATTCATTACTTGCTTGCTTTGCTGCGGTGCTCATGTCTGAATACCATTTATTTGATTGGTCAGGGTGTCGGGGGTCCTCTATTTCATCTATAAATGATAAATATCATATCTGTTTTTTCCGCCCCCCTTTTTCTCCCCCCTCTTTTGTTTTTTAATTGGGTACCAACTCGTTGGTATTACAGCGGGAATATTGGGGACCATGCATAATCGAAGTTGTTCTTGGTGACATGTGTGTATTCAGTAGTGGTTTCTGGTGCCGTGTGTGTGTGCATGCTTGTATTTCTGGAGTTAGTCAACCAATAGTAATCGTCATTTACATCCCATCCAGGCTCTATTTCCTTGGCCATAGTATTACTCAACAATGGGATAGCAGTTTTGTTTTCATGCAATGGTTCATAGGGTGGCGTTGTATTTATACTATTCGATTCAACGTTATAAGTGTCCTTCCAAATGGTTGTTACTCCAGTCCATATTAGTTTAGACCCTGGTTTTATCATGTTAGCCCCGCTCCCATCTTTGTTCATTTCATTTGCCTCAAATAAAACTACGTTATACCAAATAAAATAAAACATCATTATTGCAAATAGTATGGCAGCATATTTTATAACGCATTCCACATTGCTCAATCTACTGGCCCTAGTTGCATCCCTATTTCTATCTAACATTTCTGCCTGCTCAGCCGTTTCATTGCATTGGCTCATGTTGAACCTATGTGGGCGAGACAAATTCGTTAAGTCATCATGAAAAGAAACATATTTGCAATTGTTCATTCTTTTTCATCTTTTGCTTAGTTAGGCATTTAACAATTTCTTTCCATTTATCATAAAAACAATGAGGAAAAATAGGAAAAATAACACAATTCATATGAGAGTAAAAGAGAAAAAAAGAGAAAGAGAGAGAGAGAGAGAGACAGAATATGTAAAAATCATTTTGCTTTTTTACTATACTTTTCCTGTCTTAGTTGCAGTTTTCATCATATCAGACTGTGTTAGCAATGCCAACCACACAGTCTGTTTCATTTTGGGGGAGTGCGACACTGCGCGCCCTTCTCATGTCCGAGAGGTGCACCCAGTATTTCAGTCCCTTCACCTTAACTGCAGTTGGTGTGCTGTACACCACTGTGTATGGACCATGAAATCTTGGTGAATTCCACCTTTTTACAGAGCTTCTAACATAGATGTGTTCCCCTGGCATTAATGGCCCCTCCGGGCTATCTGCTGCTGGCATGGAGGTGTCTGTTGCTACATCTTCAGTAAATGGCGGAGCAATTTGTTTTGCTATGCTGCGTACTGCGCGTGTTAGCTGTGCTAGGTATTCCTTAAACTCTTCCCCCAACACTGTGGCAGCCCTGTGTGCATCAGATGCTCTCCTAACAGGAGAGAGCGGAGTGTGCATTCTTCTCCCCGTCACGATTTCGTGGGGGCTCAAATGGTGATCCTTGCATGGCTGATTTCTGAGTTGGAACAGTGCTAGGGCAGACAATATATCCAATTTTTTTTCAACGTGCTGCATAATTTCGATAAATTGCTTTTGAGCAGCCCGTTGATCCTCTCCACAACTCCATTGGCCATTGGATGATAAATCAAACATAATTCATGTTTCACCCCCAGAAGGGAAGTTACTTCTTTGAAAAGGTCATTCACAAAGTGCGTGCCGTTGTCTGAACGGATCACGTCACATATTTCCCACCGCGAAAATACTTCTCGCACAAGGAACTTGCCAGCACATTTTGCATCAGGATGGGAGGCAGGGGCCTGCTTCCACCCACCGTGAAAAAGGGCATACCACCACAATCAAGTATCTCGCTCCATTACATCTTTCTCCCATATCGGCGTAGTCGATATGTAGTTCTCTGAATGGACCTGTAGGG
Organism: Ambystoma mexicanum; assembly: GCF_040938575.1. Taxonomy (NCBI): domain Eukaryota; kingdom Metazoa; phylum Chordata; class Amphibia; order Caudata; family Ambystomatidae; genus Ambystoma; species Ambystoma mexicanum. The sequence continues at coordinate 1,357,984,880 of NC_090932.1, read as the reverse complement.
CGTGGCAAAGTGCCGCGCAGAGTTCGTAATGTCATTCCTGAATTGTAAGTTTGGCATGTAGTACATTCAATCACAAATTTAGACAAGTATTCGTGCAGATTGGGAACAAACCAATCCTCCTGAATGTCTGAGGCGATGTGTTGTTTTGCAACGTGAGCTGGGAAGTGCAGTTGTTGGAACGTTACTTCTAATAATTCTACAGGCATCACTACCTTGCCTGTCGTTTCCTGTCTCCAAATGAGATCTGTGGCTGATTGTTTACACCCTCGTTTGCCCCACAACTCCTGCTCTTCCGGTGGGGCCCTTCTCTGGAGTTCTATCAATTGTGCTATGGGCGTGTTACTGTGTGGTTCTGCTGGTTGATCTGCTGTGGCTGTTTTTACAACATACTCTGATGTTGGTGTCTTATTGAAGTACGAGGCCTCCTTCGCTGCTGTGTCGGCTGACGCGTTCCCCAATGAGACAGCGTCTGTTTTATTGGTATGGGCTTGGCATTTAACCACTGCCACTATCGATGGCTCTGCTAAAGCTTCTATTAGTTCATTTAGCAAGGTGGCATGTTGTATGGGGGACCCGTCTGCTCTTCTGAACCCTCTCCTTCGCCAACGTGATAGCCCTGAATGAACTGTAGTGGTGGCGTAAACTGAGTCTGAATATATTGTTACTGCACAATCTTTGTCCGTGTGTAACGCGCTGATTAGTGCAGTCAGTTCGGCTGCTTGTGCAGAGTAGTGTGAGGGGAGGCACTTTTGAACAATCACTTCGTATGTGTCTTCTTCCATGCGCACTACTGCCATCCCCACATGTTTCTCTCCTGTCTCTGAGTTTATGGATGCTGACCCGTCTAAGAAATAGATTTCTCTTTCTGAAAGGGCATTTTCTCTTGCTTTGGGAATGTCATCGCCCTCTCCCTCATACGTGCTACAATCGTGTTCCTGTAAATCTTCAGTTGTGCATGGCTCTGTAATGAATGTGGCTGGGTTCACTGTCTTGCATCTGACCACGTGTACATTTGGACTGGATATTATTATTTCATAAGCAGATGCTCTCTGTGTTGTGAGAGTAGATTTTGATCTTTCCAAGATAGTAAATAATGACAGGCCGATTCATGGAATAAATGTGCGCCGAAAATCCCGGCGCAGAGGGGCCAATACGTGCGCTGCGCCGAAAATTAGCGAAAAGCGCAGGGAAACCAGCGCACGTCGATTCATGGAAGTCCGTGCGCAAGAAAAGCAGAGGACGTGCGCTGAAAAAGCGCGCGGCGCAGGCCGGCGCACAGGTCAACCAACGTCGTGCGCCACGGCCACTGCGCTATCACTCCGAGCGCAGCGCACAGCTCTAAAGTAGGCGGAACACAGGGCGGGACACTCGGAATGGGGAATAAAATGGGGCACAACACTCGGAATGGGGAAGAATGTGGGCGGCACGGGGAAAGTTTAGGAGGCAAGTGCGCGGAACGCCCACACGCTCGCATACAACACGTATTCATGGAATAGAATAGGGCAAAAAAGCGCACGCTCAAAGCAGCGCACAGGCACAAACAGGCACAAACACGACCGCCACAAGAAAGCAGGCGGTAGCGTCTCTGCGCCTGCAAGAAATGTGCGCTAAAAGGTGCGCCAACAAATAGCACCTATATACAGACATGATCAATGTCCAATACTGTGGCCCTCCAGGACAAATGACGTACAAAGGGGTACCCACAAACACAGACACGCGCTGAGAGAAAAAATAAACGTGTGCGTGTATACCGGGGTGCGCGGGAAGTTGCACACGCGATATGGCCGGGTACGTGGATTTCAGGGGTGCGCGGGAAGTTCCACACGCGATTAGTCAGGGTACGTGGATTGCAGGGGTGCGCGGGAAGTTGCACACGCGATATGGCCGGGTACGTGGATTTCAGGGGTGCGCGGGAAGTTCCACACGCGATTAGTCAGGGTACGTGGATTGCAGGGGTGCGCGGGAAGTTGCACACGCGATATGGCCGGGTACGTGGATTTCAGGGGGGCGCGGGAAGTTCCACACGCGATTAGTCAGGGTACGTGGATTGCAGGGGTGCGCGGGAAGTTGCACACGCGATATGGCCGGGTACGTGGATTTCAGGGGTGCGCGGGAAGTTCCACACGCGATTAGTCAGGGTACGTGGATTGCAGGGGTGCGCGGGAAGTTGCACACGCGATATGGCCGGGTACGTGGATTTCAGGGGGGCGCGGGAAGTTCCACACGCGATTAGTCAGGGTACGTGGATTGCAGGGGTGCGCGGGAAGTTGCACACGCGATATGGCCGGGTACGTGGATTTCAGGGGGGCGCGGGAAGTTCCACACGCGATTAGTCAGGGTACGTGGATTGCAGGGGTGCGCGGGAAGTTGCACACGCGATATGGCCGGGTACGTGGATTTCAGGGGTGCGCGGGAAGTTCCACACGCGATTAGTCAGGGTACGTGGATTGCAGGGGTGCGCGGGAAGTTGCACACGCGATATGGCCGGGTACGTGGATTTCAGGGGGGCGCGGGAAGTTCCACACGCGATTAGTCAGGGTACGTGGATTGCAGGGGTGCGCGGGAAGTTGCACACGCGATATGGCCGGGTACGTGGATTTCAGGGGTGCGCGGGAAGTTCCACACGCGATTAGTCAGGGTACGTGGATTGCAGGGGTGCGCGGGAAGTTGCACACGCGATATGGCCGGGTACGTGGATTTCAGGGGTGCGCGGGAAGTTCCACACGCGATATGGCCGGGTACGTGGATTTCAGGGGTGCGCGGGAAGTTCCACACGCGAATAGTCAGGGTACGTGGATTTCATGGGTGCGCGGGAAGTTCCACACGCGATATGGCCGGGTACGTGGATTTCAGGGGGGCGCGGGAAGTTCCACACGCGAATAGTCAGGGTACGTGGATTTCATGGGTGCGCGGGAAGTTCCACACGCGATATGGCCGGGTACGTGGATTTCAGGGGTGCGCGGGAAGTTCCACACGCGAATTGGCTGTGTGCTCCCAGGCATTACCTGTACACCCTCCACGGCCCCTGCAGGCAGCACACACGACAGGGAACTACCCTGCACACCTGCTCATGTCTCCCACCACCCCCACCCCCCATCCACCAGGGACACCCTCCACCAGGCCCCCACCCATGTCTCCCACCCCCCCCACCCCCAGCACTGTGGGGAACCTGCCAGCAGGCCCCCACCCATGTCCAACCCATGTCTCCCACCACCCCCACCCCCCATCCACCAGGGACACCCTCCACCAGGCCCCCACCCATGTCTCCCACCACCCCCACCCCCCATCCACCAGGGACACCCTCCACCAGGCCCCCACCCATGTCTCCCACCACCCCCACCCCCAGCACTGTGGGGAACCTGCCAGCAGGCCCCCACCCATGTCCAACCCATGTCTCCCACCACCCCCACCCCCCATCCACCAGGGACACCCTCCACCAGGCCCCCACCCATGTCTCCCACCACCCCCACCCCCCATCCACCAGGGACACCCTCCACCAGGCCCCCACCCATGTCTCCCACCCCCCCCCCACCCCCAGCACTGTGGGGAACCTGCCAGCAGGCCCCCACCCATGTCCAACCCATGTCTCCCACCACCCCCACCCCCCATCCACCAGGGGCACCCTCCACCAGGCCCCCACCCATGTCTCCCACCACCCCCACCCCCCATCCACCAGGGACACCCTCCACCAGGCCCCCACCCATGTCTCCCACCACCCCCACCCCCAGCACTGTGGGGAACCTGCCAGCAGGCCCCCACCCATGTCCAACCCATGTCTCCCACCACCCCCACCCCCCATCCACCAGGGACACCCTCCACCAGGCCCCCACCCATGTCTCCCACCACCCCCACCCCCCATCCACCAGGGGCACCCTCCACCAGGCCCCCACCCATGTCTCCCACCACCCCCACCCCCCATCCACCAGGGGCACCCTCCACCAGGCCCCCACCCATGTCTCCCACCACCCCCACCCCCCATCCACCAGGGACACCCTCCACCAGGCCCCCACCCATGTCTCCCACCACCCCCACCCCCAGCACTGTGGGGAACCTGCCAGCAGGCCCCCACCCATGTCTCCCACCACCCCCACCCCCCACCCCCCAGGGGCACCCTCCACCAGGCCCCCACCCATGTCTCCCACCACCCCCACCCCCCATCCACCAGGGACACCCTCCACCAGGCCCCCACCCATGTCTCCCACCCCCCCCCACCCCCAGCACTGTGGGGAACCTGCCAGCAGGCCCCCACCCATGTCTCCCACCACCCCCACCCCCCACCCCCCAGGGGCACCCTCCACCAGGCCCCCACCCATGTCTCCCACCCCCCCCACCCCCAGCACTGTGGGGAACCTGCCAGCAGGCCCCCACCCATGTCTCCCACCACCCCCACCCCCCACCCCCCAGGGGCACCCTCCACCAGGCCCCCACCCATGTCTCCCACCACCCCCACCCCCCATCCACCAGGGACACCCTCCACCAGGCCCCCACCCATGTCTCCCACCACCCCCACCCCCAGCACTGTGGGGAACCTGCCAGCAGGCCCCCACCCATGTCTCCCACCACCCCCACCCCCCACCCCCCAGGGGCACCCTCCACCAGGCCCCCACCCATGTCTCCCACCACCCCCACCCCCCATCCACCAGGGACACCCTCCACCAGGCCCCCACCCATGTCTCCCACCACCCCCACCCCCCATCCACCAGGGACACCCTCCACCAGGCCCCCACCCATGTCTCCCACCACCCCCACCCCCAGCACTGTGGGGAACCTGCCAGCAGGCCCCCACCCATGTCCAACCCATGTCTCCCACCACCCCCACCCCCCATCCACCAGGGACACCCTCCACCAGGCCCCCACCCATGTCCCCCTGGCCCCAGGTCCTGACGATACACAATCATGGCAGTAATGGCCAGCATACCCAGCACAAACACCCAGGCAAGGATTGCATGCACCCACATAGTGAATGCAATCACATGACACAACCCCAAAGGCAAGTATGCAAAAGAACACATGTCCGTCACACACACATACACAATGGGTGCAAGTGAATGTCAAAACCCATATCATGACATGTAAGAAACCAAAGAGAAAATGACACAAGTGTAAGATAATATAAAAATGTATTAAAAACAAAAAATAAGTAAACTAATAAAACATACAACTATGTGGCAAAGTAAATAAAAGGTCCATGTCCGAGAACAAAAATGATAAACCAAAAAACAAAGGATTAAAAAATCAATAGAATTTGTCCAAAGCAAAACCATGTAGTAGGAAATCAAAGAAAAACCATTACGTCATGGTGTAAACAATAAGAAAATAAAAAAATGTATCTCCCAAAAAATAACAATATATACAGGAATGTTCCAGGGTCCATGAGCCCAACACCACAAATGAAACCTAATACTAACTAATTAAAAAAATATGTACAAAAAAGTGGCCATTGTCCGAGCGGTCCAAAATAATAAAAATAAATAAAGGAAACCTAGCACTAACTAACTAAAAAACTATATACAAAGGCAGCGGGCTAGTCCTGCGGCTCACTTGGTGATGCTGGCCAGGGCATCCTCGAACTCCATGTCAATGTCCTGGAGGCGGGACTCAGTCCTGGCCCCGAGGTCTCGCAGGGACAACCCCATGTGCTCACCAAAATCCCTGCGAGCCTCCTCGAGGCACTCAGCCCGCCTCAATGCCCGACGCATGGAGATCTCCGCCCTGGCCATGGCGAGCCGCTCCTCTTCCGCCCGCTGCCGCTCCGCACCTATCCGCTGGCCAAACTCCTCCCACACGGAACACACCGCCATGCCAGGGTTGCCCTGCCCTCCGGCCGATGCCTGCCCCTCTGATCTTGATGGCCCTGAGCCATGATGCCTCCCACGTCGAGCCCGCTGCTGCCTCCGACGCCACTGCCTCTGCCAGCACGACGGCATCCAGGCTGATGGTAACCACCGACGCCGTCGTGCACGTGCCCTGCCCGATGATGCCGGCACATCTTCCATCTGCTGGGGTCCACTTGCTGTGTTGTCCACCCCTGCTGGACCTCCGACTCCCAACTGTGGCAGGGATGGGATCCCCACCGAGCTGGCTGCATTGGTCGGGGCAGGTCCACAGGGGGCCATGGTGGCATCTGGGCCGGAAGACGGCAAGGAGAACGACCGGTGGATAGCCTGCACAGAGGAGGAGAGGGCCGTCAGATTGGCCAACACATGCAGGAACCCCCCGAACATGGCCGATCCCAATTGGGCCACGTCGGCACGGTGCACTTCGTGATGACGTGCGTGCTCCTCCCGGGAAGCACGCACGTCATCACGAATCACAGCCGTGCGCATCGCGACCCCAATCAGGACCTGCTCCACGCGGCCAGGGGTTCCCACGGCCGCAGGTGGAGGGGAGTCAGTTGACATGGACATCCCCTCTACCTGCGGACGGGCCTGGGACGGGGCATCCCTGCTGGTGCATGGTGGTGCACTCACAGGGTCAGGGACAGCGACATGCACAGGCACCTCCACGGTGACCTGTGCTGCCTCCTGCCCCTGGCCCTGGACTGCACCACTTGCACCAGCAGGGATGCTCCCACCAGGCCCCATGTGTGCACCAGTGTCGGCCTCCTCCTCCTCTGTGCAAACCACCAACCTGGATGGCTCCTCACCGTCTCCCGCCGTAGCAGGCCCCTGTGGGGGCTCACCCACCCCTTCCGCTGCAGCCGTGGGGGCATCCCCGCCGCCTTGCTCCACAGCGCCGTCTCCGCCCTCTTCTTCACTAGCCGCTGCGTAGAGGGAGACAAAGGACACAAGCATCAGGCTACTGTACAATGGTCCCCTAGACAGGAAGCAATAGCAGATGAGCACCCCTGTCAAAGTACACTTCCATCATGTCCCTCCACAACACATGGGTCAGTCCAGGCAAAACACACACAGTAACAGGCATGGTGCATGCCATGCACATTTCCATGCATGTCCAATTGACTCTTGAAACATTCAATGATATGTAACTCACATGCATCATGGCTCATGCATATCACATGCACACACTTCACCTCAGTCACATCCATCTGGCCCCAAACACAACGAACACAGGCGAAACAAGGGTAAGTTGGGTGCGTCACTGAATCTGTGCATTGTCACACACATGTGTCATGCATCCATGGCATGCACAAGTCACAGACACGCAGGTCAGGCACACAGACATGGCTACCATATATGTACCTGGCATCAGCACCCATCCTTCACCCCCATCCATGTCCAGGTACAGAGACTGGCATGCTCTCATGTCCTAAATCTGCATAGGGCTCCCCATGCCGCATTTCAACACATGCAACAACCATGTGGGTCACACATCACTGGTCGCACATGCATTACCATGATGTCCCTGCACACATACATGCATACATGGCCCATGGCACACATACAGGCAAGTATCATAGAACCAGCACACCGCAACATGCCCTGTCTCACACAGTAATGCTTGCACACTTACCGCTCAACTCCAGACGGGCCTCCCTCTCAAGGACCTGGGCGTGGAGCGCTGGGCGTACGCGTTCCAGGACCCTCTTCTGGATGGAACTCATGCGGCCCCGGCCCCCCTCCACGAGGCGCCGGGCCTTCACAAGGGTCCTGGACCTCAAGTCCTCCCAGCGCTTCTTGATCTTCTGGACGTTGCGGGTTGCCACCCCCTCCGCGTTGATGGCAACCACACAGTCGGCCCAGATCCTCTCCCATCCTTCCTTGCTGGCGCGGGACGATCCAAAGAGGGCATCATACTGCCCCAGGACATGCTCCACCAGGACACCAACTTCGGTGGCAGTGAAGCTGGTGCCCCTCTGCCCCTCTGGCCTGGGGTTGCCACTGGTGCCAGATGTGGAAGTGCCCGACATGGCAACCCCAGAGGCAGGTGTGGGTGGGCAACTGGGTCCTGGGGCTGGGCTGTGGAGCGATGTAATCCCAGTTGGGAGTCTTCAGTTCCAGCAGGGGTGGACACAGCAACTGGACCCCTGCAGATGGCTGATGTGCAGGCACCAAATGGCAGGGCACGGTGGCAGCAGGCAGGCAGGCAGGCAGGCAGCAGCAGATAGCACGTGGGAGGCTGCTCAGGGCACTGGGGGGGCAGTAACTCGGCCTTCTGGGCAGGAGCGTGGTGTTCCGTGTGTTTTCGGGTGGCCAGCTTGATACGGAGTGATTTGGCACGTGAAATTCCTGCACGTCAGCGCGAAATCCGAGGAAAGGCCCTTAGCGCGTAAGTGCGTCAGCACGCATACGCGATTCTATTGGACCAGAGTCCCTCACCGCGTAAGCGCGTCTGACGTGATCCGCACGGGCGTTCCCCACTCAGCACGTGATGACGGAGCACACGTGGAAATACTGCACGTCAGAGTGTCATCGCGTGTAATTGGCCAAAAGTGCGCGTCCACGCCATTGGCCTATGTACGTGTATTTCATCGCGTGTAATTGGCCAAAAGTGCGCGTACACGCCATTGGCCTATGTACGTGTATTTCAGGGGTGCGCGGCCACTTACACACGCAAGTACGTCAGCGCACCTGTATGCCTGCTGCGTGGGAATTTCCACACGCTATTGGAGTGGGAACTAGATTCCAGGGTTGCGAGGGTCACACGCTCGCCTAGAACACGCGCAAGGCATTAATTTGCGCACTTTTCAATAAACAAGCCAGATGCCAGGATGAACATACCGTTCCTAGCAGCAGTGGCAGTGGGCTACCAAAGGAGGAGGAGGAGGAGAGTCAGGGCCAGAATATTCACACCCAGAACCAGCCTATTCGGGATGCCTGATGACCAGGTGTATGGGAGGTACAGGTTTCCAGCACACATCATACTGGACCTGGTCAGTGAGTGGGAGGATGACCTCACATCACCCACCCTGTGCTCCCAAGCACTCAGCCCCCTGCAGAAGGTCCTGAATGTACTGCACTTCTTGGCCACTGGATCCTTTCAGCGGACAAGTGCCATAGTGGGTGGTGTGTCACAGGCCACGCAGTCACGCTGCCTACACCAGGTCTTGAACATCATCACTGCACGGCCATCAGTCCGCAGGCACATATATCTCCCCAGGACTCATGCAGAAAGGCGGACGTGCATCCAGGAATTCTATGGTGTGGCTCAATTCCCCAAAGTGCTTGGTGCAATTGACTGCACACATGTGGCTCTACGTCCACCCAGGGCAACAGAGCACATCTATAGAAACCGCAAGCACTGGCATTCCATCAACGTGCAAGTTGTATGCAATGCCAAGGGAATAATCACATCAGTATATGCCAACTATCCCGGGTCCACCCACGACAGCTTCATCTACAGAATGTCTACCCTATGCCGGGACCTAGAGGCTGGCCAGCATGGAGATACATGGCTGCTTGGTGAGCATGAATGCCACTGCACATGCATGCATGTCAGATACTGGGTCATGACACAACACCACTAATGATACCCATCACCACCTCCGCAGGGGACAGTGCCTACCCTATCAGCCCCCACATGATGACCCCAATCCGGAACCCCACCACGCCACCCGAGGTAAGGTACAACACAGCCCACATTGCAACACGGGGCATAGTGGAGCGCACATTCGGAGTGCTGAAGTCACGCTTTCGCTCCCTTGACCGTTCTGGCGGGCAGCTGTTATATGCTCCCCGAATAGTGTGCAGGATCATAGTGGCAGCATGTGTCCTGCACAACGTTGCAACACGCCGGGGCCTGCCCGTGGACATGGTGGTGCCCCCACATCCACAACCACATGCACGCCCGCTGCGCATGGGAGGGGAAAGGGCACGGGGGGTGGCAGCCCGTACGCAACTGGTGGCCAACTTCTTCACCTAGGAATCACAGTGCTGGCTAGTGCACACTGCTCTGGCACATACCATCTGACAATCAATGATGACACTACCTGACAATGTCACAAAATTACTTGACAATAAACTGTCAGATACACATCAGCCTGAGATTGTTAACATGGAAGTGTCACTATGTGTGCACCCCTACCTACACATACACCAGCAATGCATCACAACGAAAAGACACAACTCCATCAATCAAATATGCATTGCCACAGGCGATTCACTACATGACAACATTGCCATGTCACCCATTCCCTTCGCAGTCCCGCCACTGAGGACACCATGTCATGGTATGTGAGAGCAAACAAACTGGCCATCACAACATGACACCGGTGTCACAAATAGCAGTGCCCCAAATGGAACATAGCCGCACTTGAACAGCTAACCGCGCTGGAGGCACTACTACACACCTGTGTAAGAGTAATTTCAATCAAATTACACACCAACCCACCCTGAAGCCCACCCAAACAAGACACAATGCATGTAATCAATGGTAGTCTCATTACCTGATTCTGCTGGTATGTCCTCACCGTCCAGATGTACAGTGATGGCGCCACGCAAAAGTGTCAGTGCACATCTACCGACATGTAGTCTGACTCCAGAGAGTATGCCCGTGTGAAGAACTGTGTGAAATACCTGCAAAACATGAGCAACATATGTAAGTAGAGGCACATATCAAACCATCATGCATAGTTAGGTGCAACAACAATGTACACTATGAATGTCTACACAGTATTGACTATGGACTGGCCAACAGCTCATGGGAGTCCAATGTCACCGTGTAATTTGCTGTCACTTGGGCACACCCTTTGCAAGCCCATGGAAACGGAAGCAGGAGGGGTGTGGATGTCTGGTACCCAAGCATCGAAACCAAACTCAGGACAAGCCTGCATGTGCCCAGCCACAATACAGTGTATGCCCAGGTACCCACACAAGGCAACACTCTTGGAAAAGAAAAAAAAAATTGAGAAAAAATGGCCATGAAAGGGCCGGCGGGGGGGGCCACCTATGAGGTCCGAGGACAGGATGCACGCCACAATCCACCTGTGTGGATCATGGGAAACTAAAACACCCCATAGGCTCGTGGCCCACACGGCTACTCTGTTGTGGGAGATGAGTCGCTATCGCTCTGGCCAGACCCTGCAGCTGACTCAGGAGGTGGGGGAGCTGCCTCAGAAGATGGTGTGACAATGGGAGGCAGCCCACGCAAAGCACGAGTTTGCTCCTCCATGGCTGCAAGCAGGCGGGTCTGGTAGTTCTGGTTCTGGGTTATAATCATGCGGAGGTCCCCATGCAGTAACTTCCGGGATGACCTGACCTCCGCACGAGTTGCCTGCATGTCGGCCGAGAGCGTCCGTGTCAGACGCTCCAGCTGCTCCTCTGTCCTTCTATGGGATGAAGCCTCAAGCTCTAACAGGGTCGACCTGAGGTGATGGAATTCTTCCCTCAGGCCTTCCCTGTGGCGCTGGGACTCCATGGAAAGTGATTCCCGCAGAGTCGCCAGTGCCGCCCGCCTGTCCTTGTTGGACGCCAACATATCCTCCCTGTGTGCCTGGCAGATGGACTCTGTAGCCTGCTCCAGTCGCTCCATCAGCCTTTCTGGGGGGACAATGGAAGTGGCCACCCTATCCATGGCCTGTGCAATCATCTCGGATGATGCTGCCTGTTGGTTGGCCATACCGTAGATGGATTGCTCCCAAGCGGTATTGCCAGGTGGCATACGGCCACCACGTTGACGGGCACCACACCTGCCTGGGGCAAGGCGGACTGCGCCTTGCTGTGCCGGCAAGGCCTCAGGCTGCAGGACTGCATTCCCTCTCTGATCTGCAGCCCCAGGAACAGGATCAGAGATTGTGTGGTGTGGCCCTGCATCCGTAACCACCGGAGGCTGAGCTGCCGACACTGACATCCCCATTGAGGGCAATGGCCCGGCTGCAGGTGGGTCGGACAGAGGAGATTCTCTCCCAAGAACACTCACCTGCGACTGCACATAGGTGTCATCCTCCGAGTCTACACCTGAATACTGCTCGGGGGAGGAACCCCCAGAGACACCCCTCGACAGCACGACCTGCAGCACTTGTGGGTTTTCACCCACAAACACACCACGTCCCTCACTTGTGGAAGGTCGGCCCGGGTTGCCCTCCTGGGACGGCTCAACCACCACATCCCCAGCATCAACAAGTGCTTCGTCCCCTGCAAAGACATGAAAGAGAAAAATGGAAACAGGCATTAGCACCATGGCATGCAACAAGGGCTGATGAACAACAGAGGCAGTAGTTCTACGACACATGTCCCACATGACTGGGAGACCTCCTATGCATTCACCATCACTGGGTCTGTAGGGGAGGCTCAGGGCATACAATGTACAGATTGGAGAGCAACGCCTGCTCACCATGCTGCCTAGCACTGCCATCACACATTGGCCGGTGATTGCCATGTCAAAGGCACATGCCATCACACACATGGCATGTGACATAGCCACCAAGTGAAGAGGGAGAGATGGGCAACTTTTTTGGATTTCAACCACTCTGGTCCTGACATTGCATCATCACATCAATAAGTTAACATGTTGTACATGGATCTGCTAGTCCAAATTGGCCACGATGCACAGTGCCTTGTCTACATCAACAAAATGCAGTAAACAATGAGATTCCACCTCCCCATCACCTGTAAAGGAATCATATAGCATTCGTGAAGCACCGGTCCAGAAATGTATGAAGGTACAGCGGAGCACTGAGGGGTGGTGGGGCAGTAGGGGATGCCAGTCAACAATCCTACTGGTGCTGGTGTCATTCATGTCACGCAAGTGCAGGGGTGGGTGGCACAATGAAGTGCAAGGGGAAGTGGCGGCTGGAAGTGCTGTACAAGGTAAGTAGGACTTAACGTCAAGGGCAGATGGTGTTAGGCGCAGACAAGTGCTGGGGGGGGTGGCCTATAGGGGTACAGAGACAATCATGCAGTGCTGTGGGCTCGGAGGGGACAGGGGAGGTACACACTGCATCTGGCTCGGCAAGGTCCTTGCAGATTTCTATGTGTCCTGCAGAGTTGTCACATGCCGCAGATATGTGCCCTTGGATTGGGGATCTCATCTTGGTGAAAAGGGTGAGGCGCTATTGCCTTTGGAGCATGTGGCAGGCCAGTTTGCCAGAGGATGAGCATGATGCAGGACATTCCCTCTCTGCCACCCGGCACCTGTGGTCTGGGTTCACAAGATCCGAGTCATGCCAGGACTCTGCATTGGCATGGGGCTTCAGACAGGTGGTCATGACCGTGGCAAAGACATCCAGTGTACCTGACATAGAGTGGAGCATGGAGTGGGCCCTGTCAGGATGGGAGTGAGCCTAAGGGGGAGCTGGATGGGGGGGAGATTTTGGCAGCATGAGCCTCGACTGACACACACTTCATGGGTTGGAATACCAAGAAGGTGTGTGACAGTGGTGAGGGTGGCTTTGCCTGTGGGGTGGTGAGGGTGAGCTGGGAGGAGAGGAGAATGTGATCACTCCAGGAGAGAGGAGTGCAGAGATGGACGGAGAGGGGAAAGTCAGATGAGATCAGAGCATCAAGAGTGTGCCCTGCAGAATGAGTAGGGACAGACGGGAGTCTAGAGGGTGAGAGGGAGTTGCTGAGGTCACAGAAAGGTCACGTGGGGGGGTCAACAAGCATGCAGGTGGATGCGTACAGCACCAAGGAAGAGGATTTCTGTGTCTGGGGACATGAGTGAGGAGGAGAGGTGAGGACACTCAGAAAGGAAGTAGTACATTTGACCAGTTTTCCCAGACACAGTACGCACAGTTTGTGAATGTCAAGGTGTGGTAGAGAGAGACGTCACACAAGCCATTCCAGAGTGGAGTAGGTCTAAGTAGGAGTGACAGTGGCAGGAATACCCTCAGGGAAGCCAAGGGCACCCCCCCCCTGCACAGTAGTGGCGGGCCAAGGAGAGGGTCTCCTGAACATCAGGTAGGAGTGTGTGAAGGATGCAGACAAAGCTGGCCGTCAGACATGTTTCCATGAGACCAAGGATGTCAAGGTGCATAACCTCATGTAAGTGACAGATATCGGAGGAATGCCTGATGCAGCCGCAGTGAAAGGAGTGTAATTGTGGAGGAGGTTGACAGCCTTGGAGGACTTACGGGGAGTGCTAGAGATCAGAGGTGCAGCATGTGTAGGAGTTGGAGTGGGAGGCGGAGAAGGATCATGGGAGGGTGCAGGGAGGCAGTGCAGGATTGATGAGGAGAGAGGAGGGGGGACAGCAGGAGAGGAAAGGAAGTTGATGAGATGTGGGTAGCATTTCTCAAGGAGAATGAGGTTGGCCTAAGGGCCTTGGACTGAGATGCTCCCATTACCATGAACATCAATTGTGGCCTCTGAGGATTGGAAGGAGGCCAGGAGTACACCCCAACGGGTCCCACCATTGATGGTGGAAGAGGAGCAAGGAGAGAGGACAGGGACCATGTGAAGGGTCTATGGGACAGGCAAAGGCATGTATGAGCAGATGTCAGTGAGAGTTGGCTTTGAGTAGGCTCAGATGCACTTGTCAGCAATGGGGTGGGTCGCATTGGAGGGCAGGGTGCCCTCATTTGACTGTTAGCAAGCAGGTGTCGTGAGTAGGGCACGATGGTCTGAACTGTAGAAGTCAGGGAAGATAGACCATGAAGAGCAGCATGGAGTGTGAGGGAATGGGGCTCGAAACCAGACGGTACCAAAGCACACAGGTAGGAGGTGGATGTCAAGGCAACATCCACAGTATGACAGCATGTTGGTTGGCATTTATATACAGAGGACGCATTAGCATGTGGTATCATTGCATGTCAGGCATGTGAAGATGAAACTTGATTGGCTGGGGGAAAGTATAGGAATGGTATGTAAGACATCAGATGAATAGACAGGGGAGTATGAGCAACAATGTAGTGACAAAATGACAATTCAAGGGCAACTTCCATGGTGTAGGGCCATATGTGCACTGTTGCCAGTTGGGATAGTGCTGTGGGCAGATGGTGTTGCACTGAACATACTGGATGAGGCACATGGGTGCCACTATCAACTCTGCCACACACCCCCTTGACAGGCACCCAACATGAATGCTTCACACACACACCATGCACATGGATAATACACACATGCATGTGCACTCACCGGATGATGCCTCGTAATCAGGGAGATCTCCCACACCTTGGAGTTGTCCCTCGGTGACGTAGGATCCAGCTACGGACTCGTGTGGTGTGAGTTCTATTTCCTGTGCTGGGGACCCACCTCCAGTCACCAAGGTTGCGGCATGACTTGAGGCCAGCTTATCCTTTGCCCTGCGCTTAAGGTCATTCCAGCGCTTCTGGCAATCACTAGCTGTGCGCCTCACTACTCCAAGGGCACTTATTCTGTCAGCAATGGTCTGCCAGTGTGCCTGGCGTCTGGCATGTGTGGTCTTGGACCCTGCAACGATGACCATTTCCCTATCATGATCTGACACATACTGAACAAGTGCATTCAGTTCGGCGTCTGTGAAGCTTGGCTTCCTTGATGGGCCGGACTGTGCAGCCGTGCCTGGGGCATCAGCCTGTGCCGGACGTGCACTCTTCCTCTTGCGCTTGGAAGGGGGTGGGGATCCAGAGTGTCCTACGCCGCTGTGGACACTAGGGGCAGGAGCCGTGGTGGACTCAGTACTGGGTGTGTGGGATTGCACACTCAGCATGGGAGTAGGTGCAGGCATTGAGGGTAGTGGGATGGGGTCAGGCCTGATCTGAGGTGCATGAACTAGGACCGACACAGTCTTGGCAGGGTGTATGAGAGGTGGGGTGGATGGAGCCACACCCTGGCTACGGGGGCCAGCAGATGACCTATCTGGCATAGATGCGCGTGCCCTGATGACACCAATGTGCACCGGTGCACGTGCAGTGGACCTGCTGAACTGGATGTCAGCGATGGGATCACCCTCGGACAGGTCTGGTGCCACAATGGGCTGGTCCGACAAGGGCTGATCAGGGTTGGTATCAGCCACATGACCCTCAACTGGGGGGGGGGGCATGGGTGTCCCTGACTGGTCCTCCAGACTGGGGGGGACAGGGGCACCCTGCAAGTCACAACCACGTCCCCTAGTGGATCCTCCACGGCCACCACGTGTGGCTCGGCCACCTTTGCCACCCTTACGGCTTGCACGCCTCCCAACCATGGCACTGATGTTATTGTGCGTATGGGAGTCGGTGTGCACAATTGTCCTGGGCAATTGGGTGTCAAAGGGGTTGGGTACCAGATGGTATTCGTACCCTAGTGCAGTGGCAAGGCTATATGACACCCCTGGGGAAAGATGACGGGTCACGCAACGCACAGGCACCCCAGAAAAGTTAAGGAACGTGCACAATACCCCTCCTAGACCACGTGTGCTGATGGAAAACCCTGCACTACGCTGTGGCATCCAGTAACACAATGAACGTATGCGTGTCACACGCAGCCTAGAATGACCTCTGAAGGGGTAGGCTACACACGGGGCAAGCACAGAAGTTAGATACGTGCGTGACTCACCGTCTGCCAGGTAAAAGAGCGTGAAAAATGAGCGCGTTTGGTTGGCAACACCCCCGCCAAAAGAAGATGTGTACGCTGTCTGAGGAGACAGGACAACAGTAGAAGGGGACACTGTTTGAGGGAACAGGCCCAGGTAAACCAGTACAAGAGGAAAAAGAGAAAAAGCTGTCAGAGGTAACAGGGAGTACGAACTGGAAACGCTGTGAAGTAAATCGCGTGTGAAACGACAAGAAGTACAGAATTCACCCACTCGCTCTCCACGAAAAGCACGTACAAGGAAATGGTGTTCTACACTACCTTATATACAGGCCCACACGTACAGCGTCACTTACGGCGTGTACGTGCTTGGCCCATGTTCACCAATCACACGCTTTGTCACTTCTGCGTGTGGATCCTTTTTCACCAATCACACGCTTTGACACTCCTGCGTGTAGCTCACTTTTCACCAATCACACGCTTTGTCACTCCTGCGTGTAGATCCATTTTCACCAATCACACGCTTTGTCACTCCTGCGTGTAGATCCATTTTCACCAATCACACGCTTTGACACTGCACGTGCAGGTAACTATAGACGCACATATGCTGGTGACGGGTTTTCGCGCGATTCGCTGAGTGTGGGGTTTTCACGTGCAAAATCACTCCCTATCAGGCTGTCCACGCGTTCAAACACGAAAGACCACGCTCCTGGCCAGGAGGCCAAATTACAGTCCCCCAGAGCCCTGAGCACGCTCCCACCTGCCATCTGCTGCTGCCTGACTGCCTGCTGGCCACGTGCCCCACAGTGCTGGTGGGTGGGGGTGGTGGGAGACATGGGTGGGGGCCTGGTGGAGGGTGCCCCTGGTGGATGGGGGGTGGGGGTGGTGGGAGACATGGGTGGGGGCCTGCTGGCAGGTGCCCCTGCACTGCTGGGGGGTGGGGGTGGTGGGAGACATGGGTGGGGGCCTGGTGGAGGGTGCCCCTGGTGGATGGGGGTGCAGGGGGACATGATCAGGTGTGCAGGGTAGTCCCCTGTTTTGTGGGCTGCCTGCAGGGGCCGTGGAGGGTGTACAGGGTACACCTGTGAGGGCCCACCCAGCCTATTCGCGTGTGATAATTCCCACGCACCCCTGTAATACACGTACCCTGGCCAATCGCGTGTTGAACTTCCCGCTACCCCTGTAATACACGCACCCTGGCTGTTCGCGTGTGGTAATTCCCGCGTACCCCTGTGATACACGTTCCCTGGCCTATCGCGTGTTCTACTTCACGCGTACCCCTGTAATACACGTTCCCTGGCCAATCGCGTGTTGAACTTCCCGCTACCCCTGTAATACACGCACCCTGGCTGTTCGCGTGTGATAATTCCCGCGTACCCCTGTAATACACGTTCCCTGGCCTATCGCGTGTTCTACTTCACGCGTACCCCTGTAATACACGTACCCTGGCCAATCGCGTGTTGAACTTCCCGCTACCCCTGTAATACACGCACCCTGGCTGTTCGCGTGTGATAATTCCCGCGTACCCCTGTAATACACGTTCCCTGGCCTATCGCGTGTTCTACTTCACGCGTACCCCTGTAATACACGTTCCCTGGCCTATCGCGTGTTCTACTTCACGCGTACCCCTGTAATACGCGTTCCCTGGCTGTTCGCGTGTGATAATTCCCGCGTACCCCTGTAATTCACGTTCCCTGCCTAGTCGCGTGTAGAACTTCCCGCGTACTCCTGATTTGAAGATTGCCCGCTTTGCTTTCCTTGTTTGCCTGCCCTGTGAAGTGGTCCAGGGTTAGCGCAGCCCTTAGCGATGATTTAGCGATTTTGATGGCTTTTCCTTGCGCGAGGGCGTTCTTGGGGGCGTTACTGGCGCTGCTGCAGGCTCGCTGCGATTCTCTGCGCCACGGCTGGTTTGGGAGCATGAAATCCATGAATACGCTGTGCGCGGAAATCAGTTTTAGCGCACGTGCCTGGCGCAGACTATCGCAGGCGCACGCTGTGCGCCAGCCGCGTGCGCTACTTGTGCGCTGGATTCTATGAATTACCCTGTGAGTGTTCCACATATAGCGTCACTGAACATCCCATTACGATCGTGGCACTTTTCTCAATGGCAAAGGCCACTGCAGCGAGGGCCTGTTCGCAAGCAAAATGTCCCTGCATTACTGGGTCTAATATTCCACTGTAGTATGCTAATGGTTTGTGGCCTAGCGATGTCTTTTGTGTCAATACTGCTGTCATCAATGTTCCATTGCTGTGTGAAAACAGGAAAAATTCCCTTTCATAATCTGGATTTGCAAGGACTGGGGCGTCTGCAATAAGGTCTTTTAATCGGGAGAATTGGGCAGTTGTCTCATGTGTCCATTTTATTGGGGCCCTGTTCTTCTGATCTTCCTTCAGTGCTTGTAGCATTGGCCGTGTGTATGCTGCATAATCGAGGATCCATGCTCGGCAATAGTTACATATGCCAAGAAATTTCTGCATGTCCTTCACTGTTTTTGGTATGATAATGTGTCGAATGGCAGCTGCTGTGTCTGGTAGTATTCTTTTTCCATCTTTAGATATTTGCTGGCCGAGATATACAACGTCTGCAAGGCAGTATTGTAACTTTCCTTTGTCCACCTTGTATACCTTGGCAGCCAATACGTTAAGCAGTGTTATCGAGTCTTCTCTACACTCTTCTTCTGTTTTGCTGCAGACAAGTAAATCGTCTACATACTGTATAATGGTGCTCCCTACATCTAAGTTGCCGATGTCTTCTCGTAGTTCTCTGTTAAAAATGCTTGGGCTCTCGCAATACCCCTGTGGGAGTCTGCGGTGTTCATATCTGTTGTTTCCTAATGTAAAGGCTGTAAGGTACTGCGACTCTGGTGCGAGTGGCACAGAGAAAAAAGCATTTTTCAAATCAATGACAGTGAAGCAAGTTGCCTCTTTTGGTATACTGCACAATATTGATGCCGGGTTAGGCACTAATGGGAACTCTTTTTGGATTACTTCATTGAGTGGGCGAAGATCCTGGACCATTCTCCACGTCCCTCCTTTCGCTTTTTTAATCGGAAAAATCACTGTGTTGCATGGGGAAGTTGATGGCACTAAGATACCTTGGCTTAGGAGTGCATTCACTGTTTCTCTAATACCTTCCTCTGCTTCTTTGGATATAGGGTATTGTTTCACTATGGGTGGGAGGGCACCTGGTTTCAGTTTTATCTTTATGGGAGTAACCTCATGCAACAATCCCACATTGTGTGGCCCTGTAGTCCAAATTTCAGGTGCTACCCTGGCCATGTCTTCCTCAAATATTGTCAGTGGGGCCTTTATGTTAGCCATGAGTGGGTTGTGTATTTCTCTGTATTGGATCATAATGTCACATGGTATGCTTATTTCCATTATTATTTCTCCATCCCCCTCGTAATCGGTAAACAATTCTTCATCAGTTATATCTTTTAGCATTATGTTTGGCTCTATGCATAGCAATCTTCTCCACTCGCGTCCTTGTGTGTCCAGGCCTATGACCACAATGCGTCTGTTGGAAACTTGAACTGCCTCAATGTCTATAGATATAATTGTGCCTGGCATTACATCTGTTGGTGTGATTGGGCGATATATGAAGTCTGATGGTATTCTCCACTCTGTTTGTGTTATTTCAGGCACTACTCGGGCTAATAACTGTATTCCATAGACGAACATGCCCATGTCAATGGGGATCCCTCTTACTGCAACTTCCTTTGTAATCATGCTTATTATCAGGAGTACTCGTACTGGGCATACCTCTGGCGTCGAGCACACTATCCCTCTTTCAGTAAAAGCTATGGTCATGTTTAACTTACTGAGCAAGTCTCGTCCCATCAAATTGATTGGCGCGTCTTCGTAATACAATAAGGGTGCGCCCACTGTTTTTCCCCCTACTGTTACATCAAGATCTTTTGTGTAAGGAACTTTTAAAATAGCCCCAGAGAACCCCTGCGTCTCCAAATTTCTTCACGAGAGCTGAAACCACCCTTCTGTGAGACATGATCTTTCTGCTCCAGAGTCTACCATAAAGATAAACTGCTTGTTTCCTATCTCTGCCGCCATTAGTGGTTCCTCATTTGCACTTTGTGTGGTGGATAGGACTGGACACGCAAGTACTCCCTGTGGGCTGTCCTAGTCTTGGTATCTTTGCTGACCTGGCACTGAAAAAACGTTGTCACCTACGACCGTTACGCCACGGAATGGTGCAAGGGCACCATTTGCAGCCGCTGCAAAAGGGTTATTGTTTATGTTCCCTACTGAGTTTTGTCTTGCCATGGGCTGTAGTGCGTTTTGATGTTGTGGCTGCTGCTGTTGCTGCTGTTGTGGGGCTGGCTGTCTTTGTTGCATTTGGGGGTCATAGCAGTACTGATCTTGTTGTCCCCCCTCCCCATTGGAGCTCCACAAGGGCTACCTGGGTGTGGGCAGCCCCACCCCTGTTCATTGTACATGGGCTGCTGCTGCCCCTGAAAATACCCTCATGGTCGCATTCTACAATCTCGTGAATAATGTCCCCACCTTCCACAATTCCAACATGACCCCTGTTGTCCTCCTCTTGGTCCTTGCCCACCATACCCTCTGTTTCCCATTCCTCCGTATCCTCCCCTCTGCCCACGGTACCCACCTCTTCCTTGGGCCGGCCTGTTCTGCCACTGTGATCCTTGGCATGGCTGTTCCTCTCCGTTCCACTGTCCTTGGTCCTCTCCAACCCACTCCGCTGCTATCCCAATGGGCCTTCCTCCCGCGTTTTCCTCTCCTTCGTTTTCTCTGTCTGCGGTTACACTGGCAGTAATGGCGGCGACCTTCACTAATTTTGTCTGCACTAGTTTTGCTTCGTCAGCCAGCCTCTTTTGTGTGACCTCCTTTTCCTTCTCTTTGATTCTCCTCCAATGGTGTACAATTATGCTCTGAATTTCAGGCCACCCTTTGGCTTCGATCCCAGCTATTTTGTCCAAGGCCTTCTGCACCTCTTTCGGCAACCCCTTTTTAATGATAAAATATAATAAGGCTGTTGATTGATTCCATGCCATACCAGTTTCACTTCTCCATAAGTCTTGCACTCGCAAAATGAATTGCGCAGGATCCTCGCTCTCCTCCATTGTGCACTGCATGTAAATCTGGAATGTCTGGAAATGCATGCCGCAATGCATCCCACACTTGTGCTCGAACATTGTTGAATGGTGATCCATCGTGGCGATCACAGCTCATTGTTACTCCCGGGAACCCTGCCCTTTCCCAGATTGTGTCTGCTTGGTCCCTGATTGCTGATACTAATACGTTTTTCACATCACCTATAGCTTTCACATCACCTATAGCTAACGGCACGCCTGCCGTGTTCTTCTCAAATATATGTATCCACTTACCTGCTCCTCCCTTCCCCTCCCGTCAGGGGGGAGGAGTTTTAACAGGTTGTTTTTGTCCATTTGGGCCCACGGGATATAGTTTGGCCTACCTGCTCCTTTATGTATCAGTGGCATTTGTAGTTTCTGTTTCTTTCCTGTTTTGCTCGTTCTCCCTTTTTTCGTTTCACACTACTAGTATGTTCCCTGTCCTCCCTGTTCGTTGTCTTAATCTACCCTGCCATAATGGTGGTGATAGTGTGTCTGGGTAACGGCAGTTTGGCAGTGGGGAACCCTCTGCGGCAGCTGGCTCTTCGTATTCATCTAAATCATCCCATACTTCTTCTATTTCTGACTCTGGCTCGTTATTATCCTCCCAGTTTTCCTTGGGTTCACTTCCTTGTCTTTCACCTTGATCACCACTTTGTTGACTCTCTGGTGTATCTGGGCGTATAATTCTCACTGGCTTGTTATTCAATTGGAACAGGAACTGTCCTGACTGCCACTCTTGTTCTCGTCTTTGCTGTGATGACGTCCCTTGTGATGCTATAGATTGTCCTGATACCGAGACTGCTGGGGTTGCATTGCTTGCTGCTCCTATCGGAGGTGTGAGATCTGCCAGTGACAGCGGGGGTACCTCCCCTCCCCCTGGCAGCATTTGCCCCTTGTCGCATAGAGCTCTTAACCGTGTTATTTCCATTTGAGCGTGTGCTAGCTGGCGATTTAAATCGCCTGTTAAACGTGCTAGGTTCACAGGAGGCGCACTCGTGGGGCCGTACAGGCCTCCTTTGTCATATGGTGGGTGTTCATGGGCTGTTGCCCCGCACGGAACAGTGGGGGTGGGTGGTATATACATGGGCTCACTAAACCCTACTGCTGGCCTGGTCATTAAGGGATAGATTTTTGTTACTTCGTTCTCGGTTGTAGTTGTTGAGCACTCCCCTTTTGGTGTCCCGCTTACTTCTTCAGGTATTTTCTGCTTTTCTATCATTCGGCTTGTGTCTACCTCTGCCGTGGGGATAACTTCCTCGAACATTCGCCATAAATCTAACACTTCTCTCCGGTTCTGTAACTGTTTCCCTTTTTATCGTGCTAGCAAATATGTTGCTACTAGGTCCAACACTCTTTTGTCGAATTACCCTCCTTCTGGCCAAATTGGTATAACCCCATCTCCTTTTATCTCAGTGATCCACTGATCGTGATACTTCTGTATCCTGTCGCTATATAGTGGAAGGTGCTGGCAAATATGTGCTAGTGGCGTTACTCCCCCCATGGCAATGCTTCTTTTCCTTTCTTGTGTGTTCTGGTACCCTTGAGTCCCTTCCCACCTCTCACTTGGTATGTCAGTTACAATATGTGAAAATACGTTCTTTATCAATGCTCGCAATTATGGTATATCACATTAGCGGTTCTTTCTGAGAAGTGTTACCTGGTCACCTCTCACAATTTATTTCTTTGCCTATTATTCATTAATCAACAAGTTACTTGTACTGAAATACTTTGGCGTGTTCAACAGGACATATGCACAAAGCAGACCTACAAACATATAATCATGCAACATACACATACACTGCCTGCGCGCGTTTGTTCTTTCCCTATTCCCGTTACTGTCCCCGGTTTTTCTTCTTCCCTATTCTACCTACTATTTCGCATTCACTCCCCACCTCTTTCACCTTTATTATGTCTCAAGATTTCTTACCTCCACGGAAAAAGAATATTCTAAAACTACTCCGAGTCTACTCAATGTACGAGACCCCTACTATTTTCTCTTTATCTCTATTCTGCACTTGGTCAGGACAAATGCTACGCGGCGCCACCTTCTACCCCGTACGGGCTAGGATACCACTTCTCTTCTTCTCACTTCTTACAACACCTAATGGCCATATAAAGGATAGATCAGAAAAGCCTCGCCGTCACTCACACAGACCCTATTCTTAACTACCTTCCCTTTGTTGCTAATTCCCTTCTTCCCGTATTTCCCCTTACCTTCCTTTGGGGTCTTTGCAACCGGGACTCCATGTGTTCAGTCAGGTACTCTGAGGGTCGCCGCTCACGGCCGGACCTCGCTCAGGTCCGTCCCCCAACCAAGCCGTGGCCTGCCTTGGCGAGCAGCCTTTTCGATCGGGTATTCGTCAACTGGGAACCCTTGACCCTTTCTTCTTGATGTGCACAGTCTGGTCAACCGCAGAGGCGATGGTCTTGCTGGGGGCGACCTGGATCTCGCTGCCGGGCAGTGCAGGCCTCGAGGCACCTCTCTAAATCACGTTGCGGGGGTCACCAAAAATGTAGGTGCCTTTCCCCATCTTACTACGTGTAAGAGAAAATAAAATACCCAACACAACCCCTGTCGGGGAATGAGGCACTGAGAACCGGCTGCAAGAGTTCAAAGGATGGTTTATTTCTCCAGCTAGGAAATAACCCAAAAAAAAAACCAAAAACCCTTTACATCATCACTCATATATATATCAATTAAAGTAACTCTAACAAAAAATACTAAATGGACCCGATTGGCCAGGTGGTGTGGTGCTGTAGGTGTGGGTGGCATCTCTTCCTTCTGATTGGCTGAGTGGCTGACGAGATGATGGACGTCAAATATCTTGTGCTCCACGCAGGTCAGGGTCCGGTCACTGTGGTCACTACCTAAGCTAATATGTTGCATTCATAAAACAATAAATAACAAATTATCTAAACATTTTATGCTACTTTTCATATTTCTACACAAATCACGCATAGTATTTATTGTCAGTACAATTGGGTCATTCGTGGCTTTAATTGGAGGCCTTGACCTTTATTGTGCATGTAAAAAAGAGTTAAGATGTGTTTCACATATCTCCTAAGCTTTAGACCTATTAGTATAAGTAAAAACATATATTGTGGCAAAGTGCTTAAGGTTAGTAGCGGGTGTGTTGGGTGGGTTTCGCAGCGCAGGCGAGGGTCTGGCACTTGAAAGAAATACTTACAGGGAGAGCAGGGTCAGGATGGCAATAAATTACTCTAAATGGGGGTGGGTGGCTTGCACGTTTATGGGGACGAACGAGCAAAAAGTGCTTAGCTCATCCTGGTTCACATGCTGGTTCTCATGCTGGCAGTGACCTCAGAGGAAGAAAACTGTATCATATTGGTTGTTGCAACTTTCTCCAGCTTCAGCGTGAGAATGGGAGCGCGGAGCTTTCCTTTGCAGGGGGAGTGCAAGGGTGGGGGCCAGCCAGCTGCCTGCGCACCTTTTGTGTGCCTCTGTCCTTGGCTGTTGCGGTGGAAGGGGGAGCTGAGCCTTGCTGTACTATCGCAGTGAGGCCTGTTTACCCACAGTCGAAAGGGAGCACAAAAGACGGATGCCCCGTGTCCTGCTCAGTAGTCCCATCTATGTAGCGGTCAACCCTGGTTAACTTTACATAAGGGCAAGGGGCAACCCCACTAGCGGAGGCATGTGGTCCAAGTCCCATACTGAGGAGTGTACGGCGCGAGGGGGCCTGGAGCCCCCTCACTCCCATACACCTTCTAGCCACACGAATCTGCCCATGCAGCTTCCTCTTTTTTAGGCACGTCTGCTCATCAAAAGCGTGCTTGTGTACTACTTGTCCTTTTGATGGCATGTTCTGGGGATAATCTATTGACCACAAGAAGTCATGGAATCTGTGTGGATTTAAATCTCCTCTAGAGCACTGAAGCTGGAATCATTTTGTAACTGATCAAGTGCGTCATTTAGATGTATCCCATTCTTTCTATACTTTACTAGTCGGTCTCTCTGGGCATTGACTATGACAGTTCCCTGTCATTGGTGCAATTTTTTACTAAAGCTCCAGTCTAGAGAAGCTTCCAAGCGTATATGGTCACTAGAACCACATACCCCCACCTGGAAATAATCACATTTCATGAATAGACTGGAAGAAAGAAATATATAGTCCAAGGTGGATTCTGATTTCCCCTGTAACCAAGTACTTGCAGGAGGTATATCACCTTCAATGGACCCATTGATCATGTTAAGATCCCAGTCCCTGAAAAAGCATAACCACTTTTTGCCATTGGCACTTACTATCTTTGGTTTCTGAGCCCCTCTTCCCGAACAATTTGGAACACATTGAGAATGTATATCTCCTGCCACTAAAATATGGGCTTCCGGCTAGGATAGCTTAGTCTGTGTTAATATGCCTGCCAATGCCTGCCAATGAGTCCAGAAAATCTGTGAGCTTCGTACACAGAGGGTTCCAATAAAGATTTATGGCTATCATATGTTTGAACCTCTCATTTGATGGAAACCCAAGTTTAACCGCCAAAATCCCCTCCTGTTTATTTGATATCAATGTTACCTCCTTAAAAAGCATAGATTTGCAGGCCATCAAAAGTCCACCTTTTGGTCTTCCTTTACCTATAGTTGTTGCACGTTGTGCTAACAGTGTAAACCCTTCTAGTTCTGGGGGGTTTACTAAGCATGTTTCATGAAACAGGATTAGAACATTCTCCCCAAATAACTCCAATCTTGTTTTAGCATTTCTAAAAGACCTAGATCCCCTTGTGTTCCAGCTCACCAATTTTAACCTTCCCCAACTAAAGGGAAGTCTGCCTCACCCTCAGTTTCTGACAGACCTGAGTAATTAATTCTGGTAGCATGGACACAGGGCCGATTGGTCTCCACTCTTGAAATCTTGGTGAATAGCTTTCTTTCCACTAGGCGGCTCCCCTTTCCCCAAGTCCCCACCTCTTTTGGGACTGCCTCCCCCAACTCCCTCCTCATTTTGTAGAGGCTGGGATTTATGGGCAACCAGGCGGAATTTTAAAAGGGAGTCTGCAGCTGAGAGAAGAGCACCTGCCTCCACTTTAGATGCAAACCCTACTTCCGCTAGCTGACCATCGTGAGGGTCCAGAAAAGTTACAAACTCAATCTCCCTAGCGGAGAATAAGTAAAGGTCCAGAATCTTTTTGATAATTGGTAGTATTACTCCTCTATTCAGGAATCATGGATTTAATGTATGCTTATTACAAGTAAGCCAAAGTTTCGGGACTGCAAAGAGAGCTAGATCTTCTTGACCGAAGGCTACGTCCTTTCCTTCTGTGTGTTTTATATTTTCTTGATCGTCTCTTGTTCTATCTCCTCGTTCTGTGCCTTGATGTTCAACTATCTTAACTGATTTCAAGTCCGGACCTGGGTTCGAGGATGCACAGCTTTGATGAACAGATGATATTTCAAAATTTGAAGACCAGTCTCCTGAGCTCTTTTTCTCCATAAAGCCCCTGGAGAATATTGGGGCTATTTTCAAAGCATTGCCTGATGGTGGTGACTTTTTTTTCTCCGGTTTAACTCTTGGTAAAAAGAGTGGGGCCCATTTTACTGATTTCTTGTTTGTCATCACTTCAGGCAATTAACATGTCCCTCTTTCCTCTTGGGCCGGATCTGTCTGAATCCCTATGGTAATTCTTGTCACCCTATTGTCGCCCGGCTCCAATATTTGCCTTGGCTTTTGTTTATTCCCAATGTTCCTTGTTTGAACCGAGGAACACTTCAAATTTCGACTCAGTGATGGTTCCTCTGAGCCCCCCTCTTTGATAACATCTGATTTTTTTGAGGGATGACTTAGGCTTTTTATAAACCTATGGGTATAATTTCATATTTTTTGTTTTCTTGGCCTGTATGGAGGAAGGCAAAGTTTCATGTGCTGACTTTCTTTCTTTCTTTCTTTCTTTCTTTCTTTCTTTCTTTCTTTCTTTCTTTCTTTCTTTCTTTCTTTCTTTCTTTCTTTCTTTCTTTCTTTCTTTCTTTCTCCGATAGGATTGTTGCAAACTTTCCTTCCATGTTTCCCCCTCTCCTATGCCCGCGTGCTCTTCTCTGGGCAAGATCTCCTCTATGTCAGGCAATGGCTTCAAAGGAACAGAGTCCGCTACATGGGCCAAGCGTCAGAATTATTCAAGAACCGATTGGGAGAGCGGTGTAATGTCAAGGGGACATAGAGGATCTGATATCTCTGTGGGTAATCTATTTCTTTCCATCTTCGTCTTATCTTCTTCCTTGGATTGGATAAGATTAAGGATCATTAATTTAGTCACTTTTCCATCCACACATAGATCTTGTACTAATGCTTTAAGATCCTGTATGTCAGACTTCTGTGAGGTCATTTGATCTGTCATAGCTCTTAGTGTGGGGGAAACTGAGGTATTTATTACATTGCTTAGGCCTACTACTGCAAACTCAAACTGTTCGATGTCTTTTGTCATTTCCAACAATATTCCCGTATGGGTCTGCACGTCTCCTTTTATACTTTCATACACTTTCACTAAGGAGTTCAAAACAAAGCTTGGAGCAGACAATGTGGTCTCACTTGCATATGGCGTTTGATTTAGGATCTGATGTGACGGGGGTACACCCCATTTGTTTTTTGTGATGGGGCATTGACATCCGTGACTCCTGTCTCACGTCTTCTGTTGAGTTTAACATAGCTGAAGAAATTGAGACGTTGTTTGGTGGTAGAGGAGACCTTGACAGACAAGAGTAAGACCTTGACAGAAGTCCAAACCCGGGATTATAAGGCCAGTGCTTCCTGTGTCTCCCTTGTTCTTCAAACTTATATGTTGTGCAGATCTATTGGGAGATCATTCAAGCTTCTGTTTCTCAGTGGGGTAAAATATTGATTAATTTTCCCCTTTATGTTTGTGGCAGTCAGAGTGAAATCATTCCCTCCTGTGGGCCTTAGTTCAAGAAGGGACCCATCTCCCCCCTTTCTCCCTTTGGGGGGTTGACCAATGTCCCTAGCATGTATTTGGGCCCGGGTATGGGTCACCTGGCCAGCCAGAACACTTTCCTGCAGCTGCAAGGGCTGTGGGTTACACCTCTCTTCTAATGATGTAGTTTTTGAGATGAATGAGCCCTCCCACTCTGGGGCTCTGATGTCATCCGTCAGAAATCCACTTCGCAGATTGTACCTTGTTGTCATCTTTAAAGCAAACTGAAAGTCTTTTAATATAATTCCTAGAAGATAACAGGAGCTTCGGTTTAAATGTAGTGGCAAACAATGATCCTGCTTGAATAAAGATCACTTTCTTCTTTCTCCTGCCTTCGACGCTGAATGTAGCACTGCTTACTGCAGAATCTCGGCTGCGCTTTTCCTAATGAGTATTTAGCTAGCCCCTAGAGGCCTCCGAGGAATATTAGAACCGCACTCTAGTAAAGTAGAGAAAGACTATGGGCCTCATTACGACCCAGGCGGTTAGGGGTTAACGGCACCGTAAAAGGTGGCGGTGCCGTTAACCACTTACCGCCTAATTACGAGGTCCCTTTGCGGGTCCCTAACTTAAGGGCTGGTTTTATAAGAGGTAATTACGGTACTGCAATTTGCAGTACCGTAACTACCGCCTTCCCCATTTCCATTGAGCCCTATGAGGGCAAAAATGGGAATGGGGAAAGGCCAATGGTAAATGGGGAATTACCACCCCGCCAACCTTGGAATGGGGCGGTAATGCCGCCATTCACCATGGTGGAATCAGTAAATTACCGGCTTCAACCATGGCGCTAATAGCACCATGGTTAACGCCTGGGTCGTAATGAGGCCCTATGTGCCTGCCCAAGGCGGCGGAATGCAGACAGCGAGCAGGATCAAAGGGTGGACCTCCACAGTCTCCCGCTCGTGCTGCAATCACAGTCACAATCTGTCCAAATATAATTGTTCTACTTACCCACTCACACAGTAGTCCGGCGTCCAGCGCCTGGGGAGAATTCCTTGAGGCTTTGCCTTTTCACCAGCTGGAAACAGCGAAATAAGGGAACCCCTACTTCCTCCTTAGTGCTCCTTGGAGACGACGCTGAAAATCCAAATAATCAAAACTCAGCAGGACGGCATAGCCTGCAGAGCCCAAAAACTGTGCTGCCAGACTCCGCGGCCCGCTCCGCGGTATGCTGGGATATTTATGTAGAAGGCAGCAAAAGAGGACTGCTCTCCTCTGGTACTCCAACACTGCTCACACTGGTAGAATGAAGACCCAAAGACTCTGCTGCCAGACTCTGCCAGATTTGTTAGCTAGTGGTCCATATCAGGCTACATGGACTGCTTCATGAATCTCTCAATTGCTGAATGGCCCATACTGCGCAATTGTTTTACTCTGTTTACTAGTGACTCTATGTACTTTACACATTTTTTAATTAGTAAAGACGGTGGGGGTTTCGCTGCTTTTGAGTGGAAATGTGTTAGAAAATGGAGCTAACATGGTGGGGTTCTGTGTTTATGCACTGGTACTGAAAGCAGAGAGGCAGAGGGAACCATAGCATATCTCTGCTTCACTTTCTCTGTTGTCACCTATATAATGGCTGTATTTAGGTTTAGGGGAAGACCCAATCTTCCCACACATCATGCAAGCTATATATATATATATTAATAGTGGCAAGTCCACAGTCCATGTTGATGTTTGGACTGCCCCAAAACGTTAATAGTGGACGGATATATTTAAATGGTCCCTGTTTTCAAATGATATGACCACAAAGCAATCTATTTCAAATGCCCCAAAATTATTTATTAAAGCAGTTAATGTTGTCTCTCTACCAGTCAACAAAACTCCTAAAGTCAGCTTCCAAAAACCTGCGGGATTCCCTCAGGACGTCATATAGTCAATTTGGAGGCAGAGCCCTCCACCATTAACCCGCATCCCTCTGGTACTCTCCTCCATTGCAATGGCAGCTGGAACATGACTGTGTGAAGTTCAAAAGACATTACTAGTAGACCGGGGTATCCTGCTTATATTCAGCAGTTTGTAGGAAACCAGCTAGTCTGGTACTACCTTAAACAAAAAACCAATGCAGTTAGCACGTTTGAAATCATGGGGTCATGGATTAACATCCCGCGCAATGAAGGACTTGTCATCTCTGTGGGAACGCGGCATTGGAAACAGTGAAACACCTTTTGATGGAGTGTGCAACCTTGTCAGTAATGAGTTTGAGTGCTGTGAGATCGGCTGGTAACTGTGTTGACCTGGGAGCAGGGGAGAGATGGGCAAGTTTGATGAATGGGAATGATGAACCAAGCATCATATTCTTCACAGTTATGTGGAGGAAGATTGTAATGCTCCTGGAACCGTTGGGAAGCTAGGAAGATGTATGGCAGGGGGATGGAGTTTATGGGGCAAGGTATAGGCTGGCAGCATGATCATTTGCTGACTATGCTATGATGTAACTGTGATGCTGTATGTTCCTTTCCTTCTTTCTTATTTTTCTGTTTTAATTTTTTGCTTACTATTGTTTATGTTTTGTTGTGTCAAAAAGCTGACATTGTTCTGCTATACGGTACGTTACACTAAATAAATAATAATAATAATAATAATAATAATAATAATAATAATAATAATAATAATAATAATAATAATAATAATACAAACACTTAAATTCCTGAGTTGACTGTTTTCTTTCTTTCTTTGAGAAATTATACCTTAAAAAAAGATTTTATAAAGAGGTGTGAAAGGTTCTATTGGTATGTATTGCAGGTGGGAAATTTGAGCAGGAATGATGAATTGAGATCTTCAAAGAAGTTTGCCTAATTGCTTACAATCAACGAAAAAACCTAGCACAGTCACTGCCCAAGAGTGCATTTCCACTAGATCAAAAACAAAGAAGGTCTGCAACGTACCCTTGCAACATAAGGAGGTGCAGAACATGCCAAAGCATCTGCACTGGATCAACCATAACAACCCCACAGAACCAAACAATACAGATACAAGTGACATCTAACTGCAGATTATTAAATGTTGCATACATCATCCACTGGAAAAAAGTGGATGCAAGGGGACTATGGGGGCAAGACCTGAAAACAGCTGTATGAAAGGATGAAACTAGATAGACACACCATCGCAACCCACAACCCAGGAATACCAGTGGGTTGAACATTCACACAGATTGGGCATTCATTGCAGGATCTATCAGTGATCCTTTTAAAAGGTTGCCTCTCTAATACTACATACACAAGGAGAGTGGGCGCCCAAATACCTGAAGATGATTATCCTAAAAGACAGTGCTCTGAACATAGATAATGGATTTATGACACACTATGGCCAACTTTGAGCCCAGGTCCAACAATGCAATCACATCAACAACGTCAGAAGACACCTCTGAAGTACCATTTCTCACCAACAGCTGTCAGACACTATTGTTCAGGGCCACTTATGCATGAGGGGCAGAGTACACCAACAACGGGGATATTGGATGGCTCAGCTCAAATGGGTGGCACCCATTACTGAGCATGAGACACTCTGAGATATAAGCCTCCCCCTGTTGCCTCCCCACCCCCTAATCCCCCAAACCAAAGAAAACCTCTCCCACACTACCTCCCTCCCTCCACATTTGATATGATAGGATATGATATGGTCTTTATAACGTGCCTATACACAAGTGTTTCAAGGCGCGACGAGGCAAGGGAGGGGGAACAGAGGGGGGACAATGATCCTACTAGGCCAGGTGTCATTCAGATCACGCAAGTGCATGGGATGGGGGAAGGGAAAGTGCGGGGGAGGGGGAAGAGGCAGTACAGTACAAGGGAATAAAATAATCACAAAAGTAAAGTAACCGCCAGCAGGTGGCAAGTGCAAAGGTAAGTGAAGAAGTCAAGTGTCAAGTGCTGAGCCTGAGTGATGAAGGCTCACCAGTTCCTGATCTTAGACTATATCTCTCTCTTGCTCTTTAATTTCCCACCGTTCTTCATCTCCTTCCCCCATCCTCTATGAATATCTACAGCGCTTTGAAGGAATTTATTGACAGTGTAATCTCTCTATGAAAGTAAAAATAAAATAAATATGGCTCTCCATTGGAGTCTATGTTGGACAGTTCCTTCCTTTTTTACATCAACTCTCCTAACTTTAGATGTAAGTGTGTATTGGCGTGCAAGAACTTACATTTTGGTTTTATTGTAAATAACCAACGGAATTATCCTCCTAGGTTCAGGAATTTGGCACCATGGTGAAGAGTTACACCTTACATTATCGCTGGTAGAATCACTGATCGTGATGACGTTGAACAGGGGGCGCTTCCTCTGCTTGGCTCACCCAGTGAAGCTTCTGAATAGTGAAAGGGAATCAACAGCAAACACCTTGCAAACTGGAGTAACTCCAAGTAACCAGAAGGAGGTGATTCAGTGTCTTATATGTTAAGCGCCAAGCAATGCGCCGACCAGGCCCTCTCTACCGCCAGGTGAATGCATTCATCGCGACTCTGCTGAAATGCATGGTTCATATAGCATCTAGTGCCACAGGTAGACCCATTTCACAGTGCTGTAATTGTCAATTGTTACTTTTCCTTAATGTATTGACACTCATTTCATCAACCTCTGAAGGGTGAAAAGCGGAGTGATCCCACCCGAATTCAAATCTATGATCTTCAAGTGACAATCAAATCTCTGCATTGAGTGCTTTTAGTACCAGGACTACTCTCTGGGGAACATGCCTCAGAATTCATAATATCGGTCTGTATTTTCTACATAGGTTTATAACTTGATATTGCACGCACAGGTAGTAGGCCATGTCGCAGAATCCTCTTACGAGACACATGAGTAGAAAACAATATATACTGGATAATCAGAAATTTGGTCTTATGGCAAGTGCACACGATGAAGTCAGAACGCTATCAAACAAAAAGAATAAGGCCAACGGCTGTGATTTTTATTTCCCTGTATTCCAAAGAGAAATCATTTCTTGAAAGAAGGGGTACAAACACATATAGTGCAATAAGCCCCAATCTAACCAGAACATTAAGAATGCACTGTAATACAAGATGAGCGATATGCACTGGAAAGGTTAGTGCTTGTGTGCTCTCTGCACAGTGTGTCTTCTCTGCTGACATTTGGACACAGTGGGCTGTAGTCCTTAGCATGAGTCACTTCTTCTCCACGGATGACTCACCCTGTGAGTCAGTTCAAAAGCAGCTATTCGCTCGAATGATTTTTGGGGATGTCAAATAAATGGTGAGAAGAATGTTTAGTGTGTTTATAAATATCTGCAGAATGGTAGGTGGCAATTAGCCCCTTGAAAACAAAATCCCTACACACAAAAAGAAACAGTTCGCATATTTAGTTGCATTTATTATTTAGATGATGTGTATTTATTGTTATAAAGAGCACTACATTGTATGATACATATGTTAATGCTGTTACGGTGTGGATTCTAATAGGCATTGTCGTGCACAAGCAAAGGGGCATGTACAGTAAAGAAAACAATTGTAAACATGATTCCGGCATGATGAAATACTGGCTACAATGGTTGGTTTAGGGTTTTGCACAGTGATTCCTAACCAGCATATCTATAAAACGGGTGAAATGTCAAATTGATCTATTGCAATTCATTTCTAAAGGATTCTGCTACTGGCATAGAGGAGTTTGACATCGAAATGCCTGCTTTGGAAAGAACTTTCCATTTTCATGTTGAAGCTGGTTATTGGGATCTGTTGGTCAGTCCATGTTTCAGTTGGCATTTCTTATGGTCCATTATTAAAATCGAAAGCATTTGTAACTAAGCGACTGGAATTTGAACTATGTGAGCGCTGCCATCTTGGAAACCTATGGCCATGGCTCACGTTGATTGACATGACCTTCTGCGCCTTTTCCAATCAGGTTTCAAGGTCGCCACAGCATGGAAGCAGCTGCCCTCCAGATGTTGGATCCTGCCTTCTGGTAACTGACGGAGGTGATGCTCGCCTCATCATGGAGCTGGATCGCTCCATGGCATTCAATAAAGTTGATCTACTGCTAGCATGGGAAGTACGTTCTCAAATGGATACATTCTCTTCTTTCTGGCAGATTTCCGTCCATCCAGATGCCACCTTTAAGATTCCCTTTTTGCCTGTCCCTTGTGGAGTGCTTCAGGGTCCTATTTTCTCCCAATCTTGTTCCGCGTGTATATGGAGCCATTGGGGGTTCTGGTAGCTAGATGTTACATGGCCATTCATCAGTATGTCAGTGACCCCAATTGTATCTCAGGGTGTCATTAATGGAGGACATCCACTGCCCGGGGTCGTGTCCAGCTGTGATTGAATCTTGAATGTTGAAGGCAAATTTAAACTTTAGTCTCTCCTATATCACCAAAGGGCAGGGAACGGTGTGGATGAGCTTTAGACCTGTTTTGTTCTTTTTATTTTAGCTAAAGATGTTATTTCCCCCCACTGGCATGCAGTCAGCCCAATCTTGAGGTCTTCTTTTGGATTGCAATCTATCCCTTAGAGGCTATTTGGCTAACACACTGTTACACCATTCAAGGCTCTCCTTCCCTGTTGCATTATTTCAATGTAAGGTGCAGGTAATCGTCACATCTCTTATCAATGCAGGCAACGCTATCTTGATGGGGATTTCACAATGTGCTCTCCAGCCTCAAAAAGCAGCTTTTCATGTTGCAATTTGGCTGGTAATAGGAGCAAAAGTCGGATCATGTTTCTCCAATTGTTACCAGATTCCATTGGTGTTCATTTGAAGCCAGTACTCAATTTAAATTGAGTTGCCTATCCTAAAAAGTCATTATCCTCAAACAATCCACAAATGTTGCAACTAAACTACATGTTTCTGGGGGATCATGTGAAACGTTAAGCGAGTCTCTACCACCGATATGGGAACCCTTCTAAGACTTTGTAGAAGACAGAGAAGCATGCTTTTATAGGCCCCAAATCCTCAAAAACTTTCAAGTACGCTAAAGGATCTGCAGAGATTGTATTTTACAGACACAGAGCCAAGAGAGATGTAAAGCTAGGGTTAATGGTGTTGGGGATCCGGGGGGAGTGGAGGGGGGAGAGGAACGATCAAAGGCACCTACTTTACTTCCACCAAGGGGTAAGTCGACTGTACCGCACACGAGCTGGAGAGGAATGCGTTGGCTCTGACTTACAGATTTGTACCAGGTTTTTTGTTTGCCTTCGTTGAATAAAATAAAACGTTTTTAAAAAAATTACAAATTTCCAAAAAGATATGTTTAGCAAATAAGGCACTGACTCGTAGCCAGATGTTTCTCATGCCATTCCAGATCTTTTGAATTAATTTCCTTGATCTATGTGTTCCAGTTGACTCCTGCTCTGCCGACTCTCCCCCGCCTTTGAATCTCAGCCCCCAAACAGCTCTTCTGAGGTCCCTCTCAGCGAATCTCATTTCATGGAACATTCCTAACTCCTGCCCACCTAACCCACTGTGCTCTTTGAAGGGTTTTTTTTTGTAGCCCTGATATCCCTTCCACAAACCCAAACCCCTCTCTTCGGCTCTACTCAAATCTTTAACCTCATTGGGGACTCCACATGCCATGCCCCTGTCCCACCCGCCCCATTCACTCTAATGCCATTACCCAACATGCCCCGTACATGTTCCTCCTCCAAGCACTGTGCTCCACCTCCTTCGCCTATGCAACACACACTGGACTTGGAAAGCGGACCATGTTTATGACTGCCCAGTGTTCGCTGCACAGAGCAGTCAGCGTGGCATTCATTAAGTTACGCAGGTTTGGCAAAGATTGATTTGGTGATTACAGCATGAATAAATCCCATTCCCTACTCTCATGACTTGCTCTATCCATTACTTTAGATTTTTTCGTACGCATTGGGAAATGTTTCTTTTCCTAAATTATAAATTGCTTACTTTATTCTGTTTTTTAAATTTTACCTTTAACATTTGTGTCCATATTGAACCAGGCCTTGCAGCCTATAGCCGTATATGCCTATGACCATGTTTGCATTCTATTGCATGCTTTAAATAAAATAATCATCACTTACTGTCCACATCTAGTTATCCATGACCCCATAATCAACATGGAGTCTAAAGTATTCCATTGTATCATTCTAAACTTTCTATTATACAGTGTCCTGTTGCTCCTCAAGCAGTTTGAGTTATGGAATTTCCCTTGCATACTTACATACAGTGTATATATATGCACACCCATTTAGGTCATGCTTTGTGTGGGTTGCAATTACAGAGCAGAACGTTTGGCCAGCTAGAGTTAGACCTATGTTCTCCACTGGATGACAGCACTACATGTTTCAAGACACCATAGCTGTCCCGAACTGAACACACAGTTAAGAGCAGCTGCGATAATGCAATCACGCAGATGCAATTTAACTCAAGTTAGCAGGCCATCCAATTATTCGTTGTCTAGTTGATGAAAGCAGGATGTTCAGATTTGCTTTTGGACTCCTGCTTCCTTCTTAACAACCCTTTCTCTTTATTCTATTTGAGTCCAGCCCTTGGAAAAACACTCAGGTGAAAGTGGCCTTTCACATCAATGGAAGGAGTAAAAGCCTTGCGTAAAGCTTTTATGCTTTCCATTGACGTCACGCCACATTTCCATTCATTTGTTTTGCTGAGAGGAGGGGCAGAATGCAACTTTCACTTCCGCCTCCTCCCTTCCTCTCCGCCATACAAACGCTCCAGCATTTTTGCCCGCATGGATATTCATGCCATCGCAAATGCCAAAGATTCCTATGGGGTCGGCCAGTTTATGACGAAGGATAAAGCTGGCGGGCCCCATAGGGATTATTGTACATGCTCCCTGCCATGCGAGCACCACAGGGAGCGTTTACAATTGAAATGAAACTCTCTCCGACATGTGAGCTTGTCGGGGAGGGTTTAATTCCAATTGTGAGCACCGAGCATGGCAAGTGGTTCTCACAATGAAAGGTAAATGCTGCCTGGCATGCCAGCATTGACATCAAGCATACCTCGAAGATGGCCCACATTTGGAATCTGAAACCCCTTGGACTGCATCTCTGACTTTCTCACCTTAGACTTCACTATTCATTGAAACGTGGTGGAACATAAAATAGACTTACCCAGCGCATAGGTGGGAAAAGACGGTAGGCAATAGATTGTTTTTATCTTGTGCAGAGTAAAAACTGTGCTGTGTTACTGGTATCGCATGCTGGGTATTTAATAACGGTGGTTGTATACAACATGTTAATACAAACACTGGCTTTCAGAGGGGATTGGGAATTACCACTAACTGCCTGGCCTTAACAACTATTATTCACCAGGCATGGGGTATCCACAGAAGGACCGCGTTTGTGGCCTTCATCGATTACTGCGCGGCCTTCCACTCAGTGAATAGAGACCGGCTCTGTGCGGAAATTGACGAACTGGAATATTCCAGCTGGCTTACTCTCCATGGTCATTGCCCTGCATGAGAACACAAGGGTCAAGGTAAGATTGGATCAAACAGGGAGGACCTCTAGCTGGATTCCCACCTACCACGGTTTAAAGCGCGGATGTAATCTTGCACCCCTAATTCCCTTGCAGACATGGGAGCAGCATTGGCCAAACCGACCTAAATTCCAGCCAAAATTGGGGCTTGTTTGCATGCAGTGGCTCGGTTATGCTGACGGAATAGTATTGATGGTTCTTATGCCCTCGGATCTTCAAGCATCCTTGGATTGCCTGAAGTCATATTCTGAATTAAATTCACTAACCATCAATACTAGTAAGACCAAGGTGATGACTTTCAGCCCTTGCTTTAGCAAGCCTAAACGGTTAAGTTGGCGGCTTGGAGGAAGAGCATTGGAGGTAGTAGAGGAGTATAAATATTTAGGCATCCTATTTGATCACTCATTAACAGGGTAGAAGCACATGGAGGCTCTGAAACTAAAGAGTGCCCAGATTCTAGGCCGCTTAAAAAAACTAACTTCCAAGGGTGGAGGCTACTCGCTGGGAATACTTGCACAACTATACT
Source organism: Ambystoma mexicanum (assembly GCF_040938575.1). Lineage (NCBI taxonomy): Eukaryota > Metazoa > Chordata > Amphibia > Caudata > Ambystomatidae > Ambystoma > Ambystoma mexicanum. The sequence goes on along the minus strand of NC_090932.1, from coordinate 1,357,946,566 downwards.
CTGCCAAACTTCTACCCATTCTTGTGTACAGGGCAGAGCGTTGGACCAATAAAAATATGAATGACCTGGCAAGCTTAGAAAGTAGCCTCCTAAAGAAAGTGATTCACCTTCCAGCGTACACTCCGGTCAAAGTGGTTTATTTGGAACTAGGATTGGTTACATGCGCAGCGCGAGTACAATTGTCCAAAACATACACGCATTGGAAATTGGCTAATGTGCCGGTCGGAAGCCTCAACCAATCCATACTGGAGGCTGCTTGAACTAAAGGTGCATATATTAAGAACAGTAACCCATCTACATCCTCTCCGAGTCTCTCAATTGGCACTCTGGATTTCTTGAGAATCCATTGACTTCTAGCCGCTCTCGCTACAAGTTGGAAATTAAATCCAAGATTGTTCCTCTCCACCAAGAGTTGCACATAAGTAAATGCCACACCAAGAGTAATAGTCTCCTCTTTGTGGAATACATTACTAGCAGACAGGGGATTCCTGCTTATATGAAGCAGTTTGTAGGAAACCAGCTAGTCTGGTACTACCTTAAACTAAAAACCAATGCAGTTAGCACGGTTGAAATCATGGGGTCATGGATTAACATCCCGCGCAATGAAAGAACTTGCCATCTCTGTGGGAACGCGGCATTGGAAACAGTGAAACACCTTTTGATGGAGTGTGCAACCTTGTAAGTCATGAGTTTGAGTGCTGTGAGATCGGCTGGTAACTGTGTTGACCTGGGAGCAGGGGAGCGATGGGCACGTTTGATGAATGGGAATGATGAACCAAGCATCATATTCTTCGCAGTTATGTGGAGGAAGATTGTAATGCTCCTGATACCGTTGGGAAGCTAGGTAGATGTATGGCAGGGGGATGGAGTTTGTGGGGCAAGGTATAGGCTGGCAGGATAATCATTTGCTGACTATGCTATGATGTAACTGTGATGCTGTATGTTCCTTTCCTTCTTTCTTATTTTTCTGTTTTAATTTTTTTCTTACTATTGTTTATGTTTTGTTGTGTCAAAAAGCTGACATTGTTCTGCTATACGGTACGTTACACTAAATAAATAAATAAATAATAATAATAATAATAATAATAATAATACTAATAATAATAATAATACAAACACTTAAATTCCTGAGTTGACAGTTTTCTTTCTTTCTTTGAGAAATTATACCTTGAAAAAAGATTTTTATAAAGAAGTGTGAAAAGTTCTATTGTTATGTATTGCAGGTGGGAAATTTGAGCAGAGATGACGAATTGAGATCTTCAAAGAAGTTTGTCTAATTGCTTACAATCACCCAAAAAACCTAGCACAGTCACTGCCCAAGAGTGTATTTCCACTAGATCAAAAACAAAGAAGGTCTGCAACGTACCCTTGCAACACAAGGAGGTGCAAAACATGCCAAAGCATCTGCACTGGATCAACCATAACAACCCCACAGAACCAAACAATACAGATACAAGTGACATATAACTGCAGATTGTTAAATGTTGCATACATCATCCACTGCAAAAAGTGGATGCAAGGGACCTGAAAACAGCTGCATGAAAGGATGAAACTAGATAGACACACCATCACAACCCACAACCCAGTAATATCAGTGGGTTGAACATTCACACAGAATGGGCATTCATTGCAGGATCTATCAGTGATCCTTTTAAAAGGTTGCCTCTCTAATACTACATACACAAGGAGAGTGGGCGCCCAAATACCTGAAGATGATTATCCTAAAAGACAGTGCTCTGAACATAGATAATGGATTTATGACACACTATGGCCACCTTTGAGCCCAGGTCCAACAATGCAATCACATCAACAACGTCAGAAGACACCTCTGAAGTACCATTTCTCACCAACAGCTGTCAGACACTATTGTTCAGGGCCACTTATGCATGAGGGGCAGAGTACACCAACAAGGGGAATATTGGATGGCTCAGCTCAAATGGGCGGCACCCATTACTGAGCATGAGACACTCTGAGATAGAAGCCTCCCCCTGTTGCCTCCCCACTCCCTAATCCCCCAAACCAAAGAACCCCTCTCCCACACTACGTCCCTCCCTCCACATTTGATATTATAGGATATGATATGGCATTTATAACATGCCTATAGACAAGTGTTTCAAGGCGTGATGAGGCAAGGGAGGGGGAACAGAGGGGGGACAGACAATGATCCTACTAGGCCAGTTGTCATTCAGATCACGTAAGTGCATGGGATGGGGGAAGGGAAAGTGCGGGGGGAGGGGGAAGGGGCAGTGCAGTACAAGGGAATAAAATAATTACAAAAGTAAAGTAACGGCCAGCAGGTGGCAAGTGAAAAGGTAAGTGAAGAAGTCAAGTGTCAAGTGCTGATGGTGGGAATGTAGGGCTATAGAAACAGTCCCAAGAGTGGTGGTTGCCGGGCAGGCAGTGCAGATGTGTGTGAAGGGCGGGGGGGGGGGACCTGGGCCCGAGATCAGAGAGTGGCCAGGTAACCAGTGCAGTTTCAGCCAGGAGATCAGCAGGGGAGATGAGGAGAAAAAGCAGAAGCAAAGAGAAAAGTTTGGAGGTGCTTCCGGAACCGGAGATGGTTCTCCTCAAGTTTCAGGGAGGCAGGTAGACTGTTCCAGAGGGAGGCCCCAGTTGAGGAAGAACCGGAGTTTTGAGCTCCGGTCCACTGCATCTCCCACTCCAGCTGCCACCATAGAAATGGAAAAGGGATTTAGTCAATTTTCCCTATGGCAGTGGACATCTTTTTTCATTTCTTTTACTTTTTGTTTCCTCCTCGAGAGATTGGCAGCGCAAGCAGCACAAATCTCCTGAGGTGAAAAAGGAAAGCCATTCACACCCTGGACGAAACCTGGGGCGGGAATGGCTTTCACTCCCTGGTGTGGGGATGGGCATGGCCGGTAATGGCCCTCAGTCCTGGCTTAGGCCCTTGCTTCGCTCTGGGCTACCCTGACTTGGGCCGGTAGGCCATTACCACCCATGTCCGCCCCCTACCAGGGTGTGAAAGCCACAATTATTACCTAATTTCCTAATCATGTGTTTTCAAACCTCACACTTCAATATGACTTTTAAAATAACATCAGTAATTTTAGGAAAACCTGCGGGCCGAGTAAGTCTGGGCCCAATTTAACTGTTACATGTAAAAAGGATTTTTTTTCTCTTTTTTCTTAAATGCAACTCTCAGAATGTGTACTGTTTCCAAACAGTTGTGTGTTCTCTGCTCCCAGGAGTTGTTATGGTCTTTTAGATACAACAGCAATTCCACACCCAGGCATACTGTTCCTTCAGCCAATCAAGTTTAAAATGTTCCTTTTTTCTTCATTTTAAGAATGATCTGTATTGTGGCTTTCTTTGTGGCCATCTTACATCAATTACATCACTTCCTGTGGCTCTCTTTGATAGGTGATATCACTTCCTGTGGCAATCTTGAGTAGGCATACTATCCAGCTGAAGGCAACAAGAGACTCCTCTGGGAACACCAATCAGGAAGACATTGCTTCATCCTAGCAACATCGGGAACAAAAACAGAGAGACCAACTCCTGATGGACTAGGCTATCAGTCGATGAGAGCGTGTTTCATCTCTTCTAAACTCCCTAGGGATGTCCAGCCAAGGGCATCTCAGTTAAGGGTGGATCGGTAAAGGGTGAAGCTGAACTCATGACCAGCCACTTTTCCTATGCGCCTTTGCTTCTGCCTTCCTCCCTGCTGCACCTGTGAGTACCACTAGCTTACAAATGACTGTACTGTCTCTCCACTCTGTGGTACTCATTTATTATGCATTCACTCCTGTTTCCTCTGCTACTCTTCCTACTCACCTCTCCCTATGGTTTCTCCAATCATGCTACAGTTTCCTCCTTTCTTATCCCTATCTTAAAAACTCTCACTACTCCATCCAGCTGGCACCTCCTACTTCCAACAAACAAAGCTGAAAAGCAAACCATACTTCCCCTAACACCTATCCACCTTGCCACTATTTCTTTGAGACTCAACTTCTCTACTCTTCCTTAGCCCATCAACTGAACCTTGTACTCTGGAATGCTCAGTCTGTATGTAACAAAACATCTTTTATCACCGACTACTTTCACACCAGGGTTCCTTCCCTAGACCTCATTGCTATCACTGAAACCTGTATTTTTCCTTCTGCAAGTGCCACTCTGGTGACCCTACACAATTCCAAACTATCCTTCATTCACTCTCCTCATCTGACTGGCAGAGTTGGAGAGGTCGGACACCAACTCTCTGCCCACCTCAACGCCTCACAAATCTCCAGTGCCACGTCCTCTCCTACTTCTTTAGAATTCATCATCTCTTCTATTGCTCCACCTATCTCAGTTCACATCATCTCCATCTATCAACCTCCTGGTCCCACTGGACCATTCTTTGAAGTACTTGAGCAAATTCTTGATTCCCTTCCCACTAAACATCACCTTATTCTCTTAAAGGTGACTTTAACCTTCTCTCTCAAACTACTTCTCAGAAATCTGAACTTCAACCTTTTCTTAGTGAGCATGCTCTCCACTCTATCCATAACCTACCTACAATGGGGGTAACCCTTTGAATCTCGTATTCATCTCCATCTCTTTCTCAGCCACTTATAATACAATCACATTATCCCTATCTGATCCCTCCATTGTTTCCACCACAATCTCCTTCCCGTCCTCTGATCTCTCCTCACCTCTTGCCTCACCTGTTACTAAAAGGAAAGCTAAACCTTCTACCATTCCTCTTTTTTTCTCTGACCTACAGTTCTCACTCTCCTCCTTCACACCTGATGCCTCTTCCACTAACACTGCCTTCTCCTGCTTTCAGTCCCTACTATATGGTTCCTTCTCATCTCACTTCCTGCTGCTAACAAACTCTCTTTGCTTGCTCTCTCCGCCAGACATGCAGTGGTTGCTGCACAAATGGAGGTGTACACGCTTGCATGAGAAATGAGGAGTTGCAACTCTACCTCTCTGCCCTGAACCATCTCAAGTCGTCTCTTGATAGAGCGAAAACAAATTTCTACCTCACCCTATTGACACTCATTCCAACCATCCTCTCCGGCTACAGTGCAATTGAGTAGCATTGGGTTATATATGTGAACAATTGGGCGGCCATGTGTTCACAGGCCCAAAATAAACATAAAGAAGGAATATATTTCAAAACCACAGCACTGCCAATGATGCAGAAGAATATTACGTCACTACTACCTAATGCACTAAGACAGTCATTCTGTCCTTATCCCCCAGTGTGGCCACAGATGTAACAGACAGTGCAAGCTAAAAGCAGGACAGATTCACTACCGCAAATGTCTCAAACCACAAAATGAGCATTCCCTAGACATGAAGCAAATATGCACACAACTTGAAGAATACAAACACTAGGTCAAATATGCACATATACACAAAGACTATTATCTGCATCCATTTGTACATAAAGAACTAACAAATCACTCATTGGAAATAAAGAAACATTCATGATTAAGGAGCCATCTTCTTTAAAACAGATGCCACAAAATGGCTCAGAATTAGACTCTCTCGTACCAGGAACTCTATAACCTGGACCAGTTACGTGTCGCTCTCCCCGACCCCCCTCAATGCAAGGTGAGACAGAGTCAGCTGTCATTTACAGTTCCTGCACACTATGTGGTTATTTATGTTAATGTTTTTGGTGACGGTTCTTCTCCTCCCTGGTGCACTGTGTAGACATTGTTTGGTGTAGGACCCTCTAATCACTCTGAGTTTGGGGGTGTTGACTTTTCATAATTTTCTGATCTGGCTACACCTCTAGGTGCCTTCAAATAGTATCTCATACATACTGACTCTTGAGACAATTTCTGATGTCTTTTTGGTCCTCAGGGGTAGCTGAACTTTGTTTGGTCCTGAGGAGGGCGGTACATGGAATCTTTCTTGCTGCCGAAACGTACAAGCCCCTTAGAAGCACTTAAGGCACAAAGGAATGAGGCTCTACAGTTCTTTGTTTATATGACTGTATCATTACTTAGACCCCTGATTCATGATTAGGTGTTCCAAGATTAAACGTTAGGTTCCTGAGAATAAGGACTATGATACCAAGACCCCATTTGTAAACTTGTTAGCAATTGAGTCTATCCAAACTTTGTCTTCTGCACCTTATTTTTCTTTCTCTTTCCTTCTCTTTGTATCAAGTGCAAAGAACTGATCATGCCCATTTGTATATATTTTATGTTGTATTGAAAGCATGTATTCACTTTTTTGCATTGCTATGTCTGTAGATTATTGATTTAGTTATAACATGTGTTTTTACTTTTTGTAAACTAAAATAAGATGCCTGACTAATACAGGCTTTCTATAAAAAACCAAACATCTTTGTGAGGTACATAATATTTTGTGAACAAATCAGCTCAATTTTGCAGTCAGTCTATCCCCTACTCTGACTGGGGTATTCGACAGCAGGGTGGCATTAAATTCACCAGCCTCCACCAAACCCAAAAGATGAAAAGAATTTGTTTCTGTTTAAATATTTCCTGGAGGGGTACTCAATCTGTGTATTTTGATGCTATTGCCCCGGCCCCTGACAGAGTTGGGGTTGCCCTCAAGTACATACATCTTTTTGTCCCTCAGCTTTCGGTCTGATCTAGGGCTATAACCTGCCTACTGACCACTACCTCATGATCAGCATTGGTTCACAATGTTAGTTTCAACTTCTCTTTGAAAAGACATTGGGGGTTGAAAGGGCCTTCCTAGAGGAAACACTCCTTTCCCTAATCTTCATCCATCTCTTACCCATATATTATGACAGTGAAGTACATATTTCAGATGTTATAAGAGGCCCCTCGATTTATCATCTAGGGGGCGCAGGCTCTCAAAATCAAGCCTCGTCTTCCTTGGATGAATTACTTAAACTTAAGAAGAAGGGCTTTAGAACAGAACTATATGGCCACTTCCTCAAAGAATACTTGAAATACAATATTATCCCGGCTGGTCTGGGGGTGGTACATAATGAAACATGCCTCTTCTTAGAGGACGAGGCTTACAAGACCAACTTCAGCTACATAGCCACTAAGTACAGCAAGGACTTAATGGTACTGACAATTTCAAAAGCTCAACACATTGGAGCAACCCGACAGGAGTCCATTAACATAGAGGAGGACACATTTCACAGTAACACGGCTATAACTAATGCCGAAGACAAACAAACAGAAGTTGCGAAACAATTTGAGGATTTTAAATCAAACATATTGCTTAGGAAAACCAAAAAAAACTGTACAAGGGCATACAGGATTTTAAATCGGAAAAAATGTATCCATATCTAGCTGCCAATTTCTTAGAGAACAAGAATTTAGAAAAAACACAATATTCTTTGAACAGTCGAAGGGGAGGAAAAAGATGGGTAGCCTTTTCTGATACGAGTAGCGATTCAGCAGGAGATGAACCCTATGACTATGGATATGAACAGTTCCAACGCGGATGAGGACAGAGACCTTTTTTAGGCACAGGCTATCCCCGAAACCGTACATGGGACACGTTCTACCCAGATTAAAGCCCATGGTGCAGCAAGAGAAAGCAGGGACCCCGCAGGCGGGCATTCAACAGACAGCCAATGGGAGGGCTATAATGCTTGATAATGTTCCCAAAGAGGAAATTACAGTATTTAACCTGTCAGGTATGCCTTTGACACCTACACAGCTCCAAGTCCTTTCTAACGGACTATCCTTTGTCCCTAGCATTCAGACAGATTGGTTTACATCTGAGCTTGATATAAAAAGATTCTTCAGGGAACAGAGACTACAATGCTTTTTAGAAGACCATGGGCCAGGCGAAAGCGCAGCTGACACCGGATTATGTATTCACTCAACCTTTACACCATCGGATAATCAAATTCCGAAGAACGTATCCTTTTTGAGAAAAGCATCATAGGGGACTTTAAAAGACTCAGCACCCAAAATAAAATGGTAGACACAATGTATCTAATACAGAGAGGAAGCACTAGACACAGTATCAGCAGACAATAGACACACTATCAAACCAACTGATAAAGGCGGGGGGATAGTGGTTTTCGACAATGACCAATATCATGATATGGTCTTTGAACTATTAAATGGTGATGAGAGCTACCGCACCCTCAGACGAGATCCTTAACCAGAAATCAAACAAGAAATCTTGGAAGCCACCCAATTTAGAGTGGATAGGCGGTGGATATCTAAGAAAGGATTTGAGTACTTCAATTACTCTGAACAAAGTACGCCGAGTTTCTAAGCCTTCCCCAAAATACATAAATATGCTATGAAACCACCAGGCTGTCCCATAGTGTCAGATTGTGGTTCGATCTTGGAGCCATTTTTCAAATATGTTGATCTATTCCTGCAACCGCTCAGTCAAGCTACACCCACATAAATTAAGGACACCATGGCAACTCTCAAGATCCTTGAGGGTTTACAATTTAATGACAGCACCAATTTCTTGGTGACTATGGACATATAGGGCCTCATTACGAGTCAGTCGGTCCGGAAATAATGGTGGCGGGAAACCCGCCGCCACCGTGGTTTCCAGACCGACTGATCTCGAGTTCTGTAGGCGGGAGGTGTCATTCCCGCCAGGTCTGACCTGGCAGGTTTAACACCACCCGGCTGCAGGCGGATGTGGAAACACCGGCACCATCACAAGATGGTGCCGGTGTTTCCACTTCCCCATTCCCATTGAGTCCTACGGGACTCAATGGGAATGGGGATTTATCGAATCCTGCCTCTAGAATTACCGGGTCACCGGGGTTGTAATGCCCCGGTGATACCGGGAATCACAGAGACGGAATGGTAATACGAGTCCGGCGGTAACCGTGCTGGAATTTCCAGCACGGTTACCGCCGGAATCGTAATGAGGCCCATCATTTCTATATACTAATATCCCACAAGATGAGGCAATAGAAAAAATAAGGGAGCTATTGACACACACGCCAAGAGACCAAAGGGTCCCATGTGAGTTCATCATAAACCTTATGAGTATAGCTCTAATAACCTTTTTCCAATATGCCAATCAGTTTTATCTACAAACACGCGGGGCAGCGATTGGAGCAGCCTTCGTGCCTAGTCTAGCCATTTTATTTATGGCAGCCTCTGAAGAGGAATTTGTGCTTTCAGACAATCCCTTTAAACCACAAATTGCCAACTGGTTCAGATACATTGACGACATCATCTTTATCTGGTCAGGGACAGAGGGGTCACTCAACAACTTCCTTGACTGGTTAAATGGATGCAAACTGACCATTACATTCACTATGGAATTTGACCGTCACAGGATAAACTTTCTAGACCTAGTTATAAAATCAATAGAAGGAAGATTGAGCTGCTCATTGTATAAAAAAAATGACGCACAAAAATACCACACTTAATTTTTTGAGCTTTCATCCCAGAGACCTTAAAGACAATCTGCTGTATGGACAGTTCCTTCAATTACGTAGGAATTGTACCTCAATAGAGGATTATTACGAGCATGCAGAAGTCCTAAATACCAATGTTAAAGACGGATTACCCCAAGAAACGTGTGTCCCATTCTCTCAAACGAGCCCATTTTACACCTAGGGAAAGCCTATTAGCACCTAAAGCCAGTGATTTGATTGGCACACAACTTACCTGTGTTACAACTTATAATACCAATTCTTTTGATATAAAAAAAACTGATAATAAAATACTGGCCTATGGTAAGGCCATACCTTCCAGAGACACGAATACTGCTATTTGCCTTTAAGAGATGTTCCAGCCTAAGGGACAAACTGGTCCACTCTAACCCAGACAGGAAAGAGCAACCCATTCCAACTGGTAATTAAGACCCATGAATGGCCATTCTCCCTGTGGTCATGCAAAGCCTGTAAATTCACAAGAAAGACCCTAAACTTCAAAATCAAGGAATGGACATGGAAAATTAAGTTCCTCTTAACTGTAAAACCAAGAATGTGGTATATTGTATCCAATGCCCTTGTGGCTTACGCAATGTGGGGCAGACTACCAGAGCCATTCATATACGCATCAATGAACAACGGTCCAGGATCAGATGCAAAAACATCAAAGCCCCACTAGTCTATCATTTCCTTGTACATCAGCACTCTGTTGACATATTCTGGTGGGTGCTTGACACTGTCAAGTATGTGAGCAATCCACAGAAAATACTGCTACACAAGGAGGCAAGTTGGATATATCACCTGAACAGCCTTGATGAAGGACTCGATGAAGAAATACCCAACTATTGGGGCTCCAGTGGGTGAACTGCTTTCAACACCCCCCTCTGAGAAGTGATTTCCACCACAGATGGCCCCACATTGGCTAAAGCCAGGACTAGGTCATCCCTACTTCACTGGAACGGGTTCCAGGCATCCAAGTACGGTTTGCATTGTGCATTATGACTGTACTGCCTATACATCATTGGGCTACCACACACTGGATTCAGCCCACCCCCTGCATGTATCCTTTCCAGAACATGGAAGGTATTTGGCACATACTTTTATTTTCGCAGGGTCCCTCCACCACCTTACAACCACAGCGATCGCGAATAGATGCAGAGTCTGTGGCCGTATCTTTTTTTCCTTTTACCGTCCTAAAATGGCCACCACTGCTGGCTTCACAAAGTGCATTATGACCTAACATGCCCTTCCCCACCTCCTATAGGCCCTTCTCCATTCTGGCCTCTTTCATTAGGCCACGTCCTCTTACCTCCTCGGTTACCCTGACAACCGGCACACATCCAAACACGATCATCCAGTCTTTCATGTAGCAGCAAGGTAAGTGCGCCTCAGGGACCCGCTCCTGTGCACCCCAAATATGCATATCTCCACCAAGGACCATATGGGCCTATTGCTGACTCCTATTTCCCTTTCTTTATACCACATCTTGACAGAGACACACTGTGTCTTTGGGAAGTCACTCCGTACTGTTTCCACATGCCAAACCGAGTTACTGTGGTATCGTGCTCTCAACACTGACACGGCTGACACAGCAGCAAGGTAAGCGCATCTCAGGGACCCGCTCCTGCACACCCTAACCATGCCTGTCCCCACCCAGGAACATAGGGGCCTAATGCAGACTCATGTTTTCCCCCCTCTATATCCCATTTTGATACAGAAACACTGCGTCCCTGCGAAATCTCTCCGTACTGTTCCACACACCGAGTTGGGTTACCATGACAACGTGCTTTCAACGCTGTCACGGCCCAGAGCTTACTTCTGCATTGCAGATTTATCAAAGTACTGCCTCACCACTGCCATTGAACCAGTTGCCACCACAATTGCCGGCACCAGGATAGTACAGCATATATGGCGGGTACAACGGGCTAATCTACTTCTTCTTAGCCTCTGCAGGCAGTGCTAAGACTCTCTCGTACCAGGAACTCTATAGCCTGGACCAGTTGCTTGTCTCTCTCTCCCACCCTGCATACAATGTGAGAAAGTTTCAGCTGGCATTTACAGTTTATGCCAACTATTTGGTTATTTATGTTTATGTTTTTGGTGACGGTGCTTCTATTCCCTGGAGTCCTATGTAGACATTGTTTGGTGTAGGACCCTCTAATCACTCTGGAGCAATTCTAACTAGACTTGGCATGAAGTAAGGGAAAAGATAGGGAGGGACAAGGGAACCAATCAGAGTACAATGGGATGATATTCTGGTATCTATTCAGCCTTGGGTGCCGGGCCATGCCTCGTTTTATTGTCAAGCATAATGAAATCCAGTAACAACATGTATTTGCAGCTCTTCTGCTGGTCAGCACATGGTGATGTCACTAAGGGGAAGGAGATTTCAGGGTGTATGTAGGAAATGGGTAATTAACAAGGGGGGTCCTGGGAGTCCCTCTGCCAGACATTAGTCCTGGTTACGAGAGACTTACCCAGAGTCTTTAGCTCACTATCTTTTACAGAGAAGAAATATCCTAAACATATCAGTCTTTGTCCTGCCCTGGGGCAGTCCAGCACTGAAATGCTAGGCAATTCTCCTCTGAACAAGAGTACCAACAGAAACCCCAGACGTGGACCCCTTGCTCACTATTCTTAGAGAGGCACAGATCCACCCTACTGATGAGGTCCAACCAGACCGAAACACGTGTCTGGGGTTTCTGTTGGTACTCTTGTTCAGAGGAGAATTGCCTCGCATTTCGGTGCTGGACTGCCCCAGGGCAGGACAAAGACTGATATGTTTGGGATATTTCTTCTCTGTGAAAAGATAGTGAGCTAAAGACTCTGGGTAAGTCTCTCGTAACCAGGACTAATGTCTGGCAGAGAGACTCCCAGGACCCCCCTTGTTAAATCTGCATATTTAAGTAACTTTGGGTCTCACCCTAAGTTACTAGGGGAATCCAGACGTGGACCCCTTGCTCACTATTCTTAGAGAGGCACAGATCCATCCTACTGATGAGGTCCAACCAGACCGAAACACGTGTCTGGGGTTTCTGTTGGTACTCTTGTTCAGAGGAGAATTGCCTCGCATTTCGGTGCTGGACTGCCCCAGGGCAGGACAAAGACTGATATGTTTGGGATATTTCTTCTCTGTGAAAAGATAGTGAGCTAAAGACTCTGGGTAAGTCTCTCGTAACCAGGACTAATGTCTGGCAGAGAGACTCCCAGGACCCCCCTTGTTAAATCTGTAGGAAATGGGTGGCATGGGTTTTGATTTCAGGAAATGTGTGTGCCCAGTAAGAGGAGGACAATGTATTTTATTCATAAGGGCTTGAGAAAGCTTCACCATTCAATTAGTTTGACCAGCCCCCAAAATGTAACTGATGGGTATTATTTTAATATGTGTGTCATAGTAGAAAAATGGGAGCCTATTGTGGGCTGAGTTGAGAACTTTTTCAGCCAGCTCAAACTCACAGGACTGTTTAAATGACTTCTCCTAGCTGTGGGGGTTTTAATACATGTTTTGTTTTCTGCACAGTGTCTGCTATTCCATAGAGTATTTTATTAGATTATATCCGTAAAGAAGTCCTCCTTTACAACAGGGTACCCTAAACAACCTCCCCCCTCCTCCTAAACCTATGACTATCAATTCCACTCTCAAAGCTAATGGCCTAGCTGAATACTTTGCTGCAAATATTTCCAAAATTAAAAAATCACGTCCGACCTTCCTCACACTCCTTCCTCCTACATTCTACATTCCACTTACTCTACCATCATCCTCTGCTTCCATCTCCCCTTTGGGCACACTAATATTCAAGAAGTCATATCTCTTCTGATGAAGGCTAACCCCTTTTGTGCACCAACAGAGCCTCTTCCTCCTCAGATAGTCAAGCCTATTTCCCCTTCATTGGCCTCTCTTCTCGCTGAACTCGTCACCCTGTCCTATGACTCTGCTTACTTTCCAGCTATTTTCTAAACAGCCATGGTCATCCCTCGCCTAAAAAAGAAAGGGGCTCCCCCAACAAACCTTGGCCCTGTTTTTCTCCCTCTGCAGTACTCTAAAGTACTGAGAATGGTTGTGTTTAGCTATTTTACCAGTTTCTTAGACATCCACCAGCTTTGAGACCCCTTACAAGCAGGTTTCCGCTCCTGCAACTCCATGGAAACTGCTCTCATGAATGTCTCCAGCTGCATCGCAACTGCTAAGTACTGCTACCTATCCTCTATCCTAATGCTCATTGACTTGCCTGCTGCCTTTGACACTGTTGATCATTCTGATCTCCTTAATGCTCTCTCTTTTCTTGGGTTTAATTATCAAGCTATTGCATGGATTGAATCCTACCTGGCACTTTGCCAATTTTCTGTCTCTTGGAACAACAACGCCTCTCAACTCACTCCTCTGTCCTGGGTCCCATCTTCTTTGCACTCTACGCCTCTGCTCTTGGGGCACTAATCTTCTTCTTTGGGTTCTCATAACAATTCTTTGCAGGCAACACCCAAATCTGTTGCTCTTTTCATGAACTCTCCTTTGATCTCTCTATCAACATTTCCAACTGTCTCTCTGCCATTAAATATTAATAATTTTTAAGTAGGTTTTAAGATTATGTTATTATGAAATGTAAACTTGTATCCCTTTTAATTGTGAAAGATTGCATATTGTTATTATGTTATTATGTTTATAGCTCAAGAAAGCTTTATCATACTACAAAATGACAATACATATAACGTTTTAATTTCAATTTAAAGACAGTACATACATAAATTCATTTAAATACACAATACGTTTAATTTGATTTAGTTGATTAAGAGGAAAGAAAGGAAAACGAAGAGAAGGAAAGAAAAGAAGAAAGCAAGGGGTAATGAGAGAGTGCAATAACAGCAAAGCAATAAGTCCACGTGCAGGCCACAGTCTGTCAATTTCAGTTCTTATCCACAAGTAAGAATGTCAGTGCATGTCCCCTGATAACTCACATTCAGACCCAAGAATCCTCTCGTAATTTAGCTCACTTTTACCACCTTTCCCAGCTTATATATCACCATACAGATTTTATACAATGCAATATGTACAGATTTGTTTCCTCTATTGAGGTAGTACTGCAAAAAGGCCTCGCTCTTGATGCTGTTGTGATCGTGCACATAGGAACCCCACAGTTTCATATAGAGTAGCCACTATGCGCTGCAACTCATTAGCACATGTTGAGCAGTCTCAAGTGCTCTGGGGAGTCCACATGAGCAGCAGAATTTTCTCTCTTTAGGAACACCTAACTCGGGATCAACAGATGCCATTACCAGAAGTTTGGCCATTAGCAGCAACAGCACAAACCTACGTAATTCAGGCAAGGGGTATAGATTTATGTACCCTTGAGGAGACGTATATTTATAATCTATTTGGCTGATATGTAAACAATAACGCTTCAGGGTCACAAGATAGGAGTAGTTTTCACACCAGTGCTGGTGTTCAAGCTTCCTGGTTGATTTCTTGATTAACTCATGTAGACTACCCTCCCAAACTGGTTTTCACCCCAATTATTCTATATTTTCAAGTGCCATGGAGGTAAATGATTCATAGTGTGCACTAAGGGCTTGTTGACCCAACAGGTGCAGAAGAGCGCATATAGGTGTTGTACGAGACTTAAGGAACATTCATTGCATAATGTATTTTTGTATAATATGTATGCAATTTTTTTTGTGTAAGGTTGGATTATAAAACCGATCCCAATAAAAAACAAATATTGGATGGATTTGCACTCTCTGATGTTAACCTCTACCAAAACAGAGGTGCTCTTCTTCCCTGCCAAATACTCTCCCTCATATCTTCCTCTGCCTATCCAGTTCCCACCTACCCTACTCTTGTTCAGATAGAAACCTCTGAGAGCATCTATGACCCTTCTCACACCTTCTCTACCTACATCTCCAAAACGGTGGCTCGTCTCAACCTTCTAAACATTATGAAAATCATGTACCTCCTTCCTTTCAACACCGCCAAGCATCTCTTAACTACTCTTTTCTTCTCTAAACTGGACTACTGTGCCAGCATGCTCTCTGTTCTCCCCAACCATGCTTTCTGTCCTCTTGACAAGATCATTAACTTTGCTGTCAGGACTCTTTTTGAACTCCTTCACTTTACACCTACTTCCTCGTACCGTCACCAGACTGGATGGCTGATGATGAAAAACAGGGCCAGATTTAAATGTCTTCTCCTGGATAACAAATCTATGCATGGTAAGGCACCCCTGTATCTATCCTCCTCTATCCAACTCTACAAGCCTTCTCATAACCTCTGCTCTGCCTCCTCGACTACCCTTGTGACACCTCACACTCCCTGTGCTTTCTCTCGCTTCCGCTCTTTCGCTTTTCTTGATTTGTTTACATTGGAATTCTCTTCCCCCAGACATCAGAGAAACAGTCCACACCAATTTGTTCAAATCTAAACTGCAAGCATACCTCCTCTCTTCCAAGCTACCTTATTAACCTTCCTTTCAACTGCCTTCTAGCTAGCATCTTTCTTTTGCCTCTAACCTACCTCTGTCGCTTACTTTCTCTGCCTCCAATCTAGCACTTTATCCATCATGGTCACACCCGTAACACAGCTGGCCATTCCGCCCATCTGCACTTAGGAATGTCTAATGTTGGTTGTTCTTAATCTATGTATATCCACCCATGTATTCTCCCTGGTTACACCCCTCTACAACTTGGTCAGAAAGTCACTCGAACTCGCTCCATTGTAAGACGCTCATTGCTTCCCATCAAATCTAATTTCTTATCTACTCTATGTTCTTTTTTTGATCAAAAGAGCCGCGTTCCTCCTTTTATATTGTTGGGGAGCAGGGGAGGAGGTCCCAGGCCCCTCAGCGATTTAGGATGAGGCGATTGTAAAAGGAAATGTTGTAGTGGAGCTAGGAGAATGGAGGGGGTAGGGGTCACCCATAGACGCTGGATTGTAGTGAAAATATAGTGAATTCTGGTAATAGTATCACGTGTGTAATAAAATGCCATTTTAGAAGTTAGACGCCATCTGTGCCAGTACGCTCACATCCCGTCACAAGGCTTAGAAGGGTGTGTGTGCATTTTCTGCTTGCAGCCCTGGCAGCCCTGCAGAAGGACAATTTCCTGAAGTCACACAGTTCTTTATTGTGCCTTATCATTAATACATGCAACCCAAAAGGAATGTGCCCTGCAAGACCAAGAGAGGGTCGGAATGGGCCTTTGAATGGGCCTTTGAAGAGCTATCCCACGAGAAGGGGGTGAGGGCTCTAGGCCTTCGCCAGTCCAGATCTTTAAGTTATAGCGGCCCGGGGCCAGCGAGCCCAAGAAACAAACATTTGAGTGCACTGACCAGTCCAAGACCCCTGGCCATAAAACTGTAAAGTGACCGCCTGCCCTCACCATTGGTTCATCTGATTTGTTCTGCAAGGTGCCAGAAGAGAAGGTAACAAATATAAACTGCGGGTGGGAAAGGTGTGGAGGCACCAGCATGTCTGAGATTGGATCAGGGGTTCACATGGTTCTGAGAAGTTATCACAACCTCGAAAGTAACCGTCCTCGCTCATGTCCTTGGTACCAGGTGCACCGTAGAGCTGTGAAATAATGAATTGTGCAACCAAATTGCCAATTACAGTTTTTGTACTTGTTGATAGAAGAAGAAGATCCCCATGTGGAAGGAAGTGGACAGAAGATGCTGTGACCAATCGCCTGGCATCCCATATGGAGCATGCTATATGTGTATGGGGTCACAGCAAACCAGCAACCTGGATTTGTAACCTATGTGATGCTGTGTACCTTTAAAACCCATTGCTTATGCTGTTTTTGTCAGAGTGCTTTGTGGCAGAAGAGTTCTTTGCTGGCACATACTTGTATGTTTATGAGCATACACCGTGTTTTACTTGTAAGAGGTGAGCTGAGCCTTTTTCCCTAGTGGGTTGTATTTTTGGTACGATGACCTTACATCGTGGAATGTTTTTTCGCTGGGTTTTTTACCGTGGTTTTTTGGCAAAAAAACTCATCACATTTTTTTGGGGGGTTAGAAAAATATATAAATTGGGTGTAGGTGTTCGGGAATATATAAAAAATTAAAGGGGGTACGGGGATTGGGGGATCCCCAAAAAATAAAAAATAAATACATTTGCGTAAAAAAAAGCCAGCGAAAAAACATCCTGCGATGAAATGGCATGGAACCATTATTTTTCTGGTGTGAGCGTTGAGGGGCTACTCTACAAATTTGGTAAACCCAACATGATCCCAGATTTTCCAGAGGGACAGAGGATTCCAGGCCGCATATCTGAAGTGACCATTCCCAAGCATGCAACCTGTAGTGGTGTACAGGAGCCGTTTTGACAGAATTCCTGTCTGCTCTTTGGAGCGTGACGCAGCTCCTAGGATTGTGCAGGCCGTTAATGGGACCCTGTGACGAAGGAGCTCGGGTGAACACACAGATGTAAGTACACCTCTTGCAGGTGAAAAAAGCAGAGGCGGTCGTTGACAGGGGGTGAGAGTGCACAGTGGAATGGTGTGTGATTGAGATGAGTATCGTGTAAAGACCATGTGGCGGTTATATATTTGTTTAAGTATATAAGAAGAGAAATGGAGATGTGGAATCTTTTCCAAGGCAGGGAACAAGATGGCACCATATTTTGAAGTAAGATAAGAGAATACAGAAGTTGGGTCTCTGTATGATTAGTGGGCCCGAATGCCTGTGCCCAATATATTCTGGGTGTGGGAATAAGATGAGGTATTGGTTGTTATTCTAGTTTATTGTTTTAACTTGTTCTTTAAGTGTTTAACTCATATTGTGTAGTAAGAGGGCGCCAAGGGAGGGCCTGTGGAAGAAGCTTTGTGAGTGTTGGGTGTAGAGAGAGAGAGTGTGTGTGTGTGTGTGTGTGCATGGAGTGAGTGAAAGAGAAGGGGGCATGGTAGGGAGTGACAGCGGGAGCGAAGGACTAGTAGGAACGCTTAACACAAACTATATTTTGTATAAAGTGTTTAACATGGGGGTAGTTACATCATTACAGTACATGTGTAGTGCATTGTCGTTGTATAAGCATAACATTTAGAAATACTATAAGCAGTGGGTGACGGAGACACAAGGGGGAATGTCTGGCCCCGGGGCTAGAGCAGGGTACGAAAGATAGAGGGATACTGGAACACATGTACACTTTTTTGGCTGCCAAATATAATGGTAAAAAGTGCTAAAGGAGGAAAGAGATTTTAGAAAGAGATTTTAGAATTATGGATAATGGTGAAGGACATAGAGGACAATGATTAGTGTAAATCCCAGTGTCACAGCGGCCCAAACCTGAGGGTAGTTAAAGCAGCAGTATCTGCAAAAAAACAGTCACCTCTGCCCCAGTCAGATGTTACCCAACCCTTCCCACCACATGATATACCAATCCAACATATGCCCCGTCACCATAGCACCACCCCCATCTGTGATACTGCCCCAAACCAAACAAATGCTAATGCTGCCATAGCGATGGATAGGAGACCACAGAACGAGTTAAAAGCAGCTTTAAAGGTAGCACAAATGGAATTTGCACGGGTTGAGGGCCCTCAGGGAAGAAGGGAGCAAATCGGGATGTGGACTAGACTAATGGAGTGACAGAGACATTTTCTTTAGATTAGATAGTACCGCAATCAAGGATGTTCACATTGAGAAGGAAAAGTGGAAGTGTGATGAACGAGGGACAAGGAGTGTACACTATAGGACTGTGAGGTCAGATGGAGCTACAAATAGGGAGTTGCGAGAGGAAGAGTGGGACACGGTGGATGAAAAGAGGATGAAGAGGAGATGCTAGTCCTTACCCCACGGGTAGAGAGCTTGTGGGGTCCACAGTTAAGGAACAGATTTGGGTGGGCTGCTGTGGCAAGGAAAAAGGTGAGTGACGGCAAGAAGGGGAGAAGGGGAGTGGGTGCACAGTTAGTTGCTATTATTGCATAAAGGCCCCGGGAGGGTGCAGTATGTTCCTTGGTCTCAGATGGACAAAACAACCTGATTAAAGCACCCCATCCTTCACTGCAGGAGCTGGGAAATGGATATATGCTTTTGAAAAGCAAACTGGTATCCCTTTAGCAGTGGGAGATATAAAAAGGTTGCTTTTAGCAATTGTGGGAGATCAGGCCGGGGATGTTTGGGTTAAGTCTGGATACCCAGGAGTTAAGATGATGAGGTACATGATTGGGTGCACTTTAACGGCATTAGAGTGTTGGTGTGGGATGATCTCCGGCAAGCTTACCCCGATACACCAGGTTTGCAGTCCATAATGCAGTATACAATGGGGGATGATGAAGACCCCGCTAAATACATTTTAAAAGTACAGGGGATGTGGAGGGCACAGACAGGGGAACAGTCAGACCAATCAGTTCTGCTTTTCTATTTTGTTATTAAAAGTGGATTGCCCAAGGAAATACAGAAAGCTCTCGACAAGTTCGTGGGCATAGAGGCGAAAGAGTGGGCCAAAATACAGACTATAATTAAACATCACACTAAGTGGATCAAAGAAAGAGAGAAGGAAACAGCACAAAGGTTGCAAGCTGAGGAAGCGAAACTGGTACAGAAGAAATTAGCAAAACATAGCATTCAAAGGGGTGGTCATGGCAGTTTCTCAAATGGACTCAGAAGGGCAAGCAGCAGCACAAATGGACACAAGAATAGCAGCATTCTGGCCAGGGGGAGGCCAATGCTACGGTTGGTCTCAGTCACTCTTCCCTGAGCGGTACCAAGGAGGTCAGCATCGTGGAAGACGGGGGTTTCAAGGAGGAAGGGGGAAGAGGTGTATTTGGACGAATGCGGCAGAGAGGGGCAGCTCGCAAGTTCAGTGATGAGGATGTGGAAAAATTGGTCATTTTGTGAGGCAGTGTAGAAGCAGGATGGTAGTGGAATACAATCCGTACACTCTCGTGGTCCCAATACCACAGCAACAACATTTTCCGGCACCCCCCGATGCCCACGTCAATACCATGTGAGATACACCAAGCGTTTCCTGCCCCACCCGGCATCCCAACACATGATTCCCCGACAGGCCAATCATAGGGCGCACAAATGCCCGGAAGCAATGCCGTTCCTTATGGGACAATAGTGCAATACTGTAAAGTGCAGTGTTCTATGATGGCCCTTGTAACAGCGCCCCCTTTCACTGAAAATTACCCAGCACAGGTTCCTGAGAGGTTATGGACAACAAGTTCCACGATGTAGGCCTCTTACAGGGAGTGAAACCTGTTTGAATCACACTCAAACAAGGTGCAGTGTTACCTCAGGTGAGACAAAGCCCATTGTCCAAAGAAACAGAGGAGAAGATAAGAGATACCATTTATGCACTTCTAAATCAAGTGATTAGTGTGTCTTCCAGCTCCCCATGCAACACAGCTATATAACCAATAGAAAAAGCAAATGGGTCAAGTTGTAGAATGATACAAAATGTTTGCCCCTTGAATGACATTATAAAGGCAGAGTTTCCAGTAGCTCATAATTCTGTGACCATTCTGTGCAGCATCCCAAAGCAAGAAACACATTTCACTGTTGTAGATCTGAAAAATGCCTTATTTTCCATACCCCTACATCCAGACTCTCAGTACCTCACCGCGCTTATACATGGGAAAAGCGATACAAGCACACAAATCTACCACAAGGGCATTGTGAGTCCCCTAGCATCTTAAACAGAATACTGCATGCCGATTTGGGAAATTTACAGGTACCAAGCACTATCATTCAATATGTTGACAACTTGCTAGTCTGCAGTGATAATGAACAGCAATTCCCGAAAGGAGTCTGTCACGCTCTTACAGAAGTTAGCATAAGCATATAAAGAGTACCTTGTACATAAGGCAAAGTTACAAAAGTGCCTCCAGGAAGTTCTTTATTTGGGACAATTGATGGCAGTTAATGGAAAGAAAATAATACCAAAACGCGCTGCATTGGTGCACAGTGCTCCCCAGCCAAAAACTGTCAAAGAAATGCAGATGTTCCACAGTTTGTATATTTAATTCAGATTGTGAACCCTAGATTATGCTGCATACACGAGACCCTTGTTGCAAGGCATTAAAGAAGCACAAAAGACAGACAATAAGATACCATGGACAGAGGACATGCTTATTAGTTTTAATGAACTGAAAGTGGTCATTTCCACTGCCCCAGTGTGAGCAACCCCTGACTACACCGAATAGTTTTACTTGCTCTCCCATTCTGATGGCCAGATGATGACGGCAGTTCTCACTCAGAAGAGTGCTATGGGCCACAAGCCATTGCCTATTACAACAAAGTGCTAGACTCAGTAATGCATGCACATTTCCCATGCGAGCAGTCGCTTGCCGCTGCTGCATTCACAATAGAAAAAAGCTCCACAATCACCATGGGGTTTTCTGTAACATTGTACGTGGAGCATGCAGTATGTGTCATTTTGGAATGATCTAAATCAACATTAACCACACAGCGGGAGTCTGCATGTGAGGTCATTTTATCCAGCCCAAACATCCAAATAGTGCTACTTTCCTGACAGAACTGGGTACTGAGGAAGACATCCTAAGGCATGACTGTGTAACATTTGAGGGGGAGCAAGAGGACATAGCAAAAGCAAAAGATAGCCCGCTTGAAGGGGCGGAAATACTTTTTCTTGATGGTTCAGCAACCATTGACCAGGGAACAGCCCTGAGACATAGGAGTGTGGCAGTTGTCCGCCTAGTGGATGGTGAGTACAAGGTGTTGGTACAAAAAAGGCTGCCCATGAATTACTCAGTCCAAGCAACAGAGCTCATAGCACTTATTGAAGCACTTTTAGTCTCCCATGGGTGCCGGGTGACCATTTATTCTGATTCAGCATATGTAACAACAACAGTGCACTCTGGGCTTGCGAGGTGGAAAAAGAGGGTTTAGAAGGGATGATGGTCCAACGTGCAGCATTATTGGATGCACTGATTGAAGCCCTTTCCCAGCCCTCCATGATGATGGTGGTTAAATCCACTGCCCAAACCAATGACACAGACAAAGTTTCACTTGAAATGCTGCCACGGACATGGCGGCCAAACAGGCTGCTTATCTCCCAGGGGCAATCATTTCCGAGTATCCAGAAGCACAGGGCCTAGAACAATTGCCAACACCTTACACTTCACTTCCAATAGCACAAATGATTGAATTACAAGGCCTGGCAGAAAAGTGGAAAAGTGGAAAAGTGGTGTACAGAATGTCCCAAATATATGTTGTGGTGACAAGAAAGAACAGGTAAAGTTGTCATCTCACACAAACTATTGCTGGTCGCCTTCCACCAGTTGCATCATCCATCTCATGTGTCAAAGCAACTTATTGCTGCAGATATACAGGAGGCCTGGTATGTCCCCAATCGTCAGGAAGTTCTTACTAAAATGTTGATAAATTTCATCACATGCCAGACATACAGTACTGGCCACACCCTGAGAATGATATGAGGCGCACTACCTCGCCCTACCTGGCCATTTTGGGAGCTACATATAGACTATGCTGATATGGGAGAGCAGTGCAATGGGTGTAGATATATGATCGTCATGGTGTTTCCTTTCTCCCGGTGGGTTGAGGAAGGTCCTTTTGCACATCCAGACGCTAAATGCACTGCCAAATTATTTAGAAAGAGAGGTGTTTCCTCGCTGGGTTCTTTGCGATGTGCTGCAGTAAGACAATGGCACCCATTTCTTTAACAAACTTTTTAAAGAAGTGACCGCATTACTGGGCATAAAGCATCAGATATGCACAATGTACCCCCCACAGCCCAATGGGTTTGTAGAGAGGCTCAATGGATTGCTCAAGGCTAAATTATCTAAGTTGTGTGCCAGCCTTATGAGAAACTGGGTGCATTGTATGCCTCTTGCTTTATTAAGTTTGCGCACGCAGCCCTGTAAAGATCATCACTTATAGCCACATGAGGTGGTTATTTCCCAACAGACAGCACCATGGCAGTCTAAAGAAACAACTGGCACAGCATCTACTTCAACAGCAACAGAGCCTCTTTAATTGTCGCTGTGTGATCACCGTTCGTTAGGAACTTCGTACTCAGGGGGAGTGAAGCAAGATACAATGGGCCTTTTACTGTTGTGTATGCCACTCCATTTGCTCTGATGGTCCGGGAGCTGCGATATTGGGTGCACCTCTCTGATGTCCGAAAGGCTCAGAATGCTGGACTCCCCACTAATGAGACTGACAGTAGTACATGAGTAGTGTCTAAGAGTGGGCATACATTTGCAGAGCAATTCATTGGATGTACACATGTATATAAATTATATATAGGATTTCACAAATTGCCTATTTTAACTGAATGACGTTTTGATCTACATTTTATTTTGTGCACTAGGATATTTTCACTCTCTTGGGCAAAGATTTTCCTTTTCCTTTTTTCTAACAATGCAAGTGCAATTACTTATTGATGCTCCTGTTACTAACGTACGATATGAAGCTAAGAAGAGATCTGATAATATTATGTTTTTCTCCATGTAAATGTGCGTTATGTAGTTTACATTGAAAATATGTTATATTTTTATGTTTGGTTTAGGTCTATATTTAGTATGTAATTGTACATGGTTGGAACATATAAAAGGGGGTGATACCCGAGGTAGGTGTACCAGGGGCGGGTGTACATAATAGAATGGAGACAATAACACAGTACTGGGAATCGACATTAATACACCTATAAATGGGAATGTGATCACACAAAAAATGAATATGGATATATTACCTGATGCAAAGCTATTTGTGTCACATGCAAGCAGATACAACTGTTTTAGAAGACAAATTAAGAAAAGGTTTGATAAATATAGAGAATTAGATTTTGACATGATAGAGGACGTGCGCCACCCAGAGATGAGTAACAAATTTGTGCGCGGACATGAGCTCAGTGGGGAAACAGAGAGAAAATGGGAGTTACTATATTTGCTCCTTCATACCACACATGTCGGGAGTCCCCAAGGTACTAATACTGCAAGAGGTTCCACTTTTGTATGCTCAATGCCTTGTCCATCTAGCGCTATGTAGGTTGCGAAGCACGTTCCAATTGCACAGCATGCACCTTGTGATAATGGATCCAGATGAACAGCAGTGTGCCTATAATACCAGAAACCCACAGTGCTTACAAAGACCATGTATGTAATTAGGAGTGAAGTTCATGGCCAATTGGTGGGAAGAGACTGGGATGAACTGTATGGCAGGAGTACTTGAAGGACATAGAAAATAAGTGATTTAGAGGGTCAACAAAGCATGTCAAGAATATTAGAAGAAGCATGTGGCAAAGCTAACATGGATTGAAGCAAAGAAGAAGCCGGGGAAGGAGCAGAAACAAGCATATGAACTGTGCTTTACAAAGCAGGAGATGTCTCTGTGGGTACTAATGACAAGTGCAATGTGACAATAAACATTCCAGACCTCAAAAAAGAAACAGCAGCAGTGATGGAGATGTACTGGATCTCTGGCCAGCAGGCGTTTCTGCACCTCCCACCATCATGGAGGGGCATATGCTCGCTGACCACGCTGCACTGGACTCTCCTCGTGGTTCCTGAAGAACATCTAACCATGAGACCATGGAGTTTGGTTAACCCCATGCTGCCACCAGGGCTGATCACCTCTGCATAACCACTACAGCCCCCTGTCTTCCAGATCTTGCCAGTAAAAAAGGAAAACATACTCTTAAAAAGAAAAAAAAAGGTCAACTATCTGTGAAAAAACTCAGCCCAATTGCTTCAAGAAATACCTGATCAATACAGACTGTATAATAAAGAAGAGTCATGTGTGCTTCTCTGTTAGTGGCAGGAATACAAGTAGTGACCAATTCCAACTGGCTGCAGTTAGATGGGAACTGACACAGCTGGCAAACGACACTGAACATGGATTCAACGCGATTAAGGTGGAACTTAGAGCCGTTCAGTTAATGATGTTGCAGAACTGGTATGTGCTCCATCTGCTCGCAGACATGGAAGGGGGCGTTTGTAAATAAATAGGGGTATCCTGCTGTACTTGCATACCCCCAAACGATGTCGCAAATGAGACTCTCACACAAATAATAGAGGCTGTGTACACCCTCAGAGAACATATGCAGACAGAAGCAGGGATTTATAAGAGTGAATGGTTTCATGATCTCTTCTCGTGGCCACCGTTGTGTATGTGAGCAGCTGTGAAGATACGAGTGCCAGTGGTGGTGTTCATGCTGGTGATCTTCTGCACTTGCCATTTGGGACTTTGATGCTATGCTAAAGCGATCCCTACTAGTGTGATGATGATGCTTTCAATTGGGGTAAGCAGTGCACCTTGTGGTGCAAAAGATGAGCAGGTACAAACAGATGACCCAAACACACCCTGCATGATGAGAATACAGCAAAGAATTGACCCCCCCCGGAAAAGGTACTACAGCCCCACCAGATCCTGAAAAGTATGAGGAACACTGGGTTGACTTAGAAGGAGATGGGAGCTGTATATGTCTTACTTGCACCCCGAAGCAGCACGCTCAAGCGGGAGAACGTTTGTGTTAAGCCATCATAGCGGGTCTGCCAGAGGAAACTTTTATTGGTACAGACTCCCCCAATTTTCCATCACTATTATAGGAAGTCAGCTCATGCCGATTCCTATTTACCCCATCTAAAAATTGGCAAGCAGAACTTTTTGTCCCCACCACCTCTGTATGGAATTGCCCATTGAGCCTAACAGAAGTACAATCAGGATCAAACACAGAGAGACTATTAACCTCTGTTCCTTGTGCACGAGGCTGTTTATATAGGGTAAAGGTATGTAAGAAACCTGAAGACATCCTCACTTCCCTCTCCCCAGAATCCTCTACTCAGGTGGCCAGGGAAAGGCCATCTCTTTTGGATACCGACCCTGGTGGTGAATGTATGAGGGAGGATCACCTGGGTGGAGGAGACCTGGGGAATGGAAGGAGGGTGCCTTTAGGTGAAACGCGGTATCCCCCATTTCCATTCTATGGTGAAGCCTCAGTCCTTTTTAGGCTATTTTTCAAACCCCCTCCCTTCATTCTTTACCAAATAAACCTCAGGTAAAGCATCCCTATAAAGGAACAGGGAAAAGAACAAGAAGGAGAACGTCTTCTATTATGGGCAGATGAGACCCACATTCACCTCCTCTGGGTAGATAGATGAAGGAATGGGCAAAACACATCCTATCCATCCCAAACCTTCATAGATTATAACACTCTTCCCCACTGACACACATTCCACATATATCCTTTCAGGTCCCTTTAAGACTCGGACGAGAAAGAGGTGATTAGGAGGAATGCACACTTCCACCTATGCACACCACTTTGGTACTGGGACGAGGAAGAGGACTGTAGAACACCATTCTGAAAGTCACACATGTCCCACTAATAGAGTTAATTGTAGTCAGGCAAAGGTCTAGCATCTGCAACCCCTTAAGAGGCTACAGGTGCATATAAAAGGGAGTGGCCCACATGAAAGCAGAAGAGAACCACCTGGGAAGCCAGGACGCTGTGAAGCAAGTTGGAGCAGTAGCTGCAGGAGAGCGGGAAGGACGCTGAGGTTGGAGAGAGCTGCAAGAGAGGCCAGAGTGCTGCAGAGCTCCGAGCCGTGTATCCCCACCTTGGGCTGGGGGACATAGAAGCTGCTACTTTGCTGCCAGAGGCAGCGTGAACGTCAGGGAAAGGCGAGCGCGGCTTGCTTTTGCTCCCGATGTGAGAGAGGGGAGCGAGCGAAAGCTGAAGAAGACTGCACAAGCACACAGAGGAGCTGCTGCATAACGGTGAGTGACGGGGAAAGAGCACTCAAATCTTGCCATTCCTAGGGCCTAATCTGGGCCAAAGAAAGGGCTTAACAAATAAATGCATATATTGAAGGAGTCTGGAGACCCGAGGGACATTATTAAGTGTCAAGAGAATTACCAAGTACTTAACCAATATTGAATACCGAACTAAAGAAAAATGTATGCACAAATGAAAGCAAATACTGCACAAATGGAGATAAAGTGATGTGTATTTACGAACAGAGTGAAATTAAGGAAAAAGCATTTATGAACAATGTGAAAGTGAAAAGCCAAATTAAAACCAGCAATGAGGATTGGTGAAGCACGTGAAAGACAAATAAGAAGCACTATTGGTTAGTGTGAAAGCAAGGTTATAACAACGAGTAAATACAGCGAAGTGAAGTGTTTGAAAGGCACGTGTTGGCAAAGTCAAGAAACTGCCAAGAAGAAACAAGAGTGCAAATGGACTAATGTCACAAGTGCAGAAAGGAAACATATGGTGGCAAAATAGTCGAATGAGAATCAATGAACATTATAAAGTGCCATGGGTTATCTGTGGCGTGACCTCTGATCGGTGGAGTGTGTGGTCCAACAACTGCGCCTAGACCAAGTAAATCCTATTTGGAGTGAGCCAAGGAAAAAAATTAGATTGAAGTTGTGTTGTTTTGTTTCATCAGTCTGGAAGTGATTAAAAGAGAAAGAAAAGCCAAGAGAATGGTGAGGAAGCCTAAAAGAATGGCCTTCGTACTGAAAGCTAACAAATTAGAATGAACTGTGAACTGTGTTGGACTTGGGGAAGTGAATCCCAAGGTTCTTTAGAATTTTACTGAACTTGGGGAAGGGAACCCTGAGGTTGTTTGGAACATTTTTTAACTTGGAGAAGGGAGCTCCTAGACCGTTTTTTGGAACTGTTTGGAGTCTAAGGAATAAGAAGCTGAAAACATGCCAGGAGCTGGAAGAAGCTCGGAACTTTACTTTGAACACTGTTTCTTTGGTTGCTAACATCCCTACACATTGTATAGATTTAGTTGGGAGGGCAAGCATATGTTTTGCACAAAGACAGACTTTTAAGTTGAACTTTATGGCACAGACTAGCATTCATTTCTTTTGGTAGGGAAATCCCACCTTAGCAAAGGGCAAGTTAGGCCTTACTCCATCCTGACATTTTAGAAAAAAAAACTGTATTTCACAAAAGTGCATCTGTTGTCTGTGTCTTTCTTTGTGATGCCTTCACACAGCCCATGTTGCTTTCGTCTTGTGCAGTACCAACCTCCCTCTGATGATGACTTACTGTTTTGCTTTTCGGGCTCGTGTAATTACTTCAGATCTGCTCACCCAATTGCATGGACCAAAGGTTCTCAAACTGAGGGATTCAATAATACACACTTAGACCAATGATTTGGATTATAATTAGCTATTTACAGGCCCTTTATTCACATTTAGTAAATATACAGATAATTTGTGAAATCAATGCGCTTGGTTATACATGGACGCACACACACACAAACAAGAATGATTATACATAAAAGTATTCATCATTGTTAGTGCAGTTGCACAAGAAAACGTCCTCTCAACCAACACTAGCCAGTCCCAAGGCAGGTAGGCAGAGAGATAACACGTGCTAACAGGGTCTGGAGCAGAGCATCCTCCCTCTCAGCGAGACTTCATCACCCAGTGTTCCAACTCTCTTCTACCACCAGGATACCTCTCCTCTTATGGGGAAAGAAATCCCCACCCCTCCTCGGTTGCCAACCATCCCTGGCCGAAGGACAGCCACAAGCTTGGAAGGCAAAGAGTGGAAAAATCCAGTCAGAAGTGGAAAAACACAGTTTGTCTTCCGTGTGCTATTTCCCAGCACCCCTTATCAATGCACCTGCACCTCTCCAACTCCCTTCTTGGTTGTCATTGGCGACCCATACAATAACTATTTGTATTTGTATTTTATTTGTCTTTTATGGAGCGCCTTAAACCAAAGCGCTGAACATTAAAACTGAACACGGTACAATAAAATTGAGTAGGCAGTAAGATCCAGAAGACGATCACTCAGGGGTGTTGAAACAGATATGTTTTTAGAAATCAACCAAAAAAGAATAGACAGTGATGGAACAAAGAGAAAGAGGGAGAGCATTCCAGTAGAGAGGAGCAAGAAGTTTGAATGATCGAAAACGAGACTGAGCACAAAGGGGGTGAGGAACCAGGAGTCTAATGTGGGAAGAGGACCGGAGAGGGCAAGGAGGAATATAGAAAGAAATGAGTATAGTAAGATAGATAGGAGTAAGTCCATAGAGAGATTTGAAACCAAGGCAAAGGAAGTTGAATTTAAGTTGACAGTGGAAGGGCAGCTGACCAAGTTTGACAAGAAAAGAGGATATTGAGTTCCGATGGGGGAGAAGACACAATAGACGGATCTGAAAGGGGCACAACAAGATCTGGGAAGACCAAAGAGAGTAGTAGAACAATAGAAAACCCAGAAAAAGATCAGTGAGGAGATTAAAAGTTTAGATGCTTGAAAGGTGAGAAATGGACAAGCTTTGTGGATGTTGTGAAGATGAAAGCGACAGGAACGAGAAGTGAGGGAGATATCATGAGAGAAAGAGATTTGAGTCGAAGTGGAGACCAATATTACGAGCTATCATTGAAATTGGGAGCTTAGAGGGTGGGAAACATATGAAAGAAAGTGGAAGATGAGGAGGGAGAGGGTTTGCAGGTACCTCAGTCTTCCCTGCATTAAGAGTGCGAAAATGAGAGGACATCCAGGATTTAATGGCAACGAGACAGGTTGTGAGAGTGAGGTGAATATCAGGGGAGAAGGAGGAAAAGGATAGGAATGATTGTGTGTCATCTGCGTAGAAATGATGTGATAGGCCAAAGGAAGAGATCTTGTCCGCCCAAGAGACAGAGAAAATTCGGTTAGTCAGATAAGAGTTGAACCAGGACAGAACAGGACCTTTGACACCAAATGAAGAAAGTGACTCCAAGAGAAGAGAGTGATCCACAGTGTCGAATGCAGCAGATAGATCAAGAAGAATAAGAAAAGAGGAGTGTTTAGAGTAACGAGCTGAGCAAAGAGAATTTAGCACGGAGATCAAGGCAGTTTCTGTTGGGTGAAGAGGATGAAAACTAAGCTGGAATCGAGGAAGAAGAGAAGAGTCAGTGACAAAGAAGGAAATCTGAGAATAAACAAGACGTTCTAACAGTTTAGAGAGATGTGAAAGAAGAGAAATGGGATGTAAATTAGAAACAATCAAGGGATTGGCTGTGGGTTTCTTTAGGATAGGAATAATAGATGCATGTTAAAAGGATGCAAGAAAAATAGAGGTAGAAAGACAGGTGTTAAAGAAAGTGACAAGATAAGGTACGAGAAGAGGATAGACCTTGAGGATGAGCACAGAAGGAATTGGGTCAGTGGGAGAAGCAGTAGTGTGAGCTATCCTTCACAGTGAGCTCATCTGTTCATAATATGATCGTGCAACCCTTGCATAATTCATGCCTGTCTTCTAACTGAACTCACAGAAATGTAGACTTTCATTGCGGTTTTGGAAGTGAATGTCCAAAATGGGCGTGCACCGGCGCCATGTTTTTTAGCTCATTTCCACAGATGCATTACACTTACCTACTGCATTAAAGCAGTTGGTGCCGTGTTTAGTGTTTGCATTTCTTAGTGGGGGTGGCAGGGCTAGGTGTGGGTTGAATTTTGGGTGCTTCAGACGAAAGAGGAAAATGTATCATATTTGTGTGACATGGGACCCTGATTAAGTAATTCTAAAAATAAATGTTTTTATTGTTATTTGGTTATACAGAATAACCTTTAAAACACAACCATGATTAGAAAAATACATCGCAAAAGTTATCAAAATTCACTACAATGAATACAAAATAATTGTCCAATCTTCCAATCATTACATGAATTCCATATGTAAAACACATTCAACAATACATTAATTTGAAGTAATGTTCACTGTGAGCATAGGGGACAGCGCTTACCATCGAAGTCATGAAGATACATCAAAACACGGAACACAATAGAGCAAAGTTCTGGTCATCTGAAAAAAAAAAGTAAAGTGTCTCCATGTCAGTGGCCTGCTATGCATCCCTGAGAAGATGCGCCCTATTGTGGTTCTGTGCTGCATGTTGCACAACATTGTGTCTCTTTACAACATTGCACTGCCAAGGGATTTCAATGTTGCATCTGACACAAAAGACGCACACAATGATTAAATGGAGAGAGACGCGGTGGAAGGAACGTTGATTAGACAGGTTGTTGTCAACAATTTCTTAACCTGAATGAATCTGCATGACTCTAAAGCCTGACAAGATGATGTTGAACCCGGAAGTGTGCATTATGCTGTGCATGCTTTACTGACCAAATACGCTTCACACAACTTTTTGACCAATAACATTCAGTGCATTGAGAAAGTGGATTGCACAAACATAAGAAATGCAACAGACAGTGAATATATCAAGCACTGATATTTTTTTATTTTCCTTGTGCTTGCTCAACTTGTTCTTGTTCCCCAAACTTCTTGTTTTGTCTGGTCTAGATGTTAGCCCTCTTGGGCCTCATCCTCTTTCACTCTGGCGCCAAGCCCGTTGGGCAAACAGGTCATTGGTTGTAAGCTCTTGTCCTACCTAGGGCCACCTTGGCCTGCCTGAATCTTCCTACCCTGGCTGGCTACTCCCTGGCCTTCCTGTCTCTCTTCTTCCCTCCTCGATCTCCACTTTCCTACCACCTCCCCTGGTGTGAATATTTCTGTGTCAACCCCACACCCTAACCTCTGCACTTGTTCCTAACATTGGTGCTGTACCTCTACCTAGATCTTTCTTCAACCACATTATTTCTATGCCTTCATCCTGATAGCATCTCCCCTCTTCCTGGACCTATACTACTTCCAGCCTAACCACCTTCTCTGATCGTGTGTCCTCTTTAGTTGTTCCCAACTTCTCCTTCAACTTTTTCCTTGCTGTCACTGCCTTCTCTCAAATTCTTTCTTCCTATTTTACCACCTCCTTTTTTTGTACAGTCTTGCCTCCTGATGTTATCACCTCCTTTGCTGCCACCTCCTTTGCAATTCACTCTCCCCTCCCGATATTACCACATTGTCCTTGTTGTCCTTTACTACCACCACCACCAACTTCTGATCACTCTTGCCTCCCGATGTTACCACCTCCTCCATGTTATGCTTTACTAGCACCACCACTAATGGGAACATTCCCTTCATAATGTTACCACCTCCTTGTCCCTTTCAACTCTCTCCAACTCTTCTCGCTCTCACTGCCACCAACTCTTGGTCCCTCTCATTTCTCCAACCTCCTCTTTTTTCACCACTCTACAGTCTCCAGCATTCACTAAGCATATCCCTCCTGCTTTTACAACCCACACTCCCACCTTGGGTTTGGCTATTTTTATAGGAAGGCTGCTCTTAGTTATGGGTGGCCCTAGAGAAAATTCTCTGCAACTGTATCTGCCACTGACCTGAACCTGTAGATGGGCTCTTGCTTCAGGGCCAACCACCATTTTGAAATTTCTTTCACTCCCTTCAATAATCCTGGTTGCTTCTTATGTTGAATTGGGGCTTTGTGAAACGCCAACTAGCAAAGCATTGTTTAAAACTGCAACTGGCAACCTTTTAGACCCATTTCCCTTCACTTCATGCTGCACTGGTAGCATTGTGAGTTTGCAAAGACTTTCTTGTGCCGTGGAAGAGGGTATTTTGCCTTAAAAGCCAGGCAACACAAAGGAGAGTTGATGAACCAGCATTGATTTCACATGCTGCGGAACAATAAAGTTTCACTGCGCCCCTTGTTTTTGAAACAGTCGGGAGCTTGCAAGCTTGATATAATGTGTCTGCGAGACTGCAGAGTTCAGCGTTGTGAATCGTGTTCTCATGAAATGTAATGTTTCCAAGCTTGCATTTGATCATTCATATTTCCACACACATGCTACTGTTGCTGAGACTTTGAACAGCCATCCCTGTAAACGGCCAGGCTGAGGCTTCTTGCTATAGCTGCAGGGCTGTCAGTAAGCACTGAAGATTATTCAGGTGGAGAGCAGGTAACTATAATTTTCCCTCTGGGTGTTGTGTTGCCCTAAGAGGGCCCAGGTCTGGTTAGAAGAGTTGGTTCAGTGGAAATGCGACCATGACCATTAAGCTCTTGCACTTTGTGATCTGTTACTGCAGGTGAGATGTCATGTCACCATCTGTTGTCTAGTGTTTCAACCAAGAGAAGGTTACCAGCAGAGACACCTCATTTCACCCCTGTACCCAACATCATGTGAGGATAATTAAAAGCACTTATAGACTGATTCAGTGTAAGCACCTAAATGTAAATAAATATACATTTTCCCAGTCACCTGCACACCTATGAGATTCAATCGACAAATGGGAAAAGTACTACAAACTATACTCATCCCAAAGACCTTGGTATACATTACACCCGAAGACTGGATTTTTACTTATGCCAAAGAAAACAGGAGATGCAAAAATCACCAGCTTAACATGGAACTCTATCTTTAAAAGTGCAAAGAGCCTCAAATGTGTAAGGAATATGATTTAGCTAACTGGAGAACGCTGCAAAGTGAGAAGAGTTCAATGAATCATCATATGTTTCGATAGGAAGTCATGTTTTCTGATACCATACAAAGAACAAAAATGCATCAGTCATTCCATAAACCAAAATGTTCCTTGCTTTCAAATGAAGCACGACTAAATTATAAGTGGATTGCATACTGCAGTTTATTTAATTTAAATCATGTGAAATAATGTTGAATGTAAACATTATACAATTATAAATGAATAAAAGAAGGAACCAACAGTTCTATTGATTTAGATAATAAGAAAGTCAGCCTGAAATTATGCTGACTGCAGGTGAACTCAGATTAAACTCAGAGCAAAGCCCCTACCACCTTTGAGAGACGTTCTGAAACAAATCTTTGAAAAACGAATACAAAAATGCACATTTTATTAATATTTTTAAACAGAAAAATGATCAAGACCAAGTTGTACAAGCTAGAACAGAGCACATGTGAATCAGTAATAAAGGATGAATACATTCTTCAATTGATTGTTATTTATTCATTTATTATCCCAGTTAGGAATATTCACACTTTACAACCCCATGTAAAAATAATAAAATATGAAAACTCTCACCCAAATTCATTCGATTAAATCCATACATACAACTCAGCCATACACATTCATGTAATCTAGATCCATATCTCTATACGGCAATATTTGCGTAAATTTATCGATGTTTGACAAATGGTAAAAAAAAATTGTCTGTCGACATGTGTTTCAACCGGGGCTCATTGGCTACACACTCATGCCAAATCCTGCTCTCACCATCATCAGAGGGTGGCCCAAAACTTCCCCTTGGGGTTGCTGTCCCCTTTCCCACATTATGTTGTAGGTAAATCATACAGTTCTGGACGTAATGCTGAGCAATTTTTGAAATTTTGTCGTTCACCCAAACCTTTTCTAACATTTTCGTCATCTGTTGGACACACACATGCGTAGGACCGTGTGCCATTACAACCATCATCATCACATAAGCATCAGGAAGTAGCCATTTTCCATCAACCGTGTCCACGCAACACCCATCATCATCAAGTTTTCCCAAGCCTTCAGCCCACCTCCTGGATTCTTCTAATGTGGCATCGGCTTGGATATCCCGTACAGACCCAACGCCCTCATCCATTACATAGTCATTTTCAGTCTCCCTTGAAACATACATCTCCGTAAAGAGATCAGTGGCAGTTTGTCTAGCTATTTGATCAGCGAAAGCATTCCCTTTTCCAATATTATCTACAATCTTTCGATGTGCTGCACATTTTACAACTGCTAACTGAGTAGGGAGTGCAAATGCTGAGAGTAGTTGCACTATTAGGGAGCCGTGTTGAATCTTAGTGCCATGCAAGGTTAGAAACCCTCTTTCCGACCAAAGTCTCCCAAAGCTGTGAACCACCCCAAATGCATATTGACTATCCCTATATATATTTAATACAAGCCCTTCGGAAAGTTCACAAGCTCGGGTTAATGCTATAATCTCTGTGGCCTGCGCAGAATTATGCGTAATTCTCTTAGTTTACACAACCGTGCCCAATGTGATGATTGCATAAGTGGCTGTGGATGTACCATCCGGAAGTTTAAAGCAGGAGCTGTCACAAAACAGCTCTCCTTGCAGATTATCCAAAGGGGTATCTTTCAAATCAATTCTGCCCTTTGTTTCTTGTTCAGTCGTATACAAACAATCATGTGATTCTCCATTGCCGAAAGTAGTATCTTGCGGAAAAGGTAGGAGTTCAGCCAAATTAAGGACACAACACCTCCTAACTTGAATGTGAGGGGCAAACAAGATCAATTCGTATCTCGTCAATCGTGCAGAAGTGAGGTGTTGCGTTTGAGTTCAGTTCCATAGAACATCTACAGAGTGAGGCACCATCAGGATCAGATCATGGCCTAGGACCATTCCCTCACTCTGTTTTACAGATGTGGCAGCAGAAGCGACAGAGCGCAAACATCTTGGCAAAGCGCATGCTACAGGATCAAGGGCGTAGGAATAGTAACAGCATGGCCTATCCTTCCCTCCATGCTCCTGCGTTAATACAGCCAAAGCACATCCATCATATTCATGCACAAACAATACAAAGGCCTTTTCATAGTTTGGTGTGCCCAAAACTGGTGCAGAGCATAATGCAATGCAGTCTTAAGCAAGTCAAACGATTGCTGGTGTTCCGAGGTCCATGGCAACAGCGAAGAAATGCCCTTCTTCGTCAAGGCCAGCATCGGTTTTATCACTAGTGAAAAATTTGGGATCTACAACCTACAGTAAGAAGCCATACCTATCAAGGCTCTAACTTCCTTCTGTGTATTTGGGACAGACATGCCAGAAATATGTTTTATTCTTTCAGGTGTCAATCTTCTTCCCCCCTTTGACAGGAGATAGCCTAGATAGGCGACCTCCTGACAACAATATTGAAATTTTTTAAGCGAAGCTTTGTGACCATGCTTAGCTAGATGAATAAGTAATAACACAGTGCCCTCCTTACAGGCACTCTCAGAGTCAGCAGCTAGAAGCAAATTGTCAACGTACTGAAGCAAAGTACAGGTAAAAGGCAATTCAAGGGTACCAAGTTGTTCTTTCAAAGCCCTACTATAAATACTAGGACTCTCTGTGTACCCTTGATGTGCACGAGTAAATGTAAACGAGCGTTCCCCTAAGGTGAACACGAACAAATATCTACTATACTAAAGAACGCATTCTTTAAGTCCACAACACTAAAGTAAGTAGCTGTAGCTGGAATCATGGTTAGGATTGTCATCACGTCAGGCACAATTGGAAATTGCGGTGCCACAACTTTATTAATGGCACGTAAATCAATTACAAAACGGAATCGGATTACATTATCCCCTTTCTTGAACACGAGTAAAATCGGACTATTACACAAACTTCCTGAAATGTCTTCAATCACACCACGATGCACAAAATCGGAAACAATACATTTCAAAGCTCGATCGCCCTCAACCGAAATCTTATATTGGGGAATGCGTGGCAGCTCAATTCCATGTTTCAAAACTATCTTAACAGGCTCAATCTGTAAAACACAGACATCATTGTCGTCGACAGCCCACAAGCTCTCTGGTACATCAATGAATTCTGGAGGCAAAGGTCTAGTCAAAAATTGCGAGGCAGAAGATTGGTGTGGTGAAATCGTCAAGCGCACTCCATCAGAAGAACAATAAATCACTGCATTTAATTATTTTAACAAATTCAACCCTAGCAAGTTCTCCCCTCAATCCGAGGTCAACAGAAAAGGACACTGGTCCATAAAGGGACCCAAAGAAATAGGTACCGGCATAGAAACCGTACAAACAACTGGTGCACCAGAAAACCCTACAGAAACATTGGTTTGCCCTGACAGTGGAACGTTTGGAACCCGTGAATGATCAATGGAACACTTCTGTGCTCCAGTGTCTATGAAAAACTGATATTTCCTATTTCCCACCATCATTTCAACGTAGGGACCTTTCTGATGGATGGGAATAGGTGTAGGTTCCAAACCCTGCTTAGGGCAAGCCTAATGAAACAGAATATTATCAAAAGGAAGCTCTTCAGATAAATATGCAGCGGAAGGATGATCAAATATATTCCTAGTGTCCGCACTCAGAGTCTGATTATCCTGCGAAAAAGGTTGTTGAGGTTCCTGTGAAAACTGACCTCTACCAGGCCCCCTATGCCCGGGCGACCTCTGAATCACCTACCCATATTACCAAATGTATTATTTGACCTTAGTTGAAGGACAGGACATTGTGCTCGGCAATGACTCTCCCGACGACAATAAGCACATTGATTAATATTCACAGGACCCAAGGGCACATTTCTCTGGGACATACTGACCTCTAACCTGAGAGCTACCCCCTCTGGGGCCCCTAACAATTTGCTGCAATAGCACCTTAGTTTTTAAATCACCCTTCCGTTTTTCAATCCTATCTTTTTCATTATTGACACGGTTCTCATAGTACTGAGCCATGTGCAGTACTTCCGATTGCGATTTTGCCTGCCAAACGCTCTCAGAAGACATAATCTGTGACTGGATGTCAGGCAGTAATCCACGTACAAATTTGTCCACAAATAATCTTTTCCCAGACTCTGTGCCTAAGTCTTGTCCACTGAAATTGGAGAATACCTGTTCGAACCGATTAAAGAACTCGGTAGCACCTTCAGATTTTTCTTGGACAGAGGCCGTAAGTTTGTCCCAAATAATTATTTTCTCGGGAATTATGGTTTTAAATTTAGCAATGATTCTATCAGGCAGAGTTAATATCACCTGTTATAGTCTTTCACCAGCTGGCCTTTCCCCATCGAGTCTAGTTATATTCGCCCATGTATCTCCCAACCCGGGTACATTGTCAATAGTTCTAACTTGTTTCCATAAATCTACGGGCAGGAGTACAGGAAACAACAAATCAATGTCACCTAACGCTGAGGATTGCAAAACAGATTCCATCTCTATATAAAATCCTGTCGGATTTTTCCTAATATCAGGAATAGACTGTCTAATGGTGTTCACTTTCTGTCGTGAAAACGGGACGTGAACAAACTGTGATACATAATGTGCAGGAATGTTCACAGCGACTATATTATTTACAGCATCGGCCGCAACCTCAACTTTCGGGACAAATGTCGGAGGAACCTCTCTCATAGGCAACTGAGATGTAGGC
Source organism: Ambystoma mexicanum (assembly GCF_040938575.1). NCBI lineage: Eukaryota > Metazoa > Chordata > Amphibia > Caudata > Ambystomatidae > Ambystoma > Ambystoma mexicanum. Next base: position 1,357,908,321 of record NC_090932.1, on the reverse strand, counting down.
AACTCCGAACGCCTACTAAGCAACAGAGCCAAGTCGAGCGCTAAAGCAGTCGAAGAAGTGTCAAGTAAAAAAGCTCTCTTATAAATGTTCAATAACTCTGTGGGACAACTAATCTTCCTTTTTACACATTCATCTTGCAGGTACTCTACCATTAACTGTATCACTTTCCTCTGCATTTCCAACGTATATTGACTATATGTGTCATACACCTCAACTGGAGTTATCGATATGTCTGAAATCCATCTAATCGCATCTTTCTTACAAATTTGCATTTCCTCCGATATCGGTTTACGACACGGAAGGAACCATTCTGTACATACATATTTCCCTCTTCATCATCCTCATTCTGTATCCTTTCTAACCCCTTCCTATACTCAAATAACCTCTTGACATGCTCATTTACCTTCTCCACAGTGTCTCTGGAAAGTGCTAAAGTATTTAGATCCCTTAACCCTTGCGGAACATCTGCATTATGTAATCTTCCCCACATTATACATAACTGAATCCCTAAACCTTCAATAAAAACATTTTTCTCAGGAAAATTATCCGTATTAAAAAGTGTGGAAAAAACGCTAGCTTGATCATCCTTCTCCATGCAATGCTTAGCCCATGCAATTAACTCTAGTTTCTTCTTCCGGTGGTACAGTACTGCAAGTAACAACCTTTGACCCTGCACCACGGTCGATCACAAGTGGCTCAGAACCACTTGGAAGAGAAGGAGCAGGCAAATTCAATGGAGGTGCTATAAGTGGTGTGATAAAAAGAGGCAGAGAGCAGGTGGAGGGACAAAAACCGGAGGAGTAGGAACAGCAGGTTGAGTAGGAAGAGCAGGAATAACAGCAGGAAGAGGTACAGCAGCGGGAAGACGAACATACAGAGATGGTGCAGAGGCACCAGGCCTTCGTTCATTTAATATTTTATCAATAAACTCATCAGAAACATGAAGGTCTTTGGAAGGATACATTTTCTGAATACCAAGTGAAAAAGCCCTTTCCATATTTTTAGCCGACTCAGACTGTTAACAACGCTTTTTCGGCATTCGTTTTATGACGGCGCACATGTTTCTCTCTACTCTTAAGCTGTTGTAACGCTTCTTTTTTCCAATTCTGCAAAACATCAAATGCTGCAGGTCTAGCCTTTTTCTTTAACAAGACTGACTCCAAATATTCAATGCGAGGGATCTCAAAACTACCATTGATTGGCCAGTGAAGCTCGGAGGCATGTCTGGTTTGTCTGTGCCAAATATCATTAAATACTATACTTCCAATGCCATGCTTACAGTACATAGTACGTGCCGGCGACCCCTCCGGTGGTGCGAGATGGCCAAATTCCAATGATTGTCTATCACTGCGGAATAATGCCCTAAAGCAGGTAGACAATTTCCCAGGCATATCTCAAATTCTTGGTGTTACCCGGTCAATAATTGTGTCTGCAGATATAATGCGCCAAAATTCAAATTGTCAGGGTTGAATTAAGAATCGGGTCATGACTCACCTGACCAAACCTAAGGAGGACCGATCGGTACTTCTAAGAATCTTACCTAACTAATCTTACCTCGTGTATGGTGATTTCGACAAATCTGCCCGCCTCGATAAGTGGACCCTCGTCAAGATGCCATCTCAGACCACAGGCTAATCGTCAAGGGATCGGGTCATGCAGCGCTGCTGAGGTGTCGCGTCTCATCCAGGGGCCGCTTTTTTGTCACACCGTCTGATCCCGGTCCGATAGCGTGTGTCAACCTTCAACAATCCGGCATCAATCTTGAGGGTCCCTACTCGGGCGCCAACTGTGAAAACAGAAATAAAATATCGAGGCTGAGTACCCCAAAAGTAAATACACCGAACACGGGTTACAAAGGAACATACAAAGTACTTTATTCTCTACTGAATTCAATTACAAAAACAGTGCAAAGTCAGATAGCTATCGGTCCTCAGTACAACACAACAAACTCCAGCGTGGTTCAGTGTGTTCAGTGAGAGACTGTACATTATAATGCATTCACTTTTTATACATTTTGTGGGCTCTATGTCCAGCCCCACTTTGGGTTAATATTCTACTTTATACATCACCAATTCTAGGGTTTGTGCCGAGTCTCAAATAACCGCATTTAACTGGTTTGTCTTTAATACGTGTAACAACAAGCGTATGCATTAACTGTGTATTCTAAGGTTTCGCATGCAGGCCTTCTTAAACATAAATACAATGTAGTAAGACAGATCCTCTTCGTTCAGTATACAAACACATTATCTTCAATATATGCTCATGGAGTAGTTTCATCGCGCAAGTGATCCTTTTACACATAGGTCAACGAAGGACGAGGTCTCAGTTCATGACCTCAACAAGTGGCCTGCAGGCAGATTACACATTAGCTATGTACAGAGGTCAAGACGGCCATGTTGTATTTTGCAATGACATTGTCCACCATTTTAGCTCACAGGGTGACTTTTCCACAACAAATCCTAAAATGGCGGTTTGACCTAAAATGGCGGCATACATAGATTAAAGGTCAGGACCTTGTAACACAGATCTCGCAAGTGACTTTCGAGCACCTTAGCGTAGGCCAATATTAATATATTTATTACAATAGGAGGCGCGATATACTTTCTATTCCGACAGTGGGGGTCATTCCGAGGTTGGAGGTAAGGTCCAAACCATGCCGGTAATGCTTTACCGGCATGGTTTTCCGCTCCACGCTATTCCGACCCCTCAGACCGTAAATTACGGTCTTGGGTCGTGCGCACGACCCACCATGCCGTAATTAACGGCATGGTGTAAACCGGAGCTGATTCCAAGTAAGTAGCACACGTAAATTACAGCATCCCCAAGGCTGTAAAGTACCTTACCGGCATGGAGTACATACAGGCATCTCAGAGAAGGAGTAAAGAACTCTGAGCAGTGGTTCCTAGAGCCACAGGTGCACACAATCAGCACAGGTGGACTCAATGCAGTCTGACACAGCATAAAAGGAGCCCACCCACCCACCACACCCCCTCCCACACCAAGATGACACCAATAGTAGCAGCATTACCAGAGCCGGAGGCCCTGCATGCAAGGCAGCTACCACAACAACAGCAACAACAACAACCACCACAGCCACCACCACAGAGGATACACAGGAGGAGAAGGAGGGTGCGACAGGCCCGGCATGCCCTACCGGTGCAGCCACCATTACCACGCTGGCAGCCCCCAATCACTCGCATCAGAGCCTCCCCCTTCAACCTCACACCAGAGCAGATCCACACCCTGTACTGGCTTGACCGGGACACCATCACCACCATAGTGGACCTGACACATGACGACATAGTGAGCCACATAGAAATCCACCCCGCAATCCCCCCTCGACTCAAGGTAGTGTCTGTACTCAACTTCCTTGCCACAGGCACGTAGCAGCATACAGTGGGGCACATGCATGGCATATCATAGGCCATATCTTCACAGATACTCAAACAAGTGCTGGATGCCCTCCTGAAACACACAAGGGACTACATATCCCTACCCCGGACACCCCAGGAGATATTGGATACATGAGTTGCCTACCATGCACTGGCAGGCATGCCAAATTGCGTGGGTGCCCTCGACTGCACCCACGTGGAATTGAACTGTCCACATGCAATGGAGGTGGCGTATCGCAACTGCAAGCAATACCGCTCCATTGACGCCCAGATGGTATGAAATGCCAGTAAAGACATCACACATTGCGGTGCCCAATACCCCCGAACAAGGCATGACCCCCTGGTCCTGCGAAACCCCACGCTACCACGCTAGATGGAGCTACATGCTGGACAACGTGCCTGGCTGCTTGGTGAGTCACCTGATTGGGCCATGGCAGCGCATTGGTGCCATGATTGGGGTGGATGAATACCCCAACTTGGTGGGAAAGTGTGGGGGGGCATACCACACATGTGTGGGAATGTTGACGCCAGTGCACGATGTGCACCCCACAGAACACAGTGCCCCAAGGCAATCGACATGGCACATGACTGCTTAACCTCACAGCGATGCCAGAATGTACAAAACACAACACTACTCGTCCGACAGGTAACCTGGCCCAATAACACAACACAAGCACCACTCATCGGCGGACCACACACACCGTAAGGGCATCCTGCACCATGCACTGCATATGCACTATCTCGCAGCCTCCTGCATCCCACCACACAAGACAGATGTCCCTGGGAGTGCATAGAAGTGAGCCCAACAGGGATACCGCAGCGTGTCCCTGGTTCCGCACACCCATAGTAGTGGTGCAAGTAGTGCAGCAAGACAAGTATGCTACTGACTACAGTCAACACCCCCTGCCACCAAATCACACAGAACCCAACACATCAATGAATTCAGGCCAACACTGCTGCACGCATATACGGTGCACTTGCAACAAGATGTGAGTGCACACCATAAGCCACCTTGAAGAAGCTACCCCCTCCATCATTCCATGGCACAGGACACATAGCCGGGCCAGTAATGGGGTTGATGCAACCAGGGACATGTTGTCATGTGCGCTACTCCCGAGGGGCCAGGACTGGTCCAGCGCCCTCGGAAGCAGACCCGTCTTCCACTACTCCGGACCCAGCAGACCCCTACAGGGGCCCTTTGGACCGTGTCCTGGCGCCTTTGGCGCCAGGCTCATGAAGGGTTTCAGTCCCGGCGCCATAGGCGCTGGACTCATATTGATAAACAGTGTAATAATGCTTGGGTGGACTTACCTGAGGCAGACCATGCTGCATATTTACCCAGAACAAACCAGTCTGGTTGAAGTCCCCAGCCATCAGGGCTGGGAGGAACTATTCCCTCCATTTTCTTACCTGGGTGGAACCGGTGGAAGAACACACACTGGAAGCACTTCTCTGCTATTTAAACCACGCCCGATGGAAAACACATGCTTCGCGTTATTCTGCAGCAGCAGCAGGACGCTCACCGAGTCGGGTCCTGCATTACAGGTCCAGAGTCATCTTCAGCTTCCGCGCAGCAACCTGTGGATGAAGAAAGACACAGAACAATACTTACCAGATCCCGGAATCCAGTCACCGGCAAAACCTGCAAAGAATAAACATAAGGTTAGAAAAGTGCAACTCGCTCGCAGCCGCGCCCGCTTACCTGATCCATCCGTGATTGCAACGGAGCTAACCGTGGCCTTCTCTTCGGCAGCTTCTCTGCACCTGAAAGGCAAAGGACATAATTAAAAAGGGGTTCGGGTGAAGGCAGTCGCATTCATCTTAACTTACCAGTTTTTGCACGTGCAGTAGCGGCCGCATCAACCTCAGCATCCCAGCACCTGAAAAACAGGAAAAAGACATTATTTGAGGTGCCATTAAAAGCGGCCAACGATCATTATACTTACGTGCATCGGCACGTGCAGTGGCAACGGATATAAAGCCCGCAGCATCCCGGCACCTGAAAACTAGAAAAAGGACATTATTAGAGGTGCCATTAAAAGTGGCCAACGAACATTATACTTACGTGCATCGGCACGTGCAGCGGCAACGGAAAACTACGCCCACAGCATCCCGAGGCCTGAAACAAAGGAAAAGGGACATTATTGAAGTGCCCATCTTTTAAAGCCTAAAGACTACAGTATACTTACAGGCATCCGCTTGTGCAGTAACGGCGGCATCGCTCTTCGGCATCCCAGCACCAGTGCCACAACTAAGGCCGCAAAAGACTTGAGCCTCAACACTGAACTCATCCAGTGACGTAACTGGAATCCACGCACCCCTGCACCAGACGCAGGATGGAGAGCTCAGCATTTATACGCCTAAGGTGAGAGCTCGCCGAGACAAGTAGAAAGCTAGGCTGTGGGAGAAACTGGCGATTGGTGGGAGAAGGAATCCCATCAAATGGTGATTAACCCTTTTTCTTCCACCTGCAGAAAACTTACCCTGCAAGTCAGACATTCGATAAGAGGAAGCCCAGTCCTGAGAGTCGTCCGAGCTCTACGCTTCTCAATTGAAGAAACGATAGCAGCCCAGCCGGAATCAGCGCCTCCGTGGGAATCAGGTGAGCGTTACACATGTGTGTATGGCCAGGAATCACCAGCTGCCATGCAAGACTGCTACAGTTCCCCACCATCAATGTTCAAACACCTACCTTCATTCCCCTTCCATGCAGGTGATGGTGGCTACCCTTGGAAGCCGTGGCTCATGACCCCTATCCGCAACCCACAGAACAGGCATGAGGAGGACTACAATCAAGCCCATATCTGTACACGGGTGGCCATAGAGCAGACATTTGGCCTGTTGAAGGCACTATTTTGTTGCCACAGCCGTTCGGGTGGAGCACTCATCAACAGCCACGAGAAGGTGGCCAGGATCACCATGGCATGTGTAAAGCTGCACAATGCGTGCATCCGTCGGAACGTGCCACTGCCCCCTGACCTGGAACTGCTACCACCAGATGATGATGAGGGGGTGGAGGAAGAAATGGCAGGACAGCATCACGGTGCAGGTGCACAGGAGGGATGTGCTGTGTGGCAATCATTGGTTGGACAATATTTCTGACACTCAAGTCAGCTGAGGGTGTCAGGATGACAGGGCATCGGGAAATGGTTGTGGGGATACATGTACACCATGCACTGTGAGTCATTAGAAGACGCATGCACATTGAACAATGTCCACTCTGATATTTTTATGCACAACCAGTGTATTGTATTTGTAGGTTCCAACGTGAACAACAAAACCTCCACCCTCACCCCCCTCCCCCCAACTCCCATACACACCCTCACCCCCTTCCCCCCAACTCCCATACACACCCTCACCCCCCTCCCCCCAACTCCCATACACACCCTCACCCCCCTCCCCCCAACTCCCATACACACCCTCACTCCCCTCCCCCCAACTCCGCAACACTAGTCCCGTGTAGCACATTGAGTCCACATGTGCCAGCATTGCCTATTCATCCATGCTCCCAGGGCCCGGGGGGGCATGTTCCTGCGCCGCTGTGAACGCAGCGAGCGGCGCACCGGGCTTGCCGGGGTGGGGCGACGGGTAGAGGGGGTGTCCTCCTGCTGAGTCACATGGGTGGGATGTGCTGCCACAAGGGCGTCTGCAATGCGTCCAAGTGCCTCACACACACGGTTGGTGCCTTCCGTGAACACCTGACGCATTTGCCTGAGCTCCTCCAGTAACTCCAACCTGCCCTGGCGGTTCTCCTCATTGAAGTCAGTAATTAGGGCAGTGAGCTGTCCTGCACGTAGTGCATCCTGGAATGGCGTATCATCCCTGCAGGGGATTGGGGCAACATGCCCTGACAGGGCCTCAAATGGGGTACTGGGCACGGGATCTGCGTCTAATTTACAGATACCGTAAATTATGGTCACCGCTAATTACGGTCGGCAAAGCTTCTACGGCGGTGTTGTTAAGTACATCTCGCTTCATGCCGGTAAGGGGTTTAACGGGCCCTTTAGCGGTATGCCGCTAGGGGATTTACCGGCATGGCGGAAAGCTCGTGCCCGCTAGGTCGGAATAGCCTGTAAATAGCGGCATGGTACCAGATCGGACTCGTTCTTTCCGCCATGCCGGTAAGAACTAATACTTACCTCCAACCTCGGAATGACCCCCAATGTAATGAAGAGTCCTATAGTTTGAAGAACCAAGTAATCTTTGTGAATTTAGTGACAACAATGATGACCAGTTATTGTGGTTGGGTTTTGATGCCCACCTGACTAAGGTACCTAATCATAACCAGTGGCTATATAGAACGTATGTGTAGATGTTCACTGAGCGCCAACCACAGATACTCATAGGTTTTGTAGTTTGCCACGTAGTATGACATCAGCGGTGACAATTTTTTTTATAAAATAGCTGTTTTTTATGAAATGTTTGGAGATCGAGCTGTGTGGTGTCAGATGATGCCTGTTGGATAATTGATATTAAAACAGAAATGCACTTTGCCATACTTCCAGAGTCCTTTTGATTATTGATGTTTGAGTAACTTCTGAATCCCCATCCACCTCTGAGTATTGCTACCTCGTCTTAAGGGCTCCTAGGAGTAAGAGTTCAAGTCTGCACATCATAAATGATGTGTCCTTTGTGTCATGTAAAGATTAACTGGTTCCACTCCACCGAAATGTTGAGTCCCTGATTAACACTGTTGAGATGGTAGATCCATTGTTGTTACATTCTCTGTAGCTGTTCTGCTACATTACAGCTGCAAGGATGTGGTTTGATGGTCTGTAGAACAAACCAAAAGATGTCTCGGTCTGTATGTCCCATCCTAGTATAGTGCTTGACAAGAGGTTTGTCGATGATTTCATTCCTAATGCATGATCGGTGTTCCGGTATGTGTTGTTTCACTGGCCTGATGGTTTTGCCACATATAATAAATTGCATCGCCATTTCATGATGTATATAACATTTTAGCGTGTGCAGCAAACTCTCATCTCAGAACAAGTTATCATGCCATGTTCTTTCAGGAGAGGAGCGCCTGGTACCTTTTTTGAAACATTTTTAGTGTTGAAATTTGTGTGGGTTTGAAGTTCCCACTTGATGTTTCCTCGCTCAAAGGTATGCGTATTGTTGGTACGCTGAGAAGCTACACATTGTCCACCCTTATGATGTCCTGTGATGGGGGGTACGCCCCATGCGTTGAGTACTGAAGTCTCTTCACCTGTACATCTATAAGTATGTACTAACTTCTACTTCAGATTGAAGTTCTTCTTAAAGGCAAACATGGGTTTTTTGGCTAATGTACCACTTCGTTTTACCAAATGCCAATTTTTGTGGATGATGTTCTTGTTGGCATTGCTGATAGGACTGAAAGTTGTGACACACATCAGTCTATCTGTGGTGGTCTTTTGTGTGATTCAAGGCAAATATTGGTATCTGTATTGTCTGCTCTTTTACAGTTATTCCTCACCATTTTACTTGGATAACTTCATGTAATAAGTCTATGCTTTAGTTGTTCGGGATGTTTCTCAAAGTCTTTTTCATCTGATCAATTTCTCCAAATTCTCAGAAATTGGCCATAGGGAAGGTTGTTTTTTAATCCCTCCGGATGGAAACGGGTGTAGTGGAGGAGGTTGTTTGGGTCTGTTGGTTTCCTAAATAGGGTGGTGTGTAAGCTTCTCTCACTTTTGTGGATCTTAAGGTCTAAAAAGTTCACCAAATGTATGTTGTGTTCTATTGTAAACTTAATGTTTCCATCACAGGCATTTAGCCATCGATGGAACTATTTCAAATCATCCACATGGCCCCTCCACATCAGGGATACATCGTCATCTATCTTCTCCACACCATAAAATTGGTCGTAAACTGACTGATGCCCGACGTTACAAACTTAGTTTCAAAATTTGCCATACATAAATTTGCCACACCTAGAGCTAAAGTAGCCCCCATGCTGAGCCCTGTGTTCTGGATGTACATTTGTTTCTTGAAAAGAAAAAATTCTCCATCATCGCAATTGTGGCGCATTCTAAAATAAAGTTGGTTGGTGGTTCTTCTGGATACCTCTGTATGTCCAGGACCAGTCTAAGAACTTCTAGACTCTCTAATTGTGGGATGGAGGTATATAATGCCTCGACATTCGTAGTGACCAACATATCCATATCTTGAATGTCTATAGTACCTAATATATTGATCATGTCTGTAGAAGCTTTAACATAAGAAGGAGTCTTGACTACAAACGGTTTTAGGAAATGTTCCACATAAAGTGATAAAGGTTCTAGCAGGGAGTCGATGGCTGAAATAATCGGTCGTCCCGGTGGCTGTGTCAAACTTTCTCTGCATGGTTGGTTAGACTGACAATCTCCTATGTTAACCGTGTTGTGGGATCTCTGTCAAGTTTTTTATAGGCCGTGGCATCTGCTAGCAGGCGTTGACATTCTTTGTCATAGTCCTCTGTGTTAAGGATAACTATGCCACCCCCTTTATCAGCTGGTTTTATAGATATATCTAGTTTGTTGTGAAAGTTTTTTAGACTGCTCCATTCTTCTAAAGTAAGGTTATCTTTAGTAAGTTGTGTTTTTTGGCCGCTTCTAAGACTTGTCGGATCATAATATTTTGAAACGCTTCGAGCTCGCAGGGACATGCATGGTGGACATGCATGGTTCAGGGGAATAAACAGGGAACCTTTTTTTTAGACCCGTAATGTTGACAATCTCGGTTCCGACTGTTTGAGATGATGTGTCTTTTTGTTGTTGGGATAAATAAACCTCAAAAATAAAGATTGAGTCTGATGTTTCTAAAGAACGTCCGGTAATGCAATCTCACAATTGAATGAATCCGCCTTTGTCGTGGGAACAAAAGACAACCCTTTCGACAGGAGTTGTTGTTCAGATGTACTAAGGGTATAGGTGGATAAGTTAACAATCGGAATGTGATCCACTGTCATTGATTGGAATACCACTGTTGTGCCCGCATTCTCTGATTGACTCTGGAGGTCTTTGTCTGTAGCGTCCTCTTTGTCTCCCTCTGAAAAAAAACTGTTATTGCGCCACGCTTTCTTGTATACTGGGAACTGATGCTCCATTTGTTGTTGATGGATCTGAATCAGTGGATGACCCAGATGTATTGGAGAACGTCACATATCGATTGTGTCGATTGTTAGCATTGTTGGTATGCTGTTCAGTATAGAAACCATCTCTCAAAAATGGGTATGTTTTGTCCTCTTTGTAATTACTCACGTCTCTTTTCAATTTCTGTATTTTTCTATCTAAATATACTTGTTTAAATTTTACGATTTTTTCATCCAGCTTCTCTACCTGTTTTTTAGTACTTGCACTGTCTGATTATCCACAAATTGTTTTTCCAGGGCAGCCAGTTCTTCCCCCTGTATCTTTGACTCTTCCTCAGCTGTCTCAATAATAAGGATAATCCAGTCTCGTGAGCATTTATTTCCCACTCCACTAGAAATAAATGTGAAACAGGGTTTATCTATAAATATGCGTGGAATATTTTTACCTTGGGGACCTTCTGGGATAACTCCTGCTTTTAGATACTCCAACATACATTTGCCATGTGATTCAGTTCTGATACATTTTTCTTTTTCTGATATATTTTTTCCAATTCGTCATTTATGACTATGCTTCCATCATTTGCACAAGTTGTGACAAACATTGGTGGTGCGTTTATTAACTTCTGATAATGTTCCTCAGGGAACAAATATATGTTTGCATTTTCCATATTAGTATTTTTGTCTGATACTTTGATAATTCTCAATCTATAATCGAACCTCCAGCCGCGGGCTGCACATGTCAAGAAATATAAATAAGGATGCCTGATTGGGTCTTGATCTTACAGGCTCTCAGAACATTACTATACAGAAACATGATCGAGATGAAGTTGTACAGACTAGAACGGAACACCTGTGAACCAGTGTTTTAGAGCTCTTAAAACATTAAGGATGAATACATTCATCAATTGACTGTTATTTATTCATTTATTATCTCAGTTAGGAAAATTCACACTTTACAACACCATATAAAAATAATATATATAAACTCTCACCCAAATTCATTCAACTAAATCCAAACATACAACTCATCCATACACATTTATTTCATCTAGATCCATATCTCTATACACCAATATGTGCGTAAATTGTACAATGTTTGACAAATGTTAAAGCTTTGCATACAAGACAAGAGTTCACTCGGGCAGTAAATAAAAATAGCTTGTGTTAAAACTTAGTTAGTGACTCTTGGCCAGAAAGACACATGGTGTACATTGTACATATGCTGCACAGGAACCTCTGTGCTAAAGACCCTACAATAAATTTCAAATGCTTCTATCTAGACAACACAATTGACTTTAATGATAGCATTACTGCTTGTTGCCCAGCACATGTATTTACTGATATAAAATAAATTCAAAAGCACTTGATTTTCTCCAGTATCAAAACAAGTATGGTGTAGAATAAATTGCTTGAACAACCATTATTTAAAAACAAATATGAATTCTATGTGTCTCTCCTGTATGGGGTTGTGAGTGTATTGGATATGTGTAGGTCATTTAAATGTAGACAATAGCCAGCTTGAATATGACTTGCACAGGTTTGAAGTAGAAACATCACTGCACTCAGAATAGTGCACCTTTCTCTGAACCGATGCATGTGCATTCTTTGCAGAATATATTTGTGAAGCTTTCAAAGCACATTTATAGATAACTTTCAATTTATGCATGTATGTGTGCGTGTGTGTGTTGCTTTAAATAGACATGTGTGTGCAGCTATAAACAGATATGTGTGTGCCCTGCTTTAAATCTATTCCTAATGAGATTTTTACCAGCTCTACAAGTTTGGGTGATGTAATCTTTCCCAATAAAATGTACAATGTTAAAACATAATTTCCCTTTCTCATTATGCATGTGTCTGTTTGTGCATTCAAAGAAAAGGTACTGCAGGGGTTTTACACTTTTCACCATTTTATAAGAATACGATGAATTCTCTGTGCTAATCTTGTTTTTTTTCATAGACATGTACATTATGACTAGAGTCACCCTGGCATGCAAAATTGTGCATGATATCTTATTAGTGTGTCGCAAAATACACTATGACCAATGTGAATGTGTGTCAGCATGAGCAAAGGATTCTATTTAATGGTGCTAAATTTACAAAAAAGTCTCCCTTTAAGCTACACCGAAATGCGCTCAGTTTTAAATCTCGCCTCCTAATGAAAAAGGCAATGGGATTTAAGTAAATTACATGTTGCTTTATATTCAATGTAAAAGAAGACACGGGGTATTATATCTAAGACTACACCTGGGTCTTTGTCACTCTAGCATTCCCTTTTCCATCAGCCCTCGATTCCTGGAATTTTCCCATGGACACTTTCTAGGCAAGTTGGATTTACAGTGAGGTTTTATATTTTTAAATGTGGCTTCTCTTTTGGGGAAAATATATGAATGCACGCAAAACTAGTCCATTAACAAGAAATAAGGACGGGTGCCAGGTGCAAGAAACCCAGCTTTATTTACTTTATTAAAAAAACAAGTGTCGGCCAGGAATCAAGCAAGATACAAAAAACTCAACAAGCCCACATCAGGCTGAGGATTATAGACAGAAAAGCCTAAAAATGTGCATAGTTACAAAAAATAACACGTGACATTCTCTAACATAATAATTGGCTACACTGATCAAAGGCCCTATATATTGAAGTCTACCATTGCCTTATCAATTATCTACACTTCCCAGGTCCATCTCCCCAAAAATAGTTGTCATTTCAATCCCATCATTCATTACTGCACATTCTGGTAGGTGAGCATGCTGCATATTAACAGTGATAAGTGTATTTCCCTGCCATTAGATGGCACCTCTTAAGGCTGGTGTGCACAACATGCGGCCCACGGGCCATGTGCGACCTGTCCTATTGTGCTTTGCTCCCCCTTGTGGGTAGGACTTTCATAATGAAGTACAGCCCACTTCAAGCAACGGAAAACAAAGTGGGCCACACTTCATAACGAATGTCTTTAAAGACCGAAACATTGCTGGCATAGGCACCCCAAGAAGGGGGTAATTGCCCCCTATTGACTGCTTCTCCCCCCCTAATTGAAAGTCTGTCCCTCCCTCCCCCCACTCCTCCAGCAAATAACTCTTTGCAGGAGCCTTAAAGTTGCTCCTTTGCCCAGCAGTCATTTGTACTTTAGCAGGCTTTATTTGCACAGCCTGTGTTTTTTCTTCTATCTTGAAAGGGGCAGCACAGGAAGCAATGGGCCATGAATATCAGTGGGGTGGGGGCCATCACTGATAAAAGCAAGTTACCTACATGGTGGGCACACTATTGTTTTCCAAATATGCAGCTTACACTTGTCTAGGGAAGAAGAACAAAAGACATTTCCAAACTGAAACATGCTTTTTGAACTTACATTAATTCGTTTGCTTTGTGTTTATTTTTGACTGCCACTCAAATACCTGGTGATTTTTGTGTCCATTCCTTTGTGTTCTTTCACAGGATATATTTATAAAGCTGTTATATGCTTGTCAAACTGTTTAATCACAAATGAATGCTTCTATTGCACTGACAGCAGTTATCAGGAAATTACACTATGGGTTCATGGGTACCAACATTTGATTTTCAATATGGGGGCAGGAATTCCCCCACCCCCGACCTGAATATAAGCAAGCTGCCAGCCCAACACATCCCCTGGCCGAACACATTTTTATAGCACCTGTGTTTATAAGGAATTGCAAAATGTCATAAGATTTACATCCAGTTTTAAATACATAACACCTTAGCAACAGTCGCTCAACCTACTGAGCTACCCTGGTAGCCTTTCACTGTAGGCCATGTCTAAGAGTCTATTAATGTGTTCAAAATCACTGTATTACCAACAGGGCAGTTCGTGTATATGATTTCAAAGTCAACAGCATTTCATCTCCAGCCACACTGCATACATTCTTTGACGGTTTACCAGTAGCGGCTTCTCCATAATGGACAAGGTTACGCCGACCCACGGGCACCCTGACCCATAATGGAGGAGCCAGGCCATTGTAAATACTAAGCACTCACTCAGCTGCTGTATGCAGCTGAGGGATCGCTCCTTGGCTGGCTGCAACTGTGAAAGGGAAAAGCAGTTTCCGTTTGACTGTTCTGTTCCTCAGCCTCGCATATCCAATGAGCCAGGCAAAGCCGGTGGCACTTTCCTTCCTCAACCTTGCATGGCCCATTGGGGATGCTGGCTGAGGAACTGTATGTTTTTATGTGTGAGGAAGGTGCTCCTGCGCCTCCTGCCACATACAAACGGAGAGGGGCTCTTCATCATCAGCGCTCCGGCTCTAGTGTGCATGTGCATGAACTAGGAAGCGCTCATTACTTCCTGTTCTTGCTACACCGTTGCTGTAGCACTGGGAGGAAGCATCAGGACCAAGGCATAAGGTACTTTTATTTAAATATGTGTATCTCAGTGTATATGTTTGTGTTTTTAAAATGTTCTCAGGAAGGTGGGGAGGAAGCCCCCAACACCTCTTGATTGGTTTGGGCTCCTTTTGCTACGCTCCATCACACTGGCATACTTGGGGGAAATATGTATGCCCCTCCAATTAAAAAATGTGATGTGCCACCCCCACCACCCCCACTCCACCTTGTTGTATTTGTGCCCCCACTGTTGCCCCCCCCAATACTGGTTTCTAGTGATGCCACAGATTGCTGGCCCTCTCAGCACAGCATATGCAGAACATGGCTGGATGGCTAATGCTTCACGTAGTGCATGTGCTCAGCCAATAGAGGACCTGAAATGTGAGAACCACCACTGGGATTGGCTAAATGGGCTCCTACCGACTTACTGTTGATGGAACGGAAGACCCTCACATGTATCACCTCACCCCCCTTGGCCTGCCTTGCTCCGATGGCATGCTTTACCCCGTGGCCTAGTTTCCCTGCCGGCCCACACATGTCTAGCACAATGACTGGCCTTGCCTGCCCCCACCTGCCATTGTGACCAGATTTTGGCTCCTAAGGTAAGCTTGTGGATGAGGCTGGAGTGTTGAGGTTAGGGAGAGGATCTCAGGCTGTGCTGCACAGTCCAGCGATGCTCACATCTTTTGGAGCATCACAGGAGGTGGGAGGGAGTCGGACGCTTGTAAATTAATATAGCTCTCTACTGAGTGCCACGGTGTGAGGCCAAGTCAAAGTGCTAGATGTCAGATAATAATGTTACTAATCCATTTTTAGGGAATTCTTAATTAATGAATTTTACCAATTTTTAAACTTTAATAGTATTTTTGAAACTGTGCCCAAGGGTCTGCATATGTATTTAAGATTGAAGTTCACTGTGCTGGTACCTTTTGGATATTTGCAAATCATAAATAAATACTGTGATCTTCATCGTTGGTTGCGAGCACTGTAACTAGGGGTGGGAAAGTTGTTTTTATGTTCAAATTACAAAGCACTCTGTACAAGTCTCAAGGAACATGGAGCAAGGTAACTAAGCACACACAGGCAAAGCTCCCATAAATCACACACAAGCAATCCCAAAATAGCCAATCTCCAACCATACTTGCTGTTTCACACCAAAGAGCTGAAAGCAGGGTAAAAGGTGTCTGTGATTATTGCATACCTTCTGGAACGGTCTGTCTTTGGCCAGCAAATGCATGTTTAAAGTGAAGATGCATTTGTTTGTGAGCATTGAAGAGAATTCCTTAGAGAATATGTGCATACCATCAGCCCCACCTTAGGACTTCATTCTGTGGCAAAGAAATCTGACCTAGATAAAGCAGGGGGTTAATAGCTGAAGAGTATCACCAAACAGGTTTATTCTCCCCTGCAAAACCGAGCAAAGAAAAGCAGCCAGTTAGGGTGTTCAAAACCTAAATGACCACTTACAAATGTATTTGGCCATCTCATAGAGGGCCCCCCAATGTGTGGGGTCCATTTCAATTGCAAGAGTTGGAAGGCCCAAATACAGAGCCTCATCATCACCCTTCCCTCTCAGGCCTGCGGTCTGCACAGTACTTGTTCACATGCAAGACAACTGGCTTGCTGTGTTGTGTGCATGCTGCTGTGGTGTCTGTGCTCACACTGTGGATGAAATATTCAAGCTCAGTAACAACTCCGATTTTCTTCTGCATTTAGAACACAATTTTACCAACACCAGTGCTGTGAAGCATGGTAATAAGCAGTATAGAAAACAGACTACATCAGTTATATTTTCTTTCCATGGCATGTACACACCACCTGTGTATGCTGCTTCAGAGCAAAGTATTGCAAAGAAAACATGAATTCATTGCCCTGGTGACAAAGCAATGTTGACAGCGGATATTGAAGTCTTTTGTAGCGGTACTTCTGATTGCAGAGGTGTTTTGTGGTGGCATGTGGAGGATGGAAATGTAAAGGTTCTTCGTTAAATGTGATGGTATCCTATGATAACGGTGGCCTCCCAGTCTGCCATACTGCAATACTGCAATTTTGTACAGTGTGAAGGGTTGGAGGCTGCATTCTCTTCTAAGATCCAGAGGCATGGTCTCTCGAGTAGTCATTAATCTGGGCAGAACACACGTGAGCCACATCGGCACAGCTCTTTTTCACCTGAAGGACAGCTAGTTCTGTTAGGTTGTTGCTGCTGGGGGTGCAGGGATGATTTTGGATAACATGTTGAATTTCATGGGCAAATCAGTTTTTCTTCTGGCTTGGTAATAATGTGTACTAACACCAGTGCTGTCAAGTATGTAATTAAGCACTGGAAAAACTGTATTGGTTAATAAATGTGCTGCAGAATTGAAAGCACAAATAGCAATAAAGACAAGAAGTACACCTCAAAATGCCTGTTTGTTTTCCCACATGATTACTAAAAATGTCTGAGGGGGTTCCTAAATTCACCACATGTCCCTCCCGGCTACCCCACACAAACAATCTGGCCCCCTGTGGACAGCTTGGAAGGAACATTCGACCCTCTGGCAAAACTAGTTGTGCACCCCTGTCTTAAGGTGTTCACGAATGTTGCAGCTGTCCTAGACAGTCCAATTTATTATTTGATTTACTGACTAAGAATAGAGAGATCAAACCCCCGCATTCAAGAACAAAGGGATACTCCCATCTCATCTCCCATGACAATGCCCCATTTGTCCCAGACCGATTCCCCAACCTTGAATATTCCAGTTAGCAACTGTTGCCTCGATACTCGCTGCCGATGCAGGTACATAATCTTTTAATTGGGTCATAGAGTGAATATCAGTCTTCATGGGATTCTGTCTGCCGGGGATCATTTTATTTATTTCACTGCATTTAGTATACTAATTGGACATAGAGGGCAATGTGTATACAACTTAGTTTAGTTTCTCTGTAAATATTTCTTCTTGGGGCACCAAGGCTTCTGTGTGTTCATTCAATTATCATTTGGACAGAAATAATTGCTACATTTTTACTCTTGTATCATGGGAATAACATACCTTTGCTGCTCCATCAAGTACTTTCAGGCGAGAGTAGACTTTTCATAAAGTTGGACAAATCTAAGCACTGTGGCAAGACAGTTCTAAAATAACACATTGTGCAGATTGTAATGGAGCCATTGCTGCAAAATGGCAACCCTCTGCTCAGTCCTACATTATAGTTAATCAGGAATACTGTTTATTCGTGTATGTATCTCTTAAAAATCTTCTCAGTGTATGCATGACCCTATACTTGTCAGTGATCATCTTAGTGTACGCTGCAACCTAACTCCCTCGATGTGGCACAATCACTTATAAAGTTGCAAACTAATTCTATTCTACTTGTCTTTGTAATGTAACAGGTAAGAAACGTGTTCCTTTTCTACTTGTGTTAGTGTGTTGCTTGTATTCAGGCTTCTTGAAAACAGGCTAGGCAGATTAAAGGCCCAAAACCATTGATTAAATGAGTTTCCTTATCTTCTATTACTGTTCAAATTTTGGTTGTATATGAGGCTGTGTGTGACGTGATGTGTGCCTCATTTGCACCATTACATTTCCCCATGTGGTTAGTTGCCGCCATTATTCTATCATAAGCGTCTTTTCGGATCCATGCCCTACATGCCCCCTTTCAGTTTCCTCCATAGGCTGTATATTCTTCTGAGGGACAGGTCATAAATGAACATTCTCCATCCGCATCACAATCTACCCAGCAGTGGGTATAATTTTCAGGGTCTAGGCCAGGGGTAAAAAGCATGCCAGGGGGCCAATGGGTCTTTCTATGGTAACCATACATATATCCTTCTCCCTGTGCCATGGATCTGTTTGTGTATGAGCAGATATTGAAAGAACAGTATCATCATAAGCTCCAAATGCGCTTGTGCTTTCTTCTTCCCAACCCCCTTTAAATACCCTAAAAAAAACGTGTAGAATGCAGAGGCTTTTGAGTAAGACAATAAGGATGGGAACCAGTTCTTTACAAATGTTCCTCGGCCAAGAGGGCACCCAGGAAATCATGACATGATACCAGGCTTCATCAGGAACTGTAGCCTTCGCCTTCTCCATGGTAGTGTGCAATGTGTGCAGTGCAGCAATAGTGTCTGTGAGGCTGCCATTTTGCGCAGTGTTTTCTGGTGTGAATGCACAGAAGCTTGTGCTGATTTTTTAACATATACCTCCTTCTATAGCGATAAGGAGGTCAAGGACACACCCACTCTGGAGAGCAGTTAAACAGGCAGTTCTAAGCTCTTCTTTCATTGAATTCAGTCCTTTCTCTGTACTATTATCAAGCTAGACCATCTCCCAACCAGTAATCTGCACCCATTTATCGTTAGTTGCTGCTTGAATTCCAGGTGCTAAAAACAATGTGAAGAATACAGCGGCTTTGCTGAAAATGCTGTACATTTGAAACTGTGAGAAGAGGATTGTGAATAGTAATTTTCTCTCTTACTCCTTTGCAATGTCAAAGAACGACAACTTCTTTCATGATAGTTCACATCAGTTAGGTTGGGGTGCTCTGCAATTGAAACAGCGTGGCTTTGCAGCACCACCAATGCTGGTGAGTAAAGAGTTGATTACGTGTAAGAGTCGCTCCAATTCGGTGGGTGCTGCGTGTAGGCCTGGGTGCCACAGGACCAACAAGGGTCCATGTATGCTGCTATTCCAAAATTAAAGGCTGGAAGTCCATTGTTCTTTTACACCCAGTATTTTTCCCACTTTAATAGTTCTGTTATATTTGAAACATAAAGAACAGTGTATGAGACGTTTGATGTGAAATGGTTCCTTTTGTGCATTTATCCAAGTTTACACTTTGGCATATTTTCTCCAATCAGCGAGGTATATATTTTTCAAATGTTCAAACCATTCCCTTCCTTTGCCAATCGAACCATTGCCTCTGCTCTGCATCCCAGTATCCCTTCTTCCCTTTTCCCTCTAAGAAAGACATCTCCTATTATGTGCAACTGTGGTCTATGTGTGCACTAAAGCAGTAGTTTCCCTTATGCATCTGTGCATTTTTTTAAACTCGTAGTCCTAAATGTAACTTCCCCCCTGTGTGTACCCTTCAGTGTATAATGCATTCCAATATCATTTGATCCTGATCTATCTGCCATTTGCTTCATTTTTATAAAGTTAATACTGAATTTTCTTCCCATTTTGCATATGCCCAATGTCTCCGGAGTAACCCTCTCAACTTGCATAGAGCAAGATGTACTAGACAGTGTGCCATTTGGGGATTTACTTCCTTTAGTATAACCAGTCTTTGGGAACCTGTGACATGGGGGATGAAAGAGCACACATAACAGGTCTCATCTGATCTCTCTCTTCTCACTAGCTGCATTTGGCCATACCACATATTTTCAATCTCAGTAGAGAATCCATAATGTGTACCTCCATCAAATCTTTCAGGGTCAAAGACCTCTCTCCTTGTCCTGGTCATTCTCCCAATTTTGTTTTCAAATATTTGTAAATTATTAATTTCTTGTTGTGCCACCAGTGACTGATATTTCATCCAAAAAAGAGAGAAAGAGAAAAAAGAAAAGACAATAAAAAAGGTTACAGAACAGAACATTTCCATGAATGCTTTGTATCTTCTGTGCTGTGTAATAAAATGTTTTGAGTCCCTGGAAATAATCATAAGGATAGAGTTTCAAATAGTTATATTATATCTCACAACACTTCCCTTTAGCCACCCTCCTTGTTTTCAAAAAGGGGTGTGTGCTGCTCTTATCTCTCTTGGTGTCAGAAAAATTGACCCATCGCTTAAGACCCTGGAGTTTCACTGCAGTCGCTGTGGCATACTCATTGATGAATGTCCCCACAATCTGGGATTATTCCACTTCCTTACAAAGCTCCTAATCAATACCCGGTCCCCAAGCTATAGCTGCAGTAGTGGCAGCAACACTGATGCTTCTGGTGGTGTTTCCTCTTCTCCGGTAGCTGTGGCCGGCTGTTGTTGACAAGGTCATACCTGGTTTGAGATGCATTTAAGAGAATCAGTCATAGCCCTAACATATTTATCAAAATCATCATCTAAATCAGTTGCTGCATTTTCATCATTCAAACATGCATGTACAGGTGTTAGTGGAGCCTGTATTCTAATGCCAGTTAAAACTTCATGCAGCGTGAGATATGTGTCAGAGCTTGGGTGATTCTGCAGTGCAAAGAGGGCAATTGGCAAGCAGTGAAGCCAATTTTTAATCAGGGTAATGCAGAGTTTCCCAAAGCACTCACAATCTCATTGGCTTGTGGGTGATAAACTGAGTACAATGTGTGTGTCATGCCCAATAGAGATGCTATTTCTTTGAATAATTAATTGACAAAATGCTGCCCATTATCTGATTGCAGTACTTCACAGATACTCCAGCGGGCGAACACCTCACGTACGAGGAATTTTGCTGCTGATTTTGCATCACAATGGGTACAAGGACCCACTTCAAGCCAACGGGAGAAGGGGCATAGCACAACAATCATATAGCGATATGGTTTACACCTATTTCCCATATGGACATAGTCAATGTGCAAATGGCAAACAGGCCCAGATGGCTGAGGCAATGTTGCTTTCATTGTTTTTAGTGTGGGTCCTGCATTATATTGTTGACACACTGTACAATTTGTTATGAATTCTGACAACCTCCCTGTTAAATTAGGAACAAACCACTCTTCTTTTAAATCCGATGCTACATATTCCTTTGATGTGTGTGTAGGATAGTGTAGCTGCTCAATGGCAACTCTCAGTAGCTCCAGTGACAAAATGGGGTTCCCTGTAATACGTTGTCTCCACACTAGGACATTTTGTGATAAAAGGCACCCTCTCCAAGTTCACAGTTCCTGCTCATGATGAGGGGCGCATCCCTGCAACTCTATTATTTGTATTAGAAGTAGGGAGTTAAAGGGTTTAGGTAACTGTATTTGCTGTTGTGCTACATTTGTGGGTTCACAACCATTTCCGAATACTCAGGCATGTATGATGCTTCTTTTGCTGCGTATTCTGTAACAATATTACTGCATGCTATTTCATCTGTTCCATTAGTGTGAGCGGCACATTTTGCCACCACTACTGTCGCAGGGCCCGACAATGCTTCAATTAATCTGGATAATAATTGAGCATGTTGTACTGGTGGGCGTACCGTCAGATTTTTTAAAGCCTCTCCTTTTCCATTGCTACAGTCCTGAATGTAATGGAATGAAAGTGGGAGAGGGAGAGTGCACCCCCGGTAGGGGATAGGGCATCATTGACAGCTGTGCACTAAGTGCCTTGAGCATCACACAGCCAGAGGTGCTAGGGGACTGAAGGGGGGTGGAGGTGCTCAAGGGAAGACCTGGTGGGATGTGCGTGATGTGCATGCTCTCGGAAATTAAATGGGGTGTCACTGCATTTACCGAAACAGGTGAAAACGACAGGTGAGTAGACTGTTTGTGGAGGGTCCAGACATAACCTGCATGGCAGGTCCCCAAGATAAGGGCGTGGAAAGTGTGGTGGGGGAAGAGGCACAAAAACTGACAGTTCTTAGGAGATGACCGGTGCTGTGAACAGAATCAGTTGATATACACAAGGTTGGCAAGTCAGACATGTTTGGGAAGGTGCAGTAAAGGCATTATCAGTGGTTTCAAACTACCCCTTGGCAGGTGATCCTGGGAAGACAAATGTGGGAAAGAGATGATACGAAAACGGGCCAATTTAAAAGGTATGTTTTGGTGTCCCTGAATAGCAAAAAGTATCTTGTATTTTCACTGATGTTCGCGAAGTACCTCACTGGTCGGATGCTGTGTCAATGCCCCCTTCCCACAAGCTCAGGATGTCTCATGTTTTTTTTTCTGAATACATGCTGACCAATGGCAGGTGAATAAAGTCCTGGAGGTCAGCACGATTACATAGCATGTAGTAAAAACTATCGATTGGGGTGGAGTGGGAAGGAATTTGGCATCATAGGGGAGGTAATGGTCCCGGGGGTCAGTGGAAATGTTTACTCCAATCATTGTCTACTAACCTGCGTTCAGCTATAGGGAATTCATGTAACCCCACCACTCTGCTTCGTGGGACACCCAACAACTTGTACCTCGAAGTGCAACTGTTTCATACTATGCTAATATTGTTTTCACTGTATTAAAGATCCAGCCATAGTGAGTGTTTTTGTTGTCTCTCATCAACCAGTTCTGTTCCACTGTGCTGTTTGATTTGAGCTTGCCCATCTGTAATAAAATGGTTTACTTCTTGCCTGGTCTACGCTCCTTTTGTATCTACTTTTGGTACATTGCTAACCCACAGAGGACCCTGATACAGTACTGTGGAGGTTATGTATGCAGAATCGGAATTCATTTTTACAGAGGTATTGAGATACATTTCTAATGCCCAAATCAGAGTTATTAATTCTGCCACTTGTGCAGAATAATGTGCGGGCAAGCTTTTATGAGCCACTGTTTCAAACTACCCATCTACCCATTTTACCACTGTTGCTCCTGTGTGTCTTAAACCGTTTTCTGATTTATCATTGATGACCCGTCAATAAACAATATCATTCCCCCCTCCAGGGCATCTCCCTCAATATGTGGTAAATCATCATAGACAATGGTGTATGTTGAACAGTCCTGTATGTAATCTCCCTTCTCCACAGGTTCCACAAGTTCTGCTAGAAAAGTAGCTAGGTTGCAATGCAGCATTTCACGATGTTAATGAAGGAATATGACAGCTTAAGGCATGCTGTGTTGTGAGAGTGGATTTTGTTTTTTGCAAAATTTTGAACAGTGCATGTTCTACATAGAGAGTCACTGAGCAACCCATAGTTATTGTTGATGATATTTCAATCGCAAAGGCCGCTGCTGCCAATGCTTGTTCACATGGGAAATGTCCTTGCATTACTGTAAATGCCATCTAAATGACCACTGTAAAAATGCCAGTCTGGTAAAATTGATTCCAGCCTTACCGTACCGCGTTTACCAGACTGGAATAGTAGGAGCCGCGATGTCGGTGTCACCGGCATCAGCAGGGACTCGCCATGACCGGCCTCACCCTTGCCGTTATGAGTGTCGACATGCGGCAGTTGTGCCAGTGACACTGACATGCCTCAGTAAAGTGCACATTAAGAGATGCACAGACATACAATTAACGGCATGGACATGCCGGTAATAACAGACACAATGATGTGGTTAACACCGGCATTGCAGTGAGTAATAGGAATCTGGTGTGTAGAAACCTGGCACAGATGCACACAATCAGCACAGGTGGAGGCAATGGAGTCTGGCACAGCACAAAGGAGCACTCCCACACACCACACCCTCCCAAATCCACAATGCTACCATTAGCACTTGCAGTACTGTAGCTGGAGGACATGCATGCACTGCTACTCTTTGAGGAGGCAGTGAGCCAGAGAATGCAGCGGAGGTGCAGGAGGAGGAGGAGAGCGAGATTGGGCCAGCACATACCCATTGTGCAGGCAGTTGTTCCCTGCAGGCAGCCACCAAACCCTCGCCTAAGGGCCAGCCCATTCAACCTTACCCCTGCTCAGATCCACATCCTATACTGGCTGGACAGGGACACCATCACCACAATAGTGGACCTCATTCATGATGATCTGGTGAGCCTGATCAATATCCAGACAGCCACCCCCCCTTGCTGAAGGTAGTCTCTGTGCTACACTTCCTTGCCACAGGCACTTATCAGCACACAGTGGGGCAGCTGCATGGAATATCACAACCATGTTTCTCCCGTGTGCTCAACCAGGTGCTAGTTGCACTCCTGAAAAATGCAAGCAACCACATTACATTACCACAGACTGCGGAGGAGGTGAATAATACCAAAATAGCATTCTATGCACTGGCAGGCATGCCAAATGTAATCAGTGCCCTCGACTGTACACATCTGGAGCTTGTTGTCTGGTATGCAGTGGAGGTAGTATACCGCTACAGTAAGCTGTACCATTTCCTGAATTTACAGATGGTGTGTGATGCACGCAAAATCATCACGCATTGCTGTGCAAGATTTCCAGGCTCCACACATGACACCATGGTGCTGCGCAACTCCCCGCTTTCCCACTACATGGCACGACACGCTGCACAACATACCTGGCTGCTGGGTGAGTCTAACCACAGGGCCATGAGTGATATTGATTGGGGGGATCACAAGCATAGGAAACATGTCTGCTGGTTGGGCCATGAGGGGTATTTGTTTCGGTGAATCACAAGCATAGGCAAAGTGTCTGCTGGCTGGGCCATGAGGGTTGTTGTTTGGGGGGAATCACAAGCATAGGCAACATGTCTGCTGGCTGGGACATGAGGGGTGTTGGAACATAGCATAGGATTGCATGCATGAGGAGCACAAGTGGACACTGCATGCATTAATCCATCATCACTCCTGCAAATAGCCGTAAATATTACCAGGTATGCAATGAAGTGCAGAGAGACTGGGACGGGCAATAGAAGGCAAAGTCGGATGAGGAATCAGACCAAGCAACCGCTACATTCCCTACCTGCACAATTTCCAACCACACACATAGAATGGGACAAGACCACACAAAGCGTCCTGGGTGCCTTCAACTGTGACCTGAGCAAATTAAACAGAATGTGCAACACAGCCGATGCTTGCAGATGTGCAAGACCTACACAGCTGTGTGTACATGTAATCAACAGACACAGTGCACACACCAGCACATTTATCAGCAACATCAGAAAACATGAACCACATGTACCACAATGCACCACCCTGTAGTGACAATGCATGAACTACATGATCTCAGCAAAGGAACTCACAAGTCATGCTGCCCTGCCTGAGAGAAACCCATCTGCCACACTGAAACATTTCAGGCACTGCACTCAGTCCACAGGTACACCGCAGATGAGTATGCCTATCATGTCACCTTAAGGGACACCTCCAAGTACAATGGGTCAGGTATGAAAACGATTAAAATCAGCAATCATTGACTACCACAAAGATATCATTGAGAGGAGCAGGACTCATCCAAAGTACTTTAGTTCCATCATGCCAGCCCCGACCCAGCCGTATCACAGGAACGTAACCCTTCACCAGTGGCCCATACCACCAATGTAAATCTGACGAAAGCGTTGATTGGCATGTACATGTAGACATGAATAAGTAGAATGCATACTGGGGATACCACTATGTTACATGAAGCCAATTAGGCAAATGTGTGATTATCAACTGTACATGCACAGTCAATTTCCATTGGTACCACATCAATGAAATCTGAGGCCATCATGGACATGTGGACTTGATTTGTGAGAGTGGAGGTTCACATTGAATGCTACTTGGGGTGGCAAACTGCACCCATCCCCCCAGCCAACCCATGGATCAGCCCTAAGTACACTTACCCGGGTCATAGAAAACAGAACGTGTCATGTGCAGTTATGAATCCTTAGTTGCATTTATTCATGAACATTGTACATACAGTGATAACATGGAATTACCAAATTAATCACAAGTACCCTTCCTCTTGCTCCCATGCAGGTGATGCCTGGTATCCCCTGAAGGCCTGGCTCATGACCCCCATCAGGCAACCAGTCAACAGGCATGAAGAGGGCTAAAATCGTGCACATGCACACACTCGTGTCACCATTGAGCAGACATTTGGCCTGTTGAAGGTCCGGTTCTGCTGCCTCAGCAGGTTGGGGGGGGGGACTCATTTATGGGCCAGAGAAGGTGGGAAAAATTGTGTTAGCATGTGCCATGCTATACAACATGTGCATCCGGCGCAACGTCCCCCTGCCCCTGAAATGGACATGATGCCACCTGAGGATGAAGATGATGATGAGGAAGATGGTGGAATTCCTCAGCGGCACAATGTAAATGAAGGACATGCGACACAGCAGGATTTAATTGCCCACTTCTTCTGATGGACTGGAAAAGATAAGGCACTGGGCATGGGTCACACTGGGCAATGGGCACTGTACATAATTAAATAGACACACATTCAAGAAGCAATGCCCAGTCATGTGTTTTGCTTTTACACACCAGCTGTAATGATTAATGAATAACTATGTACAGATTTGCATTATTTAACTACCACTACTGTCCCGTTAAATTGAACCCACACCCCCTCCTTACTAACCCCACACCCAATACCCCAACACCCCCTCCCCCACTACCCCCTCCCCCACTACCCCCACACCCAATACCCCAACAACCCCTCCCCCACTACCCCCACAGCCAATACACTAACACCCCCTCCCCCACTACCCCCACACCCAATACCCCAAAACCCCCTCCCCCACTATCCCCACACCCAATACCCCAACATCCCCCCATTGCCCCACAACACCTTCCCAATTACTCCCTCCCCACATTTCTCTTGTAAGTTGTCCTATTCACGCCCCCTTTTTGGAGGATGGGGGTGAGCCCTGGGCGGCAAACGAGTCGCTGTGAACGACGCACAGGGCTAGTATGAGTAGAACTGGCCAGTGTTGTGCTGGAGGATGGGCCAGGTTGGGGTGGGGTTAGCGATTGCTAACTGGGTGATGGACTGGGCCATGGCAGACATGACAGCATTTCCTTTCCGCACACGCCTGGCCACGCGGTACATGGCTCTGCTCACCATTCTTGCAGTGTCTTGCAGGGCATCCTGCATGGTCTGCCATGTGTGTTCTACCTCTGTCACATACTGTGTGACCAAGGCCTGCATCACCTGCTGCCGGCCTTCCATCCGTGTGAGCGCGCCTTGAGGTTTCTAATGTGGCTGAGTCTGGGTAGTGGCAAGGGAAGAGGGCTCTGAGGGCCTGGGGGAGTAAACACAGCTCCGTCAGAGCCATCTGTTGCTGCTGGATTGATGTTTGCCTGACTGGGTGCCAGGGATTGTGCCTTCTCTGGCTGGCTCGCTGGCCACTGGTGAATGGGCCTCCTCCGGGTCGCTGCCCACTGGTGAATGGGCCTCTCCAGCTCACTGACCACTGGTGGTTCAGACTCTTCCACCTGATATGCCTGCTTAGCCGCAGGTGTTGTGGTTGACTGACGGGGGGTATTGCTGGCAGGTTTAATGGTAGACTGCCGGGGCTCCCTGCTGGCAGGTGTTGGTGGGTGCTGTGTCTGCGGGACAGCCTATGTTTCCTGGTGGCGGGGGGCCTGTGCAGTTGATGTAGTGCTACACTCATGTCTTGCTGTCGAGGTGCCTGCGACCTGGCTGGAGTCGGTGGTTTTGCATCGGCAGCAATGTGCATCGCTGGAACGGGGGGTGGGTGCTAGTTCACCCTCGCTGTAAGATGAGTTGCCCGTGGAGGACAGTGAGGCAGGGCATTAGTAATGGGTGTGCATCCATCTGACATTCATCAATGCTAGTACATTCAGCGCCATGTGCATTGTCATGGACATGTCTGAGGGCCTGGCATGGTGCACACAGGAATGTATGGGGGAGGCCGTGTGGGGTCATCGTTTGTTGGCTGGGGTACTGGTGTCTGGTGGCTTGGGTGTTGTCGCCATGCTACAGGATCTGTGTGCCATGTGGGGTTTCATTGTCAATGTGATGTGTTCCCATTGTGTGCATTGATGCATTGATGTAGGCACTGTGGGCATGGACATGTTGGGTGTGTCAGATGTGCGACTGGTGTCATTGATATGAGCATCTTGCCATGATGTGGATTGGGCCATGTGGTGGCACAGCGGTGACAGAAGCTGTTGGACAGTGATGTGTGTCTTTGCATGTAGTTGGTACTTGTGTGTACATTAGAGGGGTCATGTGGGGTATGTCAGTGGGGTTTGTTGCCTGTCTTCCTGGCAGGTACATACTTGCGTGAAATTAGGCTATCAAGGCAGCAGGGATCTGGGGCCACTGACTTGTCATTTGGACTTCACCATTGGCATTGGGGATACATGTATGTGATTTGTGATTTAAGTTACGGGCACTCAGTGGCATCTCTGGATGACGCTGCTCCCGTCTCCGCATCTCCTACCCACTCAATAATCTCCATGTGGATGATGGTGCCACAGGTCTCCTACCATGGCTGGAATTTTATGGGGGATGGCGCACCACCTCCTGTGGCCAGCCCCTGGCTGCGCTTGGCGGTGAGGAGGTTACGGACCCGGAGATGTAAGTTATCCCACCTCTTACAGCAGTCTGTGACAGTCCGGGTTGTTGCCCCACCGCAGACACCTTGGTGGCCACTTCCTCCCATATCGGCTTCTTCCTTAACTGTGCGCCGCAGATCTGCTCCAAAG
Source organism: Ambystoma mexicanum (assembly GCF_040938575.1). NCBI lineage: Eukaryota > Metazoa > Chordata > Amphibia > Caudata > Ambystomatidae > Ambystoma > Ambystoma mexicanum. Next base: position 1,357,879,379 of record NC_090932.1, on the reverse strand, counting down.
ACCACATTGGCATGCTCAACTAGTGTGTCTGCAAGCATATTGAGCTCCTGCTCACTAAAGCAGGGTTTGCAGCGACGGATGGTTGCTTGTGTCGATGTCATTATCCTCAGTGTAGCTGTGCACTTGGTTTGGCAGTTGCACTCCTATAGGATGAGGATTGGAATGGATTGTGACTTTAAAGATGGCCGCCAGTGTATTTCCTGTTCCGACACCATGACATTGCTTCCGGTGCTGGTAACACCGGTACCCGTAATTACGGCATCATTGGTGCCGGAGTCGGTGCCTGCGGCATCAAGGATGCCAGTATCAGTGGTTTAGGGGCTGTTACCGGCATGCCGGTGCTACTGTTTCCGGCATGCCGGAATGCGCGTGCACGCTGACTCAGAATCTACCGTAGATTCCGGCAGCAGTGCTACAAGGACACGGTAGTACCGGCATGCCGGTAATTCTCTTTTTGTACAAGCTACATTGTAATGAAGCCCAATAATTTTTCTCTCCTTTTGTGCTTCTTTTAATCCTTACAAAAGGGGCCTAGTATATGAGGCATCATCCAAGATCGGCAATCATTGCACAGCCCTAAAAAGGTTGGCATTTCTTTTACTGTAGCTAGTAGTGGTGTGTTGTGTATTGCTTCTGCTCTCTCTAGTATCACTCTTCTTTCATCTGATGATATTATTTGGCCCAAATATATCACTTCTTTTTGACAATATTGCAGTTTGTCTTTATCTACTTCGTACCCCTTTTCGGCTAATAGGGTCGAGTGTCACTGAATTTTTCCTGCATTCATCTTTTGTGGTGCGTCACACCAAGATGTCATCAACATATTTTATCACTTTGCTCTGTATCAGTATATTCCCTAGATCCATGTGTAACACACTGATAAACACACTGGGTGATTCACAGTGCACCTGAGGAAATTGGGTATATTGGAGTCGCTGGCCGTGGCAAGTAAACGTGGTCGCGGTGCAATGGTATAGAAAAGAAAGCATTTTTGAGATCTATTACTGTAAAATACATTGCATTTGTGGGTGTGTTGCATACAATTGTTGCTAGATTTGGAACTATTGCAAATTCTGCCTCAACTATCTTATTTGGGGAGCGCAGATCTTGTATAAATCTCCAAGCCCCCTTTTGCCTTTTTGACAGGATATACAGCCATGTTGCATGGTGATTCGTATGGTTCTTTAATCCCTTCCTGCAATAATGCTGCAATGGTATCATATGTTCCCTCATATGCTTCTCTGGACATTGTGTACTGTCTCATTCGGGGTAATAAGCTCCTTGTTTTAGTTTTATTCTTACTGCCCTTACTCCCTTTAAATGACCCACATCAAGGGTGTTACTGGTCCATAATTCTTTAAGCACTGTGTTCAAATCTGCCTTCAAATATGGTGACAATGTTGTTGCTAACAATATTTTCTGGGGTACTTCCACATGCTCCACTATTAACTGGTATGGTATACAAACTTCGAACATTGCCTCCGCACCCTCCTTGTCATCTCATCATCTTGACAAATGTGTTCATCAGTTAAATCAGTCAAACGTAGTGTTGGATCAATGCACAAGACAGAACATCATTCAATACCTTTCTTGTCTACTCCATGCAATATCACTGCTGCTTCCTGTATTATCAATGCTTCTAGATGCACCTTCAACTCTCTGAGAGTCAGCTGCTTTTCCAAGCAGAGAGTTGGGGGCAGGGGTCTTTCTTCGGCTGGGGCCTCCCTCTGGAACAGCATCCCTGCCTCTCTGAAACTTGAGCAGAACCACCTTTGGTTCTGGAAGCAACTCAAGACCTTCCTCTTTGCTTCTGCTTTCTCTCTTCCTCTCCCCTGCTGATGACCCATCTGCTCCATGCACTGATCACGTGGCCACCCTCTGAACTTGGGCTCAGGTCCCTGCCTGTCCAGTTGCACCTTGCCCTGCCTCTTGGCCCCCAGCACTTGTGGTCTGTATCTGTAAACCTACAGTACCTTCCCTCTGCTCTTATGAGACACCTGGTGGCTGCACTTTCTGATTAACTCCACTGAGCCACCCCTGGCTGCACTTTTGTTTTATTACCTGCGCTTCTCCATCCCCAGCACCTTGGCAGTTCTCCCCTTCCCCACACTTAAGCAATCTGAATGACACAAGGCCTAGTACGATTTCTGTATTGTCCTCCCTCTGTTTCCCCTCCTTGTCTTGTCATGCCTAGAAACACTTGTGTTAAGTCACGTTATAGATACCATATCATATCAAGCCATTTTCCCGTTCTTCTATCATCTGTGCATCATTCATGCAAGGATCCTTAATTATTTTGCTGTCTATTTTAAACAAAATATGTCCTGCCCTCCATTTGTCTGTAGCTACCACCACTCCATGTACATCTACTTGCCCCTGTCTTGCCCTAGTCAATTCTGCCTATGTTTCCTTTAATTGCGCTTCTAAATTTTGCTGCGCATCATTTTCTACCTGCAAAACAAGTGGGTCTCTTGTCGCGTCTTGCTCAGTTTTACTTTCCTCCCGTGGGGGTACAAATTTGGGATTTTTAAAGCCTGTTGAAGGCTGCAAGCGTTAATGTCCACCTACCGCCTGTGGGTGCAGATACCCGTACAGAGGTGTGGCAGTGGGCTGGGTTGCTTATTTCAATTTTCACCTCCTTTTCATTTACATTTGTGTGGCCCTCCTCTTCCTCAAATATTTTCCACAAATCTGTAATACTTCATCTATTTTTTAGTTTCTTCCATTTATATTTAGCTGCTAAATGCGCATACATGTTCTATAACATATTCCTATTATGTGTGCCTTCTGCAGGCCAAGATTGAAACATCTGCCCTGCTGTTTCATGTATACATTCCTTATGATCTTTATTTATTTTCTCCCTATACTGGGAAAATGATTTACACATGTGCACTAGTGGGGAGTCTATTCTATTTATATGTAATGCATTGTAATCCTTATTACCCAAAGCCGTTGTTAATATACACACCGGACTCAAATCTTTCACTCCAAATACTTTCTAAACCACCTATAAACCACACCCTACAATATACTTTCACAAAAATCACATATTTATACAAAACACATTTATCAATAATAACACAATTCAATTCTACCATTTCCTGTTCTTCTATAACATGAGGGTATCCACACCTCCTCACGCCCCCTTACCTGGGATGGAGAGAAACCACACCTCCTTGCGCCTGCGTGCCTGGGACAGACGGAAAACCCCACCTTCTCTGCTTCTATAACGTGAAGGTATCCACACCTCTTCACGCCCGCTTACCCGGGATGAAGGGGCAACTACACCTCCTCACTTCTACATGCAAGGGAATCCATACCTCCTCACGCCCCGATTCTTTGAACAGAGGGAAAACCACACCTCCTCATTTCTATAACATGAGGTTATCCACACCTCCTCATGCCCCTGTACCTGAGACAAAGTGAAAACCACACCTTCTTTACAATATACCCTATAACTTGCACAGCGTTGTTCTTCCTTTTATATATGATTATTCACTTCCTTAATATTTTACCATAAACACACTATAACTATACCACAGGGTCTTCCCCATTTACAGGGAATATTCTTTTCAACTTAAAACTGGACGTCGGAAGCGGCCTCTCGTCCTTTGTTTCCTTGCTTCCTTGAGGTGCGGCTTGATGTCTGCACGTCCGTAGGTCCTTTCCTCTGTCGGACGGACGAGCGAGAGCGAGTGTACAGGAGCCGAGCGAAGCGTGGAACGCTGACCATACGTGTCCGCCAGTGAGCTATCAGCACCCCCGCACCCCCGCATGTTATGGTATAGCATGGAGGACGTGGTGGAGTAAGCGGCCCCTTGGAGACCCACCTTTGATCTAGCCCAGTGCGGGCGTGCACCGAACGGCAAAAACAGGGAAGTGCCTGACATAAAGACCCCTGGCGCGGTAAGCCTTTTTACAAGCTGTCCTCCAGCTGTCCCTGTTTCCTGAACCCTGAACCTTGCACATGCTTAGGAGTGGGAATTGTGGGAGACTGTAGGGGAGACTGTGGGGGGGCAAAATCCCCTTGGATCACTTGGACCCCGCAAGTGCCTTTGTGCACACTTGTGAGGGGTGGTCAGTGAAGTCCTTCCTTTTTCTGTCCAGTGGGAGACTGTCGGAAGAGGCCTCTGTAGGTACCTTGTCGGTACTGGAAATAGTGAGGTGCGGCTTGACTCCTAAACATTGAACGAAGGCTCCCTGCTCCTTGTCCTCTGTACGGCGTGCCGGTTAAGTTCCTGCCTTGGGCATAGCGGGCCCCCTCATCAGCCCCTCAAATCCTGCACCCTGCATCCCACTAGCCCGCCCTACGCGGCTGCAGATTTGCCCGAATAACCCCCTGGAAGAGGCCATTCCCTGGCTGACAGGTGGGTGTGCATAGACGTGCCCGCTAGGAGTGGGGGCTTGAGGGTCGACTCTAAATACAGACCGCAGGTTAGAGTGTGGCCTGTATTACCCAGTTTTTTCTCCCCTTTGGGGCTGGAGCGATTGAAATCAGGGGAGTGTAGGGAGGAGGTGGGGTCCTGAGTGGCTGGGCCTGCAGGTACTGGGTGTGGGAGCGTGGGGGCGGAGAACTGCACAAACTGCCTGTGCTCCTGGCTTTGGTCTCTGGAGGAGGCCTAGCCGAGGTGCTAGCAACCACTTGGTGGCTGTCCTACCTAAGAATCTACTCAGGGGCGTATACCACCATAGCACGGCGCCTCCAGCTCACCTTCGCACATAGGGGGTACTGGCAGTGAATCGGAGCAGTGTGTTACAGCCCGGAGACTGTGGGCACTTGCCTTTGACCCGGGCGGGTAGAACGGAATCACTGTGTGTGTAACACCAGGACGCCCTAGTGTGAAGACTCACCGTGGGAGCGATTGTTGGTACCAACTGCCTCTCCTCTCTACCTACTGGGTAGATTTTCACTATTGTCAGTGAGGCAGGATCTAGATAAAGTGACAGTAGCCACTCTGCAATTATGCAGCGGTGGAAAAGAGCTCCCCATTCGATCTATAATTTACGGAAAATCAAGGCAAAACCTGTGAAGGAATGTAATGAAAACAATAAGAAAGGTGATAAACGCAAGAAGAACGCAAAAAATCCCACATCTGTGGCTCAAGGAGCTATCACTGATTTCTTTGCAGTAAATCCTCCCCCTGAAATAAATTCAACTATCAACGAGGAAACGGTGGTGCCCGTACTAAGTGGTAATATTTCTTTAAATTCCACTATCTTTGACGATATAGACAACAACTCTTTGCTTGACCTTTGTTTAGACATACAGAGAGGAATGCTGTCTCAGATTCCCCAGAAGGTACCCAGCAGCATAATATCTCCTAAGGAAAACATCAGCACACCTTCGGGTGTGCAAAATCCCGAGGGTAGCAACAGTCGCCTGTCCGCTTCTCCAAATTTAGCGATGGCTTCCATGGAGGACGGACCTGAAAACGAGGTTGAGGATGACAAAGGTCCGCACCCAAGTATAACTGCGATAGCCGAGCTTCAATATTCAGTGGCCTCCCTTCAATTTGCGCTTAAAATACTTCTGCAAATGTTAGGACGTATTTTGACAAATACCAACACCATCACCTTGGCGCTAGAACATAAGGATCTCCCTCGAGATGATGCGGAAGTAAATCTATCTGACGCCGTACATCTAGTGGAATAGACGGAAAAGCAGGAAGTCAGTCCCGAGGAAGCCGTGGAAGATTCTACGCCTTACGGGAGTACCCCAGAGGGGGAGGCACTAGCAGCATGCGTAGAGGACCTGAAGCTTACACAAAGCCCTTGGGCTCCCTCACTACCCTCACGGAAACAACGTAGATTGGCTAAGAAGGCACTTAAAAATAAGAAAGCTACAATGAGTGCCCCACTTCCTACTGCTGGCCCACTGACTGCCCCGGAAACTTGCTCTAAAAAAGCCAGGAAAAGACTCGCATGAGCAGCGGCCCGAGCGGCAGTGACAAAGGGTCCTCTCTCTGGATGGCTAGTTCCGGGAGAGAAGTCCATTGTGGTGGACCTAGAAGAAACCTTGCCGGTGGACCCTGATCTGGACCTTGATTTTAGTACCCATAAATGCCCTGAAGAACTCGTGGAGATGGGAGCAGCAGGAGAACTACCAGAGCCTACACGGCAAGGCCCAAAAACCTTAGTGGAGGAGTGCAATGAGAACCGCATTTGCTTTATCAAGAATCTCTACCCTAGTGGAAAAAATCCTTGGCTGTCTCGCTCAGAGTTCTTAACCAGACTTCATTACAACCCTCAACTTCGAGTACTGAAATCTGATGACTTCTTGTTCATTGAACCTCTGCAGGTGCCTAATTCACATGTCTCGGCCATATATTGCACCTTTTTGGCCTCTGCGCATCTAATCCGAAACTTTAAAGAAGAATTGAGGGCAGTTGATATTGACATTGATGTAGATCCTCAGGAGAGGGACCCACATGACGAACTTGAGGTCATGGATACAACGGTTCCATCAGTCAACAAGTCCAAGTCTGTGGCAGTAGAAAACTCTGCCTTGGTTGAAATACAACAAGCTCTCAAATCACTCTTGGAATCCCTCCCACGAGAACTTCAGAACCACTGATGTTTTTCTTTAATTTCCTGGAATTGTCGAGGCTTTGCGCATCTTTTGAGGCCTGAGGGCTCAGTTGTCTTATTGTCCAAACACAGCTGTATCTGTCTCCAGGAAACTTGGTCATTGGACCCCTTGTTACTTGATGGCTTTGTTACATATCAGCCAATTGCTAAGAGGGGTGACAAGGTTCTCCCTTTTGGGGGTTTACTTACAGGGGTGGTTAATACAGTTATATCACGAAAGATACAGTGTAAAGCTGAGGACTACCTGTTGGCGGTGGAGGTTGATTTTGTAAATGAAGGTGATCTGTGTAGATTCCTATTGATTAACCTCTACAACCCCCCTGGTGCTGTGATAAGAGAACCTTTACAAGAAGCAATTCAGGATCTATTGTCTTCTTGGTCACTAAGGCCTGGTAATACTGCGGTAGTGGTTGTGGGGGATTTCAACTGCCATATGACAGGCGACCTCCTTGTATCTCCCAATCCTGACCTCAGTGCAAGATGCCTGATGTCCCATGGAAGAAGGGAGGGGGAAGGGTTAGGCTGGTTGCAACTGTTTGACTCATGGGATCTTACCATGATTAATGGTCGCACATTGGGAGATCGGCCTGGGAAACACACTTGGACTAATGGTAAATCGTTCAGTACCCTGGACTACATTTTTATGTGCCCCGAGATGCAGTCCAGAGTTGCTGATATGATTGTAACTCCCAATAAATGGAGCAACCATGCGTTGCTCCTGTGCTCTCTCCGCCTCCCTTCCCCCTCCGCTCCCCACTCTAATATTGGCAGTATACAAACCAATTGCTCCGGCACTAGAATGGTTTGGTCAGAGAAGAACATAAGAGCGGCCTCTGAAGCACTTAAATCGGCTGATGTATGGGATCTTCCTCACTTCGATCTCATGTCAATAAATGATATAGAAGATTGGATTCGGGGATTCGCTGGCCTACATGCCACAGCAAAAACTAGGCACATGTTAAAGCCTGAGGGCAGAATTCTCCATTATAACAAGGGAATCCGGGAGGCCAAGAGAGGATATAGAGCTGAGATTCACGGTCTCAAGAACATGAACTTAGTGGGAGCTGACTACTATGAGAAAGTTAGAAAAGCTAAATACAAATATAGACCCTGTATTAAGAACATAAAAATGTCAGAAAGGAATAACAGACATCAAAGGCTCGTACAAACTATCTGTTCTAGAAATTCTCGTAGTATATGGTCACTCCTAAACAAGAATAGAGAGAAGGTTAAGGGACCATTAGCCAACCCTATTGGCAAAGAAGTATGGATAAAATTTCTATTAGGGCGTAACTCGGGAGAGGCGGAGGTTTCTAGTATATCTCAAGTGAAGGTTCCCTTCCCCCTGCCTTTCGATGTCTCAGCGGAGGCCATTTACAACAAAATAGTCACCATTAAGGCCTCTAGAGCCCCCGGCCCTAATGGGCTGGCTAATGCAGTAATTAAGAACTACTCTGCATTTTGGGCATACCTCTTTTCTATTCTCTTTAAAAAGATTTTAGCACAGGGGACCATTCCCCGCTCCTGGCAAACGGCTATTCTTGTCCCTGTGTTCAAAAAAGGTAGCCACATAGACCCTAACAACTATAGGCTCCTTTCTATGCTGGACATCACTGGCAAACTTTTTGCTGCCTTACTGCTCAGTGAGCTGCAGAAGTGGGTGGAACAAACCAACATACTCAGCAGGTTCCAATGTGGTTTCCGGCAAGATTTCTCAACCTCTCACAATCTTTGGGTGATGGACATGCTTCGCACACGGGCACTTAGCAAGGGGCAGCCCCCGCTTTATGCGCTATATATAGATTTTAAGGCTGCCTTTGATACTATCCCTAGAGCAAGGCTATGGATGAAGCTGGAAACAATGGGTTGCCCGCCTACTATCTAAAACAGTTGCACCATAATACTTATGCGTGCCTCAGATTAAACCAGGAAGCCAGTATGACTAGACAGGTGGCCCAGAATAGGGGCGTAAAGCAGGGATGCGTAACTGCACCCCTCATTTACAATCTTTATGTATACGACATCCCTGCAGCACTGGCCGAGGCTAACAATTGCCCTCCAAAAATCGGTGAGGCTCCCTGCACTGTCCTAGCATACGCTAATGATCTGGTTGTATTTGACAATACCCTGCACTGTCCTAGCATACGCTAATGATCTGGTTGTATTTGACAATACCATAGCTGGACTCAGGCACTCTGCGGTCACTTTATGGGATTACGCTAGGAACAACGGCCTGATTATAAACCTAGATAAGACAAAGGTACTCAGATTTACCAGGAAAAGAGTATCCCCAGTCAACTTGTGGGTATATAATAACCATATACTTTATGCTCCATCCTATAGGTATCTTGGAGTGGATATTGAGCCATTGGGCGACTATCCCTTGTGCCCGCAAGGATGTATAACCAGGGCTATGCAAGTAATAGCATTAATATCATCGTTCACAAACAAGCAGGGCGGCTTTACCTTGTGGGGGACTAGACACCTATACATCCAAGTGTTTGCACCCATGATTACCTACGGCCTTGAGTCTCTTCTATCTTTCAATCTTGCCTGGCTGCAAGTGATGGAGGGTAAATTCTGGCGCCGGATTCTGGGATTACCTCCGAGTGTCCCTATGGCCCTGATTATGCTTGAGTTGGGCCTTCCCTCACTTAAAGCATTGGTACTCAAAAGGAGGGCAGGATTCTATCTTAAAATGAAGGGCAGCCCTTCCAATCCGTTATTGGCCGTGATCCATCAAGAAGTGAGCAAAAAGCACACCACTTCTCCCCTCCTGAAAGACGTGACCAAATTTCTTATGGAGATAGGTTGGACGCACAGAGGGGAGATCGTCTCTAAGGATGTGCTAGGAGCACTTGGTAAAAAGGTGGACCTGTGGGACTGGTTAGAGAATTTCTCACACCTAAGCAGCTTAAAGTGTTATCATTTCGTAAAATATAGACTCTATACTTTTATGCAACCACAAGCATATTTGTATCTCTGCCCCACCAAAAGGCTCAGACGTTTCATTATTTTGTTCCGACTGGAGCAATTACCCACCCTTTATAACATAGGAGCCAGGGAAAAGATTCCTACCAGTGAGCGAGTTTGTCGTTCATGCAAATCCCCTGAATGTTTGGAAACAGCCAAGCATTTGTTGACTGAGTGTTCGACTCTGGAGCGTTCAATCTCCAAATATCTTGGGGAATTTGTACATGATTCTTTAACCATCTGTGAAACCTCATTCTGGCTCTATTGCACTAACACCAGCAATATGCACTTGTTTATTGCATTGTACAATGTTTGGCAGCAGACTGAAAAACACCTGGGCTCTTTGCTTTGATTTGAAACATCTCATTATGGTGGGTTAAAGATTGCCGGTGTCACTCTGACTAGTCAGAGATGTCGCATCTATGGCACCCTTATTTCGACTCCTAGGCAGGATATCAGTGGGTGAGAGGTCTAATGTTTGTATTTATGGCTAAGACTGTGCTGACGTGAAGGCAAAGTCACACAAAACTTTTCTTATTTGAGCACTTTGTTTTTCCTGAGGTCCTAATATTTTAAAGAAATTTAGTTTGTTTTATATCTTCATCTGTCTATGATATATCAGCTGATTTGTTTCTTTTAACGAGTTAATATTAATGTATGTAATTTGTATTATGTGTAAAGTTTGAATTTATTTTCAATCTGTATCACATTAAAGAATATATATATACTTAAAACTCCTCCTTCCCCACAATAATGAAACTACAATTTTCTATGTCACTGCGTTTTTCATACACAGCACACTCACATTCCATGTTCCGCCGAGGTCCACGATGCCAAACCTTCTCTCGCAACTGCCGGCCTCCACCTGGTCAGCGGGCCACCAGTGGGATCGTGGAGGCCTTAGCAGATCTCAATGCCCGCTCACCTCCTCATTTGTGCGCTGTGAGAAACCTGAAGGTGTCTCACCCACTAGTCCCCGGGGATCTGTCATCCAGGTGGCCAGGAAACGGCCATTCATTTTGGATCCAGTTCCTGGGGGTGGACCAGTGCAGGAGGATTACCTGGATGAAGGGTCTTCAGGGAGTGGAAGTGGGACACCGGATGGTGAGACATGGAATCCCCTTCCCTGTAACCTAGGAACTAAACTGCCCTTTCCTGACACAAGCACTTTCTCACAGACATTTCACAGTGAGCGACAATGGACTAAAACCAGAGCCGTATACCTGACATATCCTGATACCATGGTCAGGCAAGGTCAGGCAATTACTGCTCATTACACACACCTGACTTCCATCACACTTCCCCACAAGGATAAAAAGTGGAGCACAAAAGCACACTCTGAGAGAGGGCAACCACATGAGGAAAAAGCGGTTCCAAGATGGCAGTTTAATACAAGGAGAAGGAGTTTAATACAAGGAGAAAGACAGCAAGAAAAGAGAGGGTTGCAAGGAGGGAAGTGCCCTTGACCCTGAAAGACTGTTACTTTCATGAACCACAGAAAGTAAGAAGCCTAAGACCAGGAACTAAAGCTGAACAAACATACACTGTGCATCAAAGATACCCAGGGCTCTCCTGCGTTGATAACCAAGGTGGGGAGGAGTGGTTGCCACCGTGGTACTGTCCTTGGCTCCTACAACCCAAGCAGCAGCAGTAAAAACAGCACAGCCGGTGAGTCGGAGAGACTGATACCGAACCAGCTTGTGTTGAACTAAGGCCGCAAGCGCCAACATTGTATGAATAAATCCAAAGAGGACAGTGTGTGAAATGCATGTTATGAGCGACGCAAATATAATTGGAAACCAAAGGAGTGAATGCACTTTGGGAGGCCAAGGGAAATACTGTATACAGAGTGGTCCGGCACCACGTGAGTGCTCATTCAAAGGTCTCTGTTAGGTATCCAACTGAATGGCAACTGTATTGTGAGCCAGAAGTTTGTATCAAAGTAGTCCTGCAACGGGTCAAGGCAAATCCTGTGCACATTCGAAAGTCTTTAATAAACCAAGGTAAAATACAAATTGGTCTGAGCCCAGCTGAGGGAGACTAATTGGAAAAGGGAAGGATCAGAGCCCGGCTGAGAGGTATCCAGGGTAAACCGTGAGTCACCCGAGAAAACAAATATTCTTTTGAACTTTGTAATAACAGGGATCTGAGCCAGGAAGAGGGGGATCCGCATTAACAATTGTAATATAACAGGGATCTGAGCCCAGCTGAGGGGGATCCAGGGTGAAGAACTTGAGGTGAATACTTGTGAGAAGAAAAGAACGGTGTATCTTATTTTTGGGTACCTCAGGCCCTCTAAATCAAGAGACTTTTTGATGAGAAATGAGAATTGGGCACAAAAAGCCCTGTTGCTGGAAACAGAACTGCATCCTTGTGCTGAAGAAGCCAGGGTGTGTGCTTTGCTCGAGCGAACCGCCTTACCCTATGCTGAGAAGATGGGCAAGGGAGGACAACGGCCTGAACATCCTGAAATATCATTTAGTGAACACTTCTTTCTTTTTCATGAACATTACCTCCCCCTATTTGTAATTTAGCTGTAAGGATTGGCAACATTTATTTTAGTATAGTGTAAGGGATTTCAATCAGGCACACACCCAAGTCCCGCCTAGCATATAGTGCGCAAATGAAACCCTTATTTATTTTTGTCTATAACTTCAATATTCTGAATGATATACCACTCATATCACACCCTTCTCAAAATAGCCCCTCGGTCACACTGAACCAGGAATCAAGCTAGTTTGCAACAGTAAATATTTATTTATTTGATTTCGAATTTAAATCACAATATATTTTTAATAGGTAACAACCATCACCAAGGGGTGACAAGAACAATGAATAATATATTTAATGCACTGGGAATCAGGTAAAGAACACAAACAAGAATGCAGCAAAGAAAATAATACTTTTGGGTTGGTTTGGACAGATAGTACTATGGTTAGAGGTTCCCCCTGCAACAACCCTCAACCCATGAATAGGCAATTTAAATAGATGTGAGGAGAGAGCAGGTACTCAGGAATAACACAGATCAAAAAGAATATAACTCCCACCTTCCCCCCTTGAACACAAGAGAAAAACGGATTTGACTTTTCAACTGTCAGAATGGCTTTGAAACTGGCTGAGCAAAAACAATTCAATTAAATTATTAAAAATGTCTACGGGAGCTGCTTTGAACAGATGCAAACAATCAAAAGCTATGATTTACTCAAAAGAAAACATTTGGAATCTCCAAGGCAAAGACGGAAATAATTTCAAGGCAATTCACACGTGTAAAACATTTGCAATATGTAAATTCGCTGCAAACCTTTACTATGCGATTTTTTATGAAAACGGCTCAAATACACTGGCCCTCATTATGACCCTGGCGAAAATCGTGGCGCAATATGCACCATGGAGCACGGCGGAAAGCTGCCGATAGCGCCATGGGGGTTGGTGGATTTACCGCCCCATTCCGACCTTGGCGGGGCGGTAAATCCCCATTCCCCATTTTACCCTTCCCCATTCCCATTTTTGCCCCATAGGGTATAATGGGAGTGGGGAAGGCGTTAACTACGCCACCGTAAAATACGGTGGCGTAATTAACAACAAGGTCCCGTAGCGCCATGGATTTCTCCGCCCGGAAAAACCAGGCGGAAAACGCTCCATGGCGCTACGGGAACTCGTAGTAGGGCGGACGGGTCCGCTGCGAATACCGCTGGCGTAAACCCACTCCGCCAGGGTCGTAATGAGGGCCACTGTTTTGCAGGTTTGGGTTGTGGAGATAGCTAAGGATGTTAGGTATCAGGGGAAGTTTAAATTTCGTTTCTATACTTAAAACTGAGGGAGTTATAGAGGTTTTAGTGAGAGGTGTAAAGACACGAATTTGGACAGAACTTCAGTTTAAAACCAGAAAATATGGCTTATGCTTTTACGCAAGACTAGAGCCTGCAGACTAGACAACCAGGTTGGGTCGAACTAAGCTCTGAGACTGATTCATGACTTCAGTAACAGTACCCCATTACCTTCCCCGGCGGAACCAGTCCAAACACTCGAAGTGGGAATTTTGGATCAGAGTTACACAAATAAAAATGACTATGGAATTGAAGCTTTAGCAACTAGACAGAATAAGATAGCACTAAAGATTTTGACACTGTTACTGGTTATGAAAGTGAGGATAGCTCACAGATTAGGGTGGACAGATAAGGCAAGGTATACAATAGTTCTCTAGCGTCCTGTTAATACTCACAATCCACTGGGATTTAGATTTTTGGCCGGTCAAGATTCTGGTCAATGGATCAGGTCTATCAAGGAAGGACAACACATCAGGCGTGGGACAGGATCAGCTAGGCCGGTCACCGGAACTGCACAGGATATGCCCTTCTTGTTTCTGAATATTTCAGATCAGCAGGATGGCGAGTTCATCAGGCAAGCATCATGGTAGCAAGCCAGATAGTTTCAGGATGCTTCCCCACACCACAGCGCTCCACTGGGTTGTAAGGATTAGTTGAGGATTAGTTTATGATTAGCTAAGGATAGAAGCCCTAACTGAAAATGGTTCAGCTACTGCTTGGCCTGGTGATTGGCATCTGGATCTGGAAGGATGTTAAAAGCTGGATGTTGAATGTTGGATCAGAGTGCTTCACTGGGATCAGAACAGAGAGTGTCTGTGTGTTGTCAGCTGTCTCCATTTATCCTTTCCAATGACATCACAAAAATGGGTGTATGGGCCGGCTTAACTAAGCTTGCCCCTGTGAACTGGGATAGGATCAGAGCCTCATCTCCGCCTTGCATCCGAGTGATTGGATCAAGGACCGATGATGTCAAGGTTTATGGTTTGGTTTTTACAATCCTTAGGAACCTCCCCTAGCCACTAGTATCAAAATCGAATTTTGTCCCAAATACATATTTATACATTTGTAACCTCTATGAAAATCACATACAAATATTACATAATTTATGGAGTATCTGTTCCTCAAAATCCCACAGCTTTGAGACCTTGTTTCGCCTTTTGGCAGCATATTGTCAATTTCTTCATGAAAACATTTTCCAAACTTTCTCCAAATTTACACAAATATGCGTGTTTACCATAGGAATATATGTGTAAAGTTTAACAATTCTAGCATAGATACAGTTCCCATAAAACCACATACATTGCCATTCCTGTTCAGAACATGCTACATAGTTCCACCACGTTTTGAAATGTAGGGCCAAAAATTAGAGTAACAACTTTGCCCTTTTTATATTTTTCACCACTTCTGATAGCAAGTAATAAGTCTCTAAAAAATGTTCATTACATATTCTTAGCAGCAAATGTCCCGCCTTTTGTCAGTCTCTGGAGGCATGGAGCAGCCCTCCACCTTTGGGATTTCCTTCTGCAAGCCTAGTTTATGACCTTTTCACACGTCCATTTCCTGGCCTGGAGAATCTGCCATTGTTCAGTCCTTGGGAGCAGACACAAGTCTGTCCTACCCCACATTTATCATATGTCAGTGAGCATCTGCTGAGAGGAATGCCCTCCCCTTGTGTGGAAACCTGTTTTTCAACTTCTTGCAGGCCCAGCCAGCCTAAGTTAAATTCTTAATTTCTCGACTTAAAAATCAGCACAAAACAAACTTGTTGCATCAGATGACATAGATAAATTACATTCTTAGATTTAAACCGGTGGGATCAAAACAACTGAGGTCAGTGTTCCTTTCAGCAACAGTCCTTTTATATTTGCTAATCCGGCAGATCTTTAGTTTTAGACAACTTTAAGTTTAATCAGGAGAGCCCATTTGACAGGTGCTGTCACTCACAGGTAGCCCAGTGTGGCTGCACACAGATTTTTGACAGGAACTGTCATTCACAGGCAATCCGGTTTTGCTGAGAAAATGTTTTGCTTTTAACATTTCAGGACTTTGTACATTCACAGTGCTTCATTGGATTAAATGAATCTTAGCACCAAGCAAGATTTTGAGTGTTGGGCAGTGTTATTTACAGGTATTTTGAAGTTTCATCAACAAAGTAAATGTCATTTACAGGCGAATTTTGGAGTTTCACCTGCAAAGTGCTGCTTCTCCCTCTGCACTCTATGTTTGCTTGTCATGGAGCCCACTGGTACTTTTTCTGCAGCGTGTGCTCTGTTCCACCACACATGCACCATGGGTGGCAGGTTGTCAGCCATCTTTTTGTGTGTTGAAAAATGCGGCTTTGGAGGTTTTTGCGCGCACAATGGTTTTGCCGCCATCTTGCTGTTTCTCGCACCATAGATAGCAGAGTGAGGCCGCATAGTATAGCAGAGTGGGTCAATACATCCCACAATAGGCCCTTTTATTTTGACAACTGCATTATTATTATTTAATGGTCATAGCTTGCTCCCATCTGTACATTTAGGTTTAGATAACCATTTTTCACACCCTTGTGAAAGTTCAATAAACACCCTTGAACTGCGGTCACTTGTGTCTGTCATACTGTTGATACCATGCATTCCTTACAGTGCCCAGAAATCAATCTCGACGGTCCAATGCCACTGGCCAAGGTGTGCAGCTAGGAGTCTGGGGTACGTCCGGGGTACGCAATGAGTTTCCACGTGATTTGGCTGGGGTGTGTCCAGGGTACGCAATGAGTTTCCATGCGATCACTCCTCCCTCACCCCAGCCAAATCACATGAAAACTCATAGAGTACCCTGGACGCACCCCAGCCAAATCGCATAGGAACTCATTGTGTACCCCGGACGCACCCCAGCCAAATCGCGTGGAAACTCATTGCATAAACTGGACACACCCCAGCCAAATCTTGTTGGAAGATTACCCCTCCTCACGGGACAGCCACATCCCAGCCCCCATCACCGTGACCATCCCCGCAGGCAGCCCACACCACATGGGACCCCTCCATCACCCACGACCACCCCTGCAGGCAATCCACACCACATGGGATCCGCCATCACCCACAACCACCCCCGCCAGGCAGCCCACACCACATGGGACCCTCCATCACCCATGACCAGCCCCACAGGCAGCCCACACCACCTGGGACCCCATCACCTGTGACCACGCCCGCAGGCAGCCCACACAACATGGGACACCCCCATCACCCACAACCACCACCCACAGGCAGCACACACCACATGGGACACCCCCATCACCCACAACCACCACCCACAGGCAGCACACACCATATGGGACCCCTCATCACCCGTGACGACCCCCGCAGGCAGCCCACACCGCATGGGACCCCCATCACCTGTGACCACCCCTGCAGGCAGCCCACACAACATGGGACCCCCATCACCGGTGACCACCCCGGCAGGCAGCCCACACCAAATGGGACCCCCCCATCGCCCCTGACCACCCCTGCAGGCAGCCCACACCACATGGGACCCCCTCATCACCTGTGACCACCCCCGCAGGCAGCTCACACCACATAGGACCCCTCATCACCCGTGACCACCCCCACAGGCAGCCCACACCACATGGGACCCCCATCACCTGTGACAGCAACCTGCCGGCAGGCCCCACCTCATGTTTCCCGCAGTGACGGCACTCTGCAGGCAGGTCCTGCCTCATGTCCCCCCACCAACACCTGTGATGGCAACCTGCAGGCAGGTCCCGTCTCATGGGACACCCCCCACCCCAAAACACTTTGGACCAATATACATTAAAGCAGCACATGTGAAATCAAATGCCACCACACGCTGCACACTCCCGGTGCACCTCAACACCCATCCATTGGTCATGCTCCCCAGTGCATGCGCCATGGCATCAGAATCCTAAAATCACACATGCATGCATGTGTGCACGCACATGAATAACATTGGTCAACAGCAGGGACACAGAACTGAGTAAAGGAAGAGTGAAACTTGCACTAAACCATCGAGACCAGACACCACTGATTTCAACGGCTAAAAATATATATTAAAAAAATCAGTATTACAGTCATAATCAGTAAAAACAACATTTAAAACCAGCATGAATTAAATAAAAAAACAAAAGTACGTGAAAAGGGAAATAAATTGGAGGTTAAAAATGAAAATCTCAAACATGTGGTCCATGTCCATTAATGCAAATCCAAATAAAAACACAAATGAAAAGAAAACCATTCCTCCATGGTGAACTCAAATCGATCCTGGAAAAATACAACTATGTACAAACAACCAGGGTCCATTGTCCCAAAACATGTCTTAAAATCCTAAAAAATACCATTAGAAAAGAACTATGTACAAAATATAGAGCAAAGTCCAGGAACTCCAAAAAAAGTGAAAAATAAATTAAACCTACACCTAAAGAACTATATACAATGGCAGCAGGCTAGTCTTACTCCTCACCATGCTCCCACATAGTCTCCGCCAGGGCATCATTGAACACTGTGTCCACTTCCACTAGCCCGGCTTCCACTTGGTATCCCTACATATTATCCCCACCAAAAATATTGCCATACATATGGACGTTTGTCTCGCAATAGGTGATATTTTTGGGGGGAGATAATTTGTGGGAGTGTGGGTTGCGGGGGTGTCCCCGCACATGTTAAAATAATACAGGGTTTGCAGGGGTGTCCCCTGAAGGGTCCATTGCTCAATATCGCCACAAAAATATGGCGATATTTTTGTGGGGATATTAACACATGGAACCCTCTGCTTCCCCCTCAGGGGCTTGCAGGGACTCCACCATGCTCCTCTGGAACTCACTGCAAGTCTCCTCGAGGACCTCTGCCCAATGCAATGAATTCTCCACCCTGGCCATGGTGAGTCGTGCCTCATGTGTCCGCTGCCGCTCCGCCCCTATCTGCTGGCTTAAACGCTCCAACACGGAAGACATCCTTGTTGTAAGGTCCACGTTTGCCTCCTGCCTGATGGCCGATACCTGCCCCTCTGCTGTTGAAAGCGCCGAGTTCTGTCGCCTCCTACTCTGAGCCTGCTGCTGCCAATATGCCCGGTGCCTGTGCATCAAGGACAGCCTGCAGGATGATGAAGACCCCCGGGGCTGTCGTGCACGTGCCCTTCTCCTTGGTGCCTGTTCTTCCTGCATTGCCATAGCTCCTGTTTCTGTGGTGACCACATCTGCTGATTCCACCTCGACTCTCGACTCTGGCAGGAATGTGATGTCCAGCAGACTGGCCGCCGGGGTTGAGACAGATACACAGGGGGCCCTGATGGTATCTGGTCCGGAAGACGGCAGGGAGGATGACTGGCGCACAGAGGAGGAAGACGAGGAGGGGGTCACATAAGTGGCCAGCCCACGGACCCATTGCGAGACCAGGTACTGTGCTAGCCAGTTCAAGACACGACAGACCTCATTGTGATGACGTGCAAGCCTCCAATTGGAAGCCTGCACCTCATCACGGATGCTGCCTATTTGCCTCGTGATACCAGCTAGCACAGGTTCCACCCTATCCCGAATGGCGACATCCGTAGGTATTGGTGTATCCGTTTGGTGGATACATCCACCACCTGCGGAAGGTCCGGCCTGAGGCATGCCCGCAGGTACATACAGATGCAGTCACAGTCCCAGGGGCAGGAATTTCCACAGGCACCTCCACGGCGACCTGCGCTGCCTCCGTCCTTTGAGTCTGGACTGTAGCAGTCACATCTACGTTATCACCCCCGCCGGGCCCCATGGACTGGGCTGATGTGGCCTCCGCCACATCCCCCGTCAACCTGGATGCCTGCCCACCGTCTTTTGCAGTGCTTTGCCACTGTGTGGGCTCATCAGTCCCTCCCACTGCTGAGGAGTCCTCTACCACCTTTGCCCTCTTGGACCTACCCTCAGCAGCTGCGGCCGGTGACTCTGACGTGGCACCAGCATCCTCGCTCCCGGAAGATGACAGTACCTGGGAGGACGACTGGGCCTTGCATCTGTGCCTGGTGGAGGCATCCCTGTTGCCTTGCTCCACAGTGCCTTCTCTGCCCTCTTCTCCCATCGTCGCTGTGGATGCGAAAACAGAGAACACAAACATCAGAGGACTGAACATATGTGTGTTTGGCACAATGCAAATGTACATCAGTGGCACTGTCAAAGGTCACAACCATCATCAGCGTCCACTACACACCGGGAAGTGGCATTCACACACATGAACAATCATGTATGTCAGGCGCAACAGACATTCACATCCATGTACAAGGCACTGTAAGCACTTCAAAATCATGTACTCACCTCACTTGCATCATTGGACTTACACATCTCATTCACACACATCAACTGACAGTCATGTAACAGCCCATGCAGCTATCACGTCAGAGTGCACATGAGGTCAATTTGGCAGCATGAGTCAATCATAAATTCAAATGCCCATGCGTCATACATCCATGAGTGTTGGCCAGTCACATACTCACTTCCCTGACACATGCACATGTACACCATGCATGCCCGTGATGTTGATGAAAGCACACGTGTAACACCACTCAAATGCCCCAGTACAGACACATGCATGCAAACATGTGCATGTCGCTACATGCTTGCGCACATCACGCATTGCAACTCAAACACCATTGCTGTCACACATGTTTGAACTGACTCACATGCAGCACTGTCTAGGACATGTACACAGACATCTATATAAGAGGCATGCCAGACATGAGGCCAAGGTGCACACTCCAAACACACATCCACATGCACATGCACCATGGTGTATGAGAACCCATGGACACTTACCAGTCGACTTCAGACAGAGCTCCAAATCCCGGACCTGGGTGTACAGCACTAGATAGAACCTCTCCAGGACCCGATAGTTGTCGTTAGTCAACCAGCCCCAGCGCCTCACTCGGTCCTCACCAGCCTGGAGGAAGCGCCGGGCCTTGTTGTGGGTCCTGGCCTTGAAGTCCTCTCAGCGCTTGTGGATATGTGCGTAGTCACGGGGTGCAACACCCTCTGCATTGATGGCACCCACGATGCCTGCCCAGATCCTACTCTGTCCTTCCTTGCCAACTTGCGATGGTCCGTGGAAGAGGGCATCATAATGCCCCAGGACTTGCTCCAGGGAGTAGAGGTGGAGTCCCACTGCAGGACCTGCCCAACTTGTCAGTTGTCTGGCAAGACTGGAGGCAGTGTCATTGCCCCACTGCAGCCATTGCCAGTGGTTGGCACACCATTTGAGAGGGTGGGCATCGACATCGTCGGTCCCCTTAACCCTCCCACTTCAGGTGGACATCTGTTCATCCTGGTCTTGGTAGATCATGCCACCAGGTACCCTGAGGCAATACCCCTTCGGACTGTTACTGCCAAGGTGGTTGCCAGGGCTCTCCTGGGCATTTTCACCCGTGTTGGATTCTCCAAGGAGGTTGTATCTGACAGAGGATCCAACTTCATGTCTAGTTACATGAAAACCATGTGGAAAGAGTGCGGGGTAACCTACAAGTTCTCCACCTCTTACCACCCCCAGACCAATGGTCTGCTTGAGAGATTTAATAAAACTCTCAAGGGCATGCTAGGGGCTTTGGAAGAACCCCTAAGGAGGAAATGGGATCTCCTGCCATGCCTGCTGTTTGCTTACAGAGAGGTACCTCAAGAGGGTGTTGGTTTCAGCCCCTTTGAGTTACTCTTTGGACATCCCGTGAGGGGGCCCCTCGCCTTGATAAGAGAAGGCTTGGAAGCCACCCCTCCAGGTCCCGCCAAGCAAGTGGGGGACTATGTGTTAGGCCTCAGACGGAGGATGACACAGATGATGGGTCAGGCAACAGCAAATCTCAAGGCCAGCCAGGAATTGAATAAGTACTGGCATGACCTTAAAACCTTGCAAGTGGATTGGACTCCGGGACAGGAAATCCTTGTGATGGAGCCAACCAAGCCTAGAGCTCTGGCAGACAGGTGGACTGGACCCTTCAGGATCATCTCCAAGATGGGCGAAGTCAATTATCTGGTTGACATGGGAGCCTCTGGGGTAGCCCCTCAGATATTCCATGTCAACAGGCTCAAGCCTTTCCACCGGCGAGCAGAAGTCTCATGTCTCTTGCTAGCTTCAGGGCAAGAAGAGGATGAGAGTGAGCCCCTTCCTGATTTGCTGCATAGCAACCCTCAGGATGGCTCAGTGGAGGGAGTACATCTCTCTCCGGATTTGACAACAGGGCAACAGAGGGCCTGCAGGGCTTTACTCCAACAGTATGCCTCTCTGTTTTCACTGACGCCAGGCCTTACACCGTGGTGTAGGCATGAAATTGACACTGGTGACAGTGTGCCTGTCAAAAGCAGGTGCTACCGTATGTCAGATACCGTCAAGAACCACATCCAGGCTGAGGTTGCCAAGATGTTGGATCTGGGTGTTATTGAACCCTCAACCAGTCCCTGGTCCAGTCCAGTGGTCCTTGTCCCCAAGGCAAGTTCCCAGGCGGGTACCAAGGATTGGAGGTTCTGTGTGGACTACCGAGGAGTCAATGCCGTCACCAAAACTGACGCGCACCCATTGCCCAGGGCTGATGAGCTCGTGGACACCATAGGTGCTGCCAAATTTGTGAGCACCTTTGACCTTAAATAGCTCTGACGGACCATGCCAAGGAAAAGACGGCCTTCTCAACACCTGAGGGACTCTACCAGTTTAGGGTCATGCCTTTTGGGTTGAAGAATGCCCCTGCCACCTTCCAGAGATTGGTCAACCATGCGCTCAGTGGGCTGGAAGCCTTTTGTGTGGCTTACTTAGACGACATTGCCGTCTACAGTTCCATCTGGGAAGAGCATTTGACACATCTGGATAAGGTGTTGCAGGCCTTGAAAAGGGCTAACCTCACTATCAAGGCCACCAAGTGCCAGATAGCTCAGGGGAAAGTTACCTATCTTGGTCATGAGGTAGGAGGGGGTCAAATCCAACCTCTCTCCAGTAAAGTAAAGGATGTACAGAACTGGGAGACTCCCACTACTCAAACCCAGGTGAGAGCCTTTTTGGGCCTCACTGGGTACTATCGCAATTTCATGGCAGACTATGGAACCATAGCTGCACCCCTGACAGCTCTAACTTCACCCAAACAGCCTAGGAAGGTTAATTGGACCGAAGACTGTCAGAGGGCCTTTGATGGCTTGAAAGAAAGTCTGTGTAGGGCACCTGTGTTGTGTGCGCCTGACTATAGCCGACCCTTTATCGTCCAGACGGATGCCTGCGACACCGGAATTGGAGCGGTCTTGTCCCAGTTAGATGACAAAGGGAGAGAACATCCTATCATATTAATCAGTAGACAACTCAAGGGTAGAGAACTTAGGTGGGCTACTGTTGAAAAGGAGTGTTTTAGCATAGTTTGGAGCCTTAGGCGTTTTAGGCCCTACCTTACGGGGTCTACCTTCAAGGTCCAAACAGATCATAAGCCCCTGAAGTGGCTTATGCAAATGAAGGGTGAGAATCCGAAATTGCTCAGGTGGTCCATTAGCCTGCAAGGGCTAGACTTCACCATAGAGCACAGACCAGGGAAGAGTCACGATAATGCAGATGGCCTTTCCAGAAGGTATGTTGACCGTCTGGATGAGGGTGTCTATCCCGTGGGAGATTAGACACCCTCCACCTCAGTCTGGGGGGGGGCGACTGTGATGCTGGAAATGCATCAGTGGGACAGGGCCTCTGAATCCTTGTCCTTTACTGCTTTTTATCGTGTGTTCTGTCATGTTTTCTGCCCAGGAGTCCATGTGGGACTCCTGGCAGTGCAGCTCTCTCTTTTGGTTTGGTGAACAGACCCATGGGATACCCTTATGGCACCCATGGGTAGGGGTACAACCCTGTACCCCTAGTGTATGTTTTTGGGCGCCTGTGGGTGGCCCACAGAGCAGGGTATGGGCTGGTGGCAGCTCCATGCTGAATTTGACAGGTGCTCTGGGTGTCCTCCATTTTGGGATACCCAGGCCCTGCCATTGGGATCAGTTGATTCCTGATAGGAAACAAGATGGCCCTTGTGGCCGCTTGCTTTCTATTGCCTGTTACCTTGTTTTCCCAAAGTCCTGGGAAGCCCTGACTCTGTCCCTTCCCCCTGACTGGCTGTTGGGTGGAAGTTCCATATATGGTGTTGTTGTGAAGGCCCAGCTAGACTGACTGGAGCCTTCCCAGTGACTGTATGTTGTGGGTACCTCCTGTGGGTGGGACCTGGGTGAATGGAGTGTGTGACCAATATACACTCCTTGTTGTGGTTGTCTGGTTTCTGGCATGAGAGACAAAGACTGAGACAGCCCTGAATGCAGTGTGTAGTGTTGAATGGCTGGGTACTTGTCCCAATCCACATTCCTTGTTGTGAGTGTCTGAACGGGAGGAGTGTGGCCTGAATGCACTGTGTGCCTGATTGGCTGACTGACTGCATGAATGCCCTTCTGTATGATTGGCTGCTGAGTGTGTGCCAGCAGTGTGGATGAGAGACAGAATAGTATATCTGGGGACCTCTCACCACTGGTTCAGGAGGGTTCAGGGAACGTTCAGAAGCGTTCAGAAGCGTTCTGGAGCTGAGTCTCCACTCTAAGAGTAACTGGAACTGCTGATCCTCGACGTCCAGCTGGAAGAAGAAGACTTGCTGTGGCATTTGCTTCGACCGATCCGAAGGCTGCCGAAATCGTCGAAGACTGACCCGAGAGAGGACCTGGTAAGGCGCCCTCTTCCCATGCTCCGAGGGACCATCGAGCACCGCTCCATCTTTGCCGAAGCGCCCTGGAAGACAGACCCTCGAAAGGCTGCCGACCCGAGACGGGACCGCTGAGGAGATCGAAGTGAAGCACCCGTACATCGCCACCGTCGAAGTCCATTGGCGTCGACCAGGGTTCGCAGGTTTGTGTAACCGCTGGAGGCCCGTCGAAGTTGTGTTGCCCAGCCGTGGGAACCACTTGACGCCGTGCCGCCGACGACCGGAGCCGTCCGCTCCTTTGCCTAAGAACATTCGAATCGAAGGACTCCCTCGTCCGCACCGTCGACCGCTTTATCCTGCCGTAGAAAGTCGAGGACGACCAACGCGCCGAGGAGAAACCTGCCGGTGGGTTTCCCGCCACCCAAAGACCACAAAGACTCGAACGACTCGACGCCCTTGCTGGGCCTCCGTCTCCACAATCTTTGCGGTCCAGAACTATTGTCACCGAGGTGCCCCGCATGCCTCTGCCTTGCAGGACGCCGACGCTCCGACGCCGACGAGCACCGCTCGGACGAAGCTGCCGCCTCATCGACGCCGTTCTACCATGTTTGTCGACGGACGTTCAACGCCCCGTGTCTCCCGCTTGAAAGGGAAGGCATTTAAGAAGGGCCGTTGATTCCCCGTCGCCGAACACCGAGTTCCTCGACGCTTCTCGACGCCTCTCGACGATCCGTGACTCCCGCTTCAAAGGGGGTCGCTCAAGAAGGATCTGTCGACGCCTCTTCGAAGAACTCGACTCCACCAGGTACATTGGGGGGGTAAAAACATTATAGGAGGGAATAAGACTTGCAGAACAATATATGGACTGGGCTTGTGCTATATCTTTATTTTACAGGTTGCCCAGGTGGGGGGATCTCCACACAGAACTGTGTCTAGTGGTAGGGGCCAGTATTCTGCCTATTGCTCAACCATCTTATTTTCTCTCCTCTCTATTTTGCTGGTTTCACTCTATTGATCTGTGTGACATTGTTACAGTATTGTTGATGCACTTTAAGAAGATCTAATACAAAGGGTGGTACCACTTTAGAATTGTATATATTTGCCATTGTTGATTTTCCTGAGTACAAAGTGAGTTATTATGATAAGTGTACATAACCTTGAATATTGATTATATAAAGACTGTGTTCTAACCAATACAGTGTGTGGACATTCCTTTGTGGGGGGCTTGGGGACTACACTGTACTTAAGAACCAGCCTGCATCACCTCCTGAGAAGCTAGGCCTTGATTGCTCGTCCATTGCTACCGTACTAGAGAATCTTGGCTGGGGTCCTCTGTGCCTCTCCTCTACCATATAGAGAGCAGAAGTATAGACACCCCCCACCGGTCTTCTTTCACAGCAGGCAGCAGCAGATGGCTCGTAGGAGGCAGCTCGGGGCACTTGGAGGCAGGTAAATTGGCTGGTAAGCAGGAGCGTGGGTCTACTGTGTTAGTCGCGTGGCCAGCCGGAAACAGAGTGACTCTGCACGTGCGGAACCAGCACGTTAGCGTGGATTTAGAGGAAAGGGCCTACGCACGTAACTTACGTGACAGTGCTGTACGTTGGGTGTCCCGGTTAAAGGTGTGCATGGGACAACATTGCACTGTACGTGCATTTTGTTGCAGACAGATGCGTGGACTTCATAGTATTCTGGGGTCCCACGTGAATTCTCCAGTACTGTGACAGTGTGTACTTCTTGTTTTGGTGGGGGAGCTGCCTCCGCGCACACACGCCTGTGTTTTTATTTTCCACGAGGCAAACTGAGTCGCGTATGCAATTTTCACACTGTGTTTGCCCCTGTGTGTCAAGCGTGCCCCCATTTTCAAGGTCATACTACCCTACGTGTACCTCGTGTATGCATTTTTTGTGTTGGTGGAGCACAGTGGTACATATTTCATCATGTACACTGCCCCACTCAATGAAATTGCCCAGGACAATTCATATTTGTGCCTCCCATTGCATAATTCCATCAGTGCCATGAGTGGGAGGCCCAGAAGTGGGTAGGGGGGGCAGAGGTGGCCAAGGTGGACAAGGTGGCTGAGGAGCCCGAGGTGGCCAGGGCCATGCAGGGAGAGCTGTACATCGCCCCAACAGGGTCAGGGACATGGAGTTGATGCTGATGTTCCGAGCACTCAGGATCCCGGGGCAGCATTGTCATCTGCTCTACCCACCAGCCAGGGAGAGGGAGCTGCAGGGGCAGCTGCAGCACCCCGTGCCCGGGCTCATGGGCCAACTGCCAGGCCTGTAGAGGTCCTGGCACAGGTCCACAGAGACCCAGGTGCCGTCGTCCCTGTCTCCAAGAGGGAGGGACGTGTTGTGAAAGTTGCCAACACCAGCACCAGAGGTCACAGGGCAGCATCATCATCTGCTGTCTAGACCAGCCACAGCCATGAGAGTGCAGTGGCAGCTGCAGCTACCACCACCCACGCTCAGGGTCAGCCAGCCAGAACTGTGGTGGTCCAGGCACAGGTTCACAGAGACCCATGCGCAAATGTCCCTGTCAGTAAGGGCAAGAGATGTGCGGTACAGGTTAATGGCACCAGCACCGAGTTACAGATAACTGCCAGGGCAGCTACTGTCATGCCATCAGTGGCTGATGCCAGGGCACAGTCCACCAGTACTCCAGCCCCTACTGACCCAAGTGGCCCCAGCCACTCAAGGGCTGCATGACCTTGCAAGAAGCGAAATCGTGCAGGAGCGGACAGGGCTCAAACCCCAAGCACAGCACAGCAGACCAACACATTGAGAAAGAAGAGCTTCTGTGATGAGGAACTGGACATCCTCATGGAGTACATGTTGGGAAATGAACATGACATGCTTGTGTAGGCAGGGAGCACACATACACCTGCTCAGCATGTGGCCCACTGTCAGCATATCACGGATCGTATAAACGCCTTGGGCTATGAGAGGAGCACACCACGTGAGGTGATGAAGCATTGGAATGACCTCCAACGCAGAGCCAAAGACAAGCTGGTTTCCGTCTATGCCAATACTCTAGTGACTGGAGGTGGGCCAGCGCAAGAGGACGATCAACTCACTCCACATGAAGTGATCGTCAGTGTTATGATCGATGTGGAGCAGGTTCAAGGCGTGGGGGACCTGCCAAATTATGAGGACATGTCCGGTGAGTGTTGATACATGTGCGTCAGGGACATGTGCATGTCGCTTGGATGTAGTGTGATGATTGTCTGCCAGATGTGCCTATATGTACATGAGTGGCAAGGGTGATCCATGGGAATGTGGAGTGATCCATGCTTCTTGTTGTGCTGAGTGCATACGAACGATGTGCTTCACAATGTGACAATCCTCATCATCATACCGGGTCACTGATTGCATGTCACTCCCTGTCAAGCCTATCTTGGGCCTCTTCATGCTCCAACATGTGATGGTGGATGGGCTGTGATGAGCTTGCACTTCACAATTGCCTTCTCTCATCAGTACTGTGACATCTCAGGGTCACTCCCTTTCCTCTCCTTCCACCTGCAGATCACTGTCTGCTGAGTACAGTTAATTCCTTTGGTGGACTACTACAAAGGCTTCTAGCGGGTTTATGTGCTTCTACTCTCTCCCCTCTGCAAGTGACCCCCGACTCCACTGTGGGGGTAGTCCTGTTTTCCTGGGGCCATGTATCTCACTAGGACAGTTATGTTGTCACTGCATCACAGTGCCTACATAGGTGGATTCCAAATCCCTGTGCATTGTCCACATGGCCATATTGTTCCTGGTGCCACTGTTCGTTGATCTCCATCATTGACGTTTGATTCCTTCTCATGGTATTTAATCATCCCTTTCCCTTTCCTACTCCTTCAGCCACAGTACCTAATCATTGGCAAGTGTTTTCTGGTTCATGCCTATCTTCATCTGGTTCCTCCACTTGGTACAGCCTCCCTACCTCGATGAAACTGGTGATGTGCCTTCTCCGGGGCTGTAGGCACTTGTGTTGCTTCATCATGTTTGGTACTTTCTCTCCTCGTATCCCTTGCTGGGGTCTGGGATGACTGCGGGGATGAACTTGTCACCTGCCAACACTCTGATCTGCAACACGGTCCTCTGAGCCAATGTTTGTACACATGCTGTGCCTCCTGGACATCTCCCACACTGGGGGGTCTTTCCTGTATCCCCATGACCCACTACCAACACTTGACACCTGATGTGTGCACATACCCTTCCACTGGAATCATGCCGCAAAATTACAGTGCAGGTTACGTAGTTATGTCCTTATTTTCACACGTCCACATGTGATGCACTGCTCCCTCCCAAATCCAACCCAAAATGTCCACTTATGCATGGCACTTCACTTGCATGCTGTCAATGTGACATGCAATCATGGTATCAGTGTGCCTGGCTTCACTCTATTCAGCCACCATAGCTTCATTGTGACACATTTGTGTTTCTGACTAGTGATTTCCATGTCCTGTCAGGTCACAGCCATTGGACATGGGTCTTGCACAGTACTCATCAAGTTGCATCTCGTGGTGTTTGTCATTTCAGGCATGGCCGTGCTACGTGGCATCTTTGTATTTGCACCGGGGATGTTGGTGACTCGACTGTGCAGGTCAGGTGCTTGGGTGTGATGCAGGTGCTAGGCACCACGCACTATATGTGTTTGCGTGGCCTTTAATACACTTCAGTGGCTGCTTTCATCGTACACTCCCCTTCAATTGAGACTCCGTGCGTGCGTGAGCATGTGCATTGACTGTGCGTGCAGGTTGATGTTGTGTGACAACATTGAAATGCCTATGTGCATGGCCTATGGTATTTACAGGTGTCTTCATGTATTTTTTTGTCCATGTGCAGGTGATGAGGCACTCGATGCAGAGGAAGATGTGGAGGAGGTACAGGAGACTGGAACAAAGCCTGGCACTAGTAGAGGACGTGGGGATGTAGCCCATGAAAAACCTGTGGTGCTACAGGCCATCCTGGCCATGAGTCAGTCTGACTCTGCCTCTGAGGAAGCCTTTGGCTCGGGTGGTGAAACGGACGTGGATTCTACATTGCTGTCACAGGTGAGTGAATCAACTGTGGGTGCTGTTCATTCCCAAACTTCTGCAGGGGGGAAAACCCCTCACTGGGCCAGTCGGTGTTGGAATGTTCATCTGTGGTGGTGTAACGCTCACCTGGTATCCACGGGGACGTCACTCAGCCTGTTCTGACCTCTTACAACCTCAAACCCTTCCCTGGAGTCTACTCGACTGGAGACTGGGCCTGAAACAAAGGATTGGTAGAGTTTAACTCACTATTGTCTCTGTGTGCTTGAACCCCTTCTTCCCTGGGGTCCAACCCTTCTCTTTGATCCACAGCTCACCTTGTTTTCTTGGAAAGTGTGCTCTCCGCCCTGCTTTCAGCGCAGGCGAGCAGATGATGCAGCCTTGTTGCTACCTAGTTACTTCACTGGCAAGAGTCTGACAGGTAAGTATAATGAGTCTTTTGAACAGTTCTCTAACTTTGTTCCTTTCCTTCCTTAGATGATGGCTGGCGTCCGGGGATGGCGACGTGCTGCTGAGATGAGTAGCACTGAAGGTGAGTGAGAGCGCGATGCGGGATGCAACCCTTTTGTATTTGTATTGAACTGAGTTCTTTTTCTGTGTCTTTTAGGTGCCGCTACGTTTTCAGCGTGGATGCCGGTTATGAAGAAGAAATGCAGTGAGTAAGCATGTTATGCGGCACCTCTAGATGTTTTCACGATAACCTGGAGTGTCTTTTCCTTCTTGTAGCTGGATGAGAAGTTCCAGAGACAGAGTTCCCCCAGAGCGCCTGGATTCAGGTAAGTGTTTGAAGCTCGTACAGTCTTTAAAAATAAGCAAAGATTTGCTGAATGCTTACTAATGCCTTTTTTCTGTTCTTTTCCCTTTTTCTTAGGAAGCGGCGTGCCGGGATGGGAATGACACTGCCGAAGATGCCCGCAGAACAGAAGGAGCGATGAATGATGGGCAGAAGCGCCACAAGGTAAGGCTGTTCCTAACGGTGTTCTTGTTCTTGCAGGAGTTGAGCGCAGAAGAAAGATGCAGGCCTACTGGAGACCGATCCGAACACGGTGAGTGTCACACTGCAGGTGCAGAAAACACAAAGCATGTTTCTCAGCCTGGGCGTGGCTTAAATAGTCTCTGGGTATCCCGGGTGTCTATGGGCTGAGCCACACCCAAAAGACTAGACTGCACATGCAGTTTTGGGAACAGAAATATGTGGGGGCATCCATCTTGTCCCCATCAATGCACTACAAGTCCAATTCCCCAATGTTATCCTATGGGAGTGAGTGAGTCTGGTGCCACAAGTGCCAAGTCTGACTCCAAGTGGGTCTTTGGAGGGATGGAGAGGCCCTTGAGGGCCATGTAGGTGATCGTGGCCTGGCTCCAGCCTAACATCTTGGAGGGCTGAGGACATGAGGGGCAGGAATCATGTCAGGTGGTTACGGGTGCCAGGTCACACTCCACAACATTGACTCCTGGTCCTGGGGCAGGTGGTCAAGGGAGGGATGCATTCCTGCAGCCACAAACAGTGGCAGCACATCAAGGTCCACATTTCCTTGATCCAAGCAGATGTTGGGTCCGCCAACACGGTGGGCGTATGGCAGCAGGCAATACTGTGTGGGAGCAGGCCATATATTCTGTTGCACAACAACAGAGGGCTTCCTATAAGGTGTTGGCTCAGGGCATGGAAAGGGTGGCCAATTCCATTATCCCCCCAGACAGACAGGTGGAGCTCCAGCAGCAGGCATCGCGGTCCACATGCTGCTCACAGAGGCTCCACATGGTGGGCAGCAACAGGTTCCGATGAGCAGAACTGAGTGCTCTGTGTGCATCCATGGCTGTTGAGGGTCGGGCCCAGAGAGCTGCCCTGAGGGAGGAGAATAGGTCCCTCTGAACTACACTGGCTGCACTCGAGGCAGCCCACAGTAGACGGTCAGAACAGCACATGCAACAGTTGACACACACCATCTCTGAGGAACTGCGTGCAAGGCGTGTGGTTTTGCAGACCTCAGAGCCATCATGTTGGTGATGCGAACATCTCAGTCCTGCATGGCTGCTGCCATGGAGGGCCAAGCCAGGGCCTTGCGTGGTGAAAACCTCCCTCACCACTTGCACCTTCTAATGCTACACCAGAGGGTAGCGACAGCAGCAATGGCTCTCCCCATCCATGTTAGCCGTGCGGACCATGAACCCATGGAGGGTATTTCCTTTTTCTCAACATCCACACATGTGGTAGTTGAGGTGCACCCTGCCCGTTCACCCTCCTGGGTGGCCCTCACCCCCCCACCCCTGGCCCACCATTGGCATTTTTGATGTTTGTATTATTTTTGTCTATTGTGCACTTCTGTAGCAGTGTGTTGCTTTGTGTGGCATCCGAGGGCATCCACTGTAGGATCCAGCTGGGCCCATACAGGCTTGTCTTGTGTTTGTGTTTGTGGGTCCAGACAAATATGCGACTCCTGTTTCCCCTTTACATGGGCTTGCCAGGAGTGCAGCGTGTAAAAGTAACTTACACAGGGGCACTGGGTTTCCATGATATATGTGGGCAGTCTGAAGTCCAAGCTGTGTATACACCCCAAATGTGATTCATGATGGTTTGGCCTGTGCATGGTTGACATCCCTTTTTTTAACATTGCGGACCATTTTTTTATTGTGATTTCTCAGGTATTCGCTTGCCTGTCTCCATTGTTGGTGGCCTTCATGCTGTTTGCACCTCCATGACCCCTTTAGTTGGTGGAGCCATACTGACAATGGCAGTGTACCATGGGACACGTTGAGGCAACTATCGTATTCTGATTGCTCTCTATCAGACAGGATCACTGTTAGCTCTTGTGTTTGTGGTATGTTCTACAGGGCAATTGATGTTCCAGAGTACATTGTTCTATTGATTTGTGAGAGTGAGTTGTTTTAGGAGTAGTTTTGTTTGTCATTCTGCACTTTGTGACAGTAGTTTTATGTGCTAGCCATTTATTTTTTCCATTTTCACATTGCATGACATGGCATGGTGCAGGCAAGGAGGTGACATGGGGATTTTGAGGGTTTATGTAACATACCGCCATATGGATGTGTACTTTTGCATGGGGTTAGTGGCATACAGCATCTTTTGTGCACGCCACTTTGAGTAGGTTTGAGTTGTAAGGGATGCACACAATTTAGCACTTCCAAGGACACATTCTCAGGGTGTTATGGTTGGGACAGATGATTGTCCCTTTGTCATCATCGATTGTGACCTGGAATGTGCCAGGACTGGGTGCACTCCACAGGGGTTGGATTTTAGGTGGCCGATTGTGCCACTAGCTGGGTACAGGCAGCCTAGCCACATGCCCTTTCCCCTCCCATGCGGTGCCGCTGTACATGTGTTTGGGGATGTGGGGGCACCACATGTCCACCGGTACGCCACTCCGTGTTGCAACGTTGTGAATGACACATTCTGGCACAATGATCTTGCACACTACTGATGGTGCATATAGTAGCTCGCCACCAAAGTGGTCGAGGGAGCGGAAGCGTTACTTGAGCACTCCGAATGTGCCCGAGTTGCAATGTCGGCTGCGTTATACCTTGCCTGGGGTGGTATGGTGGAGTTCCGTAATGATGTTATCATGTAGGTGCTCAGAGGGTAGGCGCTGTCCCCTGTGGAGGTGACAAGGTTTGTCAGTGGTGTGTTTGGGTCTGTGTGAGACATGCATGCATTTGCAGGGCCATTTGTGCTCACCAATGAGCCATGTGTTGCCATGCCTCCCTTCTTCCAGGGCCCGGTATAGGGGTGACATTCTGAATATTAAACTATCATGGGTGGACACGGGATAGTTGGCATACACAGAGGTTATGATTCCCTTGGCATCACATATGACCTGCACGTTGATGGAATGCCAGTGCTTGCAATTGCGATAGATGTGCTCTGTGGCCCTAGGTGGACGTAGGACCACATGTGTGCAATCAATGGCACCAAGCACTTTTGGGAATTGCGCCATCTCATAAAAATCCTGGACCAAAGCCTGCCTTTCTGCGAGTGTTCTGGGTATGTATATGTGTCTGCGGACTGAGGGGCAAGCAGTCATGATTGCCGACACCTGGTGTAGGCAGCGTGACTGCGTGGCCTGTGAGATGCCCCCGACAATGACAGCTGTCTGCTGAAATGACCCAGTGGCCAAAAAATGCAGGCCATTGAGCACCTTTTCCAAGGGGCTCAGTGCTTAGGAGCACAGGGTGGGTGACGTGAGGTCATGTTCCCACTCTGTGACCATGTCTAATATGATATGAGGTGGAAACCTATACCTGGCACAGACCTGGTCATCAGGCATCCAAAAAAGACTGGTCCTGGGTAAAAAAAATGTGTGCCCTGGCTATCCTCCTCCTCCTGCGGTGTCCCACGATCACTGCTGCGAAAAATGGCACATTCATTGTAGCTGCATACGCGCGTTTGTTTTTGCGCTGTCTTTTTATGCATTGTTTTTGGTACGTGGTGAGGCTTATGCCTGCCTTCACGTAGCGGATGTGTTTCCAGAATACGTGTTGTTAGCGTGCGTGTGGGCATTGCAAGCATTTTACTGCAGTACTTCCTACGTAACGCCCACATTTCTGCTTGTTGTTCCCCATTCCACCTTTTTGGGTGACTGCGCAAGACGGTATGCGCCTTCGCTGGGTGTCTCGTGCAAGGCGTTTGTGCTATCGCAGTGACGTGCTCGGCCCGCACAGATTCAGTGCATGTCTCAGGTAAGCCACGCGCATTGTGTTCCATGAATCGGCAAATGGGGGCTTGCGTGCGTTTTGAACGCAAGTGCCTGTTTTCCGCGCAATTTTATTCCATGAATTGGGCCCAGAGTGTCTCCAACTATTAAAAGAGTGACTATTCAATCATGATTGACAAAGGTAACAAACACATTAGCTGATGGATCCGTATGTAGTACAATATTAAAAGGCCCATAGGAAAAAGAAGTGCCTCTAAAATTACAAAGTTTTGAGAAAGAAAGTGGTGAACAGAACTTAGGTCACTTACAAAAATCATATATAGAGTTACCTTCCTCTGCAATAACTGATAACACCAAAGTGGAAACGTTGAAGAGTGCATGGATTGAAATGAAGAACAAAGTATGCAAGGACCTGGGATCATGGGCATTGTTCAACGAAATAAGTCCAGTCATTGATAGCCCTTTTTTTTCATGAAATTCCAAAACTAATGATCGGCCATCAGACATGAAAAGTATTGAACTACCTAGGGTTGGTAGCCTTACTTATTGGGCCCTGATTGAGTTTTCATCAGCCGTCATCACTGCACTGCTTAGGACTCATGCCCATATTTTGACACAGGTGGGCTTTTCAGTGATCCTTTGTCATAAGAAGAAAAGGCTGGTTCAAACTAATACCAGAAGATATGTGAAAATGTCAAGTACTAAGATCTCACAGGAATTTACAACAGAGAGCGATTATCTATGTGCTTTGCAGAAAGAAAAAGATATAGCCATTATAAACACTTGTGAAGAAGAACATTGGCAACCTACTCGCATTAGCAATTGAGCGAACTGTCATATATTCACACCTGATGTATTATCTTGGGTATCATGGAATACTTGAGGTTAAAATGAATTCCTTTTTCATCCCAAAGGTCTTGAGATCATTAGATAAGGTGACATGTTTTTGTTACAAGAGACCTGGTGTACAGCGCCCTTCTATTTAGATGGCTTTCAGATAGCCCATAATTTGTCCAAGAAGTCTGAACATGGTGAACCCAGTGGTGGCCTAGCTATTGGCATACGACTAGAGTACTCCATGGAAATTGTTAAAACGGAGCCTCCAATATCACATGTTCTACCAACTATTCTTAGATTAGCAGGGGGTCAATCAAGTCCCATTTTGCTAATATATATATATATATATATATATATATATATATATATATATATATATATATATATATATATATATATATATATTACATGGCCTGCAGTAGCGGCCATGTAGTTATGGTTAGATTGCTAAACCCATAGGAAGAGCACTGTTTGGGTGGCTTATAACTTTGCTCCCCCTGGACGAATCATCACCAAACTTTGCAAAAAAAGTATATGGACCACTCTGAATTTTTTTGCAAAGTTGGTGAGGTTTGGTGCATGAGGGGCAAAGTTACAAGGGGGGGTCCCAAAATGTATTTTTTTCCCATAGAGTGAATGGGGAAATAACTTTGTCCATGCCTACAGCTCAAACCGATGGACGGATTTGCACCAAATTTGCAGCAGGAGCAGCGGTTTGGTCCCGAAAGCGTGCTTTTTCAAATTTGGTGGAAATCCATCCAGTAGTTTTTTTTAAATGACCAAAAAGTAGGTCTAAAAAAATGAGTGATATCTATGTCCGCTACGCGGACACATTTCCCTGTTCGCTCCGCGGACAGGACACCGATTGGCTAATCGCCTTGCGTCATGTCCACGGACATGTTACGTGTTCGATGATTGTCTGGGGTGAAGCATGAGGTGCGTCATATTGTTTTGATCCTTCCGCCACCTTGTATCCGCGGACATCCACGGACAGCGTGGCGACGAACGGGGAAACATACAATTTTGGGGAGTGTGTTGGTGTGTAGGAGTGCTTGGGGATGGTGGGGGGAGTAAGAGATGGATCAAATGCTGTACTTGTTTAGGTGGCAGTTGCCCCTGATGTGTTCGTCATGTCTGCAGTCTTCACGGCTGTCCGCGGACATAAAAAATGCACTACTGGCTATTTTACTTTAGTATGATATTGGTTTTGGGTTATTAGTAGAGCGTTTATTGTAATTAATATCCTGTATAAGTAGCCCACATACCACAGTTAAAATGTTTGATTCTATGGGTGTGTGCCATGCACCCAAGACTCTAGGCCCTGGCCACAACCACCGCAGCATAACACACCCATAGAAACAAACATCCATCAAAATATCCACAAATCTAAAGTGTGTGTACTGTTTGATTTGAATAATTTGTATGTGAAGTTTTGGCTAAGTCATGCAATTAAGATTGTAGAGTTTGGTAACAAACACTGCAGTATATCATATCCATGGAAGTAAAGATTTTGGATTGTTGTGTATGGTTAGATGTTTGCTTGAATGGTTGTGTTATGCAGTAGTATGTGTGAGTTGAATTATTACATACTTACTGTTTGACTTTTTGTGATTGGATATATTTTTTCATGACTTGGGTAACTGGAGCAGATATTCTTTTTCAATTTCTGTGATAAAAGAAAAGATCACATGTTAGTGTAGGTAGTTCATAATGAGTTATTGCATTACATAATAGACATTTCTGCATTATTTCGACCCTCATATTTAGTACTTTAGAAGTACTATGTTTCAAATCAGTGTACTGTGCAATTTGCTCAGTTCCTGTGTTTGTTTATTAAATCATTGGGTCTGTGGGGAAAAAAAATCCATGCTGGATTAAAAAAAACTTTTTTTATGGTACAATATATTTCTTTCTTTTATTTCAGTGCATATTTGTTGTTTCTGGCTAATGTTCTATCTGTTGGGTTGTTGCAGATTTTTTGGGGCAGTTAGATACCTGTTGGCGTATTCTAACAGGTTATAGTTTTTTATTTATACTTTCAAGTTATTCATCTATCTGTTGGGTTATTGCAGATTTTTGGGGCAGTTAGATACCTGTTGGCGTATTCTAACTGTATATTTTTTGTTATATTTTAGTGGTATTGATTTATCTGTTTGGTTGTTGCAGAATCTTGGGGCAGTTAGATACCTGTTGGCGTAATCTAACTGTTAATAGTTTTCTAATTTAAGTTTTGTTAATGTTTATGCACAGATTAGTTATTAAATTTTGGTTTTAAGAATATTAAATAAGCGTTTATAAGATTTGCTGGTAATCTCTGCTTTGAAGTAATGGTACTATCATTACATTCGAACCATCCACAATTCTTTTTTATATATGCAGTGTAGGGACCTGCATTGGTTGTGGCTCATGCCTGGTAGATTATACTTATTGTTGTGAAGGTTTTCTTACCAAGCGATACTTGACCATGTGTGAATCCAGTCAGCTTGCAGTTGTTTTGGTACCATCTGCATTGTTCCATAAAAGCATTAGTATTACGTATTTACTATGTGTCTGTATTTGGCAGGTAGAGCGATTATCTGAATTGCAGGTAGTACATTATCTGCCATGGTTTGCATTTTGTACAAATTGCTGAAATGAAATGGATTTACAGTTAGGTATTGATACATACATGAAGCATTCATTAGGGATTTGTTCCTGTGCCACATGGTTGCAGAGAGTGCATGTATTTTTCCACATGTATGAAATCTTAAAGATTTCATTTATAGGTATGTTTTTGTTTTCCAGTACTTGTAGTAAGTACATTAGAAATTCATGTGGATCTTCTTGTGAGTTTATAGTGAATTTGACCATTCTACCACAGTAGTCCAATTCTTGTCTTATTCCATGAACACTGTAGGTGTTGTCAGGATTGTTGGTTGCATTTCTATGAAGGACTAACATTTGCAAACACAATTGGTCTGTATTGTGTAAGTAAATGTTGTCAATAATTGGTGGCAATTGGAATAGAATATTTATTGCTACATTTGCATTGCAATTTACACCAGTTATATTTGAAAATTTGAATGGACCTGATAGTTCTGTGTCCAAGTCATTTTTTCGGAGTGTGTGTTGCTTCTTTGAAGAAGTACTTGAGTTACTTTGAGCAGCAGATTCTTCTTTGGTTGTAGTAATTGATGAAGCATTAGCTTCTTTTACTCTCTTTGGAGGATTTGCAGTGAGATCCTGTTTCGTTTCTGTTTGAAGTAGTTTTCTTTTACAACATTTTGCTTTTTGTTGAACAGGATAGATTTTTAGATGGGGTGTACAGTGAACATAGTCTATTGTATTCTAGAATGCAAGGAAATCAGCATTTACTTTACTTGCATCAAAGTTGATTAGAAATAGACCATGTACATAAGCGTGATAGTGCTACATAGCTCATGCCTTCTTTAAAGACTGTGTTCCCAATATCTATCAATGCTTTATCTAGGGTAAGACCTTATGATTTGTGAATGGTGACTGCGTATGCTAGAGTTAGAGAAAATTGTTCTCTGCGTACATAACTTCTGATAGTTTGTCAAAGAGAATATTGACAAACTGAATGTTGTTGTCACGTGGGTATGTTTGAAAGCCAACAACTGTACCAAGTGCTCCATTAACTAATCCTTGCTCCATGTCAAGGTTATGTTTAAGCATTACTCTACAGTTTAAAGATAATTTTAATATTGTTTCCAAACCAGCTATGTTGGAGATAGAGTTTTCTAAGGTAATTAGTCTTATTGTGGCTTGTTGACACATGGGTAGTGTCATACCATGTACGTCCAGTTTGTCTGTGGAGCAAATTTCAATTGTTGGTTGCATTTCTTTCTTCAACATTGTTTCATTGAATTTCGAACAGCTTGCAAGAGTTGGCATCAGGACATAGAATTGACATTTTTGTGTGCTAATTTTTCCATAACATCAGTAGCACATGAGTTATGGCCATAGAGTGCATGGATGTGCTGGGTTTTTAATATTGATTGTGCTTCTTGAGATAGTACACCAACTCTAATACTTTTTTAAAATGTTGGCTTATGTGACGTCTGCAGACTGGCGCATGTTTTCTGTTAATCCTCTGTATTGGAAATGTTGGCAAAGGTTGACATTTCCTATGCTGCCAACAGTTTTACGACAGAGTTTGTGCCCTAAGGTTTTAAATACCTTTCACTGGTGTCAATTGAAGAAGACCTCCAAAAACAATCATGTGTTTTACTCCAAAGTGCTCTTCGTAGTCTGTTTTGAGTACTTTTTGTAATCTGAGGTGAATCAAAGCCAACATTAGGTTGGAGACCATGCTCACTTCATCTATTAGTAGCATTTTCATTTGTTTCAAAACTCTGCGTGGTTCCATTGCAGCTTCTGTAGAACGTTTGTAATAATGTAATTTGTTTGGTGTTCTACTGGAAGGAGTAGTAATCGGTGTAAAGTGATACCGCCTATGTTGTAGGCAGCTAAACTTGTGGGGGCATTTACAACAGCTGACAGTATGTTGTTTGTCAATTGTTGAAGGAACTTGCTGATGATTCTGATTAAGAATCTTTTTTTCTGAACCAGCTTGACCACTGACGTATAGCAGTATAGGTTTGTAGTTTTGGCAGATTCAGTTTTTATTTTCATGTTGTACTCCATGTTCAATTTGTTTTGTTACTTCTTGGAAAATGCTACGCTGCTCATTGTTCAGTTTTGATTTCAGTACAGTGAAGTCTTCTGTATCTTCTTCATAGTGACACATGGTGTTTTCTACTTTTGTCATGGCTAATTCTGCCTCATTTGCTATTAGGGGCTGTCCCAGTGGTTCTTGGCTTCCTGTTACAGAAGGTTGACTACTGTCGGGAGTGTCCTCATCTAGTTGGGCCTGGAGTTCTTCTTTATGTTGCTGTTCATTGTGCAACATTGTTTTGTACTATGTAAAGTTTACATCTGTTATAGTGCTTTCATTTGCTTTGAAAGTGTCTTCATAGGAGTCATAGATATCTAGTAACTCTTCTTCTTTTCTCCATGGTTTAAAAAGTTGTAGCAGGGACATGTAATATAGTTGTTTATGTTGAGGAGTTTTTAATGACAATTTGATATGATTAATTAAGCTTTGTTGTTTCACTAAGCTGCTGTCAAGGATGGCACTCTGTTAAGAGTGGCACAGGACACCCAGAAAGGGTTTGGGTGGTTGTGCCAAATAAAGTGGACAGATAAGAACACACACAGCGGAAAGGAAAGAGAACGAAGAGTAGGCAAGAGTAGCAAGGGAAAAGATACAGAATGAATACCCTCTTGGGGTGTATGCAGATATAGGAAAAGAGTATCCCACGAACCTTGGAAATACTCTAGCCTTCTGCACAGTTTGCTATAACAGAGGCCCACGCTGTTTGCTCATGACTTGGAACAGCAGCTATGGGTGTCTGTAATGTAGAAACGAGACAAGGGAAGGGGCAGAGGTTGACTGATGGGAACCAACAGACAAGCTCTGTACAAAAGGGTCTACAAACAGTACAAGAGAAGATACTACAGACAAATCCAGGAAAGAAGGTGATAGCAAACTAGCAGAAGGAAATGAAGGGAAAGTCGTGTAACAGGATAGGATTGCAGAGGACAGTAAGAAACAAGGTTGAGAGCTCAGAGGAGCAGAAAAGCAATGAGTAAGCCCACAGGAGTAGGACTGTAAGGTAGAAAGCCCAGAGGAAAAGGGCTTAGGGCAGCAGAGTAAAGCAGACTGCACGGCAAGGATCCCAAAAAGGGCCGGGCAGTAAGGAGTGAACCCTGAGGGACAGGGCCGCTGAATGTACAAGGTAGCAGAGGACTGTAGAGGGCTGCTAGGCCGAGCACCCAGCGGAAAAGGTAGGTAGTAGGCAGCGGAGCGTGATAAGCTGCAAAGTAGGAAGGCCCAGAGGACAAGGGCTGTAGGTAGTCAGAGTGAGGTAGGCTGTAGAGCAGGGAGCCCAGAGGACAAGGGCTAAGGCTGGAAGGCAGCAGAGCGTGATCGGCTGCAATGTGGAGAGCCCGGCAGGGCAAGGGCAGAGGCTGGAAGGCAGCAGAGCGTGATCGGCTGCAATGTGGAGAGCCCGGCAGGGCAAGGGCGGAGGCTGGAAGGCAGCAGAGCGTGATCGGCTGCAATGTGGAGAGCCCGGCAGGGCAAGGGCGGAGGCTGTAAGGCAGCAGAGCGTGATCGGCTGCAATGTGGAGAGCCCGGCACGGCAAGGGCGGAGGCTGGAAGGCAGCAGAGCGTGATCGGCTGCAATGTGGAGAGCCCGGCAGGGCAAGGGCGGAGGCTGTAAGGCAGCAGAGCGTGATCGGCTGCAATGTGGAGAGCCCGGCAGGGCAAGAGCGGTGGCTGGAGGGCAGCAAAGTGTAACAGGCTGCAAGGCAGGAAGCCCAGAGGAGCTGGACTGAGGCAGGGAGCCCAGAAGGCTATGGCTGTAGGCAGCGAAGTGTAACAGGCTGCAAGGCAGGAAGCCCAGAGGAGCTGGACTGAGGCAGGGAGCCCAGAAGGCTAGGGCTGTAGGCAGCAGGGTGTAGCAAGCAACAAGGCAGGGTCCAAGTAGGAGTGAAGGTAAACAGCATACAGGATCCGTAGGAAGACGCGAAAGGTGGAGGAAGGACTCTCAGATGCAAGAGGCTGAGCCACTGCAGGCAGCAGCCTTTATACTGCCTAGCCCAGCACAGAGGCAGGCTAATTGGTTGCACCTGGCTAAGCACACCTGCAGGCAATCGGCCACCTCCCTTTCTGTTCCTGGGCTGGTGGAAGCAGGGCAAGTCCCTTGGGCTTCTGGGGGGTGTAGTTCCGTTGATAACCCATAGGAACATCCAGGAATCGATGCTTGTAGCCAGGTGCATTGTGGTATACGTAGTTTGTGGGAAAAATAATAAAGTTCCCAAAGTAAATATAGATGGATCCAAGAGTCTGTTGCAAATAAATGATAAACAAATAGTCCATATTGAGCGTAAATGGATGCGCCCATGGCGCAGGCATGACAGTATGCCCCTCTCCAGGCCCCTCTCCGGGCTCCCTGAAGACCGACCTATAGGAAGAATGTCTGTCACACCGTACAAGAG
The DNA here is from genome assembly GCF_040938575.1 of Ambystoma mexicanum. Lineage (NCBI taxonomy): Eukaryota > Metazoa > Chordata > Amphibia > Caudata > Ambystomatidae > Ambystoma > Ambystoma mexicanum. The sequence goes on along the minus strand of NC_090932.1, from coordinate 1,357,837,755 downwards.
TCTTAATCCAAAAAGGCACATCATGAAGCACCAGAAACGGGTTGCAAGGTGAGAGTCTTGAACGACGGAGATAGTACCAATGTTCTGAACTTTTGATGTAGAAATCAGAATAGACGAAGTCTTTGGAACACAGACCCCAACTGTGTGTGCATGAAGAGAGGAACTGCGAAAAACTGCTGCAGGCTCCCTGATAGATTTTGCTTTGACGGGCAACCGTATGGTGCTGGAAAGTGGAGCCATAGGTACAGCAGAGTTGGTAGCTTTAGGAAGGTTTTCCAAGACATCCGGAGCAACAATGACAACGTTAGGGTTAGCCGCAGAGAGTTCAGGAGTCACAGCGGCGGTTTTCCCATGATTAGTAGACAGTTCAGAGGTTACAGCAGCAGTGAGATCTTGAATGGCTGTAGAAAGTATCAAGGCTGTAGCAACTGGGTGTGTGGGTGTCATGAGAGAACCAGCGGCTTGGAACGCACCTGAGACTGGTAGAGTAGAGTCTGGCAGTCTTAGTGCTACAGATACACCAGCAGGAACAACTGGAGCAGTAGTCTTAACAGGGAAACCCTTCGCTGACTTTGCAACAGTTAGCATGGCGGATGTAGGATCAGGAAGAGAAGGTGCTGAGGGATCAGGTTGTGTAGCAGAGGATTCTGCTGCAGCGAGCACAGCTGCGAAGGAAGTAGAAATCTGGGCATCGAGAGCATCAGAATTAGCGGTAGCTTCAGGAATCACAGTAGCTATAGCAACTTCAAGATTTGCAGCAGGGACTTGAGGAGTCTCAAATGTGGCAGGGAGTTTAGGAACCACAGCAGCAGGAAGATCATGAATTGCAGTTGGAAATTCGGGTGCTGTAGCAGCTACAGACAGTTCAAGGGTTGCAACTACTGGTAGATCAGGTACCACAACCACTGGCGATTCAGGGGGTATCGAAGAAACTGAAGATGTTGATTGCTCAAGAGTGTTATCTGATAGCAGAGCCACACTTTGGCAAGCCCCACTTGCCAACTCAGCATGCTCGGTGTGAATTGCGCCAGTCTCTTCAGCTGCCCTTGTCATTTCAGAAGAGGTTGTAAGTGTGAGTACTGGACAATAGGCAAGGGTGAGGGCGGAACCATCCTTTGACTCAGAGGGATTTCCAATCAGAAGACCACCCTTGTTTTGTGGTGTAATGGCTGTGTGAGTGATTTGACCCACCAGAGGAGTTAATTCTTTTCTGTCAGTACAACAACCTGAGTTTCTGTGGCTGGAAGGTGAAAGAGCTGTGTCAGTCTTTAGAAGGGATACATATGCTATATTTAGGTCTTCCATCTGCTTGCTATAAGTCTGTATACTTTTCTGCGTGGCAATTCCAGGCCTTATCATGTTGATCTCTAAAGATAAGATGTCAGGCGTTGGACATAGTGTCAGATGGTCTGGTGACTTGTGTCCCTTCATTAGATTCTTATAATGCAAATAAACAAAGTCATCATAGAGGTCTTCGGTCTTTCTTTTAAGGCGTAGGAGTTGTTCGTGTAGCAAGTAAGTATCATTAGCTTGATCTAAAGCTTCAGAAGCTGGTGTGGCAGAAAATTCGGTTGTAGCAATGGGAAGACTGACCTTAGGGTTATTGTGGTTAGTAGATACTGTGGAAGCATTAAGATAACCGATGGTTAGTATAGGTCTTTTGTACCCAGGACCAGATGCACAAACCTCAGGATAATGACTGCCTTGTCCTGTCAAATAAAGGTTTCCAGCATTCTGGGGAGCTTGCCAAGCTGATCTTGCGCATATCACTCTGGCAACAGCGTATTCTGGGTTAGAGTCTCCCACAATGAGTGCTATATCCTTGTCTGTTGCGGTGTTAGAAGGCTTGTCAGAAGATGCAGGAGTGTTTTTCACTGTTTGGTTTAACAAGATCTGTAAGAATTCATTATCTTGCTGTAGCTCTGCAACAGATAAGGACTGCGGGTCATAGTCGCAAATGTCATAATAATTGTACATGGAAGAAGGGTCAGCTAGCCAGTGAGTATAGTACCATGCTTGTAAATCTTGGTTTACTAAGGCGAGACTGTCCTTTAGACTAAGGTTCTTGTTTGCTGTCTTTAGAGAAACCATAGGTTTATGCATAGGTTTCTTAACCCATAGGTTTATGCATAGGTTTCTTAACCCGAAAGGAAAGCATCTTTGGATAGCACGAAGGGTGGGCTTATGAGACCCCAGGGCTTACCTTCAAATTCAATTTTCACCCTCCAAGCATCGGGATTGAAGGACGCGGACGTCCTTTCTGCTTCTGGTTTATAGGCTGTCTCCGTGGAAACTCAGTAGTCTTACTGCAGTTTCCATGACTTGGGTCAGCTCAGCGGCTATATTTTGGGATAAACACTATTCAAATGGATATGCAATACGTGATTATACATAATTCCCTGTTACCTCTTTTTACTGACTGTAATCTCTTAAGAAAACCTGATTGATCTTAATGCTATTAAAGATCTGAATGGCAAAAATAAAAAATACAAGGTACAGGAGTACAAAGTACAGGAGTACAAAGTACAGGAGCTAAGGAGCCTCCTTGGACTGACTAATTACAGTAGAAAGTTCATTGAGGATTACGCAGAGATCACAAGACCCCTGATCCATCTGTCGAAGGGGGGTCAAGTGGGAGTGGAGTCCAGAACAAACCAAGGCAGTAAGACAACTCAAAAGAAGCCTCTCACAAGCGCCTTGCCTAGCATACCCTGTCAAAAACAAGGAGTTCTTCTTGGAGGCAGGGTTCTCAAATACATGCTTGACCGCAGCATTATACGAAAAGCATGACAAAGTCAATAAAGTCATTTCCTATGCGAGTAAGACTTTATCCTCTGTGGAGGAAAAATTCAAGGATTGTGAGAAGGCACTCCTGGCAACGGTGTGGGCATTGAAGAATTACTGCCCGTTCATCCAGGGGGAACACATCATAGTGGAGACTCCACACCAGCCTCTGCAATATCTTCAAAGTGACAGAATCCGGGCCGGAAATGTGAGTAATTCCAGAATTACTTCCTGGATTCTGTTAATGCAACGCTTTCCTGTGGACGTCAGATATGGCCAAAACAAGAGTCCCCTCACGCAAGGTCTGGCTGACTTGCATGATTGTGCCAGAGAAAACTGACTCAAGGACGAAAGTCTTAAAATCAAGGACAACATGGAGGCATACCTTAATTCCCCACACAAGGTCGAGGAAGAAGACAAGTGTGAGGGAATGCCCACTGTCTACGTGGATGGGTGCTCCTACCATGTTGACAACAACGGGGAAAAGGAACTTGTGGCCAGCATAGGGAATGCATGGGTGAATGATGCCCCAGAGCCCTCCACTGGGTACAAAATTGGTCCCCGTAGTAGTCATGTGGCAGAGCTGATGGCTGTGCATCAAGCCATCCTCACTGCTGCCCAACACCAACTCCACGAACTGGTCATAATCACTGATTCAGATTATGTCCGGAACGGATTCGTGGAGCACCTGGTTGATTGGAGTAGAGAAGTACAATAAAACTATTGTGAGCATATTAAAAAAAGTTTGTGGCAGATTCTGGGCCAAGTTGGGACATTCGATTACCCCTTGTCGTGATGGCCATCAGATCTACCCCTTCTTCTGCAACAAAAATGTCTCCATTTGAGCTAATGACTGGACGAAGGATGGTGCTACCCCAGCATCTGCTCTACAGAACCCAAGAGCAGACCTTGATAAATTCCTCCACAACTCATGAGTATGTTGAGAATCTGAGAAAACACCTTCAACATGCTTTTGCGTATGCTCAGCGGAATCTAGAAATATCTGCAGACAGTATGAAGACCCACTATGACTTTAAGACAACTAAAAAGGAATATCAAGTAGGAGACCGGGTCTACTTGTACAATTTCCAGAAGAACCTAGCCAAAGAGAGCAAATTCCTCCCAAGTTGGTGGGGTCCTTTTGAAATTGTGGACAGAATATCATCAGTGACCTACAGAATCCGCATCCCCAAGGGCAATTTGACAGAGGGGGAAGACAAGTGGGTCCACATAAACCAGCTAAAGAGTTGCCATCCCAGGCATACTTTGCGGCAGATAGAGGAGCTCACCAGAAACCCAGAGGGGGAAAATCCGGACCTCTAGAAAAATTATTAAATATTCATTGATTACACCTGAGAAAATGGGTAAATTATCACTGAATGTAGACGGGGAATATTGTCAATTGTTAGGGAATGCAAGTGTCATTCCCACTGCTGAGATCCCCCGAAGATGTGTGGGTACAGTAGTGGTAACATTTTCATAACAATGTTATGTTCTGTTTTCTAGTATTGCCACTAAATCCCAAGAATCACCAAGGAGGACCACTCGGCGACCGGAAGGAAAAACCCAAGGAATACGGAGTATCATCCCATCCCAACCTGAACCAGCGAGGAGAGTGTGTCACCTCAATCGCTGACGGGAGAAGCAACTGAATTTCTCCACATGGACAGAAAAGAACATCCCACTCGGCCACCTCCCCCTCGACTGGAAGTCAAAACGAAATCGGGAGGGGGAATTTGTGGGATGTATTGACCCACTCTGCTATACTATGCGGCCCCACTCTGCTATCTATGGTGCAAGAAACAGTATGGCTGCACAACCTACCACCCATGGTGCAATTGTGGTGGAACAGAGAACACGCTGCAGAAAAAGTGCCAGTGGGCCCCATGACAAGCAAACATAGAGTGCAGAGGGAGAAGCAGCGCTTTGCAAGTGAAACTCCAAAATTTGCCTGTAAATGACATTTACTTTGCTGCTGAAACTTCAAAATACCTGTACATAACACTTTCCAACACTCAACATCTTGCCTGGCGCTAAAATTCCTTTAATCTAATGAAGCACTGTGAATTAACAAGGTCCTGAAATGTTAAGAGCAAAACACCTTCACAACAAAACTGGATTGCCTGTGAATGACAACTCGTGTCAAAAAAATCTTTGTGCAGCCGCACTGGGCTACCTGTGAGTGACAGCCCCTGTCAAATGGGCTCTCCTGATCAAACTTTAAAGTTGTCTAAACTAAAGGTCTGCCAGATTATCAAATATAAAAGGACTGTTGCTGAAAGGAACACGGATCTCAGTTGTTTTGATCCCACAGGTTTAAATCAAGAATATAAATTATATATGTTATCTGATGCAGCAAGTTTGTTATATGCTGGATTTCAGGTCAAGAAATTAAGAATGAACCTAGGCTGGCTGGGCCTGCAAGGGGTTGAAAAACAGGTTTCCACCCAAGGGGAGGGCATTGCTCTCAGCAGATGCTCACTGACACATGATAATTATGGGGTATGTGTTAGGCTCACCTGATTCCCATGGGGGCGTCGATCTGGACTGGCCCGCTGTTGCTTCCACCAGAGTAACACGTAGAGCCGAGATGACAGACTGGACACACCCACTTAGCTTCATTTGTTGGACTCGTACGAATATCTTTCTGCAATGGAGAAGGGGAATTAACCTCCCGTAATCTGAGCGTTAACCCGCCTTCCCACTCCCCTTGTCTGCCCACAGAACACTCCTGAAGTCCCCTCTTAATCACACCTGATGATTTGGGAAGATGAGCTCTCCATCCTGCGTCGAGCGTAGGGGCGCGTAGATGACCAATTACTTCACTGGCGTGGAGGAATTGGCGAGTTCCAGTATTGACTCTAAAGTCCAATCGTTCGTAAGAGTTCAAAAGTCTGATCTTCACTCTGCCAGATTCCTTGCAGGTTGCAGATTTAAACCACTAGAAGAGTTCCAAGTGGCAATTGGTAAGATCCTGGTAAGTCTATTGTGGTTCTCCCCTTTGGGGCCGGGGTACAGCGATGATGCAGAATTAACTGCGCCGACCCGAAATGAGGCGAGTACCCCCCTGTGGTAAATCAGGTAAGTCTTTGGGGGTAGGTTGTATTGTCCTTGTTTTTTCCCCTTAGGGGCCGGGGTGCGGCGGTGATGCAGGATTGGCTGTGCCGACCCGAGATGAGGTGAGTACCCCCCTGTGGTAATCAGGTAAGTCTTTGAGGGTGGTTTGTATTGCCCTTGCTCACCTATTTGTTCTTGTCTCCCCCCAGGTGTTGAAGAATGGCCTGGAGATGCTGGGTTTGCGATGGAGTAAAGGAATGCAGCCCCGGATGGTGAGTTCAGCGCGGCGCTGCGAGGTGCCAGGCGCCAGGCTCATTACAGAAAACTTACCTGATGCAGACCATGACTGTAGCCAAATAGCCCCTAACTGGGGTTTTTGGGCATGCTTCAAGTGGCATGATGCCTGCTTCCGGGGTTGCTGGGCCTGGTCTGGCTTTCCGGGGGCAGGCATCGTGACAGCACTCCCCCTCAAGGCCCCTCCTAAAGCTGTTCTCCCTCTCGGCCTAGGTTTGTCTGGAAATTCTTGGTGGAACCTTTTCACTAATTGAGGTGCATGCACATGGTCACTAGGCTCCCAAGATCTTTCTTGTGGACCATAACCTTTCCAATCAATGAGATAGAAGAGTTTTGATCTCACCCTTTTAGAGTCCAAGATATTCTTGACTTCGAATTCGGGTTCTCCGTCTATGAGGATAGGTTCAGGTGGGGTGGTTAGCCTAGTTCCTGGTTGCACAGGCTTCAAAAGAGACACGTGAAAAACAGGATGAACACGCATATGACCAGGCAGGTCCAACTTGACAGCCGCTGGGTTAATTATAGCCTTAATAGAATAAGGTCCCAAATACCTGGGGTTAAAAGTCCGTGTTCCCTTGAGTGGTAAGTACTTGGTGGCTAACCATACTTGGTCCCCTACTTGGTATTGCGGTGCTTCACTCCTGTGTTGATCAGCATCCTTCTTGTATTTATCCTTAGCCTTTTGTAAATGTGCAGTCGCCTCTTTAAAGGCTTGTGTGATAACAGCGTGGAGATGGTCCACCGCAGGCATCTCTAAATGCTGGGGAGAATCTAAATCTGAGGTTCGAGGATGGTGACCATATATGGTAAAAAAAAGGGCTTTGTTTAGTTCCTGAGTGTACAGAATTATTGTATGCATACTTGGCAATCCAAAGAATGTCTTTCCAATCCCCCTCAGATTGATGTAGCATACAACGTAGGTATTGCTCAAGAGTCTGGTTGGTTCTCTCTGTTCGACCGTCGGTCTGGGGATGGTGGCTGTTTGAAAGCCTAACATCAATTTGTGCCAGCTGGCAGCACTTCCTCCAAAAATGTGAAATAAATTGACTTCCCCGGTCCGAAATTAACACGGAAGGAAAGCCATGTAGGCGGACAACATTTTCAAGGAACTCCTTGGCCAGGATTGAAGCTGAAGGTATTCCTTTTAAAGGAATGAAATGGGCCATTTTAGAAAAAAGATCTACAATAACTAGAATGGTGTTATAACCGTTGCACGGGGGTAAATCCGTGATAAAGTCTAATGACAAGGTATGCCAAGGAGTAGGTGGTATGTCTAATGGTTGTAATAATCCAGCGGGTTTTTTCTTTTCCCCTTTATTTTGAGCGCAAATGCCACAAGACATGACAAACAACTTGACATCTTTTCGCCAGGTGGGCCACCAAAACTGTTTCTTGATTTTGGCTTCAGTTTTTGCAATAAGAAACAAAGATTAGGTGAAAACCCAATCATACAGCCGCTCTCTGGAATCCCATACTGGGTTCTATATTAGTTGTAATTTCACTATGTATAGTTCCTTCGATCCAATTCTTGAAAAAATACAAAAGTCAAATATATAGTGATTTTTCAATGTTGAAAATTATTTTATAGAAAGAAGTGACTAGTAGCCACCAAAATTGTTCTTCGTGAGGAAGAGATTGCCATAAATCACTCTATCTGAAGACTTATTTTTGTGCCAATGCATTTCGGAATATAACAAATTCCTTCATCAGGGCAAGTCTAAAACAATAAACATATAACATTCACATGCAATTGTGCCAACCATCCCAAGATTAATATCCAATATAGAATAATTCCCATATTAGAAACAACGTAGGTATATAAATATCAGTATGAACAGTCATCATCCAAATAGTTGAAAAAATATGAAGGTAAACACATACCCGACAATTTAATGAGCCGGATCAGAAGGCAGGTCAAAAGATATAAAATAAGAAACAAATCAGTACAAAGGCAAGTAAAGTTAACCTATAACAAAATGGAGGGAATCGGGTCCATTACCTGATGTAGGTGAGTAATGGCGAAATCTATGTTTCAGAGGTCCGGCTGCTCCACCGTGTACGGCGAGCAGGTGCTGTGAATGGTAAAGTGAATATATATAAAGGACCTTTCCAAAGTGTAGCTAAACGCTAAATAGAAATAAACAGGCGTAGATTGTAACTCACCATATGTAAAGAATGAAGCGGAGAAGTTCTCTCAGCGTCTGCTCAAAGCAGACTGTCTTCGTTGCATCGGCGCGTTGCCGAGCAACCTGGTTTAATAAGACACGTGATTGAAGGCAGAATGTCCTCCTTGCATCGGTGCGCAGCCAAGCAACTCAGTTGTGTAAGACACGTGATCACGGCTCTAAGAACACGAGCCGCGACCCGTGTCCGAGAACTGGTCAATAAACTCAATATGATCAAAATATCTAATTACTGGACCTCCTGAGGCAGTAATGGTAAAAGTCATCGCCTAAGAACTGAAAAAGAAAAAAAGAAAAAAAGAAAAAAGTAATCTGTCATCCATGGACATAGAAAAAATACTAAGATTGAATAAACCCATTTAGATAAAAGTAATGGCTGTTATATAAACACCTCAGATGAGGCTATACTAATTATGAACGTGCCTAAGTAGGATGGATGGAGCCTAGGGAGCAACCCTAGGGCCGTACCTTATATTAATAGTATGTGCCTTAATGCCGCTAGTGGTGTCGTCTAGACAGACGGCACCTCGGGTCCTGGGGGAACTCCAGGATGCGCAGCATGCAGGACATCTTTTAAACATGGGAAACATCTCTTATTCATATACATTCAAGTGACCCTCAACATTCAGGTCATATACGTACTGGTGTCAATCTAAACCAAATGATGCTAAATGCAATGTAAGAAAACAATAAGAGACAATTAGAGAAAACAGTGAAAGTTGATCTCCTCATTTAACCCATTGGGAGCCAGACTGCCAAAGGGTACAGTTCACTAGAGAGATCTCATATGAAATCATAACATTCCTTGATGTACAAGTCAGAAAGCAACTCACTAGCTACAGCACTTCACTGTTTCGGAAAGAGACTGATCGGAATAATCTCCTGCACCGACTCAGCTTCCATCAGCCGAGCCTACTGAAGAATCTACCATACAGCCAATTACTTAGGGTCAAGAAAATAGTGAGTGATCCTGAAGACTACAGAATGCAACAGATGGAAATTAAAGAAAAATTTCTGGCCCGGGGATATAAGCAGGGTGAACTCGATCTGGCATCTGACAGAGTTGATGCCATATCACGAGAGACTCTATTATCAGAACAGAATCCCAAAAGTAAGAGAGAATTGAAGTCACCAGTATTTGTATCCAAGTTTTCTACGCAAAGTAACAAAATCAAGAAAACTATTATGAAGCATTGGGAGATTTTCAAGAATGATATTCGAGTTCAAGATATTTTTAGTGAAAAACCAATCTTTGCATACCAACGCAGTAGGAACCTAAGGGATGAATTGGTGCAGACGAAACCTACAGTCAGGGAACCTATGACACAGCGAACTGGGACATATCCTTGTTTACAGTGTGTCAACTGTAATTTTGTTATTAAAGGAAACTCCATTAACCATCCAAGGACGGGGCAGAAGATTATGCTTAAGACTTTTGCCACATGTGACAGTAGTAATATCATCTACGGCATTAAATGCCCGTGTGGGAAATTTTATGTGGGACAGTCAACCCGAACAGCCAAATTGAGGTGGGGTGAACACCGATCTTGTATCCGTAATGCAAACATCAATTCAGCTGTGGCACGACATTGGATGGCCAATGGACATAACGTGTCCCAAATAAAATTTGTGATTTTGGAAGCTTTAACCAAGAATAGCCCTCATGAGGATTTATGCCAACGTTTGAGTCGCAGAGAGACATATTGGATTGACAAACTTGGCAGTCTGGCTCCCAATGGGTTAAATGAGGAGATCAACTTTCACTGTTTTCTCTAATTGTCTCTTATTGTTTTCTTACATTGCATTTAGCATCATTTGGTTTAGATTGACACCAGTACGTATATGACCTGAATGTTGAGGGTCACTTGAATGTATATGAATAAGAGATGTTTCCCATGTTTAAAAGATGTCCTGCATGCTGCGCATCCTGGAGTTCCCCCAGGACCCGAGGTGCCGTCTGTCTAGACGACACCACTAGCGGCATTAAGGCACATACTATTAATATAAGGTACAGCCCTAGGGTTGCTCCCTAGGCTCCATCCATCCTACTTAGGCACGTTCATAATTAGTATAGCCTCATCTGAGGTGTTTATATAACAGCCATTACTTTTATCTAAATGGGTTTATTCAATCTTAGTATTTTTTCTATGTCCATGGATGACAGATTACTTTTTTCTTTTTTTCTTTTTCGATTCTTAGGCGATGACTTTTACCATTACTGCCTCAGGAGGTCCAGTAATTAGATATTTTGATCATATTGAGTTTATTGACCAGTTCTCGGACACGGGTCGCGGCTCGTGTTCTTAGAGCCGTGATCACGTGTCTTACACAACTGAGTTGCTTGGCTGCGCACCGATGCAAGGAGGACATTCTGCCTTCAATCACGTGTCTTATTAAACCAGGTTGCTCGGCAACGCGCCGATGCAACGAAGACAGTCTGCTTTGAGCAGACGCTGAGAGAACTTCTCCGCTTCGTTCTTTACATATGGTGAGTTACAATCTACGCCTGTTTATTTCTATTTAGCGTTTAGCTACACTTTGGAAAGGTCCTTTATATATATTCACTTTACCATTCACAGCACCTGCTCGCCGTACACGGTGGAGCAGCCGGACCTCTGAAACATAGATTTCGCCATTACTCACCTACATCAGGTAATGGACCCGATTCCCTCCATTTTGTTATAGGTTAACTTTACTTGCCTTTGTACTGATTTGTTTCTTATTTTATATCTTTTGACCTGCCTTCTGATCCGGCTCATTACATTGTCGGGTATGTGTTTACCTTCATATTTTTTCAACTATTTGGATGATGACTGTTCATACTGATATTTATATACCTACGTTGTTTCTAATATGGGATCTATATTGGATATTAATCTTGGGATGGTTGGCACAATTGCATGTGAATGTTATATGTTTATTGTTTTAGACTTGCCCTGATGAAGGAATTTGTTATATTCCGAAATGCATTGGCACAAAAATAAGTCTTCAGATAGAGTGATTTATGGCAATCTCTTCCTCACGAAGAACAATTTTGGTGGCTACTAGTCACTTCTTTCTATAAAATAATTTTCAACATTGAAAAATCACTATATATTTGACTTTTGTATTTTTTCAAGAATTGGATCGAAGGAACTATACATAGTGAAATTACAACTAATATAGAACCCAGTATGGGATTCCAGAGAGCGGCTGTATGATTGGGTTTTCACCTAATCTTTGTTTCTTGCTGTATTTTTTGGGTTTGGGTGTCTCCAGGCCTTTTTCAGCCAGCTCCTGCATAGAGGATCTAACTTCCTAACAAAGACTTATCACACTAAAAACCTTTGATAACGCCAGAAGGACTCGATACCCCTGTGGTGCCCACTCAAATTTGCTTCCTGCTTCAGTTTTTGCAATACCAGGATGCCCTTCCATCAAGGTGTTGTGGTAATGAGAAATGACAAGTTTCTGTAGTTCCTCTAGTGGCAGAAATAGCCGGCCTTGGTAATAAGGTAGATTGTTGGTGACAGAATACTCTGGACCTTTCCTTGCCCAGCCCTGTAAGGCATCGGAATCAAAGAGTTGCTGGACCCTTTCTTGAATGTCCTCCAGAGAGTGTATGGATGTCAGACCAAGGATCCTCTGTTCAGGAATTATGGGTACAGGTTCTAAAGCTCTTTCTGTTTCTCACATTCCAATTTGGGTCAGGGCGTCAGCTTTTCCATTTTTACAACCTGGTCGATAGGTTATTACAAAATCAAACTCGGCGAAGAAGAATGCCCAACGGAGTTGGCGTGAAGATTGGGCCTTGGCTACCTTTAGGTATTGTAAGTTACGGTGATCAGTGATGACCGTAATGGTATGTCTGGCGCCCAGCAGATAGTGCCGCCAAGCCTTGAAGGCGGACTTGATGGCCAAGAGCTCCTTGTCGGTTATGGCATAATTTAATTCGGGAGCCGAAAACTTTCTTGACCAAAACGCCACTGGGTGCAGCCGGTTAGTTTTGGGATCCTTTTGGGAGAGCACTGCTCCCATAGCTGAACTGGATGCATCTGTTTCCACTATGTAGGGAAGCTCTCGGCGCGGGTGTCGTAATACAGGAGCGGACGTGAATTTCTTTTTTAACTCTTGGAAGGCGTTCTCGGGTTCTTCTGTCCATGCAAAGCGTTTATTCTTTCGCAATAGTGCTGTAATGGGATGTACAATGTGTGAGAAGTCCGGGATAAACCTGCAGTAGAAATTGGCAAAGCCGAGAATGCTTTGAACTCCTTTGACTGAGCTTGGCGAAGGCCAATTAAGAATTGCATCCACCTTACGTGTATCCATCCGGATTCCTTTCGGGGTCAGAATAAATCCAAGGAACTCTACTTCCGTAGTGTGAAAGATGCACTTTTCCAGTTTAGCATATAACTTATACTGGCGTAACTTCTCTAGGACTGCTCGGACGTGCTTTACATGATGGGATTCTGATAGGGAGTATACTAAGATATCGTTGATGTAAACGACTACACAAACATCGATGAGCTCTCGGAAGGCATCGTTCATGAAGAACTGGAAGGCCGCTGGTGCGTTACACAGTCCGAAAGGCATCACCTGGTACTCAAATAATCCGTACTTGGTGCGAAAAGCAGTCTTCCATTCGTCACCCTCTTTGACGCTTACCAGATGATATGCCCCCCGAAGGTCTAGTTTTGGGTATATACAAGCGTTCTTTACCTGGTCTAGTAGTTCAGGGATCAAAGGCAATGGGTATCGATTCTTGATAGTTATCTGATTCAGCGCGCGGTAGTCAATGCATGTTCTAAGGTCGCCTTCCTTTTTAGGCACGAAGAACAAAGCGGAAGATGCAGGGGACTTAGACGGGCGGATTAAGTCATTAGCAAGATACTGGTCTAGGTACTGGCGCAAGTGGAGATTTTCAGGTTCCGTGAGGGCATAGATTCTGCTGCAAGGTGGTTGTGCTCCTGGTATGAGATCTATTTGACAATCATACGATCTGTGCGGTGGTAAGGTGTTTGCCTGCTCCTTTTGAAAGACATCCTGAAAGTCTTGGTATTCAGCAGGTAATTGTATGGCAGCTGGGATTATTGGGGCCAGTACTGAATTTAAAGTTCTCTCTGGGTAACAGGTGTTAGCACATTCTGGGAAGGTTAGTCTCTTCTCTCGCCAATCAATACAGGGATTGTGTTTTTCCAACCAAGGGATTCCCAGTATCAGTTGAAACTGTGGAGCCTTGATTAAATCAAACACCATAACCTCTCAGTGTCCATCCTGACCCAGCAATGTCATCTCTGCAGTGGATTGAGTTACGGGCCCAGAGGCAATTTCAGTTCCATCAACAGTGGTGACAACATCGGCAGTGGTCTTTCGGGTGAGAGATAGATTCATCCTGGAAGCCAATCCGCAGTCCAAATAGTTTCCTATGGCTCCACTATCTACGTACGCCTTTACCGCGTGCATGCGTGATGGCTGCTCTGGATCTATAAGGACCATGGGTATGGTGAAATGCGAGGTCAGAGTGTACTTCTTTAAGCTTGGCAAGCTGACCTCTACGCTTGCCGGGCGAGGTCGTTTCCCGAGTCAGGTTTCAAGTGGTTTTCGTCTGCTGCTCCTATAGTTTTCTTGGGTGGTTTTACAGGGCAGTTCCGAAGGAAATGACCAGTAGCTCCGCAATATAGACATAATTGCTGTTGCCGTCTTCTTTCTCTTTCCTTTTGGGTTAAGGGTCCTCTAACCCCCCCGATTTGCATGGGGTCAGCCTTTCTGGTTTGAAGTCTGTGATCTAACTGGACCACAAAATCTATATATTCAGCACAGTCTAGAGGCGGGTTCACGACTTGGGCTAAAACATCCTTGAGTTCTCCCCGAAGCCCTCGATGGAATAATGTAATTCGCTTGGCTTCAGGCCATTCGGTTTCCACAACTAATCTATTGAAAGTTGCAATGTAAGATAAAAGATCCTGATTACCTTGCCGTAAGGATAAAAGTTCGTTATCCAAAGCCTGTCCTTGGGAATGTCGGGCGAACAGTCTTTCCATGCTTGTTCGAAAACCTTGGAAATCTCGAAGAATCGGGTCATCCTGATTTACTAGCGGAATGGACCAGTCCGCTGCACTGCCGCTGAGATATGACAGTACAAAAGCTACCTTGGCTTCATCGTTTGGGAAAGCTCCAGGTCTACATAAAAAGTGTAAGCGACATTGATTCATGAATATAGCAAACCTTTTTGGGTCTCCGGCAAAGCGTTCAGGCGGAGCCAAGGGAACGGCTCCAGGAAGGTTTATCTACACCAGGCTACTCGGTGGCACCGGAGCTGGGCTGGCCCCGAGTCCAGGTAGAGGTGTTTGTCCAGCCTGGCTTTGTAATAGCTGTCTGGCCAAATCATCTGTTCGTTCTTTTGATACTATCAATTCCCTCCTGAGGGCATTGGTTTCCTGGCAGGCGGAATGCACTTCAGCCCTTAGTTCCCCTAATAATTGGGCCAACTGATCAGTTTCCGAGGTCTCCATGACGCCCAGGTGGGTATTTGTGGGTAGGCTTCGTGTTCTGTTACGCTCACCTGATCCCCACGGGGGCGTCGATCTGGACTGGCCCGCTGTTGCTTCCACCAGAGTAACACGTAGAGCCGAGATGACAGACTGGACAGACCCACTTAGCTTCGTTTGTTGGACTCGTACGAATATCTTTCTGCAATGGAGAAGGGGAATTAACCTCCCGTAATCTGAGCGTTAACCCGCCTTCCCACTCCCCTTGTCTGCCCACAGAACACTCCTGAAGTCCCCTCTTAATCTCACCTGATGATTCGGGAAGATGAGCTCTCCATCCTGCGTCGAGCGCAGGGGCGCGTAGACGACCAGTTACTTCACTGGCGTGGAGGAATTGGCGAGTTCCAGTATTGACTCTAAAGTCCAATCGTTCGTAAGAGTTCAAAAGTCTGATCTTCACTCTGCCAGATTCCTTGCAGGTTGCAGATTTAAACCACTAGAGGAGTTCCAAGTGGCAATTGGTAAGATCCTGGTAAGTCTATTGTGGTTCTCCCCTTGGGGCCGGGGTACAGCGATGATGCAGAATTAACTGCACCGACCCGAAATGAGGTGAGTACCCCCCTGTGGTAAATCAGGTAAGTCTTTGGGGGTAGGTTGTATTGTCCTTGTTTTTTCCCCTTAGGGGCCGGGGTGCGGCGGTGATGCAGGATTGACTGCACCGACCCGAGATGAGGTGAGTACCCCCCTGTGGTAATCAGGTAAGTCTTTGGGGGTGGTTTGTATTGCCCTTGCTCACCTATTTGTTCTTGTCTCCCCCAGGTGTTGAAGAATGGCCTGGAGATGCTGGGTTCGCGATGGAGTAAAGGAATGCAGCCCCGGATGGTGAGTTCAGCGCGGCGCTGCGAGGTGCGTGGCAACGCACCTGTGAAGGCTTCTCTCTTCCAGATCGACGATGTGCTGGATCAAGGATTCAGGTAAGGGTTTTGTTCTGATCTCTTCTCCTTCTCCTTTTCTTGTTCCAGGTGTTCCAGGGCTGAAGCGGGCGTGGCTGAAGACTGGAGCTGCTGAAGACACGGTGAGCATTACGCTGCAGCACGCAGAATAACGCGAAGCACGTGTGGCTGTCCGGGTGTGGCTTAAATACCCTTGGAAGAAGTCCCAGGTAAGTATTCTTCCACAGCCCCACCCGAGAGGAAAGGAGTCCCTGAGGTAAAATAGTCCCTCTAAGCCTCATTTGGCTTGTGGCTTCATGCAGCATGGTCTGCATCAGGTAGGTATGCAGCATGGTCTGCATCAGGTAAGTTTTCTGTAATGAGCCTGGCTCCCATGGCGCCAGGACTGACTTTATTCTTATGAGCCTGGCGCCATAGGCGCCAGGACTGTAGCCAAATAGCCCCTAACTGGGGTTTTTGGGCATGCTTCAAGTGGCATGATGCCTGCTTCCAGGGTTGCTGGGCCTGGTCTGGCTTTCCGGGGGCAGGCATCGTGACAGTATGCCAGACTTGTGTCTGCTGCCAGGGACTGAACAATGGCAGATTCTCCAGGCCAGGAAATGGACATGTGAAGAGGTCATAAACTAGGCTTGCAGAAGGAAATCCCAAAGGTGGGGGCTGCTCCTTGCCTCCAGAGACAGACAAAAGGCTGACCATTTGCTGCTAAAAAAATATGTAATAAACATTTTTGAGAGATTTATAACTCGCTATCAGAAGTGGTGAAAAATATAAAACGAGCAGATTTGTTAATCTAATTTTTGGCCCTACATTTGAAAACTTGGTGGAACTGTGTAGCTTATTCTGAACAGGAACGGTAATATATGTGGTTTTATGGGAACTGTATGTATGCTAGAATTGTTAAATTTTGCACACACATTCCTATGGTAAACACGCATATTTGTGGAAATTTGGAGAAATTTTGGAAAATGTTTTCATGGCGATAGGGACAAAATGCTGCAGAAAGGTGAAACAAGATCTCACATCTGTGGGATTTTGATGAACAGATACTCCATAAAATATGTAATCCTTATATGTGATTTTCGTAGAGGTTACAAATGTATAAATATGTATTTAGGACAAAATTCGATTTTAATATTAGTGGCTAGGGGAGGTTTCTAAGTATTGTAAAAATCAAACCATAAACCTGCCATCATCTGTCTTTGATCCGATCACCCGGATGCAAGACTGAGATGAGGCTCTGATCCAATCCCAGTTCACTAGGGCAAGTTAAGTTAAGCCGGCCCATACACCCATTTGGTGATGTCATTTGACAGGATAAATAGGGACATCTGACAACACATACACACTCTCTCTTCTGATTCCAGCAAAGCATTTTGATCCAGCATTTTGATCCAGCCTTCAACATCCTTCTAGATCAGTGGTATTCAAACTGTGGGTCGCGACCCCCTAGGGGTCCGCGGGTGCATCCCAGGGGGGCCCTGAGAGCTCAGCATGAAAAAAGATTTTTTTTTTTTTTTTTTAGATTGGAAGAAATGGGCAGGGGTGGCCCACATGGGCGGGCTGAAGGGCTGAAGCATGAAACTGTCTCAGGCAACAATGAAAAAGTGGCCCACAGTTGTAAATGGATATTCATTCCTTTAGTCACAGACTGGGCTTCATTACTACTATGGCGGACCAGTAACAACGGTGCTGGTAAGCTACCGGCACCGTTGCTACCGTTCCGCCATAGTAAGAGTTGTGCTCGTGGGTGCTTGACAGCCCCCGCCAGGTCTGACCTCAGCTCGTCGGATGCACCGGCACCGTTATTAACGGTGCCGGTGCATCCGAGCTCCCCCTTCCCATTTGAGCCATATGGGGCTCAAATGGGAATGGGGATCTACCGGCACCTTCGAAAGGGCAATTATCATGTCCGCCTAACTCGGCATGACCTAGTAGTTGCCCATTCGCGGGTGCCAGACCCGGATGCAACTCCAGTGGTGTGGAAACAGAGAAATTGATATGAGGCCGGGAAGCCCAGAAGGAAACACACCAACACAGGTTACAAAGGACATACAAAGCGCTTTATTTCAAAGTTACAAAGTTACCAAAGTCAATTGACATGCGAATAGCTATTCGGCCCTCTGACTAACACGCGAACCTTCAACGTTAGGTTCGCACTGAAAGTGGGAGAGACCGATCATCGGGATGCTCGGGCTTTTATACATTTTGTGCTGCAATGGCCAGCCCTCTTGCAAGTTAACCATTCTTGGAACAACGGCTAGGGTTCGTAGCCAGGTGGAACATGCAATTTCCATATATTAGATCGGTTCCGCTGATACAGTTACATATTTACACCTAGGTTAAACAGAGGACAGGGTCTTAGTTCATGACCCTAACATGTAGCCTGTGGACATATTATTCATTCACGTGTGCGGAGGTCACCATAGCCGAAGTCTTACTCGAAATGTCATTCGGCCTCCATTTTGTGATTCGAGGTGACTTTCACACGGCAAGAGTACCTAAAATGGCGGCTAAATCCAAGATGGCGGCTTTCACGATACATTAAGGTCAAGACCTTGCCGCGGAACCTATGTACATAATATTCTTTAGACAGCTTGGCGTAGGCCAACATACATTTAAACGATGCGATTGGGGTCACAATATTATATCGATTTCCACAGACCCTCCTTTTGGCCTATGCCAAGTGCTAAAACATTATTTCCTAATACTTTTGAAAATACTTGAAAGCATTATCATTCATAGGTTCCGCATCATTGTCTGAAATGTCAATGGCCATAAAGTTGTTCATAAGAACTTCTTGCAACATAAATTCTTTAGATGCTGTCTTCGGGGTATATATTCTACGCCCTATTGCGCTCATAACTTGGGCACAACATCCCCCTATCATTCCGCATATACTCGGGAGGCATTGAAAACAGCAGCAAAGAAATAACAGAGTCCCTAAAATACCTAAAATAATAGAAAGCACCTTCCACCCCCAAGATCGTAGAGAATCCCAAAACCAAGTACTAAGGCTCCAGTCTCCTACAGGGATATGGACTTCAGAACTAAGAGTGTGTAAATTCTGAATTGCTTTAAATATTGTTGATGAAGAATCTGGTACGAAAACACAGCAAGCGGACCCCACTAATTTACATACTCCACCTCGTTCAGCTAAAATGACATCTAATGCCATTCGATTTTGAAGTGCTACCAATCTTATCGCCTTTTGCTCTAAGGTCATATTGTAAAGTATGTCCGTGGTCCGGTTGATCGTTTTCTCCAATACCCTCGCTAATCCCCTAATGTTTTCTGAATTTACTATTTGTCCCCAGAAGGGGACTACTGATTTGGCTATATCCCCGAATACTTGTCCAGGGGTATCTCCATCATTATCCCGTCGCGGGCGAGCCTTAGATACCTCTAAGGTACTGGCTATAAACACACCTGGTAACAATATCCCTAAATAACAAGTCCCCTGCCAATCCTTGGGCAACCAGGGAAAAGCTAAACTACCACAAACAAAATAAACGGGTCCCCCTACATACAAAGGCCTATTTTCCCCAGTCAAATTTACAATATTTACACAAGGCTCGAAATCTCCCATTGGCCTAGTGCCATTTCTTTGTACACAGAAAGGGACAGAATCAGGACTGTGATTTACAGAATAAGAAGGAGGCATGGCATCCTTATTGCCTATCGGAGCCATCTTAAAAGAAACTAGATTTTGAAAAGGAAAAGAAAGTTTATCAGACGGCCTAATAGAAGCGATATTAGGTCTACTCCTATTTGCGAAAAGCGAGCATCCCAGGGGAGTCAATTCAGGTTTTTCAAATTCATTCAAATTAGTGCCATCGAAGTTCCCTGAGATGCTATCATTCCACCGGCCAAAGAAGAGTGCTCTAAGAGAGGCATAGCAGGAAGTCGTTAGAGGTAGGGGATGTATATACCATCCCAGTCCCTTGTTCCCATGTTGTGGTAAGTGAGTGCAAATCCAACAATTACTCCTATTAAGAATAGCATGCGTAGCATTCATTACTATCATCAAAGTGTTATTATGATATTTCTGTCTATGCCGAGAGTCCCTAGGGGACAGAGTGTGAAGGTGTACAGAGGGAGTCAAAACAGTTGGTACAATTTTGGTCGGTAACAGAGACTTCAAAGGATAAATTTCTTCAAAATACCAAAGTCCCACGGCAGCAGTTGCAAAACTAACAATAATCAAAACAAGAACACAACAGTACGTTTTCAGGGCCCAGGCACATTGTCCATTGTTCGATTTGGTCACCCCCTTATCTAATAGTTCGATACGAGGAGCAGCGGTGAAGGCGGCAGGCATCATGGTTATCCCGATCGTCGGCCCCAATGTTCGTTGCTGGCGGCACTTCGGCCGCGCGACTTCTTAGTCCTTCCCAACCCTAGCCAACAGAACCCTCGTTTTCCTTTGTTCCAAAAAAAGGAAAGACAATAGTGTTTCAATCACTCCTTCTTCCTTTCAGATGTACGATACTCGTGCGGCGCGTGGTCGAAGGTTGTACCTGATGGTACCCAAGTTTGCTGAATCCAAAAGCAAAGTATCGTCGCTCCCTGAGGGGAGCGTCACGTTGGTGGCGACGGAAGTCGCAGAACTTGAAACAAGAGTTTCCGGAAGTGATTGATCAAGAGAGTGTGGAGACGAGATGGACGGCTCCCCGAGCTCCTCGGGCTCAGAGAACTTCTCCGACACACTCACAGCGCTGCCTGCTACTCCGAGATCAGAGATCGTAGCATCAGCAAGGGGTTCTGTTTCTTCTGTAACGTGTGGCGTCGGGTGAGGGATCTTCTTCACATGCGTTGCATGTACCCAGTTCTTCTTTCCTGCCACCCGCACTGCCGTCCTGGTGACCAATAAAACCTGGTAGGGTCCCCGCCAGCGAGGCGCGAGACAGGAAGACCTTTCGTAGGCCTTTACCAGGATCCAGCTGCCGGGCAATATATCGTGTCCTGGGCCCGTAAACCGTACAGGTAAGGCGGCATTCACCTGGTGGTAAATGAAATACAGGTTTTTAGTCAATTGATTACAATAGTCCATGAGCAATACATTCTCCACATCCCTCAGGGCTTTAGGTTTAGGGAGACCCCAAATATTAGCAGGCCTTCCCATTACTACCTCGAATGGAGAAAGCCCAGTTCTAGTCTGGGGTGTGGTGCGCATAGCTAACAATACAATGGGTAAAGCATCTGGCCATTTTAATTTAGTGTCGGCACATGTTTTTGCAAGTTTGTTTTTCAAAATACCGTTGTGTCTTTCTACCAACCCCGCACTTTGAGGGTGCCTAGCTGAATGAAAACGTTTCTCAATCCCTAAGGCAACACATATTTGCAATATTACAGCTGCGATGAAGTGTGGGCCATTATCCGACCAGATTATCCTCGGGAGCCCAAATCGAGGAAAATATTCTTTCACCAAGATCTTTGCGGTAGTCATGGCGGTAGCATCTTTGACAGGGAAAGCCTCGACCCATTTGCTAAAAGCACAAATGATAACAAGAACATATTTCAAGTTATTACAACGTTCCATTTCAATGAAATCAAGGTGAATGGTTTCAAAGGGGACAGAGGGGGGCCCGAAACTTCCCCTTGGAGTCACTGTCCCTTTACCCACATTGTGTTGCAGGCAAATCATACAGTTTTTAACATATCTTTTTGCAGTTTCCAAAATTTTGTCATTCACCCAAACCTGCTGTAATATCTTCGCAATTTGCTGGGCACACACATGTGTTGGACCGTGTGCCATTGTGACCATTGCTAATACATAAGAATCAGGAAGCAACCATTTCCCGTCAGATGTGTCCACCCAACACCCTTCGTCATCCAATTTCCCCATACCTTCAGCCCATTTCCTAGATTCTTCAACAGAGGCATCAGTCTGAATATCTCGCACAGACCCAATGCCTTCATCTATTATACAACCATCTCTCACTTCCCTCGAGGTATACATGTCTGTGCTAAGGTCTGTGGCTGTTTGTCTAGCTATCGAATCTGCAAAAGCATTTCCCTTGCCCACATCGTCTATGACCTTCCGATGTGCTGCACATTTCATGATCGCTAGTTGTTCAGGGAGTGAGAGTGCTGAGAGTAGTTGTACTATTAAGGGGCCATGCTGAATCTTAGTCCCATGTGAGGTCAGAAACCCTCTTTCCGACCACAGTTTTCCGAAGTTGTGAGCCACCCCAAAGGCGTACTGACTATCCGTATAAATGTTAACTCTATGCCCTTGGGAGAGCTCACAAGCACGGGTCAACGCTATAATCTCTGCGGCCTGCGCGGAGTTATGCGGAATCCTTTTAGTTTCTACAATCTTATTCAAAGTAGTAACTGCATAAGCAGCTGTAGATGTGCCATTCGGAAGTTTAAAACAGGAGCCATCACAAAACAGCTCCCCTTCCGCATTCTCCAAAGGAGTATCTGAAAGGTCTATTCTGCCCTTTGTTTCTTGTTCGGTGGCATACAGGCAGTCATGTGATCCATCATCGCCGCAAGCAGAAGTTTGCGGGAGAGGCATAAGTTCAGCCGGATTGAGAACACAACACCTTTTAATTTGGATATGAGGAGCAAATAGAACTAATTCATACCTGGTCAACCGGGCAGAAGTAAGGTGTTGTGTTTGAGTTTTATTCAATAGAATATCAACAGAGTGAGGTACCATCAGAATCAAATCGTGGCCTAGGACCATCCCCTCACTCTGTTTTACAGACGCAGCAGCAACAGCGCGCAGACATCGCGGCAAAGCGCATGCAACAGGATCGAGGGCGGAGGAATAATAGCCGCACGGCCTATTCTTCCCTCCATGTTCCTGCGTTAACACAGACAAAGCACATCCATTACATTCATGCACAAACAACACAAAGGCCTTATCGTAATTTGGTGTACCCAGAACCGGTGCTGAACACAGCGCGGCTTTGAGAAGCTCAAATGATCGTTGATGTTCCGATTCCCATGGCAGTGGCAGAGAAATGCCCTTCTTCGTCAAAGCCAACATCGGTTTTACCACTAGGGCAAAGTTCGGGATCCACAGTCTACAGTAGGACGCCATCCCTATCAGGGCTCTGACTTCCTTCTGTGTTTTTGGGACAGACATGCCAGAAATGTGTTTTATTCGTTCAGGTGTCAATCTTCTCCCCTCCTTTGACAGGAGGTAGCCTAAATAGGCAACCTCCTGGCAACAATATTGAAATTTCTTAAGTGAAGCTTTGTGACCATGTTCAGCTAAATGAACAAGCAACAATATAGTGCCTTCTTTACAAGCTTTCTCAGAATCTGCAGCTAGGAGCAAATCGTCTACATATTGAAGCAGCGTGCAAGTAGGTGGCAGTTCAAGGGTGTCGAGCTGCTCTTTTAAGGCTCTACTATAGATACTAGGACTTTCAGTATACCCTTGAGGTGCCCTTGTGAATGTAAATGAGCGTCCCCCCAAGGTGAACGCGAACAAATACCTGCTCACCTTGTGTATCGGAATACTAAAGAAGGCGTTTTTCAAATCTACGACACTAAAGTGTGTAGCCGTAGCAGGGATCATTGTTAAGATTGTTGTTACATCAGGCACGATTGGAAATTGTGGGGCCACTACCCGGTTAATAGCACGAAGATCTATTATAAACCGGTACGGAATTGCATTGTCGCCTTTCTTATATACCGGCAAGATCGGACTATTACATAAGCTACCTGTAATCTCTTCGATCACTCCACGATGTACAAAATCGGAGACAATGCATTTCAGAGCGCGCTCACCCTCAACTGAAATTTTATATTGCGGAATGCGCGGTAGCTTAACCCCATGTTTCAATACTATCTTAACAGGGTCGATGTGCAATATCCCGACATCATTGTCGTCTATTGCCCACAAACATTCTGGGACAATGTCAAATTCGGGAGGTAGAGGTCGGGTCAAGTATTGGGAGTTAAAGGGTTGCTGTGGTGAAACTGTTAATCTTATTCCGTCAGGGGAACAATGAATCACTGCGTTCAATTTCTTCAACAAATTCAACCCCAGCAAATTTTCTCCACAGTTTGAAGTAAGAAGAAAAGGGCACTGGTCTGTAAAAGGGCCCAAAGAAACGGGTATCGGTGCAGAAACCGGACAAACAGTTGGTATACCAGAGAACCCTATAGAAACATTCGTTTGCCCTGACAGGGGGATGTTTGGAACCCGAGAATGGTCGATGGAGCACTTCTGTGCTCCAGTGTCGATCAAGAACTGATGTTTCCTATTCCCCACCAATAATTCAACATAGGGGCCCTTCTGAATAACGGGAATAGGTAAAGGTTCAAACGCTGCTTCGGGCAATCCTAATAAGGCAGAACTTCATCAAAGGGAAGTTCCTCAGAAAGATAGGCGACGGAAGGGTGATCAAATATATTTCTCGAGTCCATACTCGGAGTCTGATTTTCCCGTGAAAAAGGTTGCTGTGGATCTTGTAGAAGCTGACCCCTATCAGGGCCCCCTGCTCCAGGGCGGCCCCGTGGTCGCCTACCCATACCTCCGAATGTGCCTCCTGACCTCTGACGGAGGGCAGGGCACTGTGCTCGCCAGTGACCTTCCTGGCGGCAATAAGCACACTGATTAATATTTATAGAATTTGGAGGAGTATTTCCTCTTGGAATGTACTGACCTCTAGTTTGTGTCGTACCTCCTCTGGGGTGTCTGACAATTTGCTGCAACAATACCTTAGTCTTTAGGTCACCCCTTCTTTTTTCGATTTTCTCTTTTTCGTTATTAACCCGATTCTCATAATACTGAGCCATATGCAAAACCTCTGACTGAGATTTTGCCTGCCAAGCGCTCTCTGAGGACATAATTTGTGACTGGATGTCGGGCAACAATCCACGCACAAATTTGTCCACAAACAACCTCTTCCCCGACTCTGTACCTAAATCCTGTCCACTGAAGTCGGAGAACACCTGTTCGAATCTATTAAAGAATTCGGTAGTACCTTCAGTTTTCCCTTGGACGCAGGCCGTAAGCTTGTCCCAAATAATCCTTTTTTCTGGGATTATAGTTTTTAATTTGGCAACTATTCTATCGGGTAAAGTGAGTATTACCTGGGGTGGTTTTTCACCAGCTGGTCGTTCCCCATCTATTCTAGTCAAATTTACCCATGTATCCCCTAACCCCGGCACATCATCTATTGTTCGTACCTGTTTCCATACATCAACAGGTAAAAGCACTGGAAACAATAAATCCATGTCACTTAAGGTGAACACAGAAGACTGCAAAACGGATTCTATTTCTTTGTAAAACCCTGTCGGGTTCTTCCTGATGTCAGGGACTGATTGTCTAATCGTGTTCACTTCCTGTCGAGAGAACGGGACGTGAACAAACTGTGATACGTAATGTGCAGGGATATCCACCGCGGGAGTACCAGCCGCCGCGTTGGCGGGGATTTCTACTTTTGGGACAAGGGTCGGAGGGACCTCTCTCATAGGCAACTGAGATATAGGGACCTCCGACCGCTTACTAAGTAATAAGGCCAAATCGAGCGCTAAAGCAGCTGTAGAAGTGTCGGGCGAAAAAGCTCTTTTACAAATACCTAATAACTCTGTGGGGCAACCAACCTTTTTCCTTATACATTCCTCCTGTAAATGCTGTACCATCACTTGGATCACCTTCCTTTGCATCTCTACCGTGTATTGACTATATGTGTCATATACCTCATCTGGCGGTATCGATGAATCCGAGATCCACCGAATCGCATCTCTGGTACAAATCCGTACTTCCTCAGGTGCTGATCTTCGGCACGAAAGGAACCGTTTCTGCACATATATCCTATCGTCCTCATCATCCTCGTTTTGTAACCTTTCAAAATCCCTTCTAAACTCAAACAACTTATCGACATGCCCATATACTTCCTGCTCTGTATCCCTCGAGAGTGCCAAGGCATTCAGATCTCTCACCCCTTGTGGGAGATCCGAAGTCTGCAATCTACCCCACATTACAGATAAATGAATCCCCAGTCCTTCAATAAAAACGTTTTTCTCGGGAAAATCGTGCAAATTAGATAATGTTGAAAATACATCAGTTTGATCACCTTTTTCCATGCACTGTTTAGCCCAAGCAAATAGTTCCTGTTTCCTGCCTGCAGGAACAGTACTACGAGTCACTATTCTCGACCCTGCACCAGGATCTGATTTAATGAACACAGGACTCCCCGGAATCGAAAGTGTAGGTGAACCTAACATGGGTGCAGGGGAAAGAGGTAATGTAACAGACGAAATAGACGGAGGAGCGACAATTAAAGAACTAGGGGTAGTAGGCTGTGTAGGAGGAGTAGGAATAGCGATAGGAGCAATAGCAGGAATGGGAAAAGCGCCCACAACGGGAGCATACGGAGGTGGCGCTGAAGAATCAGGCCTCCGTTCGTTTAATATTTTCTCAATAAACTCCTCGGAAACATGGAAATCTTTAGAGGGGTAAATTTTCTGGACTCCGAGCGAGAAAGCTCTGTCCATTTTCTGGGTTTCATCTAATCGTTTTTCCTTGTCATATAACAATGCCTTTTCGGCATTCGTTTTATGACGTCGTGCATGTTTATCCCTACTTTTAAGCTGCTGTAATGCTTCCTTTTTCCAGTTTTGTAACACATCAAAGGCTGCTGGCCTAGCCTTTTTCTTAAGGAAGATCGACTCTAAGTATTCGATACGGGGGATCTCAAAACTACCATTGATTGGCCACTGAAATTCGGAGGCATTTCTGGTCTGTCTGTGCCAAATGTCATTAAATACAATACTACCAATGCCATACTTACAGTACATAGTACACGCCGGCGACCCCTCCTGTGGTGCCGGACGGCTAAATTCCAAAGATTGTCGATCGCTGCGGAATAGAGCCCTAAAACAGCTAGACAATTTCCCAGGCATTTCTCAAAGAATTGGTGTTACCTGGTCCAATAATTGTGTCTGCAGATACAATACGCCAAATTCAAATTGTCAGGGTTAAATTAAGAGCCGGGTCACGACTACACCTGACCAAACCTAAGGAGGACCGTACGGTTTACAAAGGACTTCAACTAATGAATTTTACCTGCGTTCGGTGGTTTCGGCAAATCTGCCCGCCTCGGAATTGGACCCTCGTCAAGATGCCGTGTCAGACCGCACGACTATCGCCCAAGGATCGGATCGTGCAGCGCTGCCGAGGTATCGCGTCTCGATCGGTCGGGCCCGCAGAATCACACCGTCCGATCCCAATTCGATAGTCTGCGTCAACCTTCGATGATCCGGCATCAATCTTGAGGGTCCCTATTCGGGCGCCAACTGTGGAAACAGAGAAATTGATATGAGGCCGGGAAGCCCAAAAGGAAACACACCAACACAGGTTACAAAGGACATACAAAGCGCTTTATTTCAAAGTTACAAAGTTACCAAAGTCAATTGACATGCGAATAGCTATTCGGCCCTCTGACTAACACGCGAACCTTCAACGTTAGGTTCGCACTGAAAGTGGGAGAGACCGATCATCGGGATGCTCGGGCTTTTATACATTTTGTGCTGCAATGGCCAGCCCTCTTGCAAGTTAACCATTCTTGGAACAACGGCTAGGGTTCGTAGCCAGGTCGAACATGCAATTTCCATATATTAGATCGGTTCCGCTGATACAGTTACATATTTACACCTAGGTTAAACAGAGGACAGGGTCTTAGTTCATGACCCTAACATGTAGCCTGTGGACATATTATTCATTCACGTGTGCGGAGGTCACCATAGCCGAAGTCTTACTCGAAATGTCATTCGGCCTCCATTTTGTGATTCGAGGTGACTTTCACACGGCAAGAGTACCTAAAATGGCGGCTAAATCCAAGATGGCGGCTTTCACGATACATTAAGGTCAAGACCTTGCCGCGGAACCTATGTACATAATATTCTTTAGACAGCTTGGCGTAGGCCAACATACATTTAAACGATGCGATTGGGGTCACAATATTATATCGATTTCCACAGAGGCAGCCGTGCCGGTTTTACCGGCACAGCTACCGCCAGAGTAGTTATGAAGCCCACTGTTTCAATAGTACCCAAAGGGGTGCTTTGTGTTAAAATGTAAGTAAATTGCGATATATTCAGCAACAATGGTCAACATTACTAACTGCATAGTGGCCCCTCACCCATTATGGAGGAGCTAAGGAGCCAGCCCAGTGAAACAGTGAGCACTCCCTCAGCTGCTTTATCCAGCTAATGGAGTGCTCCTGGGCTGGCTGAACTGTCAAAGGGAAACACTGTTTCCCTTTGACAGTTCAGTTTAGTTCCCCAGCCGCACATGCTCACTGAGCCATGCAAGTGCTGGGGCGTTTTGCTTCGCCAGCATTGCATAGCTCATTGGAAATGCTGGATGGGGCACTGCATGTCTGTATGTCCGAGGGGGAGCTCCTGCGCCTCCTCGCACATACGGACAGAGCAGCTGGAGCAGCACCCACACACAGGCCAATGCAGAAGGTACGTTTATGTTCATTGTTTTTATTTAAACATTTGTATGGATGCGTTATGAGTGAGTGTATGGTGATGGATGCTCATGTGAATGATAGAGTGATTGCTGTATGAATGTGCAGCGCCTTGCATATACACATAATCATGTTCATTGTGTTAGGACCAGTGGGGCCCAGGGGACAGGGATGGTATCTTTTTACCGGACATCTATCATTCAAAACCCTCTGCCTTGTCCACAAGGCTTTCTGGGGCCTCGGTCCAAAATACCTTCAGCTATTCCTCCGCAAATACCTCCCCTCTCGAGCTCTTCACTCCTCTACCTCCAACTCCCTCAGGGTCAGTCGTTTATCAAAGAAACGAGCTGGGGGTAGATCTCCGTCTTCGGCTGGGGCCTCCCTCTGGAACAGCGCCCTGCCACTCTAAAACTTGAGGAGAACCATCTTTCTTCCTGCACTTATCAGACCTACCCTGTCTGCTGCCTTAAACGTAGCACTTGCAAATTGCTGGCTGCACTACCACTGTTTGTTGCCTTTATTATTTATTTATTGTTATTTATCTGTTTCTCCTCTGCTTCGCACTTTCCACTTCTCCCCCCTTCCATGCACTTTTCCCCTCACACTTGCGCGTTCTCAATGTCACTGGGCCTAGTAAGATCGCTGTTTTATTCTCCTCTGTTCCCCTCCCTTGCCTTGTCACGCACTGAAACACTTGTGTACGAGCGCGATAGAAATAAAATATCAATGCCTGCCCCCTGGACTCCCAGCAACAATTGCAAACTGTTTGGCTATTTACCCATTTTTTGTTAAAAGTATGCTCTACAATGCAACATTTTAACCTATTATTTAAAAAAAAATTCACAGGGGGAAACCCCCCCGAACCTCCCCTTAATGCCCCTCCACTTAAAAAAGATTCACCAGCCGCCACTGGCCCTCAGACTGTGTTGGGAACGGGATGGGGGAACCGAGGGACTATGGTGGGAGCACAATGGGCGGGAACCATGGGATAGTGATGGGAGCTGAGTGGGGAGAGCCCTGGGTGTGTGATGGGGTGGGGAGAGACCAGCGACTGGGTAGGAGTGGGATGAGGGAGCCCAGCGACTTTGATGGGAGCAGGTGACGGCGCGCAATATATACTGTCCATTTGGCATTTCTGGGGGGTCCCGACCTGCCCAAATTTTGCTCAGGGGGGCCCTGGCCAAAAAAGTTTGAAGACCACTGTTCTAGATCCAGATGCCAACCACCAGGCCAAGCAGTAGCTGAACCATTTTCAGCTAGGCCTCAATCCTCAACTTATCCTCACAACCCAGTGAAGCGCTGTGGTGGGAGGAAGCATCCTGAAACTATCTGGCTTGCTACCATAATGCTTGCCTGCTGAACTCGCTATTCCGCTGATCTGAAGTATCCAGAGTTAAGAAGGACAGATCCCGTGCAGTTCCGGTGACCGGCCTAGCTGATGTGATGTCCTTCCCTGATAAACCCGATCCAATTGACCAGAACTGTGACGGTCCAAAAATCTTAAATCCCATTGGATTGTGATTATTAACAGGACGCTAGAAAACTATTGTATACCTTGCCTTATCTTGTTCCACCCTAATCTCTGAACTATACTTGCTTTCAGAACCAGTAACAGTATCAGAATCTTTAGTGCTATCCTATCCTGTCTATTTGCTAAAAGTCATTTTATTTGTATAACTCTTATCCATAAATCCCACTTCAAGTGTTTGGACTGGTTCCACCAGGGAAGGAGCTGGGGATCTGTTACTGAAGTCATGAATCAGTCTCACAGCTTACTTCGTCCCAACTTGGTTGTCTAGTCTGAATGCTGTAGTCTTGAGTAAAAGTATAATCCATATTTTCTGGTTTTAAACTGAAGTTCCTGTCCAAATCCATGCCTTTATTTTCGAAAACACCTCTCACTAAAACCTCTATAACTCCCTCAGTTGTAAGGATAGAAACGAAATTTCAATTCCCACTGATAGCTAATATCTTTAACTAAAAACCACATCGCGGAACAGTGTATTTGACCTGTTTTTCTTCAATATCGCATAGTAAATGTTTTCTGCGAATTTGCAATTTCAGCCAAAGTACACGTGTCTTTTGCCCATTTCAAAGTGCTTTTTCCATCCCATCATGATCTGAAGTGTATATTGTGGTTCATATTATAGCCCATGCATGTAAGGACCTGATAAGCATTGCTTTCTTTAGAAACTGTCTTGATTTTAGCATTTTGACCATTTTGCAGTATTTCACCAAGCCATTTTCACCTGTCATGCCAAAGTGTCATTTGCCAAAATAAGGTTTTCTCTCTTGTGTGGGAGGGAGGATTGCCTATAACTCTAGACATTGTATTTCATTCCTGAAAACCTGCTGATTACGCACATTGGTGTAGGATTGCTCATTTGTATTTAAACAAAACTTTGCAGGGGGAACATTAACCTAAACGCTATCTGTGTGCAAAACAAACTGTTCTTTTTCTCTGTGTTTTCTATTTTGCCTCCTTATAGGTAAATTCAATTGCTTTGCTTATTTCTGAATTGTATTGTCACCCTTTTGGTGATTGCTGCCCCATATACCTATCTATAGTAAACCTATGTGTGATTTGAATTTTTAATAAATAAATAAATCTTTACCTTTGCCAACTAGCCTGATTCCTGGTGGTTCAGTGTGACCTGGGGGGTATTTTAAGAAGGGTGTGATATGAGTGGTATATCATTCAGAATATTGAACTTATAGACAAAAATAAATAAGGGTTTCATTTGCGCACTGCATGCTAGGCGAGACTTAGGTGTGTGTCTGATTGAAATCCCTTACAACAGAGAGCCTTGTGTGCAATTCATGGGCATTGTGTTGACCTGACCCTACCATAGCCGCATGCTTCATAGTAGAGCAATATACCTGGGGGCGTGCAGTAGGATGCTTAATATGCAATGCCGCAATTATGTGATATTACTGCACTAGGGACAGCAATAGGATTCTACCTCAACCCATGCCATGCTAGCCCCAAGAAACGACACCTGTGGCTAGAGAACTTACATTTGCACAAATAGGATGGGTGGAACCAGAGAAATAGCTGTAGTTGCAATGTTTCAAGGTTCATGTTTGCCTCCCACAGCATGTCTTGTGCCACCTCCATCTAGTCCTTCCAAGCTTGCCGGTCCATTGTTTCTAGGACTAAGGTTTGCTGATGTCTTGGATGACTGGAGAATTTTTCCCAGTTCCTATGGCAGGCAAAATATTTCTTCTGCATACTCTTACAGAGGGCACCATGTCTTTTTAAGGTCTGTGATGACCCGATTTGTCACAGATATATAGTTTATCTTGAGGAGTATTTCTCCCACAATGTATTTACTAGTTCTGGGTTCTAGGATAGCTGATTAATGTTTTTTTCAAGTTATGATACGATATGATAGGTTATTTATAAGGCGCTTAATACCCAGAGGTTTCTAAGCGCGGACCTGGGGTGCTCTGTGTCGTCTTGCTTTCAAGGCGAGCATGTTACCCCTGAGCTATCCTCCTGAGGGTGCAGTTAATGAATTATGAACTTTAAAAGCTATTTTCCATCATAATTTGCAGGCTTGCTAGGACAACACACCTTTTAAGGTCTATTATAACGTGCTTTGTCATAGAAACATAGTTCATCTTGAGGAGAATTTCTCATACATCAGTTTTGCTAGTTCTGGGCTATAGGTTAGCTGATCAATGCTGGTAGGTTTGACAATGCTACATTTCAGCAGCAAGTCTTGTGAGGAGGCAAGCTGGTGAGGCACTCAATTCTAAACGAATTAATCAACAGACACATTTGTTGCACCCAAATCTACCCCAAACCATGTCCATCCAAAGCACCATTCACCATGTTCCCCCTTCCACACCAAAACCGCTCAGGCACATTTTTGTCATTCCTGTCTATAGAGCTATTCGTTTTACATCTCCCACTGATTTATGTACTGTGAAGACATGATCAAAGAGAGAGGTACATGTGCTGTAAATGTAGAAATTGGAGGTGTCTGGGATACCATAACTCTCAAATCACCCTCATTCAGAAGGCCACACCTTAACACGTTATGTTATGTTACGTATAATTATTAAGTGCACGCTAAAGGCGCCTTGCCGCTGAAAGCAGAATAACAGTTTTAGCCATAAGATTTAGAATAAGAAGGTTTTCAATGACCAGCGGAAGATAAGATGGTCAACCGTCGCCCGAAGAGGGAAAGGCAAAGAATTCCAAGCTTTAGCGGCGCCACCGAAAAGGCACGTCCACCCATGCGGGACAGTCTGATATGAGGAACCAAAACTTGGAGGGTCGGGGATCGAAGACAGCGGGCAGGCAGGCACATAGCGTTAAAACTTAGCCTGTAAATATTCCGCCCCTAATCCATAGAAGAGCATGATGAACGATGCACATGCATTTGAAAAAAATCAGTTTCTCAACAGGTAACCAATGGTGCTGACCAAATGTTGCTACAACCTGCTACTTTCCAGGTGTTTTGGAATATGACTCCCATGATGCCTCACCTTTGTCTATGCTGGCTTGGTCAGATGGTAGTTGAATTCTAATACATCTGGACGCTCAATGTTGCAGATAGTTGCCTTTAGATGACCATTATTTTCTTCAAGAAAAGATCAGGTCGCCACCATGAGCTTGCAAAGCCTGTGTCTAGCTCAATGGCTTGCAATGGAAAATTCTCGCTGAACACGCTTTTCCCATGTTTAGGGATCTTCTTAATGCTGATCAGTTGTGAGCTGTGTGATACATTTAGCAGTTCCAGAAAAATACATTGGGGAACGTCGTGTGTTCAAAAGACGGAAATATCCTATTTTGCTGTATCCTCTTTTACCTTTAAAGTGGATTGGGTAAATTGATTGTGTTAAAAGTAGGGCAAAGAAGATATTACAAAAAAAACGTTAATTATCGGTCTGAAAATCAGGCCTAAGAAACAGTTCTTATTATTAATACTAATAATAATTATTATAATAATATAATAATAGTCAAGTCATGCAGTCGGGCGTAGAACGGTGTCACCCTATTGGCTTTCTCGGCGACATGCTGAATGCATCGCCTGCCTCTTCATTACTGCGTTTATGCTTTGCAGAGACCCACCGTAAACAGAATGAACCAAAACGCTATTCATTTGAACTCAGCATCTGACACTGTGTCTGGGGTGCTGCAGGTGGCGGTGTTCCTGGAGCCCCAGAAGGATGTCGTGTTCGGAGCTTCCTTACAAGTCCAGGCTGCATTTTTCTGCCCGTTGTGGGAGATGCAGTTCTCGCTGCGGTGCTCGAGAAGCGGACGAACCCTCCAGAGACAAGAAGAGCCTTCCAAAAAACGCAGAGGTGTTCTCGGAGGCTTGTAAGCCAATACTTTAACATCCCACCCGCATGAAGAATCCCCGCGGTAAGCAAAACCGCAAGCAAATGTATACTTGAAACTACAACTCCCATGTGCCCCCAGAGCGAAGCAAGGAACCAACGAATGCACCAGACTGAAAGGCTGTTTGAAGGCTCCGAGGAAGAAGATGCAGCACGTTGGTAAGATGATTTTTACTGCAAAATATGCGTTATTTTCCACCTGAGAGCTCTGGAACCAATGTGCCCATATACGAATGCAGAGCAAGCAGGGCGGGTTCAACATTCGCTCACACCCGGGTCCAGGGTGGAGTTTGGCTAATTTATGACTGCTACTATACGTGGAATTGGTGATTTCGTTGCTGCCTCAGTGAAGCCCTGGCTGGCTGCTGTCAGTGATGGGCTGTGCTCTGCTCATCGCGGGGGTCACTAAAGGTCGCGTGGAGACCCCGTGGAGCTGGCAGGCTGCTTTGCCTGGGTTTTTGATGCGGGTGCATCGGCTTTATTTAGTGATTCGGGCAGACAGTGAGTGGGCTTGTCACGATTGTAACAGAGTCTGCGCCAGATAGTGTGCGTTTATTTCAACCGCCGAGTTAATGATTTCACGACCGCTTTCCCCACCAGTGACAGCACTTGTGTTTCACGTGGGTGGCGGGCACTGCCACTGCATGTTGTGGGAAGCTCCGGTGTGACAAACTGCACTCCGAGCATTGCAGCCTTTGCTGAACTCTTAACGCTTTGGCAACTGATGCTGCAAAAATGCAAATGCTAATTGAGGCGGCCTGGGACAATACTGGACCTGAAAGCAGCATCTGCCCCCGTGAAGCACGCGCACTCCCTCCCCCGGAACAGCCAACCTTCGACTGCTCGTTTTGTGGCGAGCATTGTGTGACCACTTTCTTGGGAGCTCTGTCTGTAACCCAGGAAGTTTTGCAATTCAAATGAACCCAGAGGGGGAGTAAATTGCTTTTTGAGCTTCATGCACAGTGACACCTGGTGATAGATTTCAGAACAGTTATAGTGTCTCTCCCTTTTCGGGGGCGGGGAGGCCGGGGGTCAGTGGGCAGGAGGGCGGCTGAAATACCTCTGCTATATCCCATCACCGTAAAATCCAAGATAAGGAGATTCTTGTTTTGTTTTCAAATTCCAGTGCTGCAGTGATTAAGAAGGTAACTATAGATTAATGTTTTTTCTACTGTTAAAATACAATCATAAAGCAGAATAAATAATCCAAAGTTAAATATATATTAACATACTTGCCAACATTCTGTGACCAAAAAAGTGTAGGATTTGTCAAGTTTCAAAAATAATGTTGACATCACAGGAAAATACAAAACATACATTGTTGGCACCACTGGAACATTCTAAAATGCACAACCCTTCAGACAACACAACATGGAAAGATGTACAAATGTTTGAAATGTATACTTCTGAGTGGCAAGTTAACGCCAAACTCAATTACCTAACTTCACAGAAGACACACAGCTGGTAGGCAACGTTTGCTACTGCTCTGTAGCAGGAGCCTGGGAGGAGTACATTCATATTCCTGCAGTGCAAGTTGAATACTGAAAGGTATACTGATTCCCCTCCTCTGTCTGATAGGCAGATGCTGTGTTATGGTGGTACGCTCTGCCACTTGTCTTCACTGGTGGTTCACCAAAAGTCTGTCCCAGCAAGAGTGCAGGGCTCTGCCAGTTGCCTTCACTGGTGGGTCACTTAAAGTCTGTCCTGGTAAGAGTTCGGGGCAGAGTCACGTAGCTGTCCGGTCAATGGAATGATCTGAGCCCATCACTCAATGGTATCACCTACCTGCCCAGTGCACACACAGACACTCTAATTTGTTGCATGCTTTGTCCTAGGTCCAGTCTCAAGCAGCCTGCCTTCGAGACAGATAAATTACCTGCCACTGGAAAAAGCGGTAGGATCTGTCAGCCAAATCTGTAGGCAGTAGGACTGCTTAAAAAGCATTGGCCTACTGCCTAAATCAGTAAGGTTGGCAAGTATGTATTAATTATTAGTTGCCATTATCCATTTGTGCTTGATCACGACTCTGTGAAGGGAACTGAAGTAAAGCGAGGTGGGGCATTACTGCCTAATAATTGACCCCATGCCATGTGTGACATTTCAGCCAACATAACATTGCATGTTGGTCCATACCCATGATGAGAGCATTGACTTACAAGTTCCAGCATGCAAAGGGCTGTTCGCCAAAGTTCCGGACTAGCTGAAGGTGACACACGTGACAAGGGACCCACTTGGCGACTAAGATTTCGTAATCTATCCATGCTTTCAAAATGACGGGAACTTCAGTATCCTGGTGCCACAGTAGACATATATCAAATGTTCATAGTGAAATATCCTCATTATATCAATATTGGGCTTTTATGTAGCTCGTCATGCTGAACGTCCCCACTTCTAGGTGCTGTAATAATAGCTTTTGTTATTACTCACTCAAATCATAGTCTACCTATTGACCTCAAAAGGGTGAAAGGCTGATAAGGCCATTCCTGATTTAGAATTTGCGACTTGCAGGCTGGCCTCATGCAGGGATGAATGTTTATTGAATGAGCTATCTTCCTCATACCTGACCTAGGGTGCAAAATGTCAAGGTGGAAGCTGCTAGCCAGCCATAAAAAGTCACTCTCCACCTCAACTCTGTACATACCGACAGCACATCATGCCTTACTTGGCAAGAGTTCATTCTCACTAGCCAGGGGGTAGTGGCGTGTGCACGTTTTGGACCCTGCCTGTAACCCTGGATAGTGACATACTTTCTCAGTGCTTTAAGTGGGATAAGTCAGCCGGGTGGACAGGTCTCCTAGCGCCTCACATTGGGCGGAGCCAAGGAGTCTCTGGCATGGTCTCCAAATCCCAAGTAGATGAGGAACCCTTAAAAGGCATAGGGCTCATGTAATGAATTAGTGGTATAACATAGGCAAATGAGTTTTCCTACCCGGAATGAGAGGGAGTAAGCAACATCTATGTGCTCAATATAACTATTGTTCAGATCAAAATAGACTAGAATAAATATATTCAATTTCGAAATCAAATAAAAAAATTACTTAATCCAGTCCCGCAGTTCTTTTGAAGGAATTATATGATTCTTATGTATTCATTATATTAATAATTCTTTTGGAAAACATTTTTGATTGTTTCTATTTTATAAAACCTTAACACATATAACGCATATAAAATAAATGGTAAACAGTATTTCCTTTCACTGTATACGAAAATCCCTTAAAACAATAACATCTAAGCACACACATTTAGACAATATTACAATCATTCATTTCTCTTTTTTTTTTTCTCTAACTTATGGGATTTTTAGAAAGTGGCATCTTCCGACCCCACCTTAAGTCATATACACCAATTCGCCCACATTTTTATGAATAAGAACTATGACCTTTACAAGAACTGTGATTTAGTTTCGTTGAATGGCCACCCATTTACCTATTCCAAAACCAATCATTGTAATGACAAGAATTCCATGTAATATGTTGCAAACATCAAAAAAATGCATCCTCTAAAACTTAATTTCCTTTCCCTTAATATTTAGAAAAGAATGACATTCCAAATATCTGTTACCAAGGATGTGCTGCTAAACAAGGCTGATAGTGACAAGTGCTAGTAATGAGTAGCATTGTCATTCCTCATCTTTTGAAATACCAGGAAATCTTATCGGTGTAATCAGCTCTGGGGAACCCAAGTTCAAGAACATTTATGTGAGACTCCCGAGCCCTGGCTGGCCACAGTACACTTAAAGCCCTGTGCTTGGTCTGCATTTTTATGACCCAAACCGTAGTTTCAGTATGCCTTGTTTGCGATAAAGTGGAAAGGGCTTTCCTTCCAGTACCACATAGTTTTGGACCTATGCTGATATTAATATCGGATTTTCAGTTTAGCATGCATCAGTGCTTCAGACTGGTAAGTCTCCCCCGTCGCCCCGTCAACTCCCCCCTTCACTGCAGCCAACCATGTCGCTATCTATCTCTCCTATCCTCTCCAACTGCTTCACTATCTCCTATACTTCTCCTATCACTAAATCTGTCTGTGAGAAACTTAAGAAGGACATACTGGGCTCCAACCCAGGCCTTCCTATTGCAGACACCTATGTCACGACTCCCGCAAGAAAAACTCTCACTGACATCCTCTTCTTCGTTAACGCACCTGACCTATGGACTCGCTACATGGTCGGCTTTCTCTTTCCTATCACCTCTTCTCCCATTAATGGTGGCACTCGTTGGGAGGTTCTCATTGACCTCTTTGCCATTTCCAGAGTCATCATTAATGTTTATCTTTATGAAACCATCATGGTCCAGGGTCCTCAACCCAACCGTATTCTCGACAGGCCCCTCCCTCACCTCTCTCACCGGCCAGGCTACCTTGCCTTGTGTGCCTTCCTCCTCCTCTGCACAGGCTCCCTTGCCTTCTGTGCCTCCCTCTTCCTCTGTACTGGGGCTCCCTGCCTTGCCAAACTTTCTGATTCCCTTGTCGGCATTGACTCCTTCACCATCCTCCACTGTCCCCCAGTATTATCCCCACCAAAAAATCGCTGTATATATGGTCGTCTGCAACGGCCATGGGCGATATTTTTTGGGGGGACAATTTTGGAGGGTTTTGGGAGCAGAGGTTGCGGGGGTGTCCTCCGCTCCTTTAAAAATAATGCGGGGGTTGCAGGGGTGTCCCCCACAGGTTCCATGCCTTAATATCGCCGCAAAAATATGGCGATATTTTTGTATGGCGATATTTTTGCAGGGATATTAACACATGGAACCTATCCCCCTGGCCCTCTTGCCACCCTCGGGGGGTGGAGGGGGAGAGGCACCACCACCATTCCCTGTGCCCCCGAGGAAGACCCTCAAAGACGGCAAGCTGCTCCACATTGCCACTCTCAACACTTGCTCTCCCGACAAACAATAGTCTGACATCTGCAACCTCCTCGAACTCATGGATTTTGATGTGCTTGCCATCACAGAGACATGGTTCAAAGATAGTTCTGTCACAAGCTTTGACACACTCCTTGCTGAAGGCTACAAAATCCTCTCTGTGCCCAGGACAAAGAAGACAGGCAGTGGAGTAGCGCTGATCTTCCCAGAATGGATACCTGTGTCCATCATCCCTACTCAGGCCTACTCCTCCTTGTAGTGCCTAGTTTGCAGACTCTCACTCTCCCAATCTTCTCTCATTTTGGTCACCTTCTATCGCCAACCAGGTCAGTACACTCTCTTCCTCTCGGAATGCGCCGACCTTGCCTCATCCCATCCGTCTGGACTCTTCCAACCCCTCAGGTCCTTTCCGCAACATTTGCGACTCTCTCGCCCTCTCTATCCTACCCTCTGGCTCTACGCACACAGTGGGCAACACCTTGGATGCTCTTATCTCTACTGACATCCCTCTCACTACCTCCTTCTCTTGGACAGACCACTCTGTTCTGTCAACACACCTGAAGCTCTCCTCTTGCAGCAATACATCCAGCACAGCCACTCGGCTTCAAAGTCACCAGACCCATGAAAAAAGTGACAGTGGCTGCCTTTGCCTCCACCCATTCCTTCGGCTCACTCCCACCCTGGCACAGCCCTCGCTAACCTCAATCTCTCTATCTCCAAAACTCTTGACACTCTTGCCCCTGTCATGAGGGTCCGACTGAAGCCTTCCAAAAAGTGCAACTCTTGGTACGACTCCGACCTGGCTCCCCTTAAATGCAAGTGTAGAACAGCTGAGCAGACATGGAATGCGTTGGGCGAACCATCTGACAAACTGGCCTGCTGCCTCCTTCAAAGGCATTATCGACTCTACATCCGTTCCAAGAAAATAGTCTTTATTCAAGCCAGCATCTCCACAGCATCAAATTCCACGGCCAAATTTTTCAAGGTCTGCAAGAAACTGGCCAATCCTGCAGCATCCTCTTCTTCTGTCGCACGCACCCAGGACCTTTGCTCGGCCCTCGCTGCACACTTCACCATAAAAACATCCTTTTCACCCTCTCTTCCACACCACAGCATACACCAACACTGG
The DNA here is from genome assembly GCF_040938575.1 of Ambystoma mexicanum. NCBI lineage: Eukaryota > Metazoa > Chordata > Amphibia > Caudata > Ambystomatidae > Ambystoma > Ambystoma mexicanum. The sequence continues at coordinate 1,357,798,228 of NC_090932.1, read as the reverse complement.
AGCCTCCCTTGCCCCTCCCTCCACTTACCCTCTCTTCTCTCACCCGTCACACTGGATGAGCTCACCAGACAAGTCTGATCTATGAAGACTTCATCCAAACAGGTGGACCCCTACCCCTCCAAAACCATTGAACACAATATTGACTCCCTCGCCCCAGCCTTGGCTGATCTCTGCAATCTCTCCTTTTCCACTGGAGTTATCCCAACTGCCCTTAAGCACTTCCTTGTGCACCCTTGCTAAACAAAACTCTGCCGACCCCTCCATTCTGGCAAATTACTGCCCTATCTCCATTGCTCCTTTCATGGGCAACCTTCTGAAGAAACTGGCTATCTCTCAGCTGACCCTCCACACTGAATCTATTGGTTATTTCCATGACCATCAGTCTGGCTTTAGAGCATCCAGAGGCACGGAAACTGCTCTTCTGAACACCCGTGAAGACCTGCTCTCAGACCTTGACACTAACGCTCTCTCTGTCCTCATTCTGCTCAACCTCTCCTCTGCCTTCGACACGTTTAACCACAACATCCTGATCGCACGTCTCTGTGACACCCTGGGAATCACAGATTAGGCTCTGGTGTGGTTAATCTCCTTCCTCTCTGACCGTCCATCCCAGGTGGAACTTGGAGCCTTCCACTCGACTATCGCTCTCTGAACCTGTGGCGTTCCCCAGGGATCTAACCTATCCGCCGAGATCAACGCCTACATGGTTGCTCTGGCACGTGTGATTGCCACCTTCACCTCTAAATTCCAGTACTATGCGCATGACACGCACCTATATTTCAGGCTACCCTCAGCCGCCGCCGCCGCCTCCTCCTCGCTCATATCTGACTCTGTCCTCTATGACCCTCTGCATTGTTTACAAGACTTTCTGGGTCCTACCTACCTGCAACGCTGCCTACCTAAATACTGTTCCTCCCGAGCCCTCTGCTCATCTACCTCCAACCTTCTGCGAGTGAGCTGGTTCTCCAAGCAGAGATTTGGAGGGAGATCCTTATCCTCAGCAGGTGCCTCCATCTGGAATAGCCTTGCTGCTGCCCTCCATCTTAAGCCTGATCTTCTTACAGTCCGGAAACTCCTCAAGACCTTCCTCTTTTCCTCTTCCTTCTCTCTCCCTCTACCCTGCTAACATAATTCTCTGCTCTTTCCCTACCTCCTCTTCCTTACAGCTTGCTGACTGGCCGCCTGGTGTACCTCAGAGTCTCAAAGGTCCCTAGCACCCCCGGCAGTCCCCTTTCGCACTTGCCTCAGGGCCCTACACCCCACCCACTCTTACTGCACTTGGGAAATTACCCACTGGCTCTCTCTGCACTTTCCCCAGTCTCCACCAACCAGGTGTACTTGGTGCTCCCCCTCTCTGTGACCGTATATGTGCACTTACACGATCTGTACGTACCGTGCCTGAAGATCGTCTGTCTGTTTTCCCTTGTCATCACCCCTTAATTGCACTGGTAAAAGTGCAGAATCGCAGCCGTCAGGCCTATTTGCTGTATCTCATATTGTTAAGTGTATTTTTACGCACTTACTCTGTCCTGTGCAGACTATTATCGTTTCAGAATTTCATGGGCTCTGAGCGACTGTTGTATTTTTTTCCCATGCTCCCGCCCTCCTTGAGCGCCCTCCTTGAGCGCTTTGAAACACTTGCCTGTGTATAGGCGCTTTATAAATAAAACCAAATATAGGATATTGAATTTTCAAACTTGTTAACTATCTACTGACCAGTTCCCTGTGATGCCATCTTGTCAGAATGCGGTGTGGCCAGCTTTGAAGGCTATGGGTTTGGAATCCGTATTACATAGAAATCAACTAATCCATACCAGCTAGTGTTGCTTGATGTGTGTTTGTGTGATATACACCTCTGCCCGAAAGAATTGTATTTCTTAGCTTGCAGGAGGAAGTTCACAAGCAACATGCATGTGCGAGGGGGTGAAAAGTGGCCAAAACATGACAGTGACATCAGCCAGTGTCCACTTTATGTCCTTCAAATCACTTTATCTTGATTGGCAAACGTGGCTTTGGTTACAAGCACAGCTCGTACAATGTGCTATGGAACCAGATCTGCAGTTTACGAAGATTTATCAAAAAGTACATGTGCTAAATGTGTACCTTGTCAAACATTTTAGAATGCTTTCAGGGCTCAAAATGTGTACTCCCCACTAGTCCTCAGCTAGTGATAATTGACTCGTGGTAAGAAATGGTGTGCTAAGTGCATGTATATCATTGCGGTGTCAAGCGACCTTTTATGGCTGGCTATTAGCTTGCAACATGTAACTTGTATCCCTGTTTTTAGAAGCCATCAAATGATCGGGTAGGTTCATAAGCTGTTGCCATGAAAAGCCCGAGCATTGTGCATGATTCACAAAGTACATTTGTGCATGTGAAGACTGGGGCCAGGTGCTGCATTGTCTTCCATGAGCTCTAGTAGCAAATTGCACCTGGGGAGGCGTGGCATGAGGAGTGGCAAGCATAACTCGTAGCTAATCGCTGAGTTCAGAAATGTGCTTGCCCTACCTCCTAGATGGCCCTGCGCATTGTTTGAACAAGTGCAGGGGAACGCGCATGGCAACCAAACGGCTCATTTCAGACCTACCCTGTAGTGCATGTCAAGGTGAACATTTGAACCACCCTGTTCTGGGCTCTAAGGCCTGTTTCCTGGACTTCCCTCTCAACATCCGCATATGGGCAGTGAAAGGAACATGCATATATCAGGCACAGCGATATGCTTCGATCTACATGGCTCCTCTGAGACAGTGCCTACATATGTGGCGTGAGCGGCCCTGGTATTACATATGCTCATATGGTTGTTCTATGCATCAGTTACAGCTGGGTCTTCCAACAACATGCAGCTCACCATTGTGAATTGGGGGACCAGCTTGTATTTTATTGGGCTGCTTGCAGAATATGATGCTTACTGTGTGCCGCACATCAGCTGACAAGCACATTATTGGAATATACCCCTGCAGGGGTCGAAATTGGTATTTGTTGACCAGGAGCAAAAAGCAGCTCCTGGGTATTGGGCATCACCTGTGTAGGAGCTACCTTTGGAGAACCAGGAGTCAGCCTATGGAAGTAATATGCTTTAACTGCCCCTTAAGTGTGTCCTTTATTCTCCTGTAAACCCATTCCCAAACAAGATCAAATATCTTTGTGCGTCTTGTACCACTTACCTGAGGGGTCAAGTGCAGCTCCTGGCAGCTGTTGGTGTCAAACTTGGCTAGCTCCTGTCAGTTCCAAACCCTGTCCTTGCATGTTTTTAGTATCAGATGAAAGAACAAAAAAACATAGAATGGGAGTGGATATTTTCCTGAGCTAGGTAAACTGAGCCTTTTGAGTTGGACCCTTAAAGATGTGTCTCAGTCTGGTTATTACACTGCCCCCAGTTGCTTAACCTATAACCGTCATGAACAAACGTGGTCCAGACCATAACTTCCTTTTTGGTCCTTTATTTTTATTTGTTCATTTCATAAGGGCCACCACTCTTTTGCATTTGCAAATAACTTGCATTCCATTGCATAAACATGCACATGTGTTTCTCACCGATTTAGCGCTTCCTCAGGGATATTCATTCCTGTCTATTCTAAATCGCTGGCTTGGTTCCATAGTTTCATTTGAAAATATCCTCTATTGGGAAATTTGAAAAGGGAAACCATGGAACCAGGGGAGTGTTTTTTCAGTTTCATCAGATTAGCTGTTATAGGAAAGGTGAGAACTGTTCAGGACCGTACAATGATTGGTGCCCAGATCAAAAGTTACAGTTTTCCATAAAATTATATAATACTAGCCACGTAATGTTTAAATGTAGAGAGAGTAAATGTAGAGAAATGGTCATCAACCTACATTCTGTACATGGACAGACACGTAAACAGTGACCAGCTGTACTTTCTTCAACAATTAAGCATTGACACATGTTGCGCCCTTTAATGATGGGGCTCAAGAGAATGTCTTGCGAAAAATTCACTGGAATTATTTTGCTGAAGTGATTTCTTAGTTGACCGGAGAAGCCAACAAACACATGATTACAGCACATTCTCCATCTTATCGGTACTCCAAAGAGACACCTGTTTGCATGTTTACAAAACAAAACAATGTTTACGCCTTAAATAAAATGTACTCTTTGTTCATGATCCATAAAGGGGTCATGTTAAGGACACCTGCACTCCGGTTTCAGTTTTTATTGTAAACTGGGCAGTACACATTCTTCAGAGTGACCAACTGAGCAAATTTAACATTGGCTAGAAAGCCAAGATGAATGTGATCCCTATGTCATGGTGATATGTTGCTTATTTGCAGGGCTCAAATTGAGGGTCCATACACTTCTTTCAGAGGGTGGACTCAGTCCCCCCCCCCGAGCTAAAATGCGTAACCCTGAATGTCCTCTTTGAATGTATGAATTAAAGCTGACCTCATGGATCGAACCGCAGGCCAGAGGCTTCCCCACTGCACTATATAACCTGATGAAAAATAATAAACTAAATGTGAAATGTCCCATTTCGGTACTACAAATATTTCCAGGGAAAACATTTGTATTGGTTCATGGAGTTTAAAACATGCACACCTTTTAACGTTTTCAAAAACACTATTAGAAGAAAATATCCTCTCTTGGTTTTGTGTGTGTGTGTTGATTTTATGAAAGGCAAATGCCATTCGTCCTGTGCAATTTGGGTGGTTATGCAAAGCCAATTTAATGAAATGTGCATATTTCACCTTGATATGCTCATTTTTGGTGACCTCACACCCCATTGAATTTGTTGATGAGTCCCCCCACTTTCATTTTTAGGACTTGACCCCCTGCTTATTTTATTGGAGTTCTCAAGTTTAATCATGCCATGCATGAGTAGGTTATCCAGTCCTGTGCTTTTTCCTTTGTATTCACGGACTAGTAGCCCGGGATTTATAATGGACATATCTGACTTAACCGTCAACATCAAACTCGTAGCAAGTTCAATAATCGTATCTTCTCTTTTTTCACAAATGTTTTTTTGCCATTTGTATAACGTGCTACCGTTTGTGTCAAGACCACACAATACTTACATGGTTACCCCCATTCCTTCCAGCATTTGAACATTTGAAAGTGTAGCTTTTTTGTGTCATCATGCAGTAATTCCCAATAGGAATGCATTCGGGAAAAGATCATGATTTCTTTTTTTTCTCAAAGTGATAAAACAAGAAAAATAATTATAGATCATCCAGCTGTGGAATATCTAGATGGTGCTGGCAGCTGGGCAATAAGGTGAGGACCTACTAGAGAAGTTCATATATTGAATCTGAATGGAGCCTCCGCTGTCCTCGTCCTGCCATAGATGAAGAGTAAAGACCGTTCACAAGAACACTCCTCCAGCAGAGGAATTCTCTGGCCTGAACCATGGAAGAACCAGTCACATTTCAGACAGTCTCATCGTTCATTCTTTTTGGGTTAAATAGTTCCTATCAGCCAACTAAGAGATCAGGGTATCTAGCAACAATGTTGCTGTGAAAATGGTCAAGACGCTTCCCTAAAAATGCACCCTCCGACAAACACACACTTTCTCCAAATATTCTCAGATTGGAGGTAATAATATATAATGATACCCCTCCTAAAATATTTAGGGTAAGAATTTTAAGGGTCAGGAAAAAAAAAAGTTGCATACCTGGTGACTTTTTCACAGCAACATTATCACATGGAACCGAGACCAACGAGTTAGTAAATACAATTTGACAACATCCAAATGAACACAGTTTAATCCCCTCCCGATATCTTTTCAAACTCTGCAAGGTCCCTACTCGCCCCTTATTTAATTGTCATCTGTCTTTTCTGTTTCTAACCAAACATGATAGAGTACTCTCACCACCACTGAGAGCACATAAAATGCCCTGGTTTTTCATTGGAGTTCAAAGGGTCTCATTCACAAGAACTATGTTTCCCACATTTTTGAATGGAGAATTGAGCAAGGTCCTGGCCACTGGATGGACATCCCCGGCACCCCCCGGCTCATTCTCTACACCTTGTGAATGGTTATCTGGGGGTGCCCTCCCTCTTAGAAGGTATTGCTTGTATTTTTAGCTTTCAATATTGGAACTGTCCATCCTAAGGAAGGACTGTTGAGGTATATGGTTCACAAATTGCCCGATATCAGCTGTGAGTAGCTGGTCCAGTCCCAGGCAGATTTTTCTATGCACTCTTTTTATCCTGCCTATGTAATGGGAAAAGCAAAACTCCAACTACCGAACGTAAAGACTAAAACCAGGACTGTGTAATCTTCACATGTCTGACAGGGGACAGGTACAGGGCTCCGAGACAATTGACACGGTCTGCCAGCCCAACAGAAGGTGCATAACCTTTTACAGACAGTGAGCTCAAGTTTGTCATAATGCATTACTGCTTGGCTCCCTGGCATCATGACACCGTGTTTCTAGTCCTGGGCCTTCTCTTTACTACAAACCATTGGTTTCAGGCACTTAAGATCAAGTTTGCTCAATTAAAGTTAATTAGAACTACAACTACCACAATGCATTATTTGTTAAAAATGAAAGCCCAAGACAAGAAAAGTGTTTTTCTTGTGACGTGAAATTATAGTCACCAACTCCTCAGTGAGATTTAAAAAAAACCACTGTATTTTGATCTCGTTATTCCGAGCAAAAGTGTAGAACATCAGGTCTTAGACAAAGAAAAGGCATCAGAATATATAAAAAAAAAATTACAAAGCAGAGCAGTATGTAACTCTTGAGCTCTTTTAGATGCACCTCGTGAGCTAACTTGGGAGCTCTTTTTCAAGGCGCCTGAAATAAATATCAAGCGTCTGTGGTTCACAAATCTGAAACAGCTCAGCGACCCCTAGTGGTTATTACAACTTTAATCGGTGTGCTGCTTCTTTTGGGGGCATGGAAGCTGTCCACGTAGGTTGCAAGTGACATTGCGAAAAGTCTAGATCACATCTATCGGTCCAAACGCTTTAGATGTTAATGTGTGTATGCGGTAACCAAGAGGAGCGCATACCCGTGTGTGCGCCTCTCTTCTACGCGTGTTAAATAAGGGTTAGAAGCGCTCATCTGATCGACTAGGATCATGGTTGCAATCATTAGAATGATGGGATTGAATCGGTTGAGCCCCATAGAACTGACCCACGCGCGAAGGATGTAAAGTGAGCCGCAACATGTGTGATGCCGCATTTGGGAATCAAATCTGTTTGATCCAGTTTGAAACAAGGGAACCTATTCGTCCTCGTATCACTTCTAATCTGAATAAAGACCTACAATCAGAAGAGAATCACATTAATACTAAAGGATTGAGGTGAAAACGGTCAAAGCTGCCCATATGTCATGGTGTCTTTAGTCGTTGTGTACTCTCCGTTAAAGTCACTCGAACCAGGGTTCACATCTTTCAGGTCATTTCGAATCGCTACTCCCATTGGTCCCAATCAGTCAAGCCGATTTGAACCTCTGTTTGCCAGTAACGTTGAAGGGATGTACTGGGTACACATGTCAAGTTGCAAGCAAAGAGCCAAGCATAAAAAGTGACTTGCCCCTCAATTCTCCAAATGTGGATCCTATGATATGATAGATCAGGGGTTATCCCGGATACCTCACAGTTTGTTTACTTTTTCAGAAAAGTAGATTTTCCACACCGTTTTATGTTTGGTGATAAGTGCACATTTTTAATCATCAAGTTGTTTGTTGTGTGGGCTCATGGTCCCAGTTAAGGTCAGCCGACACGTATTTCGACCTTGTGGGTCTTTATCAAGGCTAGTGGTGATGGTTTCTTGCCCCATATGGGGTCCTAATATGATGTTCGCGGTCAGTCCTGTGGGCGACATCTGGGCTCCTCATAGGCCCTGATAGTCAGTCTTGTGGTGTCAATACATCCTTGGTCCGTTGGCCGGACGAGGAAGAGAAACTGAGGTATCCGGGATAACCCCTGATCATACAACAAAGGAGGTGCGGGCTTCACTTCAAAATACATACTGTGACCTTGCACTAAACAATAAGGACACCATAACAATTAACAGAGCTTAGCAAGGACGGTTCCAATCCTAGAGCCCCAACACAAATTTTTCTATGATATGATAGGTTATTTATAATGCGCTTAATACCCAGAGGTTTCTAAGCGCGGGCCGGGGATCGAACCTGTGGTGCTCCATGACGTCTTGCTTCCAAGGCGAGCACGTTGCCCCTAAGATATCCTCCCGAGACTGTCACCGAGTCGTCAGTTACCACTCGCCATAACTAGTGATGAGGCTAATTTTGAGGCCTTTGGCTTTGCTCGCACAACCTCACACAGAATAAAAAGTTGTTCTTTGTTGTGGCGTTTAGAAATGTTTGCTTCAACCTATTGAGTCGAGTTAAAAATTGGAGTACTATTTTGGAGATATTCCAACTCCTAATAATATAGAATCTGCTGCATCCGGTATTCCCCCGAAATTTTGCTCGAGATAAATGTATCAAGAGTAACAGGTGATTGATAAAAGACAGTGGTATTCAAAATGTCACCTGTTTTATGGTCACTGCCAGGCTCCCAATAAGGTGCAGGGCACAGTGTTCCCTATTGGGGTTCATGCGTCTGTCAATAGATGCAAAATGCTTTGTTGTTGTGCTGAGTGTAGGTGACCTTTACGGCTTCTCTCGTGTCTAAATTGCTATAATTAGGACCGTGTGAGCTATTTAAGGCAGAATTGGATTCCTCTATGTGACAGATTTTAACATCCATGCCCTGCTTTCGAAGCTTGTGATTTAACCAACATGTGAATAGTAATATCTTCAAGGTACGCGTTTCGCTAGTTTAACAGCTAGCACGTCAATGAAGCATCATTAGCCTGCACCAACGGGCTGTGTGGTGCGATAGGCGACTGTCCAAAGTTAATAGTCCAGACCCAAAGGTGACGGCCTCCAATGAGGGCAAAGATCCCCTGGCACATAGTTGTGCCAGTTGGTGCAGGTGTTAATGCCATTAGAGCCTGTGTGGCTGTAACGATTAAAGCGGCACCTGGGGCTCCCAATGACTGGGCTTGTGGCCTTCCTGTCGGTGTACGCAGTTCATTACTGTATATCCAACATGGCCGGGAGGGTCAGAAAAGTAAAGGCCTCTACCAAATCCGATGGCCATATTGGGTGCGCAATGCAGGGAAGTTGTATGTATATGGATCGTTATATGTTTATTCTTTTAGGATGTCTGTGTAGTTGCGAGCCGCCAAGAATGTGCACAGGCAAGTTTACCGTGCAACCCGGCTAAGATTCTGCTGGTGCAGAAAGGAAACCTCTCCAGGCAGTCATTGGTCCCCATTGAGGTGACTTATGTGGCAGCCATATCCTAGTCTTGAGCCTGTCTGAAGCAGTATGTATGCGTCTCTGTTCCTATCATGTGAATGTTAGGGTGAGTGTTGTGATACATTCAACGAGTATCAAACCCAGTGTTCATTATGCACTTAGTGATTTCAAGCATATCACCCTTTTATTAGACGCATATTTGACATAAAAAGATCTGTGGTCATCATGTTCCCAAAGTGCTCTTTAATTTCATGCAAAGCAGGCTGGAATCCTCAATGGTGCTTTTTGTGAATTTCCCCTTTCTCTTAGGAGTATTGCAAAAGAGGACAATAACATTGTACCAAACTGTCCATCTTGGAATGATAACCTTTTATCAGAAAATATGCTTATTCTATGTTTAGTTGGGTGCCTCACATTAAGAGATGTGTAACATTCTTAGTATGACTAACATGTATGCTGGAAGTGATAATTTCAACATTGCAAACGGTTTCTTTTTAAGATGTACAATGTTACTACAATTAAATAATGTCATTTTCTTTCATAACTGTTTTTGCAAAAAACACAGCCCACCCTTCAGGATATTGTTTTTCCCCTTTGTTTGCTGACCTCTGGCTCTTGCAAATGCGCACCTGCGAACCCTTCTCTCACCTATGTAGAAAGCGACAGAGACTTAGCGTGAGGCAAAGAGAGACTGAGCTACTGGGAGAGAAAGAGTGTTCAGAGTGATGGCATGTGTGAGGGAGAACGATCGATCCAGAGAGGGAGCTAGATCGCCATATGATACACTGGGTTCAGGCAGTATATTTGTAGTGCTATTGAGGTCAGCAGAGGAGGATTAGCGGTACAGTTCATCCAGGATGCCATTTCCTCTGGGTCAGTGTTCAAAAAAAGCCCTCCCACCCAAAACAAAGAATTACAGCAATATTTTCCATTTCCTATGCTGCAAGATCAGCTGCAAAGCCTTGTGGTGTTTCGACCGAGCAGATAGCACAAAGAGAGAGCCGCTTTGTATGCAGGCTTTAACAGGTGGTAAAAGCCTGCATTGCAAGCTTGCTAACTGGCTGGAGAGTGGGAAACATCCTGTGATTTCTGTTAATGAACACACTGTAGCCTCAACATTCCTGCCAACAAGGACTGCTGAAAGTGGACAGCACAGGCAGCAGGGCCAATGGGTGGAACCAGACAATGATATTCTTTGAAAGCCATTCAGTCCCATTTATCACATTTATTACATGTCCAAAATGCAATAACCAGCATTGCATGAATGGCAATGACTTCATAGAGAACATGTTACGTCATTAGCTACATTCTTGAGCGTGGGGGAGTGGCAGTGGCCACATCTGCCCCCACGCCCTGGGAATGGGCCTGAGGGAAATGGAAATCCCTGTAAACCGACCAGACCCCCAGTTCTGTTCCCCCTTGCACCGATCGGTGTGATCTGCTTAATAAGCGCCTGTCATGACACCTCACCGTTCAGTGCCGAACCTTGGCCCATAAAATAAACCAGCAAGAAATCTCCTGTACAGTGACCCCAATTGTTGAGTCCATAACTCAATTCAATAGAGTGTGCCCCAAATGTGCCACAAAATACTGTTTCTCCCTGCAAATCAAACACCATGTTCACCACCAATCTATAGGGTGGGGAGGATCCATTCTCTGGGCTGCCTTTTTGGCTACACAGGTCTCGGGCAGAGGCAAAAGAGAGGCAGAGCGCCTGTTGCCTACTCTCATTACACCTGCATCCCACTGTCCAAGACCCATAATCCTTGTGCTTCTGGTGCCGAGCGGCGGTGCTCGAGAATGTTGTCATCACGCCGCTAGGCGCCCAAATGACTCCCCTTTATTATTAGGGTATTATTATTATTATTATTATTATTATTATTGTTAGGGTATTTGAGTGCTGACCTAGTTTCGGGAAGCAACAGAGCACTTTACAATCATAGAGGGAAGAACACAGTGAGGGAAGCAGAGAACAAAGGAACAGAATTCTAACATAAGGCTGAGGGTGGGCAATTGGAAGCAAGGGATCTACAGGACACCAGGGGGAGAGAGAGTGGGGAGCAGATCACTGATTCTCAGGTAGGGTGGGGAGTGCAAGCTGTGTGGACCTAATTAAGAAGGAGCCATTCCATGAAGAGGAAAGTTTTGAGCTCTTTGTTGAATTGTAGAAGTGATGGGGCAAGTCTGATGTTGACAGGGAGGAGGTTCCAAAGTCGTGGAGCATAGACAGAGAAGGACTGTCTTCTGGTTCTTTTCCCTCCTGCACCGTCGTAATTCAAGTGTGCACATGTCCTTACTTCTGGTGGATCCAAGGTCTCCAGAGGTGTTGATTTTCTCAGTGAGGTAGTTTGGGGACATCAGGATGAGAGCCTTGTAGATGATACAACAGGATTTGAAGATAATACAGGCTTGCAATGGGAGCCAGTGCAGTTCGATGAGGATCGGGGTGATGTGGTCAAATTTGCAAGAGTCCTTTAATGAGTCTTGCTGCAGCATGCAGGACACATTTCAGGGGTGCCAGGGTAGCCACCGGAAGGCCTTCCAAAAGGGCATTGCCACCATCCAGGTGGAAGAGGACCAAAGCTTAGACAGTGGATCTGAAGTTGTTTTCTGGGATGAAGGTCTTGATTTTCCGCAGGAGAGAAGGTTAGGACCAAGCCGGTTGTGTTTTCCTTGCTATGTGTTATTTGAACTTGAGGTGTCTGTCGATGTTGAACCCAAGCAACTTGGCTGCAGTGACCAGCTGGTGTGTGAATCTCTCAAAGTTCATTGTAGAGAGCCAGGTCTGGATGTCAGGGTGTTCGGTGTTGTTGATCATCAATAGGAATTCAGTTTTTGAGGCGTTGAGCTTGAGGTAAGCACTGGACATCCAGTACTTGATCAATGTGAGACAGGCCACGAGTCTGTAGATGTTTTCGATGGAGGATATCTTGAGGTAGATCTGCGTGTCCTCTGCGTATTGGTGAATGTGGATGTTGTGTGTAGCAAGGAGGGTTCAGAGTGGTTCCATCTAAAGATTGAAGATCACGCGGACACAATCGATCCTTGTGGGATTCCACAGGTGATGAGTAGAGTTGGTGAGCTGGAAGAATCCATTTGTATGGACTGTTGGCGATTTGCAAGGTCGGATTCGAACAAGCTGAGGACAATCTTGCTAATCGCCATCCAATGATGCAGATTGTCGTGAGTGTCTGGTGGTCTACTGTGTCAAATGCAACTGAGAGGTCAAGAAGAACTAGGAGGCAAGGATGGCCATCGCCGCCCTCCTCTGTGCGACTTGCTCATTAGCCCACCTCTACGCCTCCCAAGCATGATGCCAGGGCTTGCTGTGCAAATGAAAACATAGTGTCCAAGGTATGGTGACGTGTGCATTCACTTCCAGTAATAACATTCGAGGCATTAGGGGTTTTGGGATGTCACTTCTGCTACCCCAAAAATTGTGATGCCTTTGCACCACTTCACCAGACCCCAGTGCAAATCCCCAATGTTTGTAACACTTTTTAGAACACTCTATGTAATATGAGGTCATTTTTTTGGACAGAGCCCCATGTTTTCACTAATTAGCATCAGACTACTTCTCGAACAAGGTTTATATAGTTTTTCAGCAGTTTGGAAATCGGGCCTGAAACTTGTTAAGTACGTATGACAGACATGAATCACAATACACCAATACGTTTTCTACTCCCATCCAGGGTTGGACAATTTTGTCTCATTCTCAATAAATCTGTCCCCTGGATGAATTAAGCCGTTTGCATTATTTAAGCAGCGACTAGTTTTATCCATTTTTTAAAGGCATGGCAGGAAAGCACATTTCTATAAAAGAAGAACGTCTCGACCAAGTTATGAGGAAAGGAAATGAGGCGCCGCCATTAAAACCCTAGCTTCTACGTGCCGGTTAAGTACACAAGGTAACAGAGCAGGTGAGCAACTGAAGGGACTCCAGCTGGTGCAGTGGCCAGTGCAGTCCACCTGCGTAGAGTGCTTTACGTCACGTTGGCTGTCAGAAAAGGCTGCTCGTGCGCACGCATGAGCCAGGGTAGCTCAATCTGTTCTCCAAACTGTTTTTGACCTTTCTGTTCAGAAGTTTGTTTTATGACACTCGCCTGCTATGTATGGGAAACACAATTGAAATCCCAGTGTGTAACCCTCCTAGACCTAGAGTGAGTTATTCTTTAAAATGTATTCCAAAATTGATTTAGTCCATCATCCTTTAACTCTTCGTATGAAAATGCATTGCCAGTTTTTGTGAAGCATCGCAATCCTCGTCTTACATGTTTTGGCAGCCGCCTATTCTTCAAATGCTCTGTAGAATGCTGTGTGGACAACACGAATACCTATTAGTACCCGGCGAGGGACAATCTGATTGTTTCAAACGATCTGATTGACCCTCACTGGGTCCTTACCTGCCCAACAAGGCTCCTCTCACCGCTGCAGCCCCGGGATCCTTGCGCAAGTGCCCACAATGAAAAGGGAGAAGGGACTACATGTAGTCCCTTCTCCCTCCTTTCCATGGTGGCCATTTTTTATTTGTTTTGATTTTTGTTTTCTTTTTTCAGTGGCTGGCATAGAAAGGGAGGAGGGACTACATCCAGTCCCTTCTCTGCGTTTTTGTTTTTTTTCATCAGTTGCAAAACGCCAAAGGTATCTTGCAACTGAAAAAAAGACGATTAGTAATTTGATCTTATGGGCCAAAGTACTAATAGCAATAAGCCCCCTAGCAGGGGGGCATTACTGTTTCAGGTAATGCCCCGGAGCCTGTGTTAAGGCCCTGGCTTCACTCTGGCGCTGGGGCATTACCTGAAGCTCAGGGCTTATTGCTTAATTAACGAAGTGTCATTGTCAAACTGTAAATGCATGCCTTACTATAATATTGTAAAATCTATCAATTTTGTGCTGTGTTAACCTGCAACGTTCCAACCTCAGAATTCAAACATGTGGTCTCACTTACATTTCTGATGTGAAAAACTGAAGATGGTTTGGATGGCTCCCCAGAGCAGTGCCGATGTTTGTGAGTTGTTCAAAACCTTCCACCCATTACTTTTCGGTTTTGCATTTGTCTACCTCAGTGGGATGGATGTGTGCAGACCTGGGTCTGAAGCTTGCTGTGCTTCTCTACCCAAGCTATACTTCACTGATGACGCCCAATGAAGCTGAAACATGTCAGGGTTTGCTTGTAGTCTCTGCATAAGGGATGTCACCTAGCAGTTCAGGCTAGACTGTCCTTTTTTAAGGAGGGTGAAGCCTGAATTACATACATACTTCCCCCTTCTGCAATGGCACAGCCGGCTGAAAAACAAAGGCTTGGAGGGTTGCCACCAACAATATCAGTGGCTGGGATTTATTCAATGCCTTCCTTCCGTTCATCACTCTTCTGTTTAACATTTTTCTTTATCATTTCAAACTTCGGTGTCACTTTTTAAGGTCGTTGAGATGTAAACAAAATTAGGCAATGCAGTAGTTCTTTTTCTGTGCTTTTACCCATGTCTCTGGTTCTTTCCTCAAATATTCAGGCAGGCAAGGTAAATGTTATGATGTGTCATTGTCAAACTGTAAATGTTCTAGTTCTAAGGTGTCACCTTTTGTGTTGCTCAAGGAGCGGGATCTGGTTTCAAGTTGTCCCAGTTGGCTTGGTATGGCCGCTTCTGTGTTGGTTGATCGTGAGGAAGTCATGAAGGTGATCAGAGAGGGGCAGAAGCATTATAGGAGGTCTTTGATGAAGACAGGAAGTCTAAGGTGCTGGATTGGAAAGTAGATCTCGATCCAAGTTGAGACTCAAATGTCAAGAGAGCACGTTTCTGGGCCCCATAAGGATTTCTGCTGTGAGGAGTGAGGTGGTTATTGGGGAAGTGTGGTTGAAGGGCAGATTGGCACCTTCTCAGGCGTTGGGGGTGGGGGGCTGTTGCCAAAGTGGAGGAGGAAGCTGGTGATCCTGTGGTAGACAGCGAGGCAAGTACAAGTGGTCTGGGGACGAGTGAGGCATTGGCCAGGTCTAGTGGAAGGGGGGAGAGGGGGTCTGCTTTGCTTAAGGATTATGTGCGTGAACGTTAGTGGTGCCTTGAACGCTGTGCATGGGGGTTGTCGGCTTATATTCCTCTGTAGAAGGAAATTTGTTTTCTTTAGTTTTGTGTTTTCTTCTTTCTCTTTTGTATTCATAAGTGGGGAAATATGTTATGATGTCTGCATGTTCTAGTTCTAATGTACGTGTGTTCCATTTCTATTGGTTTTTGTATGTTCGCAGTGTGAGCAGGGTTCTAGTCAGTTGGAGCCCACTGCTTGCTTCGTGTGACGCCCCTAGCAAAAAAGAAATCCACTTTTTGGATTGTTTCTGTCTTTTTTTCAAGCCTCAGATTTTTTTAACCTTTATTTAGGATGTATTTTGGATTTTTTCCAAGCAAGGATTTATTTGTCTTTGGTTGGAGGATTTATTTGGGATTTTTAGTGACTTGTTTCTCAGTAAAAACAATCCCGTAACACTAACTGCCAGGAACACATTTTTACTGGATTCATTTTGGATTTTTTTTTTTACAACCAAGGATTGTTTGTTCTTCAACAGGAGGATTTATTTTGAGACTTGAACCTACCTTCACAGCTTCTCAAGAGGGAAAGCTCCCTGCAGGATGTCTCTTTTCCACGAACCTAATTACTGAGAGCATCACTGCTGGTCTCATGTCTGCTGTTAGAACTCGCTAATGACACCCAATGAGGCAGAAACATGTCTTGGACTGCTTGTGGTTTTATGCAGAAGGGATGTTACCGAGCAGTTCGGCTGGATGTCCCCTTTTGGGGTGGGAGCTTTTTTGCCTTTTGTGCTGGCTTGGCTTGCTGAAAAACAATGGCTTTGAGGGTTGCACGCAGCCAGCCCAGTGGCAGAAACCTTACTTCCGTTCTGTTAAACATAAATAGTGCATTGCCCAAAAACAATTGTACTCATCTTGAAGACAAAAAGAATTTAAAACAGGATATAGATAACACAAACAATGTCCATGTTTCAAAAGCCTAAAAAATATAATTTTTTAATTCTAAACAAATGTTCCAATCATTAAACTTGTTCATTTCAAAGGGGTAACATGGTCTCACAGTGCATATCCAGTACATTTCTCCCTTCCAGAGTTGCACTTCTCAATCTTTACGTCACAGATGTACTGGAACATATTCAAGTGCTTGGCATCTTTATTGGCTGGCAGTATATGTATCCCTTCCATGAAAAGTCTGCTGCTACTGCATCACGTGCAAAGGGGTTTAGCAGATAGAATACATGACAAGCTCTGGTCTGTCTCTTGGGTTTATGTATAGCTGTGCTTCATTCTGGAAGCCCGCGAAACCAGTCCAAGTCCACTCTTAGGGGGCTAGTATGATTTAGTGCCGGGTGTTAAGGCAATGATAAATGACTACCGTGCTATGTTATGTTCTTCGTCTATAGGTACATTTATGCCATTTCCATTCCCCTTTGGTAACTGTATGTGTGTGTAAATGGGGCATGTTCAAAGGGCTGGGCCACATCTGTCGTTATGTTTACTGGTTGTTGCATATACTGCAAGGTGAACACAAGTAGCACGATGAATTGGTTAGTGGGAGCAAAGGTTCGTTTTTTGGTCCCATAGACGTGGCTGCCTATTATGCAGACAGTAGTGACGTTCAAGAAGACTTAGACTACGTGTTTACGGCTGCTAGATTTGGCTCTCGGTGCATTCTGGGAGGAGGAGTTCAGTTTCCAGGATTATTGTCGTTCTCTCAGGGAATTTCAGCACAGTATCCCAGAAAGCGGGGTTCTCACGATGAGAAGTTCTTCCACTGCACTCTTGGTGTCCAAGCGTCAAGCATTTTCACTGGAAGGGCTTCTCTGAGCTGGGTCTGGAAGTTTGGATGCATTATCCCAGCATCGGGTGCTTTCACAACAAGAGATTCTTTCGGTTTGTACTAGGAATGTGCTCTCTGTATCCCAGCAGGCAGGGCTTTTCACAGGGGTTTCTCTGTGTATCACCTTTCCAAGCTATTTCGGGCCCTGTTTCCCAACCCCCATATGCAGCTTTATTCCTTCTCCAGTGTTTGCCTTTCCTCCCTTCTCTCTCTCTGTTTGGCTTCGGTCGCTTCTCTGCAGGCTTCACTCTTACCCCCGTATTCTCTCCCTCTGGCATGTACTGTCTCGCTCTTATTATGAAGGATGCGCTTCAGGTCACAGTGCATCAGCTTTCAACACTTTGGCCCTCGCCAGAAGTTGGGCGATGCGGTAAAAAGTGGTGGTTATAGCATTACCACTGCATTACCGCACAGACCATTGACGAGTTTGGGGGAAAGTTGGAGGACTTTCCCACCCACTTTCAGTGCAATTACCATGGCGCAGTTACCGCTGAGGTAATTCCGCAGAAAAAGCCCCATTGAGTCCTATGGACTAAAAAAAACAAAATGCCACTTGTAACATTAATTGCTTTGGGCAGTATTCCAGCAAATGTACTGCTAGGATACCTGCCAGGATACCTCCTAACTGCTGATGAGGCCCTTTGTGTGGCAATAGATCTCTTGGCTCTAAACTACCATCTGTCGCTAGCCATCGGTATTTGTTGCGGCAGGGAGTATGCTTTTGCATCCTCTTCCTCCACCTCCGCCAGGTCAGTGTCAGACATCATGTAGTCCCCTGTGTGTCAGCCTGGTTCTTTTCTTCTTCCTGGCTCAGCAGCCAGAAAGGGGTGTTCAATTTTCTCCTCTCCTTGCTGATTCTCGCTCCTCCAGTACGCCACACAGATCCTCCATAGGCAGTTCTGGTCAATGGACCGGCTATTGCCGGGTCAGAGATCTGGCATCAGATGTCTCCCCGGATCTCGGACCCAGCCTGCCGCAGCCATGACAAGTCTTTACCTAACCCCCAGCTTCACTGAGGGAAGCTGGGGGCAGGGGCGTAGGAGACACATAAAATCTGGGGGGGACAGGGGAAACCTTGGTGACTTTGCATGGTAAAATGACTCAATCCATCAGGCCAGGATAGCAGCCGGACAGTCCATGTTGTGCGCCCTGCTGTGTGCTGGCCTACTGCTATATGGGTTGTTAGGTGTGTCTCCATTCCATTACACAGTTACCGGGTTCAGGAAGTTGTCTCAGGCCTCTCCCTGCCTGTAGAAGCCGCGATTCCCTAGGGAATGTTTTGGCGGGCGGTGCCCACTCCCTGACGGCAGATGGAGCATGTAAAATATGGCCCTGTGTGTTGCGTGCGTGTGAATGGGCTGGGAACTAACGCCACAAAATGCTTGCCATTGCTTCTTTCCAAGGGTGTCCAAGTACTGTCCAAGTGGTTGTGTTAGCCCAAAAAGAACCACAAGTGGTTTTAATGAACCCGTATGTTGTAGCACTTATATTCAAATCCTCGCTTGACATCAGATCTGTAACTTCCCTTCCTCTCAACTCCTGTGAGCACCTATCCATTAAAATTCAAACCACTCCTAAAAACACCATTTCCCTGTATCTAATATACAGACCTCCTGGTCCCATAGGTTCCTTTGAGGAAGATATAACCTCCCTCATAGCGGAAAAATCTAAACCTTTATCTCAAAACATCATCCTAGGTGACTTTAACTTAGGTTACAACGATCCTCACGACTCGCCAGCATCCTCCATTGCCAATGCCCTTTGCGAGCAGAACTACATTCAATTTAACTCCCTACACACACATCAGAAAGGCAGAACCCTGGACTGGCTCGCTGCCCACAACTGCAACATTATCTGCAACGACCCCCCCAACCACTCATTTGGACCGATCACCTGCTACGTTCATTCGACATCAGCACCAATAACCCACTCCACATACAGTGCCCACCTGCACCAGCATGTCTGACGAGAAATAAGCGGAATATCACTGCTGAAGCCCTTATCCCACTGGTTCTACCCACCCTAAACATGATACCGAATTCATCGGACCCTAACTTGTTAGTAGACATCTACAATAACGCCATGACCAAAGCTATCGACCTTGTTGCCCCTCTCAAACTACGCAAAGGTAAACCCAAAGCTCACCTCAATGCCTGGTACACACCTGAACTTAAAATATTAAGAAATAAAAAGTCCAAATTGGAAGCCCTCTGGAAAATGAACCCTACAGAGGAACACAAAACCAATCTTACCAATGCATCCTCCCATTACAAAAAGGAAATAATTCGCAAAAAAAAGGAAACTTACAACACAAGAATAAGTAATGCTAGTTCCAGTACCAAAGAATTATTCTCCATCCTGAAAGAGTTAGAAAATCCTAATCCACCCACGGACACATCCGTGAAGGACCAACGCTGGTGCACTAGCATCCAAGATGCCCTGGCGAATAAAATCACTGGACTCCAAACTAAAATTGAAAATAAAAGACTACAATTGTCCAACAGTAGCCCCACACCTAGCCCCCCTAACCTTAGCCTAACCATTACACCTAATGCTAACCATGGCTTCACCTTCAAAAAAGTAACCGTATTAGAAGTGCAAAAAATCATAACCTCCCTGTTAGGGAGAATTCTCTGTTTAGGCTGAATTTCCTAACCTAGTGAGTCCCCCAGCAGCTTTGCTGGATTTCTGGAGTTTGTTTTTTCCATCCTGCCAAGAGTGAGACTCTTTTCTCCCACTCTTGGACATGTATGTGTGTATAATTCCTTTGAAATGTCAATGTGTTCGATGGGCTATGGGGTCTTTTACTCCATAGGGTCTCAAAATGTTTTTCTATGTGTGTTACACCGCACCTTACGTGCCGTAACACGGGGGCACCCTAGCGGGTCCCCCACCATAGACTCCATACCCGGGGACTGACTACTGTCTCCCCGGGCATGTAAAGTCACCATTGGCTTTACTAGACCTAAATTTACTAACAGAACTAGTACCAACCATCTTATTGTGGACGTACTAGTAGGGGTAATTCGATTACTCCTGGATCTGTTACTCGAGGGGGCACTGTCCCGTCCCCCCTCGTCGAGTTTTGGCTGGTGGCAGTGGAAACTACTTGTTATGTTCGATCCCGAACATAACCCTATGGGATTCATCCCATTGTTGGAGATTGACCCTTTTTCTCGTTAATCTCTAACGTACCACCGATCTACTTGTCTTAAATAAGTTTATCGAGTGGTATTTTCTGCCAGAACTCGGTTTGTAAAATGGCGTCTGTGTTCGTCTCTGTGACTCCTAAACCAAAGGATGAGCCCTTTGTTCCACTTTTGGCGGGCCTCTGTACAGAGACCCTCCAAAGTGGTGCCATTCTGTCTGGGTTACCACAGGCGTGTGGGAGGGGGTTTAGGCACCCTGGACCGAGTTGCCTTGCCAACTCCGGTCGCACTCTGGAGTGATTGGCCCAGGTGGTGAGCCTTCCCGCTCACCACTTAGCATGTGTTGATTGACAGCTAGGCTGAATGAATGGGGGTTTTCTGCATAAAAGCAGGGCTTTTGGGACTGGATCTTCAGAAGTCGCCACAGGACCTAAGAATCCGACGAGGGTAACACGGAGCCGATCTGCACGACGACACCTACGGTGGAGCCCTGCGGAACCGACTCACCACTTCCCGACGACAGAGGAGATCTCCCTGCCGGAGAGTCTCTTCCCCTGACTGGTGGGAACAACCAGTCCCCTTTGCTTTTTATACGCCTCAGGACGCGGTGGTCGAATTGCCCGTGCAGAAGCACCCCGGCAACCGGATAGCCACTACCCCTGTACCGCGACCAAAAGGTGGTGCCTTGTGACGGAGCACTCCGCGGCTGGTCTCTTCCCTGGTGGTGCACCGGACATTACTTTCCTTCGACGACGAGATCATCTCTACTCTTGGCCAAGACCCGACGTGCATTCACCACCAGGAACAACTGCCCCCGCCGGAGCTGCCCTCCACAACCAGGTACCGTGTCCGCCTGGCTTCCCGTTCGCTCGGTTCGAGTGAGGTGTCTTAATCCTCTCCGTTCCGTTGGGTCGCCTCCAAGCTTTTCTCATTCATTGTTCTGAACTGGTTCAATCCACCGATAACAATTTGCAATATAGACTCGAATGCATCTCCTCTAGAGACTTTTTGGGACATCGCGCCTTGCCTCTCTCCGAGTGGGCCTGGCCTCTGAACTTTACGATCTATTGTGATTCTTGCCTTCCTGCCTTGCATTTTATCCGATAGGAACGAACTGTGTTGATTTCGTAACCTGCCTATCTTTTTCTCTCCCGCCCTAACTAATATTCGAGTGTCATCTAGGTTGAGGTATACACCTCTGTCTGAAAATAAGTGGTACCAGTAGAACCTAGAGTTGTCGATATCGCTAGGGGGATTGATTATCTATTTCGTAGAGTAATTGTGTTTGATTTGTTTGCCGTGATTTGCTTTAGTGTTTTCCATAGATGTTGTGTTATAAATAAATAACTTACTATCTTTACACTGAGCCTCGTTGCGTGTTTGCTTGTCTTGCTGTGAAGAATTGCCCTATTTTGTATACTCCACATACTGACCAACTTTTCTTGAGAGAAGTCTGACTGCTCAGCCACAGCTACCAAGTGAATCTGTGTGGTACAGACTGCTACCAAGTGGGTTCACCGCCAACGCCTGTAGTCCTAAATCTTTTGCAGTGGTCCCAGAGGGAACTGCACAGGTTTCCGCCTAACACTGGTGTACAGCGGTGGTATTTGTATCGAGTATACAGTTTAGAGTGCTTTTCGACACTGTAGGATAACTAACCACAAAACTTTGCACAAAAAGCAACTTTCAAAAAACATGTCTACGATGGAAACTTACAGTCAAGAGTCTTTGTCAGTTGAAAATACTGAGAGTTTGCGAGCTCTCGGTAGGCAAGCGAATCTTCCTGTAAGAGGCAAGAAGTTAGAACTAATTGAGAGATTGCTGGCGAACCAAAGTCTGGGTACTGGTTCAGAGGAACCAATCTCTCCAGCAACTGTAGAAAACAGTAATGGTGTTGATCTGAATCGTGATTCTGATGATAGCGATGAAGAGGCTGACGAGGACGGAGAGGCGAACGAAACTGTCTCCCCCGCTCCTCTACCTGCCTTACCAGCTGTGCCTACGGGGCCCATACCAGGTCCCACAAGTAACCCTGCTTATTTTGAACTAGAAAAAATGAAGCTCGAACTAGAATATAAACGGTTCTTGGCTCAATCTGAACGAAACCAAGAGCTCGAGTTCAGACGGATGAATGCCCAGGCTGAGCAGAAGCAAGCTGAGTTGAGACTCAGAGAAATAGAACTTAATCACGAGTTAGAAATGAAAAAGTTGTCTATGGAAAATGCTTCTCTCTCCTCTGGTTGCTCTAGGAGCTCCAGTCCCAAAAGACCCCGGATGCCGAAGGAATTAGTGGGTATGTATGAACCGAGATTGGATGTGTTGGATTGGTTGAAACTGTTTGAATACAATCATGGGCTCCAGGACATCACCGGGAATGTGTTGCTTCCTTGGTTGTTCTCTAGGCTCCCTCCTGTTGCGACTGATGTGGTAATGGAGTTGGGGGAGGCGGATAAGACGGATTACGAAAGTGTGAAACTAGCTTTGATAGCTAGATTCGGGAAGACCCCTTCCCAGTATCTTAAGAGGTTTAGAACCCTCAAAAAGCATGATGGTTCCCCTTGGGCTACCTGGGTGAGTGAAGGGTTCAAAAACTTAGAGGGATGGAGTAAGGGTTACAAACACTTATGAGGGTATGAGAAATCTTTTTATGTTGGAGTCTATTTATGATGCCTGTTCTCCTGAGCTCAGACAGCACTTGGCTGATTCGAAGGAATTGGATTCCGGGGCACTAGCTAAGGCTGCTGACTTGTGGGTTGCCAACAGGGCTACTCATAAGGATTCTGGGGCAACTCAGAAAAAGGACGAGGGAAAAGAGCCTAAAAAAGACTCAAAAGAGAATTCGAATAACTCACATTCCAAAGAGGGCCCCAAACAAAACCAGAAGGGTAAGCCACCGGGAAAACCAGAGCAGAATAGTGTGTCTTCTGGTGCCAAACCGGAAGGAGGTCAGAACAAGCCACCATTCCAGAAAGCATTTGGTAAATGCTTTGTTTGTGGCTCGACTGACCACGTGAAAGGAGATCCCAGATGTAAGGGTAAACCTTCAGGGGTCCAGCTTGTCTCCTTAGCCTTCGCTCCAGAGGAGGAAGTCCAAATGGCAAGTGGAAACTTTCTACTGCTAGGTGACGAACCCATTGGAGTCTCAGCCAGCGTTTCTTTAGTATCTCTGGGGTTGTGGGAACAACAGAATTTAGATGTCTATAATTCTATCCCCGATAATACTAAAGAGTATTATAAGGACAGTGTCCAGGTGAATGGTCAGGAGACTCCTGCCATTAGGGACACTGGGGCCAGCATAACTGTGGTGGATAAATCGTTTTTTCAGGCTGGGGATGTTGCTAAGGCACCCAAACGCCTCACCAGGTTAGCTGGAGGGCCTGTGCAGATGCTTCCCCAATTACCAGTTCTCATCCAGTGTAACGACATGACTGTGAAGATCCCTGTCAGCATACAGAGTGAGGTACCAGGACGCGTACTGTTGGGTAACGATTTGAAAACTCTCGGAGTTGTATCGCATACTCCCAGACCTCCTAGTAAACGGTTACAGCAGCTAACCAGACCCGCAAGAGAGAGGACCATGCGCGGAACTCTCCAGGAGATGATGAAGAAAGATATCACTCCTGCTCCACTGGAATTGTCGGCCGCTGTCTCCAAGAAATCAGAAGCGAAAGGGAAACCTAAGACTTCTATCCCGAAACCAGCAGCCAGCATTTCAGTGCAGCCGACACGGACTTCCCCGCGGTTGTCCAACGTCACACCCGTAACTCCACCTCCAGCCGAGGCTGAGAGGGAGGTACAACCCTGTGTGGTAGAATTAGACTCTGAGGAAGAGCTAGTGGAAGGCCAGGAACTCATTGGAGATCTGGATCCTGTTGACCATCCTGAGCTGCAGTCTTTACTGGCAGAAGGTGGACCCAGCAGGGCAGACTTCAGTAAGGGACAGAGAGAATGTCCAACTCTGGAAGGTCTTCGCCACCAGGCAGAAGCTCAGGCTGAAGGGCAAGAGCCTGGGAAATACAGGTTGCACTGGGAAGAGGGCCTCTTCTACAGTGAACCGACCGAGTCTGCACCTGGAGACTACAAACGACTTGTAGTACCCCAAGAGAACAGACCACAGTTCTTGCAGTTAGCCCACGAGATTCCTTTGGCTGGTCACTTGAGTTTCAAGAAGACTAAGGAAAGGCTCTCGCTCTACTTCTATTGGCCAAAGATGGGGGCCGAAGTAGAAAAACACTGCAGGAGCTGCCACCCCTGCCAGATTTCTGGTAAGGTTGGATCCAAGAATGTGGCACCGTTAGTGCCTCTCCCGGTTGTGGGAGTCCCATTTGAGAGAGTAGGGATTGACATCGTTGGTCCCCTTGATCCTCCAACCTCCTCAGGCAACAGGTTTATACTTGTTGTAGTAGACCATGCTACTAGGTATCCTGAGGCAATTCCTATGAGGACTGTTACAGCTCCGGCTGTGGCTAAGGCCCTCCTTGGTATTTTTACTAAGGTCGGGTTTCCTAAGGAAGTAATCTCTGACAGGGGGTCAAACTTTATGTCCCACTACATGAAAGCCATGTGGAAGACCTGCGGAGTAACTTACAAGTTCTCAACGGCTTACCACCCACAAACCAATGGGTTGGTAGAACGGTTCAACCGAACCATGAAGAGCATGATAGGTGCTTTAGAGGAACCCCTTAAGCGTAAGTGGGACCTTCTACTGCCAGGCCTTCTCTTTGCTTATAGAGAAGTCCCTCAGGAGGGAGTAGGTTACTCTCCCTTCGAACTACTCTATAGGCATCCCGTCAGAGGTCCATTGGCCCTGATTAAGGAGGGGTTGGAGAGTGCTCCTTCCCCCAAGCCAGTCAGAGTGACTGACTACGTGATAGGTCTCCGGAGGAGAATGTCGCACATGATGACGGAAGCAAGCGATAACTTGAAAGCTGGACAAGCATTGGTCAAGCACTGGCACGATCAAAAGGCTAACATGGTTGAGTTTGCTCAAGACCAGCTCGTTCTCGTTATGATCCCAACAAGGCAGAGGGCCTTGCAAGATAAGTGGATAGGACCCTTCCGAGTAGTGGGTAAACTCGGAGAGGTTAACTATCTGGTGGACTTGGGCAAACCCAAGGAGGCTCCGACAGTCTTTCACACCAACCGACTTAAAGCGTATGTCTCATGACCTGATGTAGGAGCGTTGCTTCTAGCGTCATCAGAGGAAGAAGAAGAGAGTGAAGCTCTTCCGGATCTCCTCAGAGGCTTACCTGTAGATGAAAAAATTGAAGGAGTGAATCTCTCCTCCAATCTGACACCCAAGCAACAAGAAGAGTGCAAATCTATGTTGAATCAGTTTGCCTCTCTGTTCTTGCTTTCACCAGGCTTGACCCCTTGGGGCCAGCACGACATACTCACTGGTGACTGTCTGCCAGTCAAAAGCAGAGGATACCGCATGTCAGAACACGTACGAACCCACATCAAAGGTGAGGTCAGCAAGATGCTTGATCTCGGGGTAATAGAGCCCTCTACTAGTCCATGGTCTAGCCCAGTTGTGTTAGTACCAAAGGCTGAATCTAAAGAGCTTAGATTCTGCGTGGACTATAAAGCTCTTAATGCAGTCACCACGACTGATGCCCACCCTTTGCAAAAAACAGATGAGTTGGTGGATAAACTTGGCGCCGCCAAGTTCCTCAGCACATTTGACTTGACGTCAGGCTATTGGCAAATAGCCCTGACAGACCATGCCAAGGAGAAAACTGCATTTTCTACCCCCGTTGGCTTATACCAGTTTAAGGTAATGCCTTTCGGACTGAAGAATGCACCTGCTACGTTTCAACGGATGATAAACCAGGTTCGGAATGGGATGGAGGACTTCTGCATGGCATACTTGGATGACATCGCAGTGTTCAGCAATTCCTGGGAAGAACATGTAACCCACCTGAGAGATGTTTTGCAGGCTCTTGGACGAGCCAATCTGACCATAAAGGCGAGTAAATGCCAAATTGGACAGAGTAAGGTAGTCTATCTTGGGCATGAGGTAGGCGGTGGAGAAATAAGGCCTTTGCTCAGTAAGATTGAAGCTGTGCAAAATTGGACAACACCGACTACTCAAACCCAGGTGAGAGCCTTCCTAGGCCTCACCGGGTATTACAGGAACTTCATAGAGAACTATGGGACCATAGCTTCTCCACTGAATGTCATCTCCTCGCCCAAATTTCCTAAAAAGGTTAAATGGAACGAGCAGTGCAATCAGGCTTTTGAAAACCTGAAAAAGGCTCTTTGCCAAGCCCCAGTACTCAGAGCTCCTGATTACGGCCAACACTTCATTGTGCAGACAGACGCTTCCAATGTAGGGATAGGTGCCGTACTCAGTCAACTGGATGGGAAAGGTAGGGAGCACCCCGTTTGCTTCATCAGCCGCAAGCTGAAGGATCCTGAAACAAGGTGGGCAACAATCGAAAGAGAGTGCTTTGCTATCGTGTGGGCTCTGAAGAAGTTTAGGCTGTACTTGTATGGTTCTACTTTCGTCATTCAGACTAACCACCAACCCTTGAGATGGTTAATGCAAATGAAAGGGGAAAACCCAAAACTATTGAGATGGTCGATCTGCCTGCAAGGGTTTGATTTCACCATTGAGCACAGGTCAGGGTGTCACCAACAAAATGCTGATGGTCTCTCTAGGATGTATGTCATCGACTAGAGGTATGAGATTCATCCAGGAGTGGATTAAATCCTCCTGTCCCTTAGTCTGGGGGGGCGAGTGTTAGGGGGAATTCTCTGTTTAGGCTGAATTTCCTAACCTAGTGAGTCCCCCAGCAGCTTTGCTGGATTTCTGGAGTTTGTTTTTTCCATCCTGCCAAGAGTGAGACTCTTTTCTCCCACTCTTGGACATGTATGTGTGTATAATTCCTTTGAAATATCAATGTGTTTGATGGGCTATGGGGTCTTTTACTCCATAGGGTCTCATATGTTTTTCTATGTGTGTTACACCGCACCCTACGTGCCGTAACATGGGGCCGCCCTAGCGGGTCCCCCACCATAGACTCCATACCCGGGGACTGACTACTGTCTCCCCGGGCATGTAAAGTCACCATTGGCTTTACTAGACCTAAATTTACTAACAGAACTAGTACCAACCATCTTATTGTGGACGTACTAGTAGGGGTAATTCGATTACTCCTGGATCTGTTACTCGAGGGGGCACTGTCCCGTCCCCCCTCGTCGAGTTTTGGCTGGTGGCAGTGGAAACTACTTTTTATGTTCGATCCCGAACATAACCCTATGGGATTCATCCCATTGTTGGAGATTGACCCTTTTTCTCGTTAATCTCTAACGTACCACCGATCTACTTGTCTTAAATAAGTTTATCGAGTGGTATTTTCTGCCAGAACTCGGTTTGTAAAATGGCGTCTGTGTTCGTCTCTGTGACTCCTAAACCAAAGGTTGAGCCCTTTGTTCCACTTTTGGCGGGCCTCTGTACAGAGACCCTCCAAAGTGGTGCCATTCTGTCTGGGTTACCACAGGGGTGTGGGAGGGGGTTTAGGCACCCTGGACCGAGTTGCCTTGCCAACTCCGGTTGCACTCTGGAGTGATTGGCCCAGGTGGTGAGCCTTCCCGCTCACCACTTAGCATGTGTTGATTGACAGCTAGGCTGAATGAATGGGGGTTTTCTGCATAAAAGCAGGGCTTTTTGGACTGGATCTTCAGAAGTCGCCACAGGACCTAAGAATCCGACGAGGGTAACGCTGAGCCGACCTGCACGACGACACCTACGGTGGAGCCCTGCGGAACCGACTCACCACTTCCCGACGACAGAGGAGATCTCCCTGCCGGAGAGTCTCTTCCCCTGACTGGTGGGAACAACCAGTCCCCTTTGCTTTTTATACGCCTCAGGACGCGGTGGTCGAATTGCCCGTGCAGAAGCACCCCGGCAACCGGATAGCCACTACCCCTGTACCGCGACCAAAAGGTGGTGCCTTGTGACGGAGCACTCCGCGGCTGGTCTCTTCCCTGGTGGTGCACTGGACTTTACTTTCCTTCGACGACGAGATCATCTCTACTCTTGGCCAAGACCCGACGTGCCTCCACCACCAGGAACAACTGCCCCCGCCGGAGCTGCCCTCCACAACAAGGTACCATGTCCGCCTGGCTTCCCGTTCGCTCGGTTCGAGTGAGGTGTCTTAATCCTCTCCGTTCTGTTGGGTCGCCTCCAAGCTTTTCTCATTCATTGTTCTGAACTGGTTCAATCCACCGATAACAATTTGCAATATAGACTCGAATGCATCTCCTCTAGAGACTTTTTGGGACATCGCGCCTTGCCTCTCTCCGAGTGGGCCTGGCCTCTGAACTTTACGATCTATTGTGATTCTTGCCTTCCTGCCTTGCATTTTATCCGATAGGAACGAACTGTGTTGATTTCGTAACCTGCCTATCTTTTTCTCTCCCGCCCTAACTAATATTCGAGTGTCATCTAGGTTGAGGTATACACCTCTGTCTGAAAATAAGTGGTACCAGTAGAACCTAGAGTTGTCGATATCGCTAGGGGGATTGATTATCTATTTCGTAGAGTAATTGTGTTTGATTTGTTTGCCGTGATTTGCTTTAGTGTTTTCCATAGATGTTGTGTTATAAATAAATAACTTACTATCTTTACACTGAGCCTCGTTGCGTGTTTGCTTGTCTTGCTGTGAAGAATTGCCCTATTTTGTATACTCCACATACTGACCAACTTTTCTTGAGAGAAGTCTGACTGCTCAGCCACAGCTACCAAGTGAATCTGTGTGGTACAGACTGCTACCAAGTGGGTTCACCGCCAACGCCTGTAGTCCTAAATCTTTTGCAGTGGTCCCAGAGGGAACTGCTCAGGTTTCCGCCTAACACTCCCTCAAACCATCAAACTGTAAAGGGGATAGTTGCCCTGCACAGATTATAAAGGATGCAGCCAGAGACCTCGCCCCCTTCATTTCCAAGCTCATAAACGTGTCATTCTCTACTACCTCGGTACCCGACAATCTGAAACAGTCATGGGTCCTCCCGCTTCTAAAAAAGCAAACCCTGGACCCAGCCATCCCTACAAATTACAGGCCCATCACAACCGTCCCCTTCTTGTTAAAAATCCTTGACAGAGTGGCCTATTTACAAATTCAGCATTACCTAGAGGCCAACCAACTACTTGGATTACGCCAGTCTGGCTTCCGGCCACAGCATGGAACAGAAACAGCCCTTGTTGATCTTAAAAGTCAGATTGACGAAATCAAAGATAAGGGCAAGGCTGCTATATTACTCCTTCTAGATCTCTCAGCAGCCTTCGACCTGGTTGACCACAAGATACTCTGCAACCACCTCTCGTCTGCCGCCCACTTCTCTCCATCGGCTGTCTCGTGGATCCAGTCCTTCCTGGCCAACAGAACCATGAGAGTCTTCTCTCCAGTGGCAGCAGCAGACCCCATCCCTATCACCTGCGGTGTCCCACAAGGCTCATGTGTTTCACCGACCCTATACAACATCTTTACAAAGCCTCTCTTTGACAAACTGGACCATCTGGGTGTCACCTACACAAACTACGCGGATGACACCCAGATACTCCTCACTATCTCGGGCAACTACATTACCGATGTAGCTAGGATCAACTAAATCTTCTCTGTCATTCAGGCATGGATGGCCACACATGGCCTCTGCCTGAATGACGAGAAGACTGAACTGCTCATTGTTGGTGCACCAAATAACCTACAAAAACTCAGTCCCAACTATTCCAATATCATAATTGATGGCAATACTATCCCGATCGCCAAAAGTGTGAAAACACTCGGTTTCTACCTTGACGCTAACAGAAACCTTACTAGACAAGTCAATTTGATCGCCTCAGCCACTGCCTACACAGGAAAACTAATCAGAGCCTACAGACCATTTCTTTCCCCTAACAGCTGCCTCACGCTAGCTAGAGCTCTTATACAATCCAAGTTAGACTACTGCAACAGCCTCCAAGTCCTTCAAAATAATGCGCTACGAGCAGCGCTAAACATTCCTAGGCGTGAGCACATCTCAGCTACCAGAACCACATGCAAATGGCTTACTATCCAACATAAAATCGATCTAAAATCCCTCTGCCTCACCTACAAAGCTCTCAACCACTTAGCCCCCCCTTACCTTACTAACAAACTCACCATGAGAACCTCCATCAGAACCACAAGATCGTCCAATACCCTATGTCTCACAGTACCCAGATTTACTTCCAAAAGAGCCGGTGGCTCAAGCTTCACTGTCCTCGCCTCCCAACTCTGGAACTCCTTGCCACTGAATATCAAGGAGTCCAAATCCTTCCAGTTGTTCGGGAAACAAGCCATTGGGTGGCTCCTGTCAAAAAGCCAACCTTAAGTCTGAATCAGTTCAAACTGCATACAAACTGCACATGTCTCTTTTGTTATTTCTGCTTGCTATTACTCCCATTTCTGTATACTCTGTATATACCTGCCACCTTACGATTATTGTTCTCATTGTATATTCTGTATATACTTGCTACCTTATGATTATTGTTTCCATTGTACTGTACCTGTAACCTGTACCTGTAACCTGTACCAAGCGCCCACATACTCCTGGGTCCGGAGCGCTATAGAAATAAATAAACATAAACATAAACACCTGTGCAGTGTTGCTATGGCAACTGGGAGCTCTGGGATTCTGCAACAAGAGGAGCCTGCGTATGACCGCATGACCAGGGCAATCAAACGGCATTAGACCAGAGAGCATGGCACAGTAAAGAGTAGGTTTAGCTGCCCACCCCCTTGAATGTTGCATGTAAAGTAAGAGTCAGTGGCAGTGGGTCGAAGAAGAAGACTAGAGTAATTTGGGTTAAACCCAGGAAGTGTGAAATGGCTTGAGGGGGAATGGTGCCAGTAACAGCGCAGAGATCATATAGCCCAAGAGCTTGGTGATGGGAAAGCGAACAGTTTAGGCAGAGTGTGAGGGGAGGGGGCAGGGGAGAGAATAAGTTCTGTATGCAAGGAATGAAGAGGAGTTGGGAGCCACGATTATGTAATTGGAGGGGACAAACGGAATAAACGGTCACAGAGGGAATGGAACTAACATTGGAGAAAGCCATCCGTGAGAGGATAATCCTGGGCAACAAACAGCTCATAATGCCCAATCTTTCTGAAAAGGGTCCTAAAATATATGTGTACCCATGCCGATCCCACTCTATGTACTAGCTTGTATTTCTGTTTGTTTTGTTCAACTGAGGCAGAAAATGGTGGCATAATACAGCATGACTAGCCAGTGTCTCCCAACCAGTATGGCCCACCACCTGCATTAAGGAGAAAATGCAGTGAGGGCTTTTGCAGGTGCCACACAGAGCTCTTTATTGCCAGTATGGCCTTTCAAAGCATGCTTTATCACCACTATCATCCAATTTATTTGAGGCAAACAGATGCAAGCTGGAAGTGCAAACTTGTTCTTCAAAACAAAAACAACTACAAAAAGGTGGCGGTCTTGGAGAACCAATGGAAGCTTTATAAGTATCCCCCTTTCCGTTTCAATGGCAGTCACAGTGCTTGAGTTAATGTGGGTCAGAAGCAAGGGTGGAGTAAGCAAGCAGACGTATGCATTTTTATTCTTTTATTTCCATTAATTCCAGATCTAGAAGGAAATTGAAAAACGGGTGAAAGCAGGGGTGATGGATAGTGAGCAAATGAAGAAAGTGAGCTAGTTAAAATGGATAAAGCCCATGTCCAACTGGGGGCTCAGTGATCTAATCTGCACTGTGCTGCTTCGTCCAGCTGTCCTTTGCGCGTTTGCACGTTCTATTTTCTGAGCCTGTTTCTTTCTTCTGGCCTGAAAGAGACACCACAGGAATCAATGGGCCATGACTATCACTGGGATTGGAGCCATCCCTGTAAAAAGCAGACTTTCTACCTTCTGGGCACACTATAGTTTTCCAGATGTGCAACTTACACCTTCATAGAAAAAAAAGTCCTTTCCAAACTCAAAAATGCTGCTTAAACTTGCATTCACTAGTTTTCTTTGAAATGTGTTTCTTTTTTTTAATCAGAAAACCACACAAATACCCTGTAATTTGTGTGCCCCTTCCTTTGTGTTTTAACACAGGTTATATTTTTAAGGCTGTTCTATGCTTATCAAGCTGCTTAATCACCTGTAAATGCTTCTGTTGCGCTGACAGCAGTTATTAGGAAATTAAACGGTGGGTTCATGGGCGCCACCTTTTGATTTTTCACTACAAGTGCAGAAATACCCCCACCTATGCCCTGAATATAAGCAAATGACCAGCCCAGGCCATCCCCAGGCCAAATACATTTTATAGCACTTGTTTCTTATAAGGAATTGCAAAATACATACGATTACCAGCCAGTTTTTAATATGACATCTCAGCAACGGTCTTTCAACCTGCTGAGCTACCCTGGTAGCCTTCGCCTGTAAAGCGTGTCTATGGATCCCTTAATGTACTAAAAATCACTGCATTACCAACAGTATTTGCAATTTATTAATGTACAGTGTGGAGTTAGGAATGAAGCAGCATCAAAGAAATTGCATCATTTTTAAACTATTATTTTGAACATTTCCTTTGAGCGGAGTTCCACTGCCAGCTCGTACGCTCAGAACTTCACCCCCTCCTCCAAACTCTGCCCCCTGCCCTGTGCGATCTCCGTTTACATCTTTTCCATTTCCACCACTATGCACAGGAAGATATTGGAGAACAATAGTTGTGAACACATTTATTTTTTGCTTATTTTCAATGTTTTAAATGTCTGAGAATTTCTGATTGCACAGACATCAGCTGAGCAATCTGGCATGTATCCTGCTGCTGGACTCTCCGCATTGAGGGCAGTGATGGACTTGGAACCAAAAGAGGCCCTGGAAATAATTTTCAAAGTGGCCCCATGTTAAACATTTTAAGCAAGCCCAAACCTTTTCCTATGGGAGAATGTGAAAATTAAATACAAAAGAGGCCCAGGCTGCAGAGGCCCACCAGGAAATCTCCACAGTACCCTGTAGGCCAGTCCAGCCCTGATTGAGGGATGATATACAAGCAAGGCATGAACTGATATGTGCTGCTGGGGGACCAGATGAATAGATAACAACACAAAGGCATTCCTGCTTATTTTTCACTGATTTGGGCATCTGAACATTTATGATTTTGCTGGGATCGGGTGGGAATTCTAGTGTGTGTCCTATTTGACGTTTTGCCAAGGCTGTTATCCTGTGCACTTGGTGATATTTATTCCGCCACATTGTTTGTCACAGTCCCGGTCACATCTGAGGTGACAGTATTTGCATTATTTTCCTTTGTGTCCTATTAAGGAACCAAGATCTTAGGAGTTTATGAATTGTCATGTGTCATGTCTTCCTGTATGCAATGGTGCCTTGGCATATAGCGCCAGTGGTTAGTAGCCACAGCAGAAAATGGCGACCCTTGTTGGCATTTCCTATTGTACCATTGGACCATCACAGCGAGTGCCTCGCTGGATTGCGGTATGGTGCTTGGGATATATGGGTTGACTTTCTTCAAGGTATTTCTGGGCACTCGCCTTGCAGTTCGCGGTAGGCTATGCATGGA
The DNA here is from genome assembly GCF_040938575.1 of Ambystoma mexicanum. NCBI lineage: Eukaryota > Metazoa > Chordata > Amphibia > Caudata > Ambystomatidae > Ambystoma > Ambystoma mexicanum. Next base: position 1,357,764,439 of record NC_090932.1, on the reverse strand, counting down.
GTTTTGAAATGTATCCTGCATTTGACTGAAAGCATGAGAAAAGTGCGGTGTCGCAGGGTAATGTTTTCCCATCTTTTCAATCTTAGCAGTTTATGGCTGCTGAAGTGTGTGCTCTCTGGAGGCGGTTCAAAACGTAGTCTGGGAGGCCGATGGAGAGGCTGTTGCTGTGTTCGCATCATGATTGTACAAATGGCACAATTGCGAGGGTCCTGTGTGGAAAAGACAAATATAACATGATTCAACGCATAGATTAAAAGTGGAAGAAGCAGTTTCTGACCAGTGCTTTAATCCAATGTTGTTGACCGTTTTGCTACAGCCAAGGGATTGTGATGGAGTGTATTCCTTTGTTGAGTAAATCAGTATTCCAGTTTTCTCTGGGTTAAGTTGTTCTGTTGGAGATAAGCTTCTGGCTACATCCGGATGGCTATTTGTTGAGTCTGTCTTTAGTTTGCAGACCATTTGGATGTCCTCTGTATAGTTGCAGTAGGTAAGTCCTTGTTTGCTAATGATGTCCATGAATGGTGCCTTGTCTTTTTTAGAGGTGGGATGAGAGCCTGGAACTGTGTTAAATGAAGCATGTTATGAGTATTATTTATTTTTATTATTATTATTATTATTATTATTACATGGGTATTTATTGAGCACTGTGATGAATCCTGCGGATCCCTCACTAAACCCCTGCCCAAAGTCTCCTCCCAGGTGGCCAGGGAATGTCAGACGCTCCCTTATCCTGACTTTGGGGGTGGTGTGCTACGGGAGTATCACCTGGGAGGAGACATGGGTGGTGAGGAGGTCCCTTTTATCTTTAAAAGGTAAGAACATTTTAAAGATACCAAGACAGGTAATGGCGTATTGTCGGTATGATGTGTCTGAACCCCCATATTAAGTCAGTTGAAGTGGGTGAAGCTGGAATGATATCTTTAAATACCCCAAGGAAGGAAAGACTGTTTTGAAACTCCTAGGGTTAAAAATCCCCCTTACTCCCAAATCTATAAATAATGACTTAAACTGCCTACCTCTTCTCAAGTAAACTCTGAGTCTTTTTTAAATGCATTTAAGAAAAATAGATATGCATTTAAATATAAGAAGTTAGCAAGGAAACCTAATTTTTTGTTAAGAACTACGAGTCCCAGAATCCCCAAAGTACTGAGACGAGGAAGAGGGCTGAAGAGCAATGTTGCCGTAGTGGTCAGCCTGTTACGCCTAATAACCCACACTTGAGGGAAGCAGAGAGTCTTAAAAGGCCCCCTCAGGTGCACGCCATTAGATGGAGCTCTAGCTGTAGGGGTTGCAAGAAGTAGCAGCAGCAGAAGCAGAGCATGGTGTTGGCAATCCAGGCAGAAGAGGGGGGAAAAGAAGAGATGCCAGGACTTTAACCAAGCAGATTGCAGCTGCCTGTCCTGAGAGGGTCCTGTTTCCTCTAAATCTGAAGTGCAGCGTAAGGCATGAAAGAAGAATGCTTTTCCACATGTGAACCTAATTGCAGAGATTGCGCAAAGGGAATGTGCCAGAGGCCGTGGCTGAGAAGTATTATGCAGCCGAGGGTCATAGGAGCGAGAAGAGCTCGGTGACTGCGTGTTTGGGTCAGAGACACCCTCACAGAGGAAGAGTGAGCCCAAAAGAAGCCTGAAGCAATCCAAGTTGTGTGCAATGCGAAGGGAGCCAGACACAAGCTGGTGACCAAAGGCAGGCAACTATATCCAGTAGAATCACTTGCGTATGAGTGAAAGCTGTACTAAACCGACCGGAGATTGGCAGACAATGAAGTTGAAAAGTAGCACTAGCGTTTAACTGAACTTTATTTATTTTACTCGCGTAACAGTAAAAAGCTTTGAAAACACATTAATTCAATATTTGACCTCAGAAAACAGATGAAAGTCTGGTCACGTGTGCCGAAAAAAGATTCTAAGGTAAAGGTTCACCTAAGAATCAATCATGAAGTAGTTGAAAATAATGTTACACTAAAGTTCAGTGACTGAATATTACTAATTGTCAGTTTGGGACACAAGCATTGCATAATCCAAGAGTGGAACTAGCATTGCCTCTTCCAAGAGAGCTACAAGAATTGCCAGAGCCAAGAGTTGGACAAACATTGTTTAAAACCAAAGGAGGTTAACACTGCATACAGTTAAACTATTGTGGTTGGCAGGAAGCAAAGAGGTGAATGCAAGGCTGTAAAAAGGTGAAACTTGTTCATAGTGATTGTTCCCTAAAGTTTTTATGACTCACATTGCCAAAGCGAAGAAGAGGCAAAGTAGGTATATCTTCAAAGACAGTTTGGTTGTTGATGTGGCAGAAAGACGAGAGTGGCAAAGAGGATGCCCTTCATAAAGGTGAATGTTCAGAGGAAGAATGCCTTGCCTTTATGAAGGTGTTGAGAAACACTGAAGTGAATATCACCTTTACTGAACAGTTGCTAAAGACCACAAGGTTGCAAACTGTTAAAGTTGTGATAATACTTTTGGTTGTTAGTAGATTTCAACTTCAGAAGCACCGTTGAATGTAACACTATGGGGGCATGCGAGTAGTCCCGCATGATGAACCGTTGTAGAAGTTAACCTGAAGTGAGAGTTATTTAGGTAAAAGCCGAAGTACAGCGAAGTCATCCTGACAAAGATATTAACTGTGATTCCTAATGTTATAAAGAAATACTTGGGAAGTGATACCAAGAAGCTGTGTTTCCTTTCCTTTGCTAGAAGTTGTGTTTCTTTGAATCTGAAAAGGAACTGTATTTCTTTGACATTTATAAGTTGTGGCAAAGCATCTGGCCCTGAAACATCATTGATGCTATTTAATGAAGTGGAAAATCATTGTTCAAGGAAGAGGAGAAACCTTTTTGTTGTTTGAATATTGGTTGACAAAACTTTCTTTTGACACAGTGAAGGAGCCAAGAACTGAATGAAAACGTTTTGTGAATACGAATTTCCTGGTTTCTTTTTGTTGAACATTGGATTTGAATTTACTTTGAAACCTGAGGGGGAGCTCACCCAGGTTACGAATAAAGACAGTGAATACATTGGAAATACCATTCTTCATATTTGTTGTGAATTGCAATGTCTATATTGTGTAAGTTGTGCTTACATGTGATGGCCAGATGTCCCTTGTTAGATAGTTTACTTTACTTTTTGGTAGGCAGGGAAATCCTTGTTTGAGCCGGGATAGTGAGGTGTGTGTTAAACTTTATTATTTAATAAAATGGCACAATTTGATAAATCATTCAAAGGTTGTCTGCCCCACATTTCTGACCTGCCACAGCATGGACCTAGTTTCAAGCAGCATCAGAGTGCTTTACAATTGTGGGGGGGCAATGAGGGGAGAACATGGTGAGTGGAGTAGAGAAACAAGGGAGTCGTTAGATAACAAGAGGGGAGGGGGAAGGTTGGCAATTTGTCAGCAAGGGATCTACAAGCAGCCAGTGGTGGACTGTAAGTGATTTCAATCAGGCACACACCGAAGTCAATGCCTAGCGTGTAAGGCACAACTGAAATCCTTATTTATTGTTGTCTAAAAGTTATTTTATTCTGAACGATGTACCACTCATATCACGCCCCTCTCTTGGAAACTCCCCCCACCCCCCGGTCACACTGAACCAGGAATCAGGCTGGTTTGCAAAGTTAAAAGATTTATTTATGTATTCCCAATTCAATCACACTATGTTTTAATGGGTACACAATGATCACCAATGGGGTGATGAAACACTAAAGAATCTCTTTAATACACAAGAAGTAATAGTGAGAAAAACAATTCAGAACAGAAATACTACTTTTGTGTGTGTGTTCAGATCAAATAGCAGTGTGGTTACTAGTTCCCCCCTGCACACCCCTCATCCCCCCAATAAGCAATGTAAAGAGATAGGAGGAGAGAGAGCAGCTATTCAGGAATGGCAGAATTCAAACAAAATGTCAATCCCAATTTCCCCCCAGCAACACAAGAGAAAAACAGAATTGATTGGCAAGGGTCAGAATGGTTTTAAAGTTATCTTTAGAATGCATTGGGTAAAAACACCAAATATGGTTTAAATTGCTGAAATGGTTTAAATTCTTATGGGAGCCGCTTTGGATAGTTACAGACAAACACTAGCAATGATTTGATACTAAGAAAAAATGGGAAATATTAAAACTGAGGTCGGGAGCAATCAAAAGCTGTTTTACACATGTAATACATTGCCAAAAATGAAATTTGCGGCATACTTTTCAGGGAGAACCGTATGGGATTCGGTTTTTGATGCGAATTAAAGCTGTGGATGGTAGCTACAAGCAGACGTTGAAATGAAAAACTGAGGAAGTTATGGACGTTTTAGTGGAGGTCGTTTTTTCGAGATCGGTGCAAGAATGGGAAAACGGGAATGTGCTTTTAAAATGACAAGAAGGATTTCTTAAACTAGAGGATGACTATGAATAAACAAATACCACACAGGAACACAGCCACTTGATCAGGGCGACTGCCTGCAGTGGAGCTCACCAACTTCAGATGAAAAATATCAGTGCAAAGATAGTTTAAACAATAGTAGCACAGGAGGAAAATATGAGGGATAGAGAGAGTTAAGGCAATTCAAAAGTACTCCTAACAATGCAGGTTCTGAAGACAAGATAGGATGGATTTAAGATAGGAATTGGCTATGGCCAGTACATATGCAAGTGACACAGTTCTATCTATAGATACTCACTCAATATGTTTTTACACGGAACCATCAGGGATTCTGGTCAGGGATTCTGGTCAGGACAGACTGCTGGGCACACCGGAGGGGACTGGGTCTGCAATCAGCAAGGCGCTCTAGTCACCGCACGGCAGGACTGGACTGGATCTGCAATGTACTCTAGTCACAGGACAGCACAGGATGGACTGGATCTGTCCTTTTTGGTTCTGATAATTGTTTCAGCAGGCAAGCAGTACAGCACAGCCCGGCTGTATATATTTTGATGCTCCCCTTAGGTTTCTGGGGTTGATTCTGGTTCTGGAAATTGTTAAGGCCTAGCTGAAAATGGTTCAGCTATATAATGGGCCTTTCTGCTTTGCCAAGTTTCTGGAGTCTGGAGCAAGTAAGATGGATAATTTGGCTGCAGGGTGCTCCGCCAGCATCGGGATAGTGGGTAAATCTGTGTGTTTTTTTGAGTGCTGAGCTGTCTCTATTTATGCTTATGATAAAGGGGTGTGTGTGCTGGTTTATCCTAAGCTCGTCCATTGGACAGGGATTGGTCAAGGTCTCTTCTCTGCCTTGATAGGAGGAGAGAAACAGGGTGTCACCTTAATGGCGTGGGTTTATGAGGCCTAGAGTCCACCCCTAGCCTCTTGAACACAAAATCTACTTTTGGTACAATACATATTTCCACATGTGCGACCTCTATAACCATTATATATACAGATTACATATTTTGTGTAGCAGATAGTCCTCCAAACCCCGTCGCTGTAGGATCTTGCGTCTGCTTTCCACCAAATTTCACCCTTTTTATCAGGAACACATGTCCAGTTTATCAGCAAATTTATACAAGTGTGCACGTATAACATGGGCATAAGTATAACGTTTCATACTTCTATCAGAAATACCTTTTGTGTAATATCTCATTTTCGTCCGTTTCATCCCAGAACATGTCAGAGTTCTGGCGCTTTTTCACCCGTGCATCCAGAAATTACATTAATAATGCTGTTATTTCTATATTTTACACAATTTTACACAGTAAGTTATATGTATTTAAACAAAATGTTCTTTGTGAATGTTCAGCCACATATGGCTGTTTGTCTCTGCCTCCTTCTGTCTCCCTGCAGTTCAAAAGCAGTCTCCTCCCTGTTCCTGGCAGAGGACATTTTACAACCCTTCACACTGAGCCTTTCCTTCAGCTGGAGGAAGTCCGTTGTCTTCTTCCCCACTGCAGCCCAAATTCTTCCCCCCCACCCTATAATCATCACATAGGTGTGATTTCCTGGTGGAGAGAAGCTGGAAGGAGAGCTGTTATTCCAGTTTGGGTGGCTTTTAGCCATGCTTAAATTTAATGTTAATTCTGTTACATTTTTCCTTGGCTTAAAAACAAACTTGTGATTTCAAACTAGCAGCTTGATCACTTATTTCAGATTCTAAACCATGGGATTAACAATTACAACATAGGTTACTCTCAGGAACAGGCCACTTAGATTTTCAAACATTTGATTTCAGTTGATACAGGTTTTAAAGTTTATCATGCAGGCTTCTGACAGCTGTCATTGAGGCGGCCGAGGGTACTGCACCCAGATTTTGACAGATTTCCCAGGCAGGTAACTTTTGCTGTGGAGATTTCTTTGATACTTTCAGCTTTTCAGGACATTGTATGTTCACAATGATTTCTTGAACTAAGTGAATTGTAGCACCCAGCAAGAATTCTGGATGTTTGAGGGTGTCTTGTACTGGCATTCTGCAGTTTCAGGAACAAAGTAAAAAGATTTAAAGCAAGATTTTTGGATTTCCTTTGGCAGCGCATTGCTTTTCCCTCTGTCGTTCATTTTCACTTGTTGTGGAGCCCAGTGATATGCTTCTGGAGTGAGATCTCTGTTCCACCACTGACAACATGCGTGGTAGATTGGGCAGCCATCTTTTTGTGCTTTGCAGAGCGTGATTTTCAGAGGTTTTGGCGCACACAATGGTTTTGCGGCCATTTTGATGTTTCTGGCACCATCAGAACACAGGGATGCCGCATGGCAGAGCAAAAGTGGGTTAAGACATCCCACAGGACACAGTGGGGATCAGATCACCTAGTGTCAGATAGAGTGGGGAGTGGATGTGTCTGGACCCACGAGTTAGGGATGTGATGTTAGAAGGGGATTGAATACAATGGTGGCATACAGGTGGTTTCAATCATGCTGGAATGAAATGCCACTATACAACGTAATGCTCTTAGCTCCAGCCCTGTTTTAGCCATTCTTTTAATCAGACTTTTGTGGCTAATTTTATCAAAACACACTAAGATGTACAAATGAATGATGACATGTAGAACATAGGAGTCTGTATTGTTCTTCAAATTGTCCCAGATAGTCATGAGCATAGTTTTAGTTCCCTTCATTGGCCTAAATTCTGGTGGTATTGGATGTAGCATTCTATTAAAGTCCATATATTGCAGTAACTGTTGGCAGGTTAATTATTCTGTGGGTTTTTCTGGGCAAAGAGCATTGGAGGTTTTGCCAGGTCAGTGGGGTTAGCTGTCAGGTTTTGTTTGAGAGGCTTGATGTAAGCTGTCTTCATTTCTCATGGCATGATTATTAGTTCTCTGGACCCTTTAAGTAAGGATCGTAGGAATGAGGCAAATTCTTGTTGTTTCAGGATGGTTTTGTCGATGTCTGGTGGGCATCGGTCCTCTGGAGATCCTGCGTGATTGATATAACTGAGTAATGGCCTGTAAGAATCTGCCAGTAGCTACTTGTATTTCATGCCAACTGCTGCACCTCTGCCCATCCTTCACCCTGTCCTTGGAAGCAGTGCTCCATGCCAAGTCTCCACTGAAGTGCCACACCTCGACCCCCCTGACCATTCCACTGCACACCACCTTGCTTACGTGCAGGTTCTGGAAATACTTATTTCCAATCGGGGACATATGGGTAATTTCATTTTCTCGGGAAGCATGATTTAAGTCAAGCCTGGTTCCCTTAAAAACAAAATAAAAAGGTATCATGAGCACAGTAATGAAAAATACTGCTTGCATGGATGCACAGGGCTGGAATGCTGCACTTGTGCTTACCTGACTTGTTTATGTTTATGGATTTGTAGCGCGCACCCGGTACCCTGGGGCTTAAGGGCGCGAAACATAAAGAGACTACAAAGACAAACAACATGAACAATATAAGATGAGACCTGATTTTGGCGATACCCGAAGCGACACTAGCAGAATAAAAAAGTTTTTAATTTTTTCTTAGACCCATCCATTGACTCAATAGTTCTGAGATCCGGGGGCAAGGCCTTCCAGACGAATGCAGCTGCTATATTAAAGGCTCCATTCCGCACTCTGTTGGTTTTGCAGCGAGTGGTTTTAAGGACATTTGAGTTATCGGATCTTAATGATCTCAAGGTGGGTTTTCTACCAATGCATCCATTAAATAGATTGGCATATGCCCTACAATGCATTTCTGGGTGATTAATAGCAGTCTAAAGTGTACTCTGGCTTGTACAGGGAGCCAGTGCAGGCTCTGTCTTGCATCCGAGACGTGGTCTTTGCGATTTAGTCTTTTCACGACTCTCACCGCCCCATTCTGTATTACCTGAAGGCGATGGAGATCGGTTTGGGTGATGCCAGCTAAGAGACCACAACAGTAGTCTATCTTGGACCCTATGATGGCGCTTGCTAAAGTTTCAGAGTTATTTTCAGAGTTAATGGGCGAAGATGATGCAGTAGTTTGATAAAATAGGAGGAAGTAGAAGCTATGCTGCTAATTTGAGCCTTCATGGTTAGGTTTGTGTCCAGTATGACACCTAAAGTCTTAACTTTATTTAGGACCTTGATACTGCATTGATCTATGTCGAAACTGTAGTACATCAGATCAAGTTTAGCCAATTTGGCCTCAGTGTCCAAAATCAGGAGCTCCGTTTTAGCGCTGTTCAGGGCCAATCCATTAGTGCCCATACACCTTTGTATAGCAAGATAAACCTTGTTGATGCACAGTTTGTCAACCTCATGGGATCCTGTAATGGGGATAACGCACTGCCTGTCCTCTGCGTAATTTGAGAAAAGGATCCCCTCTTGTTGCACCATGTGGAAGAAGGGGACCATAAACATGTTCTAAAAGTATGGTGACGCGCACGCTCCCTGCGGGACCCCATAGAGCAGAGGCATAGGTTCTGCTTCGGCTGACTCACTTGCCACTCTCACCAATCTGTTGCTCAGGAATGTTGAGACCCAATGTATGGCTTCGGCTGAGAAATGCATGATATCCCTCAACCTGGAGGATAGGATGGAATGATCCACCAGGTCAAACGCCGCAGAGAGGTCTAACATCATAAGCAACAATGATTGGCCGCCATCCATTGCTTGCAGCAGTTGGGATTTAAGGGCTAGGAGTGCAGTCTCAGTGCCATGATTTTGGTGAAAGGTCTATTTGGAGTGAAGTTGAAGGCATGATCTTTTTCAGCCCTTATAGGTGCTGTAGAAGACTTTGATTCACATTGTTCTATGTTCAAGAGCGCTTTTTTCTCTTCAATAGTCTCTTTGATTTCTTTAAAGTTTCTTAAACATGGCAGACTGAATGTCTGAACGCCATGTCTAATTCTTGAGAATGGGGACCAAATTGGGGCCTTTATGAGTTTCAAGTTCTTTTAGGATTTTGAATAATTCTTTACTATCGGATGTGGCATTTAGTATTCTGTGGTCTAGAGATTCCTATTTCGCCAGAGTATTTGCTGCTTTATAAATGAGCGCTGCTTTTTTATAGCTGTCCAGACTAGGCTGGTCCCGGGCTAGTCTCCAGGCAATGAATGATTACATTTTTATTGCTTTAAGACTTGGGCTTGAGGATCGTTAGTGGCCCTGCCCTCCTCCCAAAAGTGGTCATTAACGGTATATTGAAAACAGTTAATATCAATGACTGGCAAGAGCCATCTTGTCTACCTAAAGTTGACAATTACCAGGCTTGCTGCAATTCCAGAATATGTACTTGATTGCGCAATCATATAATATATGTCACACTGCCCTTTGCAACACTGACTGCACCCAGCTGAACACTTGCAATGAAACGTATTTTCAGAACCTTTTTATCATATTTATTTACCGTCCATTCCTGCACCTAACATTTTACGGACACTCCTCTTACTAATGTCTTATTTCAGCAGTACACACAATTGTGATATTGTTGCTAATTTTATTTCTTGGGTAAAAATTACTTCTGGTGATATAAAATATGAGTGCAAAATTGCTAATCAAATAAGTGTGCTTGCTAATCAAGAACATTTGAATTAGAAAATTCAGATAATCAATTTTGGAAAACTAATGCATACCTTGCTAATGAAAAATAGCAGAGCAAATTTTTTTTATGCATGCGTAATTGGCGTTTGCACATGCAAAATTCCATAAGCACTAGTGCAAAGGTAATTTGCACTACCATGAATGCAGTTGCTTTGTAAAAATGCTGTTTACGTATGTCCAAAATACATCTGCACTCCACGATTGTTCAGCAATCGCACTGCAGATGATTGTGTGTCAGTGTAAAAGTAAGTATGGTGTGGTAAAGTAAGATGAGACGTTGTATCAGAGATGTTGTGATGGTATTGTTTTTTTTTGTTTCAGACCAATGGGTTCCTAATCTCCCTCATTTTACTTTTCTGTTTACAGAATTCAAAATTTGCTAGTAAGAACTGACACTAGGCAAATAAGGAATGGTGCGCTGTGTATATTCTTTTTACAGTACTCCAGGGGGATTCTTCGTCTGGTATATTCTTTTTGCAGTGCACCTGGAGGGATTCCTCGTCTGGTATATTCTTTTTGCAGTGCACCAGGAGGGATTCCTCGTCTGGTATGTTCTCATTACAGTGCATCAGGTATATTATTTTTTACAGTGCGCAGGGGGAATTCCTATTCTGGTATATTCTTTGTACAGTGCACCTGGATGGATTCCTCGGCTGGTATATTCTTTTTACATGGGGATTCCTAGTCTGGTATCTTCTTTTTACAGTGCTCCTGGAAGGATTCCACATCTCGTATATTCTTTTTACAGTACTCCAGGGGGATTCTTCGTCTGGTATATTCTTTTTGCAGTGCACCTGGAGGGATTCTTCGTCTGGTATATTCTTTTTGCAGTGCACCTGGAGGGATTCCTCGTCTGGTATATTCTTTTTACAGTGCACCTGGGGGGATTCCTAATCTGGCATCTTCTTTTTACAGTGCGCCTGGGGGGATTCCTAGTCTGGTACATTCTCTGTAGGTAGCATTATTGTGGGGATGTATTCCTTGAGTTTCTGTTTGTTAATTGGCCCTAAGTGGATCTGCTGCCTGGTCGGTTGGTGAGCCAATTTGCTTATTCAAAAAAGGTGATTTTTAGCAAGGATAATGACACTCTCCATTTACTGAGCTGAGGTGTCTATCTAATCCCGTTCAGGCTTTTGGGAAGACCACTAAACGCTAAGTAGGTTTCACCACAGCTGACCCCCGATGAAATTTGAACTGGATAGCTGCAGGAAAAAAAATCTCTCTTAACACTTACCCTACGTCTGAGCCAATCATTGCAGAAAGCATCAAAAGGATGACGCGCTAGGTACCTTCATCTCCTTCCTTTATGCTGGGCAACATTTATGCGTGCTGGACCCACTATTGCAGTAGAAATGGAAAATAGTAGCATCCGGGCTTCACATGACAGTTACTACCATATATTTAACGCCTAATGTTTATTGTTGCCATAGTTTTAAATGCAGTGCAGGAACACGTGCACATTGCCCTTGACAAAATAATTCCAGCCGAGCGATCAATAACTCCCTCGTATGGAAATGACGCGGCAAATACTGCTAGCGGAAATGAGCATTGCTAGCAGTCTGTTAGTGTGACTCCGAATGCATTTCAAACTCAATAAAAGCATCAGGGCGATCCCTTCCTTGGCCATCAATGTCTGCCTGAATAGGAACTTCCGCAGCGCATCGTCTCTGCCTTCTTTGACTTTCATCGTGTTTGTCACCTCTTTCAGATTCTGTTGAGAATGTGAATGAGCCAGATCTCTTTGTCTTGTGAACATTGAATTATTGATGATGGCACGGCAACACCCTAGAGGTCAAGCTCTTTGCAGCCTATGGGTGTCCAGGGATGTTGCGAAGGATGAGAGTAAATCTCGGTGGATACTGCCGGGTGGAGGTGAAAAGGATATAGATCCACATTTCTGAGACAATTTCCATCACCATCCTTACTGTCAAGAGGTCTTGGTCACTTTGCTGTTGGACGGAGATGTCTCAGAGGGTTTGGTGGGGGTTTGCTTGTGGGGATGTGGTGTTTCCTATTCGGCTATGAGCTTGAGATAGATCCCAGGTGAGCGTTTTTAGGACAGGGCGGGACAGGTATAGGTGGGAATGGCCATAGGTGTCAGCATGGCCACGGGCAGTCAGTGGTTGGGTAAAAAACGGAACACCTGCAAGCTGTGTGGCTGTCCCCCGCATTGCATCCCATCTCCCTCCTAGCTGTACTCCAATGCATTCATTTTGGCCTACAGGTGGCGCCAAAGTACCAACTAATGGCCAAAGCTAAAAAGGGGGAAGAGTGGCTGTTCACATTGCGCAGACACAGGGCCTGAGTTACAACGCGTGTTTTAATGGGATTTCGCCATTGTAAAGGCTTTTGTAAATCAGGCCACAAGTCTGTGAAATGTATGAAAACGATCGAAAAACTGCATTGAAGTAATGTGTACTTAAAAAAACAGGGCAGGGTGTTCATCATGTGACATGTGGCTCTAAAGGTCTTTCACAGTGCCAATCTTCCTGAGCTATCCTCACGCCAACTTCTCACCAGTTTAGCCGATATCAATGTCTCCTATGTCTTGTCCTATCCATGGTTCCTGTGCCAAGTACTTCGCATTATCGCCCTGCCAGCTGCTCATTACCATTAGCTCTAATGTACAGCATATAACACAGGGCAGGGTTTTAAATTGAGATTCAATGAGCAGGAGCTAAAACCAGCTGCTGGGTGTCGGGCATCACCCTGATGGCAGGAGCTATCAGGGATGGTCCTTTAACTTTTTTGTTTGAACCATTGTATTTAAATGTGTATTGGATATGTTCTAATTCTTGTTCATTAACATTCTCAAATACTCAAAGTTAATGTCACATTTACATGTTTGGAAGGCACCAGTAGAAGGCACTAGTTGCTCAAAAAAAGTAGCTCCTGGTAGCTGTTGGTTTCAAGCTAAGCAGGCTCTACCAGGCTAGAAGCAGGAGCTAAATAGCTCCCAGCTCCCCTCAATTTCGAACCCTCTAGGGTTGCCCAAAGGACTGTTCTGTTCGTTTCTAAATGGGAATGTGCATGACTGCCTGTCCAGAGGAGACATGAGCAAAAATCAATGGGGATTGCCACAAAATGGACACACCCTTAAAGTGATAACATAATTAACTATAATTTGAGAACAGGCTCTTTAGTGCAATACCCATAATCATTATATTGCACCTGTGAAGGAGAGTACATTCCCAATGGCAGCTTTTTTTTTCAGGTTGAGATGCAAAAAGTTTGATAGAATGTCTGTTGGTAATGAAGTACGTGGTACAAGCTGCAATATCGCAAGTACACAGCTTCACCTAGAAAAGCGTGTGCTTCTTCTCGCACCTTGGCATCAGAAGTAACGGTTAGCACTGTATATTCACACTGCACACACTTCTTTTTCAAGCAGCCATGCATATATTACATGTGTATTTCATGAGGCCAGGAGGGCTTCTCTGAAACGCTGTGCAAGAAACCAAGTGAGAATAGATTTCTAGAACTTCATAAACAAAGTGTTGGCTAATATGGTGCAACACAACAAGCAAGGTCACTCGAGTACTCTGATTCTTTCAAAAACTCGAATTTGCTCATTATAACACATGAAAGAAAGCATCACTTTGGATAACTGGTGCTGCACACCACTTGCTATTTCCCACCCGTCCCTGGAGGGTATAGGTTTTGTCTAGTGTGTGGTGGTGTGCCGCTTACCTAAGAAAGTGAACAGAAGAGAAACTGATTCTGCCTTGTGTAGAGTTATGTGTGTCAGTGCACAATTTACAAAGATGGAACAGGAGGGAAACCTCTTACTTCCCAGTTTTGGGATATCCAATATTGGCCAGTGATGCCTGGAAGTTCTTTTAAACCTTTTTCAACTTAAATTTCAAGAAAAAAAGGAAGGAAAAATAAAGGTGTAAAACGTTTCCCTCCTACGTTTGTTTATCAGCTTTTATATCGCACGTTTAAAATGACTGTTACATTTATTTACGGCTGCAATCTTTTTAGTGTGCAGTATTGCGTTGATGCCTACATCTTAAAATAATTCTATGCATCAAAGTCTACAACTAATTTAATTATCTTTCAATTATTCCAATTAATATGTATTTCAGTGTATAGTATCTATACATGTTTTAAAATTATACAGAAATCAATAGGCACATTTAATATATATGCCTGAATCAATGTGGCCTCTCAATATCCCACAGCTAAATCAAATTGCTTTTATATTCTTATACGATTAATAAACAACAAAGATTTGCCAACACGTGTTTCACACTATGTGAACTTAAATTCTCCCTGCCTACTTTATTTATTTTTTACATTCACAGAGCACACTTAAACCCTGAGGCACCTCGACGCTCGTTACAGAGCGAGGTAAGGGGAGGGGAGGGAAGGGTGGGTGGTCGGGTGTAACCGTCATAGGCAAAAAGTCCAGTATAGAAAATAATTGAAGAGCCAAGTTTTTAGTTTTCTTTTGAGGGGCCAGTAAGATGATACAGCACGCAGTGCCGATGGCAGCAAGTTCCAGAGGGTGGCGGTGGTGGGAGGGAAGCTGGATCCTCCAGCTTTGCTGTGTTTGTATCTCGGTACAGTGAGACGATGACAGGTGGAGCATATGGGTCGAGTAGAGGTGGCTTTGGTGAAGCTTTGAGCAAGGTATGAGGGGGCAGAGTTGGAGATGCAGCGGTTTGTAATAGTGACGGTTTTGGAGTTGATACGCTCGTTGATGGGGAGCCAGTGGGCTTCTCTCCTGGATGTAGATGTAGATTCAGGGGGTAGATCTCTCTCCACGGCAGGGGCCTCCCTCTGGAACAGCGTTCCTGCCTCCCTGAAACTTGAGGAGAACCATCTCCGGTTCCGGAAGCACCTCAAAACCTTCCTCTTTGCTTCTGCTTTCTCTCTCCCTCTCCCCTGCTGAACAGCAAATATTCTTCACTGAAACTGCACTGATTCTGCAACTGGACCACTCTTAACGGCCTCGGTCCTGGGCCCAGCCACTCTCCACTTGCACTGATGCCCTGGAATCCCCTCTGCACTGCGGGACTGTCTCTGTATCCCTACAGCCCCCCCCTTTCCAGCACTTGTTCTGCACTTACCTTGCTGGCCCTATTTATTTATTACTTTACGCCACTTACCTTGTACTGCACTTCCCCCCCTCCCCTTCCCCTTGCACTTTTCCCCCTCCCCCACCCCTGCACTTGCGCGATCTGAATGACACCTGGCCTAGTAGGATCGTTGTCTGTCTCCCCTTGTTCCTCCCCTCCCTGCCTCGTCGCGCCTTGAAACACCTGTGTATAGGCGCGTTATAAATGCCATACTATATCATATCATATCATATCATGCCGAGATGTGGTCACATCTAGGGAGATCCCGTGCTGCACAAAGGGCGTTGTTCTGGATGATCTGGAGTTCATTAATGTTCCAGTGTCCATAAGCAGGTCATTGCAGTAGTCGAGCCTTGAACCAATGGTGGCACGAGCTATGAGGAGATGGTTTTGTTTGAAGTGGAAAGGTTTACTGGCATTGATAAGTTAAACTGTGTAGGCAGTGGACGAGGCAATGGCATTGATTTGTCGTGACATGTTCGGGGTGGAATCAAGGAAGACTCCCAGGGTTCTGATGGAGGGGGACATTGTGATGGTGAAGGCATCAATCTTGGAATCTTGATAAGCAGATCAAGTTTGGAGAGCGAGGCTTGGCGAAATCTCACTACTTCACACACAAACACTCATTTCCATAATCCAGTCTAGTTATATATTACACTCTAAAAGATAATGGGCATTTTAAATACGATTCTTCTATGTTTTCTATGTTTCCTTCTATCTAATCCACACAGTTTACTTCAATGGTAGCATTACTGCTTACCGGCCATTGTGTGTGCATGTTTAAATAGAATGTAAATTGGAGACAAAGGCCACCATATTGAATACTTCACCTATATCTTTATCATGTTAGCATTCTCCTTGGCTTCCAGCCCTCTATTCTCCGGATTTTACAGGGACAGTCTACAGGGTCAATGTGGAGTAATATTGGTATTTTTACATGTGGTTTCTCACTTTGGGCGACACAGCTTAGACCTGTTGCTGCTTGCCCAACAAGGTTCTTTTGAGTTGGCTGGCTGGAACCTAGTTCCCAGTATGGGCTGATCACCTCTCTCTGGAAGGGCTTCTGTCAACAGCCTGCCTAGGAATCGATCATCGAAAATTATTTCAGCTTTGCTTCCCCAGCCACCTTTTTCTTGTTATACCCAGAAATATTCTTCATTATTCACCTCCCAATATGTGTAATCTATCTCCATGCCAGCTATTTTATAATCCTCGGCTCTTCCCCACATCTTGTGCCTTAGTTGTGGCTTCCACCAAACCCATGGCTGCAAAGGAGTTTTTTTTTCTTTTCATTGCAACCTATGCATATTTTAGGTTGGATGATTTTTTTAAGGTACAATGTGTAATTAGTCTCATGTATCTAAAAGCTTCCTGTATGAAGTTACTTTTCTTATGATTACATTTTGGGTTTAAAACGCTACTTATGTAACTTTCCTATTTATTTTATCAATTAAGAAATGCCGACTTCAGCCACCAGAAGTTACTGTTGATGCATCCCATTTGTATTCTCCTTCCTGATATGAACATATGTCAAGGCAAGGTTTCTTTGGTTTGTTGACAGAGATCAGATAAGGTGTTGCATGATTTCAGCTGAATGGATATTATGCAGGGCTATGCTTGATGGATGTGACGGGTTTCTTTAAAGTTTTACATTAGGCAGTGCTTTAGAGGCAAACCCAATTTGATGAATCCAATGGTTCTGTGCAGTCTCTGCTTTGTGATGTGGCTGGGCTGCTGCACTTCAGCAAATTCTAGGTCAGCTCAAGACAACGTGTACCATGGAGTAGAGAAATGAACACAGAGCTTTCCATCTTACAAAAGTGTGAACCAATTCAATACTTTTAAAATGTCTCATTTCAAGTTAAATATTATTCATAGTGGAGTGAAATACAATGGAATAATGCCTAATTTCTACAATATACTTTGATTTTTTGGTTAAACAAAATATACAGTAAAATAAAAAATAAAAATGGATGACAGGTTATGATAATACACAAGTGGACTTTTCTTCTATGCTGGGGATCCAGGAGCATAACACTTTGATGAAATCCAGCCCCTTTTCATTTAAAATTCAATAAATGTTTTGAGGCCTGCTAAATGCTTTTGGATGTGGCAAACAGACTCTGACAGGGTAATTCATAGAATCCAGCGCACAAGTAGCGCACGCGGCTGGCGCACAGCGTGCGCCTGCGATAGTCTGCGCCAGCCGCGTGCGCCAAAACCGAATCCGGCGCACAGCGTATTCATGGATTTTAGCTTCCCCAGGCAGCCGTGGCGCACAGTGGCGCAGCGACTCGCTGCAGCGCCAGTTACGCCCCCAGGAACGCCCCTTGCGCTGGGAAATCTCATAAAAATCACAAACCAGCGCAAGGGGCTGCGCTAACACTGGACCATCACGGCAAGCGGCCCATGCGATTTTCAAGGGTGCGCGGGAAGTTTCACACGTCAAATCCCAGGCTACGTCCATTTCAGGGGTGCGCGGGAAGTTTCACACGCGAAAAGCTAGGCTACGGGAATTGCAGGGGTGCGCGGGAAGTCCCACACGCGAATAGCCTGGGCGCGTGTATTTCAGGGGTGCGCGGGAAGTCCCACACGCGATTACAGCAGGGTACGTGTATTTCAGGGGTGCGCGGGAAGTTCCACACGCGAATAGCCTGGCCGCGTGTATTTCAGGGGTGCGTGGGAAGTCCTACACGCGAATAGCCTGGGCGCGTGTATTTCAGGGGTGCGCGGGAAGTCCCACACGCGATTACAGCAGGGTACGTGTATTTCAGGGGTGCGTGGGAAGTTCCACACGCGAATAGCCTGTCCGCGTGTATTTCAGGGGTGCGCGGGAAGTCCCACACGCGATTACAGCAGGGTACTTGTATTTCAGGGGTGCGCGGGAAGTTCCACACGCGAATAGCCTGGGCGCGTGTATTTCAGGGGTGCGCGGGAATTTCCACACGCGAATAGCCTGGGCGCGTGTATTTCAGGGGTGCGCGGGAATTATCACACGCGAATAGCCTGGGCGCGTGTATTTCAGGGGTGCGCGGGAATTTCCACACGCGAATAGGCTGGGCGCGTGTATTACAGGGGTGCGCGGGAAGTTTTACACGCGACTTCAGCAGGGTACGTGTATTTCAGGGGTGCGTGGGAATTCTCACACGCGAATTGGCTTGGTACGTGTATTACAGGGGTGCGTGGGAAGTTACACACGCGATTAGGCTGGATGGGCCCTCACAGGTGTACCCTGTACACCCTCCACGGCCCCTGCAGGCAGCCCACAAAACAGGGGACTACCCTGCACACCTGATCATGTCCCCCTGCACCCCCATCCACCAGGGGCACCCTCCACCAGGCCCCCACCCATGTCTCCCACCACCCCCACCCCCCAGCAGTGCAGGGGCACCTGCCATCAGGCCCCCACCCATGTCTCCCACCACCCCCACCCCCCATCCACCAGGGGCACCCTCCACCAGGCCCCCACCCATGTCTCCCACCCCCCCCACCCACCAGCACTGTGGGGCACGTGGCCAGCAGGCAGTCAGGCAGCAGCAGATGGCAGGTGGGAGCGTGCTCAGGGCTCTGGGGGACTGTAATTTGGCCTCCTGGCCAGGAGCGTGGTCTTTCGTGTTTGAACGCGTGGACAGCCTGATAGGGAGTGATTTTGCACGTGAAAACCCCACACTCAGCGAATCGCGCGAAAACCCGTCACCAGCATATGTGCGTCTATAGTTACCTGCACGTGCAGTGTCAAAGCGTGTGATTGGTGAAAATGGATCTACACGCAGGAGTGACAAAGCGTGTGATTGGTGAAAATGGATCTACACGCAGGAGTGACAAAGCGTGTGATTGGTGAAAAGTGAGCTACACGCAGGAGTGTCAAAGCGTGTGATTGGTGAAAAAGGATCCACACGCAGAAGTGACAAAGCGTGTGATTGGTGAACATGGGCCAAGCACGTACACGCCGTAAGTGACGCTGTACGTGTGGGCCTGTATATAAGGTAGTGTTGAACACCATTTCCTTGTACGTGCTTTTCGTGGAGAGCGAGTGGGTGAATTCTGTACTTCTTGTCGTTTCACACGCGATTTACTTCACGGCGTTTCCAGTTCGTACTCCCTGTTACCTCTGACAGCTTTTTCTCTTTTTCCTCTTGTACTGGTTTACCTGGGCCTGTTCCCTCAAACAGTGTCCCCTTCTACTGTTGTCCTGTCTCCTCAGACAGCGTACACATCTTCTTTTGGCGGGGGTGTTGCCAACCAAACGCGCTCATTTTTCACGCTCTTTTACCTGGCAGACTGTGAGTCACGCACGTATCTAACTTCTGTGCTTGCCCCGTGTGTAGCCTACCCCTTCAGAGGTCATTCTAGGCTGCGTGTGACACGCATACGTTCATTGTGTTACTGGATGCCACAGCGTAGTGCAGGGTTTTACATCAGCACACGTGGTCTAGGAGGGGTATTGTGCACGTTCCTTAACTTTTCTGGGGTGCCTGTGCGTTGCGTGACCCGTCATCTTTCCCCAGGGGTGTCATATAGCCTTGCCACTGCACTAGGGTACGAATACCATCTGGTACCCAACCCCTTTGACACCCAATTGCCCAGGACAATTGTGCACACCGACTCCCATACGCACAATAACATCAGTGCCATGGTTGGGAGGCGTGCAAGCCGTAAGGGTGGCAAAGGTGGCCGAGCCACACGTGGTGGCCGTGGAGGATCCACTAGGGGACGTGGTTGTGACTTGCAGGGTGCCCCTGTCCCCCCCAGTCTGGAGGACCAGTCAGGGACACCCATGCCCCCCCCCCCCCCCCAGTTGAGGGTCATGTGGCTGATACCAACCCTGATCAGCCCTTGTTGGACCAGCCCATTGTGGCAGCAGACCTGTCCGAGGGTGATCCCATCGCTGACATCCAGGTCAGCAGGTCCACTGCACGTGCACCGGTGCACATTGGTGTCATCAGGGCACGCGCATCTATGCCAGATAGGTCATCTGCTGGCCCCCGTAGCCAGGGTGTGGCTCCATCGACCCCACCTCTCATACACCCTGCCAAGACTGTGTCGGTCCTAGTTCATGCACCTCAGATCAGGCCTGACCCCATCCCACTACCCCCAAT
Source organism: Ambystoma mexicanum (assembly GCF_040938575.1). Lineage (NCBI taxonomy): Eukaryota > Metazoa > Chordata > Amphibia > Caudata > Ambystomatidae > Ambystoma > Ambystoma mexicanum. Next base: position 1,357,744,342 of record NC_090932.1, on the reverse strand, counting down.
GCCTGCACCTACTCCCATGCTGAGTGTGCAATCCCACACACCCAGTACTGAGTCCACCACGGCTCCTGCCCCTAGTGTCCACAGCGGCGTAGGACACTCTGGATCCCCACCCCCTTCCAAGCGCAAGAGGAAGAGTGCACGTCCGGCACAGGCTGATTCCCCAGGCACGGCTGCACAGTCCGGCCCATCAAGGAAGCCAAGCTTCACAGACGCCGAACTGAATGCACTTGTTCAGTATGTGTCAGATCATGATAGGGAAATGGTCATCGTTGCAGGGTCCAAGACCACACATGCCAGACGCCAGGCACACTGGCAGACCATTGCTGACAGAATAAGTGCCCTTGGAGTAGTGAGGCGCACAGCTAGTGATTGCCAGAAGCGCTGGAATGACCTTAAGCGCAGGGCAAAGGATAAGCTGGCCTCAAGTCATGCCGCAACCTTGGTGACTGGAGGTGGGTCCCCAGCACAGGAAATAGAACTCACACCACACGAGTCCGTAGCTGGATCCTACGTCACCGAGGGACAACTCCAAGGTGTGGGAGATCTCCCTGATTACGAGGCATCATCCGGTGAGTGCACATGCATGCGTGTATTATCCATGTGCATGGTGTGTGTGTGAAGCATTCATGTTGGGTGCCTGTCAAGGGGGTGTGTGGCAGAGTAGATAGTGGCACCCATGTGCCTCATCCAGTATGTTCAGTGCAACACCATCTGCCCACAGCACTATCCCAACTGGCAACAGTGCACATATGGCCCTACACCATGGAAGTTGCCCTTGAATTGTCATTTTGTCACTACATTGTTGCTCATACTCCCCTGTCTATTCATCTGATGTCTTACATACCATTCCTATACTTTCCCCCAGCCAATCAAGTTTCATCTTCACATGCCTGACATGCAATGATACCACATGCTAATGCGTCCTCTGTATATAAATGCCAACCAACATGCTGTCATACTGTGGATGTTGCCTTGACATCCACCTCCTACCTGTGTGCTTTGGTACCGTCTGGTTTCGAGCCCCATTCCCTCACACTCCATGCTGCTCTTCATGGTCTATCTTCCCTGACTTCTACAGTTCAGACCATCGTGCCCTACTCACGACACCTGCTTGCTAACAGTCAAATGAGGGCACCCTGCCCTCCAATGCGACCCACCCTATTGCTGACAAGTGCATCTGAGCCTACTCAAAGCCAACTCTCACTGACATCTGCTCATACATGCCTTTGCCTGTCCCATAGACCCTTCACATGGTCCCTGTCCTCTCTCCTTGCTCCTCTTCCACCATCAATGGTGGGACCCGTTGGGGTGTACTCCTGGCCTCCTTCCAATCCTCAGAGGCCACAATTGATGTGCATGGTAATGGGAGCATCTCAGTCCAAGGCCCTTAGGCCAACCTCATTCTCCTTGAGAAATGCTAGCCACATCTCATCAACTTCCTTTCCTCTCCTGCTGTCCCCCCTCCTCTCTCCTCATCAATCCTGCACTGCCTCCCTGCACCCTCCCATGATCCTTCTCCGCCTCCCACTCCAACTCCTACACATGCTGCACCTCTGATCTCTAGCACTCCCCGTAAGTCCTCCAAGGCTGTCAACCTCCTCCACAATTACACTCCTTTCACTGCGGCTGCATCAGGCATTCCTCCGATATCTGTCACTTACATGAGGTTATGCACCTTGACATCCTTGGTCTCATGGAAACATGTCTGACGGCCAGCTCTGTCTGCATCCTTCACACACTCCTACCTGATGTTCAGGAGACCCTCTCCTTGGCCCGCCACTACTGTGCAGGGGGGGTGTGCCCTTGGCTTCCCTGAGGGTATTCCTGCCACTGTCACTCCTACTTAGACCTACTCCACTCTGGAATGGCTTGTGTGAGGTCTCTCTCTACCACACCTTGACATTCACAAACTGTGCGTACTGTGTCTGGGAAAACTGGTCAAATGTACTACTTCCTTTCTGAGTGTCCTCACCTCTCCTCCTCACTCATGTCCCCAGACACAGAAATCCTCTTCCTTGTTGCTGTACGCATCCACCTGCATGCTTGTTGACCCCCCCACGTGACCTTTCTGTGACCTCAGCAACTCCCTCTCACCCTCTAGACTCCCGTCTGTCCCTACTCATTCTGCAGGGCACACTCTTGATGCTCTGATCTCATCTGACTTTCCCCTCTCCGTCCATCTCTGCACTCCTCTCTCCTAGAGTGATCACATTCTCCTCTCCTCCCAGCTCACCCTCACCACACCACAGGCAAAGCCACCCTCACCACTGTCACACACCTTCTTGGTATTCCAACCCATGAAGTGTGTGTCAGTCGAGGCTCATGCTGCCAAAATCTCCCCCCCATCCAGCTCCCCCTTAGGCTCACTCCCATCCTGACAGGGCCCACTCCATGCTCCACTCTATGTCAGGTACACTGGATGTCTTTGCCACGGTCATGACCACCTGTCTGAAGCCCCATGCCAATGCAGAGTCCTGGCATGACTCGGATCTTGTGAACCCAGACCACAGGTGCCGGGTGGCAGAGAGGGAATGTCCTGCATCATGCTCATCCTCTGGCAAACTGGCCTGCCACATGCTCCAAAGGCAATAGCGCCTCACCCTTTTCACCAAGATGAGATCCCCAATCCAAGGGCACATATCTGCGGCATGTGACAACTCTGCAGGACACATAGAAATCTGCAAGGACCTTGCCGAGCCAGATGCAGTGTGTACCTCCCCTGTCCCCTCCGAGCCCACAGCACTGCATGATTGTCTCTGTACCCCTATAGGCCACCCCCCCCAGCACTTGTCTGCGCCTAACACCATCTGCCCTTGACGTTAAGTCCTACTTACCTTGTACAGCACTCCCAGCCGCCACTTCCCCTTGCACTTCATTGTGCCACCCACCCCTGCACTTGCGTGACATGAATGACACCAGCACCAGTAGGATTGTTGACTGGCATCCCCTACTGCCCCACCACCCCTCAGTGCTCCGCTGTACCTTCATACATTTCTGGACCGGTGCTTCACGAATGCTATATGATTCCTTTACAGGTGATGGGGAGGTGGAATCTCATTGTTTACTGCATTTAGTTGATGTAGACAAGGCACTGTGCATCGTGGCCAATTTGGACTAGCAGATCCATGTACAACATGTCAACTTATTGATGTGATGATGCAATGTCAGGACCAGAGTGGTAGAAATCCTAAAAAGTTGCCCTCCTCTCCCTCTTCACTTGGTGGCTATGTCACATGCCATGTATGTGATGGCATGTGCCTTTGACATGGCAATCACCGGCCAATGTGTGATGGCAGTGCTAGGCAGCATGGTGAGCAGGCGTTGCTCTCCAATCTGTACATTGTATGCCCTGAGCCTCCCCTACAGACCCAGTGATGGTGAATGCATAGGAGGTCTCCCAGTCATGTGGGACATGTGTCGTAGAACTACTGCCTCTGTTGTTCATCAGCCCTTGTTGCATGCCATGGTGCTAATGCCTGTTTCCATTTTTCTCTTTCATGTCTTTGCAGGGGACGAAGCACTTGTTGATGCTGGGGATGTGGTGGTTGAGCCGTCCCAGGAGGGCAACCCGGGCCGACCTTCCACAAGTGAGGGACGTGGTGTGTTTGTGGGTGAAAACCCACAAGTGCTGCAGGTCGTGCTGTCGAGGGGTGTCTCTGGGGGTTCCTCCCCCGAGCAGTATTCAGGTGTAGACTCGGAGGATGACACCTATGTGCAGTCGCAGGTGAGTGTTCTTGGGAGAGAATCTCCTCTGTCCGACCCACCTGCAGCCGGGCCATTGCCCTCAATGGGGATGTCAGTGTCGGCAGCTCAGCCTCCGGTGGTTACGGATGCAGGGCCACACCACACAATCTCTGATCCTGTTCCTGGGGCTGCAGATCAGAGAGGGAATGCAGTCCTGCAGCCTGAGGCCTTGCCGGCACAGCAAGGCGCAGTCCGCCTTGCCCCAGGCAGGTGTGGTGCCCGTCAACGTGGTGGCCGTATGCCACCTGGCAATACCGCTTGGGAGCAATCCATCTACGGTATGGCCAACCAACAGGCAGCATCATCCGAGATGATTGCACAGGCCATGGATAGGGTGGCCACTTCCATTGTCCCCCCAGAAAGGCTGATGGAGCGACTGGAGCAGGCTACAGAGTCCATCTGCCAGGCACACAGGGAGGATATGTTGGCGTCCAACAAGGACAGGCGGGCGGCACTGGCGACTCTGCGGGAATCACTTTCCATGGAGTCCCAGCGCCACAGGGAAGGCCTGAGGGAAGAATTCCATCACCTCAGGTCGACCCTGTTAGAGCTTGAGGCTTCATCCCATAGAAGGACAGAGGAGCAGCTGGAGCGTCTGACACGGACGCTCTCGGCCGAGATGCAGGCAACTCGTGCGGAGGTCAGGTCATCCCGGGAGTTACTGCATGGGGACCTCCGCATGATTATAACCCAGAACCAGAACTACCAGACCCGCCTGCTTGCAGCCATGGAGGAGCAAACTCGTGCTTTGCGTGGGCTGCCTCCCATTGTCACACCATCTTCTGAGGCAGCTCCCCCACCTCCTGAGTCAGCTGCAGGGTCTGGCCAGAGCGATAGCGACTCATCTCCCACAACAGAGTAGCCGTGTGGGCCACGAGCCTATGGGGTGTTTTAGTTTCCCATGATCCATACAGGTGGATTGTGGCGTGCATCCTGTCCTCGGACCTCATAGGTGGCCCCCCCCCCCCCCCCCCGCCGGCCCTTTCATGGCCATTTTTTCTCAATTTTCTTTTTTCTTTTCCAAGAGTGTTGCCTTGTGTGGGTACCTGGGCATACACTGTATTGTGGCTGGGCACATGCAGGCTTGTCCTGAGTTTGGTTTAGATGCTTGGGTAGCAGACATCCACACCCCTCCTGCTTCCGTTTCCATGGGCTTGCAAAGGGTGTGCCCAAGTGACAGCAAATTACACGGTGACATTGGACTCCCATGAGCTGTTGGCCAGTCCATAGTCAATACTGTGTAGACATTCATAGTGTACATTGTTGTTGCACCTAACTATGCATGATGGTTTGATATGTGCCTCTACTTACATATGTTGCTCATGTTTTGCAGGTATTTCACACAGTTCTTCACACGGGCATACTCTCTGGAGTCAGACTACATGTCGGTAGATGTGCACTGACACTTTTGCGTGGCGCCATCACTGTACATCTGGACGGTGAGGACATACCAGCAGAATCAGGTAATGAGACTACCATTGATTACATGCATTGTGTCTTGTTTGGGTGGGCTTCAGGGTGGGTTGGTGTGTAATTTGATTGAAATTACTCTTACACAGGTGTGTAGTAGTGGCTCCAGCGCGGTTAGCTGTTCAAGTGCGGCTATGTTCCATTTGGGGCACTGCTATTTGTGACACCGGTGTCATGTTGTGATGGCCAGTTTGTTTGCTCTCACATACCATGACATGGTGTCCTCAGTGGCGGGACTGTGAAGGGAATGGGTGACATGGCAATGTTGTCATGTAGTGAATCGCCTGTGGCAATGCATATTTGATTGATGGAGTTGTGTCTTCTCGTTGTGATGCATTGCTGGTGTATGTGTAGGTAGGGGTGCACACATAGTGACACTTCCATGTTAACAATCTCAGGCTGATGTGTATCTGACAGTTTATTGTCAAGTAATTTTGTGACATTGTCAGGTAGTGTCATCATTGATTGTCAGATGGTATGTGCCAGAGCAGTGTGCACTAGCCAGCACTGTGATTCCTAGGTGAAGAAGTTGGCCACCAGTTGCGTACGGGCTGCCACCCCCCGTGCCCTTTCCCCTCCCATGCGCAGCGGGCGTGCATGTGGTTGTGGATGTGGGGGCACCACCATGTCCACGGGCAGGCCCCGGCGTGTTGCAACGTTGTGCAGGACACATGCTGCCACTATGATCCTGCACACTATTCGGGGAGCATATAACAGCTGCCCGCCAGAACGGTCAAGGGAGCGAAAGCGTGACTTCAGCACTCCGAATGTGCGCTCCACTATGCCCCGTGTTGCAATGTGGGCTGTGTTGTACCTTACCTCGGGTGGCGTGGTGGGGTTCCGGATTGGGGTCATCATGTGGGGGCTGATAGGGTAGGCACTGTCCCCTGCGGAGGTGGTGATGGGTATCATTAGTGGTGTTGTGTCATGACCCAGTATCTGACATGCATGCATGTGCAGTGGCATTCATGCTCACCAAGCAGCCATGTATCTCCATGCTGGCCAGCCTCCAGGTCCCGGCATAGTGTAGACATTCTGTAGATGAAGCTGTCGTGGGTGGACCCGGGATAGTTGGCATATACTGATGTGATTATTCCCTTGGCATTGCATACAACTTGCACGTTGATGGAATGCCAGTGCTTGCGGTTTCTATAGATGTGCTCTGTTGCCCTGGGTGGACGTAGAGCCACATGTGTGCAGTCAATTGCACCAAGCACTTTGGGGAATTGAGCCACACCATAGAATTCCTGGATGCACGTCCGCCTTTCTGCATGAGTCCTGGGGAGATATATGTGCCTGCGGACTGATGGCCGTGCAGTGATGATGTTCAAGACCTGGTGTAGGCAGCGTGACTGCGTGGCCTGTGACACACCACCCACTATGGCACTTGTCCGCTGAAAGGATCCAGTGGCCAAGAAGTGCAGTACATTCAGGACCTTCTGCAGGGGGCTGAGTGCTTGGGAGCACAGGGTGGGTGATGTGAGGTCATCCTCCCACTCACTGACCAGGTCCAGTATGATGTGTGCTGGAAACCTGTACCTCCCATACACCTGGTCATCAGGCATCCCGAATAGGCTGGTTCTGGGTGTGAATATTCTGGCCCTGACTCTCCTCCTCCTCCTCCTTTGGTAGCCCACTGCCACTGCTGCTAGGAACGGTATGTTCATCCTGGCATCTGGCTTGTTTATTGATAAGTGCGCAAATTAATGCCTTGCGCGTGTTCTAGGCGAGCGTGTGACCCTCGCACCCCTGGAATCTAGTTCCCACTCCAATAGCGTGTGGAAATTCCCACGCAGCAGGCATACAGGTGCGCTGACGTACTTGCGTGTGTAAGTGCCCGCGCACCCCTGTAATACACGTACATAGGCCAATGGCGTGTACGCGCACTTTTGGCCAATTACACGCGATGTAATACACGTACATTGGCCAATCGCGTGTACGCGCACTTTTGGCCAATTACACGCGATGTAATACACGTACATTGGACAATCGCGTGTACGCGCACTTTTGGCCAATTACACGCGATGACACTCTGACGTGCAGTATTTCCACGTGTGCTCCGTCATCACGTGCTGAGTGGGGAACGCCCGTGCGGATCACGTCAGACGCGCTTACGCGGTGAGGGACTCTGGTCCAATAGAATCGCGTATGCGTGCTGATGCACTTACGCGCTAAGGCCCTTTCCTCGGATTTCACGATGACGTGCAGGAATTTCACGTGCCAAATCACTCCGTATCAAGCTGGCCACCCGAAAACACACGGAACACCACGCTCCTGCCCAGAAGGCCGAGTTACTGCCCCCCCAGTGCCCTGAGCAGCCTCCCACGTGCTATCTGCTGCTGCTGCCTGCCTGCCTGCCTGCCTGCCTGCTGCCACCGTGCCCTGCCATTTGGTGCCTGCACATCAGCCATCTGCAGGGGTCCAGTTGCTGTGTCCACCCCTGCTGGAACTGAAGACTCCCAACTGGGATTACATCGCTCCACAGCCCAGCCCCAGGACCCAGTTGCCCACCCACACCTGCCTCTGGGGTTGCCATGTCGGGCACTTCGACATCTGGCACCAGTGGCAACCCCAGGCCAGAGGGGCAGAGGGGCACCAGCTTCACTGCCACCGAAGTTGGTGTCCTGGTGGAGCATGTCCTGGGGCAGTATGATGCCCTCTTTGGATCGTCCCGCGCCAGCAAGGAAGGACGGGAGAGGATCTGGGCCGACTGTGTGGTTGCCATCAACGCGGAGGGGGTGGCAACCCGCAACGTCCAGAAGATCAAGAAGCGCTGGGAGGACTTGAGGTCCAGGACCCTTGTGAAGGCCCGGCGCCTCGTGGAGGGGGGCCGGGGCCGCATGAGTTCCATCCAGAAGAGGGTCCTGGAACGCGTACGCCCAGCGCTCCACGCCCAGGTCCTTGAGAGGGAGGCCCGTCTGGAGTTGAGCGGTAAGTGTGCAAGCATTACTGTGTGAGACAGGGCATGTTGCGGTGTGCTGGTTCTATGATACTTGCCTGTATGTGTGCCATGGGCCATGTATGCATGTATGTGTGCAGGGACATCATGGTAATGCATGTGCGACCAGTGATGTGTGACCCACATGGTTGTTGCATGTGTTGAAATGTGGCATGGGGAGCCCTATGCAGATTTAGGACATGAGAGCATGCCAGTCTCTGTACCTGGACATGGATGGGGGTGAAGGATGGGTGCTGATGCCAGGTACATATATGGTAGCCATGTCTGTGTGCCTGACCTGCGTGTCTGTGACTTGTGCATGCCATGGATGCATGACACATGTGTGTGACAATGCACAGATTCTGTGACGCCCCCAACTAACCCTTGTTTCGCCTGTGTTCGTTGTGTTTGGGGCCAGATGGATGTGACTGAGGTGAAGTGTGTGCATGTGATATGCATGAGCCATGATGCATGTGAGTCACATATCATTGAATGTTTCAAGAGTCAATTGGACATGCATGGAAATGTGCATGGCATGCACCATGCCTGTTACTGTGTGTGTTTTGCCTGGACTGACCCATGTGTTGTGGAGGGACATGATGGAAGTGTACTTTGACAGGGGTGCTCATCTGCTATTGCTTCCTGTCTAGGGGACCATTTTACAGTAGCCTGATGCTTGTGTCCTTTGTCTCCCTCTACGCAGCGGCTAGTGATGAAGAGGGCGGAGACGGCGCTGTGGAGCAAGGCGGCGGGGATGCCCCCACGGCTGCAGCGGAAGGGGTGGCTGAGCCCCCACAGGGGCCTGCTACGGCGGGAGACGGTGAGGAGCCATCCAGGTTGGTGGTTTGCACAGAGGAGGAGGAGGCCGACACTGGTGCACACATGGGGCCTGGTGGGAGCATCCCTGCTGGTGCAAGTGGTGCAGTCCAGGGCCAGGGGCAGGAGGCAGCACAGGTCACCGTGGAGGTGCCTGTGCATGTCGCTGTCCCTGACCCTGTGAGTGCACCACCATGCACCAGCAGGGATGCCCCGTCCCAGGCCCGTCCGCAGGTAGTGGGGATGTCCATGTCAACTGACTCCCCTCCACCTGCGGCCGTGGGAACCCCTGGCCGCGTGGAGCAGGTCCTGATTGGGGTCGCGATGCGCACGGCTGTGATTCGTGATGACGTGCGTGCTTCCCGGGAGGAGCACGCACGTCATCACGAAGTGCACCGTGCCGACGTGGCCCAATTGGGATCGGCCATGTTCGGGGGGTTCCTGCATGTGTTGGCCAATCTGACGGCCCTCTCCTCCTCTGTGCAGGCTATCCAACGGTCGTTCTCCTTGCCGTCTTCCGGCCCAGATGCCACCATGGCCCCCTGTGGACCTGCCCCGACCAATGCAGCCAGCTCGGTGGGGATCCCATCCCTGCCACAGTTGGGAGTCGGAGGTCCAGCAGGGGTGGACGACACAGCAAGTGGACCCCAGCAGATGGAAGATGTGCCGGCATCATCGGGCAGGGCACGTGCACGACGGCGTCGGTGGTTACCATCAGCCTGGATGCCGTCGTGCTGGCAGAGGCAGTGGCGTCGGAGGCAGCAGCGGGCTCGACGTGGGAGGCATCATGGCTCAGGGCCATCAAGATCAGAGGGGCAGGCATCGGCCGGAGGGCAGGGCAACCCTGGCATGGCGGTGTGTTCCGTGTGGGAGGAGTTTGGCCAGCGGATAGGTGCGGAGCGGCAGCGGGCGGAAGAGGAGCGGCTCGCCATGGCCAGGGCGGAGATCTCCATGCATCGGGCATTGAGGCGGGCTGAGTGCCTCGAGGAGGCTCGCAGGGATTTTGGTGAGCACATGGGGTTGTCCCTGCGAGACCTCGGGGCCAGGACAGAGTCCCGCCTCCAGGACATTGACATGGAGTTCGAGGATGCCCTGGCCAGCATCACCAAGTGAGCCGCAGGACTAGCCCGCTGCCTTTGTATATAGTTTTTTAGTTAGTTAGTGCTAGGTTTCCTTTATTTATTTTTATTATTTTGGACCGCTCGGACAATGGCCACTTTTTTGTACATATTTATTTTATTAGTTAGTATTAGGTTTCATTTGTGCTGTTGGGCTCATGGACCCTGGAACATTCCTGTATATATTGTTATATTTTGGGAGATACATTTTTTAATTTTTTTATTGTTTACACCATGACGTAATGGTTTTTCTTTGATTTCCTACTACATGGTTTTGCTTTGGACAAATTATATTGATTTTTTAATCCTTTGTTTTTTGGTTTATCATTTTTGTTCTCGGACATGGACCTTTTATTTACTTTGCCACATAGTTGTATGTTTTATTGGTTTACTTGATTTGTGTTTTTAATACATTTTTATATTATCTTACACTTGTGTTATTTTCTCTTTGGTTTCTTACATGTCATGATATGGGTTTTGACATTCACTTGCACCCATTGTGTATGTGTGTGTGACAGACATGTGTTCTTTTGCATACTTGCCTTTGGGGTTGTGTCATGTGATTGCATTCACTATGTGGGTGCATGCAATCCTTGCCTGGGTGTTTGTGCTGGGTATGCTGGCCATTACTGCCATGATTGTGTATCGTCAGGACCTGGGGCCAGGGGGACATGGGTGGGGGCCTGCTGGCAGGTTCCCCACAGTGCTGGGGGTGGTGGGAGACATGGGTGGGGGCCTGGTGGAGGGTGTCCCTGGTGGATAGGGGGTGGGGGTGGTGGGAGACATGGGTTGGACATGGGTGGGGGCCTGCTGGCAGGTTCCCCACAGTGCTGGGGGTGGTGGGAGACATGGGTGGGGGCCTGGTGGAGGGTGTCCCTGGTGGATGGGGGGTGGGGGTGGTGGGAGACATGGGTTGGACATGGGTGGGGGCCTGCTGGCAGGTTCCCCACAGTGCTGGGGGTGGGGGTGGTGGGAGACATGGGTTGGACATGGGTGGGGGCCTGCTGGCAGGTTCCCCACAGTGCTGGGGGTGGGGGTGGTGGGAGACATGGGTTGGACATGGGTGGGGGCCTGCTGGCAGGTTCCCCACAGTGCTGGGGGTGGTGGGAGACATGGGTGGGGGCCTGGTGGAGGGTGTCCCTGGTGGATGGGGGGTGGGGGTGGTGGGAGACATGAGCAGGTGTGCAGGGTAGTTCCCTGTGGTGTGTGCTGCCTGCAGGGGCCGTGGAGGGTGTACTAGTAATGCCTGGGAGCACACAGCCATATCGCGTGTGGAACTTCCCGCGCACCCCTGAAATCCACGTACACGGCCATATCGCGTGTGGAACTTCCCGCGCACCCCTGAAATCCACGTACCCGGCCATATCGCGTGTGGAACTTCCCGCGCACCCCTGAAATCCACGTACACGGCCATATCGCGTGTGGTACTTCCCGCGCACCCCTGAAATCCACGTACCCTGACTAATCGCGTGTGGAACTTCCCGCGCACCCCTGCAATCCACGTACACGGCCATATCGCGTGTGGTACTTCCCGCGCACCCCTGAAATCCACGTACCCTGACTAATCGCGTGTGGAACTTCCCGCGCACCCCTGCAATCCACGTACCCGGCCATATCGCGTGTGGAACTTCCCGCGCACCCCTGAAATCCACGTACACGGCCATATCGCGTGTGGAACTTCCCGCGCACCCCTGCAATCCACGTACCCGGCCATATCGCGTGTGGAACTTCCCGCGCACCCCTGAAATCCACGTACACGGCCATATCGCGTGTGGAACTTCCCGCGCACCCCTGAAATCCACGTACCCGGCCATATCGCGTGTGGAACTTCCCGCGCACCCCTGAAATCCACGTACACGGCCATATCGCGTGTGGTACTTCCCGCGCACCCCTGAAATCCACGTACCCTGACTAATCGCGTGTGGAACTTCCCGCGCACCCCTGCAATCCACGTACACGGCCATATCGCGTGTGGTACTTCCCGCGCACCCCTGAAATCCACGTACCCTGACTAATCGCGTGTGGAACTTCCCGCGCACCCCTGCAATCCACGTACCCGGCCATATCGCGTGTGGAACTTCCCGCGCACCCCTGAAATCCACGTACACGGCCATATCGCGTGTGGAACTTCCCGCGCACCCCTGCAATCCACGTACCCGGCCATATCGCGTGTGGAACTTCCCGCGCACCCCTGAAATCCACGTACACGGCCATATCGCGTGTGGAACTTCCCGCGCACCCCTGAAATCCACGTACCCGGCCATATCGCGTGTGGAACTTCCCGCGCACCCCTGAAATCCACGTACACGGCCATATCGCGTGTGGAACTTCCCGCGCACCCCTGAAATCCACGTACCCGGCCATATCGCGTGTGGGACTTCCCGCGCACCCCTGAAATCAACGTACCCGGCCATATCGCGTGTGGGACTTCCCGCGCACCCCTGAAATCAACGTACCCGGCCATATCGCGTGTGGGACTTCCCGCGCACCCCTGAAATCAACGTACCCTGACTAATCACGTGTGGAACTTCCCGCGCACCCCTGTAATCCACGTACCCGGCCATATCGCGTGTGCAACTTCCCGCGCACCCCGGTATGCACGCACACGTTTATTTTTTCTCTCAGCGCGTGTCTGTGTTTGTGGGTACCCCTTTGTACGTCATTTGTCCTGGAGGGCCACAGTATTGGACATTGATCATGTCTGTATATAGGTGCTATTTGTTGGCGCACCTTTTAGCGCACATTTCTTGCAGGCGCAGAGACGCTACCGCCTGCTTTCTTGTGGCGGTCGTGTTTGTGCCTGTTTGTGCCTGTGCGCTGCTTTGAGCGTGCGCTTTTTTGCCCTATTCTATTCCATGAATACGTGTTATATGCGAGCGTGTGGGCGTTCCGCGCACTTGCCTCCTATACTTTCCCCGTGCCGCCCACATTCTTCCCCATTCCGAGTGTTGTGCCCCATTTTATTCCCCATTCCGAGTGTCCCGCCCTGTGTTCCGCCTACTTTAGAGCTGTGCGCTGCGCTCGGAGTGATAGCGCAGTGGCCGTGGCGCACGACGTTGGTTGACCTGTGCGCCGGCCTGCGCCGCGCGCTTTTTCAGCGCACGTCCTCTGCTTTTCTTGCGCACGGACTTCCATGAATCGACGTGCGCTGGTTTCCCTGCGCTTTTCGCTAATTTTCGGCGCAGCGCACGTATTGGCCCCTCTGCGCCGGAAATTCCGGCGCACATTTATTCCATGAATCGGCCTGTGAATGTGGCGCAGTTCCACTTCCATATGCATTTTCCACATTTCTTTAAGTACCGATTAGTCAATAGTTGAAGAAATACTTGATTTATGTTTGTATCTTTGAAGGCGCAATAAGGCCTTTTGCATTTTCACGTGTAGAAAGTTCTTGTTTAAATCATCAAGTTCTCGGCATATCCTTAGCATTGACAAGCTAGTCTCTGTATTCAATTAAAGGCCTTGAAAATAGTTGCAATGTGTCTGTCGGGTGTGCACACAGTTATGTGCGCCTTGCATTTTACAGGGGAACCCTTTTAATCATGCCAACGCGCAAGATGTGGAATCCAACCGGATGCATAATTTTGTGAATGGCACCTCCCTCTTTTAGAAAAACACCATGTTCTCATTTGACTTTAGGAGTGTATCCTTTAGGCTAAAAGTTCCTTACAGTTCTCAAATTGTGGTCATGTGCTTTTCAAAGCATTGACAAAAGTGCACTTTATATTTGAGCTCACAGGTGGTGGCAGTAGGTTTTGCTCATTGGTAAACAAACTGGTATAATGGCCAATGTTTGCACCTAACAAAAGGTGCATGCCATCCTATATTACATCTTGTCCTTCTTAAAAGTGACTATTTTCAGTATCTCGAATCCAGACTATTGCTGTGGCGAAATGGAAGACAGAAGTTTTGCCAAGAAGACATGAACGCACATGCACACGTGCACTTTATACTGATGTTTAGATTGCAGTGCATTACAGCTACCCCTTTGCCACCCACTAGCTCACAGAAATGCACCTGGAAGCAATCAGAGTAGTTTATGCAGAGAGTACTCTACTCTATACTCTATAACTAAAACTAAACACAGGCACACTGTTCAACAAAGAACAGTACTTTAAGCTACAGAAGTGGTACATTAATTTAACTTTTTTGGAGACTGAGTGACTGGTTATTGTATTATTGGTATGGCTGGAGAGAAGTAGTTCTTTGATGCTAAAAATGAGGTTCTGTGCACGAGTTATAGGCATTGCATATAAAATAGATGTTACGGTTACCCAGTCTGGGCAGGGTGGGGGGAGATGGGTGTCCAAATCTGTGAAACCACAGAGCTACATTACTCGCTTCAAAATAGATGATAAACATGGTCCCAAACGTGAGTTTCCTCTCTAAGAAATATGACTTTAGTGAAACTGTATTCGGATAAAAAATTAGTAACAAAAGAAAGTTAAGCTCACTTAGGGGAATGGTGAGAGATACAGGTTGAAGGAGCTTTCAAATTATTTTATTTTCCTAGCAGCAGGCAAACGCTGATTTCACTTCTGTTTATTTGAAAGGGGTGCTGGATAAATGAGGCCAAGAGTGATGGGCTGTTCAGTTATGCCATCATACAGGCGTAAATGGCTGTGATGTCGATTCCTTTTTCCTGTTCCCTAGAAATACAAGCCAATCTGTCAAACGTTTGAAATGTCAAATGTTTGTGCAGTGCAGATATCATAACACCCTGGAAATCAATAATTGTGCCAGGCAACTAAACTTTGAAGCGCAAAGGAGCATTTTGTTTAAAATAGACTATATAGGGCAATGTCCCTAAAACTATGACATATTTCTAGATGTGCTTACTGCAACTGAACCATAGAGCAACTCTGAAGAATACTTTATACATTGATAAAACAAATAATATGTAGACAGATATTAATAAACGGATCTATAATCTGAAGAAACGCTTTATAAATCAATAAAACAAACAAATTTCAAATTTCAAGAGAAAGATATTTCTGTGGGAAAATGGGATATTGTGTTCATACAGAAACTTGTTCTGGGCTTGGCACCAAAAGTCCCTAGGGAAAGAGGTTTTCAGAAAGAGAAGAAGGAACAGACTAGCCAGTTACAGATACAAATAGTGTGGCAATTTTTAGTTTTGGCTATTAGAGGGTGCTTCTGCGTCAATATAAAGGCAAAACTATTGGCATTAGGAGTACAGCTAGAAAGGAAATGGGGTGTTATGTTAACATGCTTTTATACCAAATCACCACCGTAATAGTTTCAAAGAGCCTAAGCTTGTCCATGGAGTTGCATACTGGGGCCCTATCCGGGGTGTCCACGCCTTAGTCTGCTGGGGCAATCCAAATGAGCAAGGGGTAGATAAGAAGACTGAAAAAGCAAGGAATAGATGCTACAAACACAGGGGAGGGTGCATTGAGGAAGAATGTTTTGTCATATCAAGGGTTCATGTCAATCCTGTTTGGTGGACCATGGTTCTGCCGAAGGAAGGAGGCAGATAGGTCTACCCTTGTTGTGGTAATCGGGTTGTTCCAATGCAGGTTTGGAGAATTGTGAGTTAGTTCAAAATGTAATGTTGGATGTATGAGGAGCTCAAGAGTGTGCTCGACCTATCCTTGATGTTTGGTGGCTCTATACCTTGTACCCCAGGACAAACACCTGAACGTGAATTCCGTCACTGGCAAGCTTGAGCCAAGAGTGGCTTAGTCAAGAATAGACTCTGTATGAAGGTGAATGTTGTTGGTAATGTAAGGCAAGGTAATGGAGTGCCCAAACTAGCATGGTGACATTGAAAAAGCTTGGCACCCTGATGTAAAAAAAAATATGAAGCGTTTGTTGCATATCATGTGATTGAACACCAAATTCTTCTTCACGGTAAAACCTGGTGGTGACTTGCTTGGGAGTAGGCTTTCTAGTATAGTGATAATAGTGATCCGTAGCCATCTATAGTGAGAATATTTACCCTGACTGAGCTCCCTATCCAGGCTCTTTTCATTAGACTGTGTGAAAGGCAGGGTTGGATATGGGCCAAAAAGTGTAGGTAAGGAAACAAGGGGCAGATGTCTGTCCTTCTGTATGCAGTGACAGTCTGGGATTGACAGCGACGGTCTTGAAACACTTGTGTACAGGCGCATAATAAATAACAAATCAATCTATTCTGTTATGATAAGGAGCTGTTTTTTTTACTCCTCAGAATCACCAGTGTAGTAATTGTCCATGGCGTATTGTATCCCTCCTTGGGTGAGCCAGACCTTAGTCTGCTGGGTAGGAAAGCAAGAGTGAAGTAAGCATGATCGAACAAACATGGGGAAAGAGGTTACAGATACAGGAAGGTAGTCGGGCAGAGGGGGATGTTTTGTACTGGTATGGATGTGGGTTAGTCCACTAAATATGGGCTCTCTTCTAGAGAGATGCGACACAGAAAAGTATGTGTTGGGTTAATGTACGCATTGGGGTGGTAGGGTTTTGGAAGAGTTATAGGTTAAAGATCAAGTTGTATTGGGTGTGTGACGGTGTTAGAGGGTGCTCGGGAAATCATGGCAGATAAGTAGGCCTGCAGTGTCTATTTATGGTACTGAAGGTAAGTTCGCAAATAGTTCTGGACTTCTATGCCGACTCCAGAAGGCGGCCTAGTCCAAGATTAATCCAAGATTACATGTGTGAAGGGACACACAAGCTGTGGGTGTTGTTTGGCATTTTTATGTACCATTGACTATCCATGGCCATGCTTATCCTATGTACAATTCCATACGCTTCCTCCCAAAACCCACCCTCCTGGGAACTCTTTCAGCTACCTCTTTTGTGGTGTTGAACATGGGTGTTATTGTCCCGGGGCCCGAGATAAAGGCCCGAGCGAAGCTGGATCGGGTGTTAAGGCCATTAGCACCACGGGTTACCAAAGCGGTAACCCGGGGTGCTTTAAAAAAAGGATTTTCCCTCATTCAATGGGACGCCGCGCGCAGGGCGTTGAAGGAGGGAAAATCCTTTCCAAAGATGGCCACCATGGGAAGGCGGGTACGGAGACAGTCTTCCATTTCCATGGCAGCCTGTGGGAAGCAAGCAGAAGGAGCGGGTGCAGCGGTGGGACTTTTTTAAAAAAAAAAGGGAACAGAGGGTGGGGCGGCATATGGGAGGGTGCCAGCCATCAGGTGGCTTGGAATGCAGTCTTGTACCGGTGGTTCCTAGCCATCTGATTGGGTGTTCGTTCCCCCCTCCCCTGCCCCCAGGTGCTAAGTGTGTAGTAATATTAACCCATGGCCTTCCTACCTAGGCAGTCTTCTAAAAGGTAATCACTTAATTGCAGCTGTAATTCTGCTTAGTAGTGTAAATGTCGTAACCAAATTTGTTTTCAACAACTTGACTTTTAAGTAATATGTGCGTCCATGCATCTGTTCCTTCCATTGCAATCCTGTAAAACTCGAGCATCGGCAAAGCCAACAGTTATGGATCTTTTATAGACATTAACTAGGCATATTCACAAGCACTGTCATCATATGCCCAGATAATTAAACCATCTATCATGAATTACCATCCCATGGCCATGTCGTCATGACGGTGCCTGGCAAATGCCTCTCCCATGACTATACAAAAGCCAACACTGAAACAATACACAACTTTGTCCATGAACCTACAGTGAAGAGGCTCTTGTCATGGCACCACAATTGTTTGTTTGTTTTGTTTGTTTATTACTTGTATTGCGCTCCAGACCCGAGGGTATTAAGGCGCAAGGCATAAGGATACTCAAAGCTTGGTTACAACATGTAAAATAAATTTCGGTCAGTTAATGCCTATTCCAGCAGAGCAAAGAAATACACATAGTAATGTATATTATTTTACCAGAGAAATTACAGATTTCGATTTTAATGAGTTCTGTGTAAATGTGATAGCAATGTTATATAGTACTTTGATGTTTGTTTAACTTTTCTGTGCACTACCTTCTCTGTAATTATCAATAGAATAATTTCAAGATGTTCTCTCTCATATGTGTTAGGCTGGCTGCAGATTGTCTCTGTGTGGGAAAGCAATGATTTTACACACTGCCTCCAGACACTGATAACCAGATGATCCTGAATGGATACGACATTTTGTACAAAGGGGGAGAGGGGGCATCCTTGCAGTGACACACATGTAGCAGCCATGATAACGGCTGCGCCTCAGCGGGGTGGTCAATGTATCCTTAATGGGAGATTGAGACTGCTAGCCTGGAGGCCGAGGGTGCACTGGAAGTTAATGCAAAGGGTGCCTAAGTGTAAGGTGCACAGCACATGAGAGCAGAGTGATTATGAACACATGAGGGAGAACAGAGAAGCGGGGTTGGGATGGTGCCTTTGGTTATCTGAACCCTGAGGGAAAGACCAGGAGTAAGAGAGCCCAGGATATCGGCGGGAGGGCACAGAGTAAGCACAGCCTGAAAACCGAGGGCTTTACATTGAAGAAGGAAGGTCGGAGAACACAGGCAGAGCACATGGACCAACGGGGGCTAGGGGGGTATACATGGGGGTAGCCTGAAAGCAAGAGTGAGCATATAGAGGAATGGGGGGCTCATAAGCAGTAGGATGCACCCTGAAAATCTAACTCAATCTCATTTGCAACCGGAGTAATTTCCTATTCATGTAGCTTATGTTTTCTCGATTCTTTTTGATTGAAAAGGCGTGAGTTCTTTTGGGGAGTTCTTTGGGGGGCATGGTTTGATGGGGAGTTACTTGCACACTCATGCAGAGTATAAGCAAGGTTCAAGGTATGCTTTGTGTTTAGCTTTTCTGTTGATTGGATGTTTTCCGACTGGTATTTATGCGATGAGAACATTTGCCTAAATAAACCCTGGTTTACAGATCAGGTAAAACTGCAAGATTAGAAAACACCCACTCTAAAGATAGTGTTACTATCCCTTCACATAAATGTGCTGGAAATTGATAGCCATAACTGTACAGTGGGAGCCCGCTGGCATGACATACTATAAAGAAAATGACTGCTCCATAGCAGGGGATGAGGGTCTGGCATGAAATGGCAGCAAACTGGATCTTTAGATAATCTCTGGATAAAACCATCCACGACTCAGGGAAATCCGATTTATGAGCTTGCGTTTATTTTTTAAATCCTGCCATCAGACAGAAGTTATCCTCAGCCTGCGGACTTCTACAGGCCGGCTCCAGCAGGGGGGGATAGGGGAGCCAGTAATTTAAAGTATGTTTATTTTGTGCGGGAATAATGCAGTTTTTCACATCATGCTTAATAAAATGGTTAACTGTGTCAAACAATAAATGACAGATGATGTTGCATGAATACAGATTTCTGCAGAAGGTGCATCAACTGACTGGTGGCCCTTACAAATTACATTCAAAGTATATATTCTACTGCATTAGCTACTTGAGCATAAGTGAAAAGATATTGGTAGTCACAAGCATGTAATTCTGGAGGGGAGAGTGTAGTAAAATCAAAAAGTGATAGATGCAAGGTTTTGAACTCCACATTACCACTACCGTTGCTCGGCGCAACATTCCATGCAAGAATTCTGGAGTATGTCTGCACCATTATAGTAAGGGACAAGCAAGCCATTAGGAAATTACTCCTGCCACCAAAAGGTGCAGCTCAATCTCAATTGCTAGGCCATGCCCCCTCTGCATTGGAACACAAGCAACCACATGCATTTTTAGGCCTTGTTGTCAAACAGTTTGGGATGGGATTCACACATTCGTGGCACGGCCAAGGCTGATTTGCAAAAAATAGTATGGAAGGCTGGCCATAGCAATCCTGGTGGTTATAATTATTTCAGACACTTTTGCCTATTGGGTTCAAGCCAGAACTCATGCAGTGGAACAGAGATAGGATGGAGATAAAAAGTGAGGAGAAACATACATTTTATGGGTGTGTTTGGTCATTAACTCACCCAATGACTAGTCATGGCTATGTTAATGCCTGTGGAATTATCACCAACTGCCTGCCCTCACCACCTAAAGGTAACCTTTCTGGAACCCTTTGAGCAAGCTCAATCAAAAAGTAACACCAGACCTGTTGCTGTTTTGGGCCTGCAAGTGTTACATCTAAACATACCTTTGAGTGTTTAATTTCTTAATTGCCTCTGTAAATGAGCTCATAGTGCAATAGAAATCTCTTAATGTGTGTCTTCAGACAGTTGATTTTATTAGCAATATCTTTGTCAGTGCCTCTGTTCCTTGCTCTGAAGTCCTGTCTTAAACAAGCAATCGCAAAGACAACGGTTTTTGCTTGCGTATAGGTATTACACCAACATTTGCCAGGCAATGCCATCATAAACCGGTTCTATGTCATATCACCGACTAGCATTTTTATAACGGGTGTTCCAAATGTTTATATTTTATTTTTGGGTTTCCCCTAAACTCTCCCTCCCCCACCTATTTCTGTTTCTGATCCCCCCACACCCCTTATGTGCCCTTTCCCATCCCCAAAATGTTGATGATTTTGTTTTCTGCAGTGTTTGGTAAAAACACCTGCAGAAAAAACAACAGTTGATGAAACAACGTTGTACCCATACACCCGGGTATTCGTACCGTTTTCCAGCTGTTTCCATCTTTCGACCAGGTGGTACCCTTATGGCAGTGCCTGACATGTCTATCCATGCCTAATCAAAAGCCCAACCTGTTGTCTTTGCCAATTCACGTTGGCTTCAGTTTGTCTTCCTAAGTGAACGTGTACATGCACAGATATTGGTGCTTTGCTTGCTAAGCCTAGGTAATTAAGCTGCACCTCACTGAGGTGGTCCAACAAGGGCCTACCTGAACATGTCAAAGCTAGGATGGCAAGTATGGACCAGTTTCCGATCTTCTCAAGCATTTTTAAAAGAAATCTGTATAAAATGGAGTATTGATTTAGGTATTTAGAACCAAACTTATACATATTTGTACCAACTTGAGCTTGGAAGATGCGTGGTCAAGTATCTAAATGTCAGGCTAGGCTCAAATTCTGGCTTTACCTCTTAACTAAAGTGTGTGATCTTGGGCATATCATTTAATTTCACTATGCCTTACCTGATAACATTAGGTGCCCTATTAGTTTGCGAAAGCTATTGAAAAAAGCCTCATTCATGTTTTGACAGATGGGCAGCACAGTCATTAGGACCCGCCAAGAACACACGCGTATCTTTCTTTGAAAATGTCAGGCCACATTTATTGAAACAAATATTGTAATTCAATACCAAATCAAAGTAAGCACATCAAACAAAGGGTCGTCATGGAAATGTGCACATTATAACCAGTATGTAAACAGTAGACTATGGTGCACAGGGGCATGGCAGGGGAGCGAGATCCACTCCTCCCTTCCACGCACCACCACGCGCGATACCAGGAGACTGGAAACCCCTCAACATGCACTGTTTGCCTCCTGAAGCAGCTCTCCCAGCCCTAGCACTCTATCCTACATGCTAGCACTCCCTCGCACCCTCAACTCAATTAATATGTGCTTCAAAAATGCAACAAAAAATATGTGTGTTTCAAATGTAATGTAATTTTGTGTGAAACAAAATGTCATATTCATTGCTTCAGTTTTTTGGAGGGGGGCTCTATCTTTCACAACAAGATGAAGGGACCACAAGCACCTCCTCCGGGGCCTGCTGGGCGTAGCCACAGTGTTCAGGAAGGCATTGTTCAGTGAACACCATCTGAGATTGTACAAAGTGGGGGCTTCACTGCTCAGCCCCCTTAGACGAGTAGTAGCCATTCTCCCCAGCCAGGCCAATAAAGGCATGCCGCAGCCTGGTTGGAGTGGTGGTAAATGGGAATGGTGGGCAGGGGGTGCTGAAGGAAGTTGACTGGGGTGAAAGGTGAAGGAGGGTAGGATATAATAGAAAGAGGAGAGAAGATGCGAAGGGGCGATAGGTAGATTGATGTTGGAACACTATTTTCCTTGCTTCTCTTTTGCTGTGTACTAAGGGGTGCAAATGTTTTTCCCACATCCGGGAAGACATTTATTGCTGGATCATGAACCTAGGAAATCGAGTTCAGTGTGTTTAGGGTACTCCTAGACCCACACCCAATAGAATTTGGGCCCCCTGATCACAAACCTGACCCACCCAGATGAAACGTCCTGAGCCGGGCCTGTATAGACATTCTTTAAGCATACAGTATATTCGAGGCAGGACGGGCAAAATCGTGTGGCTAGTGAAGTGGCATCATACACCCTAAAACCTCCCACCAATGACATCATATAAAGTTTGAGGTGCAATTACACAACCCTTATTTCTTAAGCAATTAATGTAGGTTTTTGGGTATACAGTAATAAAATTGCGGTAAAAATGTCCCCATTACAAACAATTGCAGTAACAATGCTATGATTTGACCCAGTAAAGGTGTACCCCATTATACCATTTAATGCCGCGATTTTAACGCATGGAACTGGTTTTTGAAAAATCATGAAATAAGTGTAAACTGAATAGCTAACTGGTACATTGGACAAAGCAGATAAAAGGAAGGTGTCTTAAAGGGTGGCGCTTGCAAGCCCTGGTAATTCCTAAATGAAGCTTCTGGCATTAGTTACTTTACCACTGAATATCCGATTTTGAGTTTGTTGCTGATCTCTAAATGATGGAGCTGGTGCACCAATGTTTATATCAATGAACCTTGAGGCAACTCAACCTTTCCCAGGTTCAAACATGTAATCGTAAATTCAAGGGATGCAGATGAGTTGAAAAGGCGCATCCCCCACACACCCCCACCATGGGCCACATTACAGATACTTTGCACTGGTGCAAGTGCAGAGTTGCACGATATTAGCATTAGGGCAAACTTTGCTCCTGTGCAAATATGCATCGCAAATCTGTCTTTCTTGCACTAGGATAATAACAAGCCAAACTGCTCTTGTCATGGTGCAATGGTTTTCTTATGTGTCCCAGTGTTTTTTTTAGAAATGGAGCAAACTTTTTCCTAGTGCTAACACTGTGTAACTTTGAACTTGCACACGTGCAAAGGTTCTGTAATCTGGCCGCAAGTGTTTGAGCAACCAAAAGCACAATTCTCTCAAGCACTTTTCAAATATAAGGTGCTTGAGAATTATTTTGATCCAAATATTATTTGTTTGTCAGACTTCACAGGGTTACCCTTAGTTATCCCATCAGCCTTAGAAGATGATGAAATGAGAAATTAAATGTGATAGGCAAGTTGAAAAGATGAAAACAAACATTAAATAGACATAAATGTCCATGTGTAATCAGTATTTAAAAATAGTGCAACGTAAATTGAAACACATGTCGGCTGTCTCATCTAAACATATTCATGCCATAATATTTTTTTAAAACGTCCCTTGACAAATCCAAAGGTTTTAATTTTTCTGTAGGTAATGGCGAGGCATTTACCATGCACTGCCAAAGTGGTTATACCGGGCTATAAAATGGCAACAGCTGGAAAATGGTGCGAGTACCTGGTATATGATGTCAGTGCCTGGCACATGCCTATCTAAAATCTATGCATTAGTCAATTCTAAATTGTTGGCTTTGACAATGCTGGTTTTAAACAGGACTTCACTACAAGGAACAGATGCGAAGTCACGCAT
Organism: Ambystoma mexicanum; assembly: GCF_040938575.1. Taxonomy (NCBI): domain Eukaryota; kingdom Metazoa; phylum Chordata; class Amphibia; order Caudata; family Ambystomatidae; genus Ambystoma; species Ambystoma mexicanum. The sequence continues at coordinate 1,357,720,738 of NC_090932.1, read as the reverse complement.
TGCTTATCAAGCAAGTGGCTGAAGGCACTCTCGACAATTAAGCCGTTAACTCTCAGAAACACGCTTAGAAATAACAATGCAGGCTCTACACATCACAAAGTTTGACATTATTGCATGATAGAGCAAGCTCAAAAATATCTCGGGAGGGCGTGTTTTTGGGATTTAGGGGGCAGACAGTGGGTTAAGATTTGTCCATAGATATAAGCATGGCCATGGGTGGGTCAGTCGGTAGGTAAATAACAAAACGATGCCCACCGGCTCGCTCTCCCGCCTCAAATTCCATCTTGCTTTTATCGTTACTCCAATGTCGGCTTATAGGTGGTGCTTTAGTGCCACCTAATATCCAAATGAAACCAGGAATTGGTGCAGAAAAGTGCCCATATCTATGCTTCCACATATTTAAAAGATGAATTAGTCAGTTAATCTGAAAGCTAAGATTCACAGGACAACATGGGATGCTACAGGAATTATAGTACAATTGTGCCCTCGCTGTACTCAGATTGATGTCCATTCTTGGGTTTTCGACAGAGATGCCTTGAAGACTCTTTTCCTCGGCACCACCCCAAGACATTTAGGGCCTCATTATGAGTGTGGCAGTCCGGAAACAAGGGTGCTGGAAAGATTACGCACCATTGTTTCAGGGCCGCCACACTCCAAGTCGGTCTGCCTGCCTCAAGGTGCCGTTGTGCCTGGTAGGCAGAATTGTCACAGAAGCACTGGCACCGCTAGCAACGGTGCCAGTGCTTTCGAGTCCCCATCCCCATGGACTCCTATGGGATTCCACAGGAATGGGGACTTACCAAATCTGATCCCGGACTTCCCGCGCCGCCGGGACTTGTAATGTCCCGGTGGCATCGGGAAATCAGGCGCCAGAAACTGTGTTTCAGTGTCGGCGGCAACCGCTGATCTTGTAATGAGGCACCTAGTCTCTCTGGCTTTCTTCTCACAGACTTGTCAAATCTCCCTATGGGCTCTCAGCCACTGCTCACATAGCCTTATCAAGCCTTCTTTCACTTGGTCTCAGACATTCCATCCATTCATATGTCAGATCACTTTAGGATCGTCTGCACGTTAGCAAAAAAAGTTTGTAAGGACCAGCATACTTATGGTGCATGCATCTAGGCATGTGGGTCAACATGTCCCCCTTCAGCAGATTCTAGTTTTTATTACATGCTGATCGCAGGCCCTTATGTGATCTTTGTTAGTCTCCTCACAGCAAGCCCTGTCAGAATTCCCAGGCAGCATTGTTGTGCAGCCTGGGGGAGGAGCCTGGGTACATGTTTCGGCACCGGTCAGCATGGTATCATCTTCAGGTGTCGCTGACCATGCTGGAAGAAGGGTCAAGTGGGGTCCTGGGCATGGCTGGACCAAGGGGATTTAAGTATGAATAAGCAAAAGTGTGACCTCTTTCTTCCGGTTGTATCTGACCTTGCACCTGCCAACAGATTGAAGAATTGTTTTCCATTGTTCCACCATCCCATCCGTTGATTTAGGTTTTAATAAGTATGGGTGGGACAGAGAGTGTGGTGTGTCTACATTGGTAATATTGTAGGCTACATTGGGGGGGGGGATTGTGAGACATCAAGGTTCGGGCGGTCAGTGAAGTTGCCATGGAGACGATGGGTCACCCTTTCTCCCCAGTATCGCTCCCCAGGATTGCCCCCCCATTACCACTCTACAGAATTTTCCCAAAGGGTCCTGGGTCTACAGGATGATCATGGCTAGATGTGCATTGTATTGACATTGTAGTAATTTGGTGTGAACCATCACTCTGTTTCTGTTGTGTTTCCTTTAATAAATGGATCTGGATGCCTCGCAAAGAAAACTGCACTGTGACTCCTTTGGGGACTTACCCCCTGTGCCTCCCGTTTCTTATGTCCCTCAAGACCAGCAGTTGATGCCAACGTGCTCACCTCCCTGGAGTGGGCCTCATAGAACAGCTTATCCTCTACAACGAGCTCCACATTCATGTTGACTAATGCAAAATGAAATAAATATTGATATGCCCTCTGGCCACAGAATGAGCAACTTACACATCGCTGCCACAATATCACCTTTTTTTTTTTCTTCAAAAGACGAAAGCTGTATGTAAATTCAAAGTCTTAAGTGAAAATATCCATGTGGTACATTTGCATATTCTAGAGGAAGAGGAAAGGGGCCAGATAAACAGGTCTACCTGTTTTCCACTACTGCATGTTCAGCACATGTGCTGTGAAACCAAACATGTTACAAAGTTTAACTTAGAAAGTAGATAACGCCAGGGAGGTCAACTCATTCAAAAAGTCAGCCTTGGCGGAAGTGAAAACACTTACTTAATGACAACAAAGGAATTATCAGCTGACCTTTGACCTGACATCACAGGAACTGGCACATTACACACATTTTTGTTTAAACTAAAAGAACTGTAGGATTCATAAAATAACAAAAAGAACTAAAGCCGTCAAAGGCCTCTTCAGTTTTCAACCATATATCACATACACTGCTGTCTCAATATATAATGGATCTTATACAGGCACCTTAAGAGAGAATAACAACTGCCCTTCATTAAACATTCAATCTCTCGGGTTCAAAAAATATCACTTGAACATTTGAATTAATCCGTTTTTATTCAAGGTAACAAAATCAGAGACCCAAACTACTCCTCACTGATGACGTACAATGAGGCTGAAATATGTCTGGGAATGCTTGTGGTTTTGTGCAGAAGGGATGTGACCTACAGTTTGTGGGTGGCACCAACCCTGATTTGCATGTGGTCTTCCCCCTTCTATAATAGCTTTGCAGGCTGAAGAACGATGGTCTGGAGGGTTGCTCAGAGCAATGCCAGAGGTTAGGATTACATCCAAACCTTCCAGCCATCACCTTTTTGTTTTACAAAATCAATCCATCAAACATAGAGTTTCTTTTCTTTAAATGCATCTATTATTCAGCATGTTAAAATTCAGTAAATGGTAGCAAAACATTTTTTTATTGCGACAAAAGGTTAGTAAGTGCAGCGTCTATTAAGCATGATTCTTCACCCTACTGTGGTTTTGACATAGAAGGCACTCAAACATCTATTTTTAAAAACATATTGGTTTCCCACCGTAATTACAGCATCTCCAGAGGCAATCCAAAATTGCTTATTTTTGTGATGGGATTATTATAGAACTAGGAGAGGTGTTGGAATTAAAACTAAAGCTTTCTACGGGATACCTCTTCGGATTTAATTTCTTTATTTTATTTATTGGGTATTTATAATGTACCTATAGAGCAAAATGGTGTTTCAAGGTGCATGAAGACAAGGGAGGTGGAGGCACACGGAAGAAAAAAACAAAACAATAAGGTTTTTACTAGGTCTTGAGACAATCGGATCGTGCAAGTGCAGTAACAAGAATGCAGGGTGGGAGGAGGTGAAGTGTAGGATGGGAAGGAACATGGAAGAAAGACAAACCATAACGTTCCTACTAGGTCTTGAGACAATTCAAAGCGTGCAAGTGCAGTGACAGAAATGAGGATAAGGGGGGGAAGTGTAGGATGGGGATGAATATGGAAGAAGACAGCCAATAATGTTCCTAATAGTTCTAGAGACCATTCGAAAGTGTGCAAGTGTAGGATCGGATTTTATACTTAACTAGTTTGTGTGTCAAAGAAAAGTCAGAAGTTAAGAAGGATATTAAGTAGACAGAAAAAATGAACCAAATATAATGCATCATGTAAGAACTAGTGCAATGGATTGCAATTTCTTAATTGGTATATAAGGAAACCATTTGTTATATACGTGTATGCTAAGTTAGAATCTTGCACCTAGGATTTTCACAAGTCCAAGAAAATAATTAGCTTGAGTCTTGTTATATTTTTAGTTTTGGTTTAATACCAGTTTAGTTTTTGATTATACATGGTGGGAATATTCTCCTATTTGGAGGCACCTGCAATTGTTTCGCCCTTACCCCGGCTTTCTCAAGGCACTGTTGCACTGCTGCATGGAACACAGCATTCCTGACAGAATACAAGAGGATTTACAGATTTCAACCTATTATGGTGCACTATAATTAAAAATGTAAACTGAGTCTAAAAACGACGGAGGCAGAACATTCGGAAAGCATTGGAATACCTTTGACACTGGATACACAGATACTTCTTAGAAACCTAACTGTAATATAATGACTATGAGGACTTTTTATTAGAAAGAAGACTGATTAAAATGGACTTAAACAAACTCGAATGCAATATTGACACAATGCTAATTGTGATTGAATAGAGATGTGTATACGATCAGACGGTTTAATTATACTGTGATGTAACAGTATTAAATATCAATTATACCAAAAGAATCATATTTTAAATTGACACTGGACAAATATGATGCACAATAAATGTATGTGATTGAATTTGATGAACAAATATGTATTGGATAGAATATGGTTACAATTTAGTAATTGAAAAAATAATGTGCGTTGAGAAAGCCCAGGTAAGGGAGAAACAATTGCACATGCGTCCAAATAGGAGAATGCTGACACCATGTATAATCAAAAACTAAACTGGGACACACACAAACGATAAAAAAGATTAAACTTCGGCATATCATCAGCCACAGAGATCTTCCAAGAGGCCATCCGAAGAATACTACTACCCATAAGGAACACACACAATTACAGTGACGCCATCTTAGTATTTGGTACTTCACAGGAGGAGCACAACAAAGCACTCACAGAAGTATTCACCACATTGCAAGCAAAGGGATTAACGCTCAACAGAGACAAATGCAAGTTCAATAAACAGGAACTAAAAATGTTTGCTCACGTTTTCTCCAACAAAGGGATGGAACCAGAACCTGAGAAAATTCAGGCGATAAACAGGCTTCCCGACCCCATCCGTCTCCTCTACAAGTGAAGTGCGTCCGTTCCTGGGAATGGTGGCCTGCTGCGCGAGATACCTTGAACATTAAAGTTGACTTTCCATTGGAGCCCAGATGTGTAGAAATTCGGGAAGCACTCATGGGTGCCAAACAATTGCTGTCTTTTGGCCCTCAGTGGCACACAGAGTTCACCGTCGACGGTGCATCGCCAGTAACATTGTTTTGTGATACGCTAGCAGAGCACTCTCAACAACTGAAGCAGGCTACTCCCAAGCCGAAAAGGAAAGCCTACCGGTCGAATTGTCATGTGAGCACTCCATCGCTTTATCATAGGCAGACCGTTCACCCTCATAACTGACCACCAAGCACTGCTGTCCCTATTTGGTAAACCAAATACAAAAATGCTGCCAACGACCGAAAGATGGGGAATCCGTCTACAAGAATACATCATACACAAACCGGTCGGTGACCAAATCCTAACCAATTCTATGTCCAGACACCTGAGAGGGTACACATCCAGCGCCCTAAAAGACAGGGCATAACGGAACATCGGGTATCTAGCAACAAATGCACTTCCACCTGTACTGTCCATGGAGATGTTCCTACAGGAACCAGCACAGTATCCTACCATCCAATTGGTGGTTCTGATGACAAAAGAAACTAAATGGAAAAACCACAAAAATATAATACAAAAGGACCGACCCAGGAGCTCACAAACAGGTAATAGAACAGTTGACAAGGATACACATTGAGTTAGTAGCCACAGAGGAAGGACTCCCGCTAAGAGGAAAAAGATTAGTCATGCCAAAGACGTTAAGAAAACAATAGTATGCACAGCTCATCAAGGGCAACTGGGAATGGCGAATACCAAAAGACTTCTACGAAATCAAGTGTGGCTTCCATACATAGATGAGATGGTCGAGCAAACAATGGAGTGCCTAGCATGTCAATGCACTGCCACCACAGACCCACCAATACCCATTACTCAAACCCCACCTGGCATATGGACAGGAGTCACAATAGACTTCTACGGACACTTAGCAGAAGGAGGATACCTTCTAATAGCAATAGACGAATATTCATGATACCCACTTCTAAAGAACTCGCCCTCAACAGCATTCTGACATGTGGCTGGGATCCTGGATGAGGTCTTCAGGCAATGGGGCATACCAAATGTCGTAAAGAGAGATGACGGTCCACTGTTCAATGTACACGACTTTCACGTCTTTGCTTCAGGCGTGGAGTTAAAACATCAGAAAGTAACACTGCTATGGCCACAAGCCAACGGAATGGCTGTGTTGTTCATGTCATCCTTCAAAAGCACCATACAGAAAACTACCACTGAAATGCAAATACAACAAGCCTTGTGCTGCATGTTGAGACATTATCGAAACTCTCCACATGAAGCAACTGGACACACGCTGGCAGACATAATGATCAAGCATCATCCGAGAACTTTCCTAACTAGACATGAGTGTCACTGTCTCGATGGAAGATGAAATGTGGAAAAGAGACTTCGAGAGAAAACAAGTGATGAAAGAGAAACTTGTATAACGAGAAATGCTAAAGAGAGAACATTCACCCCAGGCGAAGAAGTCATAGTGATACAAAGACAAGCATGGAAAACAGACTCAAGGTATGGAGCCACTCCGTTCGTAGTCACAGCTCAAAAAGGGACAATGGTCACAGCACAGGCAGGCAATCACAAGGTCAACAGAAATGCCTCATTCTTCAAACACGTGAGAAGGCCTGAGGAGGAGGAAGAAGAGAGAGAAGAGGAAGGAGGAGTTGGCGTACAAGAACAATTGCCTGGAAAACAACGAGAGAAGGGGGGGTTGGAGGACGAGCTCAATGAATAAAGACGCTCACCCAAGTGAAGAAACTGGCAGACATCCAACGGCACATCAAAAAGCCACGCAGACTTGTAGAAGAGGTATAGAAGAAGCAACCAAGCAACAACAAGCCGGGGGAGTTGTGTTCCCACACACGCAACAGTGCTGCCTTAAGGTAAGGCCCCCTTAAGGAAATGGGTAGGAGGAAAGGGGAACAGGGAGAATTAATTGAAGGAGGGAGATGGAAGTGGCAGAAAGTAGATGGTTAATAAAGGAGGTTACAAATGTATATTGGCTCTGTGCATTTATTTTACACCCTGAGCTCGGTGAGCCCAAAATCAGAGCCCTTCTGTGGGGAAGTGGTGAAGGCAGAAAGGCACAGATTGACTGTTAGTGTATTTACTGCTATTTTTCACATTCTGTTCGTGTTTTTAGTCATTTTAAAATGGTTTTATCAACAATTGTGTTGTTACTGCAGATAGGGTCCTTAAATTACCTGTAAGATTACCTTGCAAAACATAGATAATGCGGCTTGAATCAGAGTACTTCTTTTACTCTGCACGCACTGTACGCGACTTAGAACTTCATATCCCAGTTAGGGTTGTAGTTCTAGACACGTACTTCCTGTCAATCCCGGCGCAAACGCGCCAGCACGCACAGGACAAGCTAGTCTGTGCTAGTCCGTGCGCAGACGTGTATACGTGGTGAGGTTCTTTGCATATTTTCATAGATGGGCATTGCTGATGTCCTCGAGGCCGTAGCTAGGGCCAGAAGACAGTCATGTGACCGCAGAATTCTTTTCGAGAAAACACTTGTGTAGGCCCAAGAGACTGAACCTCCCGCTAGTAGCGATATGGGTAACAGTGCAGCGCCTACTACACCCACCTTATACCCGACTGGGATGGACAAGGTAAGATACACTGCGGATGATGGTCCTGACTCCGCTGTAACAGCGGACACCTGTGTCTCCGTGGAGAACATCTACAAAACCAATGTCACACTAAGGAACGGATCCTTCCTGGCAAACATCACGCTGGCACTATTGAATACCAGGTCCCTGGTGAGGCACATGATAGATGTCCACTACTACATCCTAGAACACAGTGTGGACATCATGTGCATCGCAGAGACCTGCCTTACCGATGCTCACGGCCCCACTATCGAGCAAGTGACCCCTCACCCGGTTATGCTTTCTTTGGGAAGCACAGAGAGGGGGGCTTGGGAGGGGGTGTGGCTGTCGTGTGTAAAAGGGAGCTCAGCATGTATGAAGCCAAAATAGAGTGTGAAGGCTTTGATATAGTGCACATTAAATTGCTCCCACATTTTAACCACAGTGTCAACTTGGTTCTGCTTTACCGGCCACCAGGGGAATCCTCGAAGTTTAACAAGGATTATGTTAATTTAGTCGCCCCAATGTTAACAGTTAACTCCGCCTTAATTATATTGGGAGATTTCAACCTCTGGAAGGGAGACATTAAGGATAATAAAGCTCTGGAGCTTGAAAAAAACCTAAGAAACATCAAATAATAATTCACAACTCTGAACCGACGCATACTAAAGGGCACACCCTCGATTGGTTAGGCAGTGGAAATATTCTTCTTGATAACATCTTCACTGCCCCTTGTATATGGTCTGATAACTCTTTTGTTTCATGTCAACTGAAGCTCCCGTCCCCCATACAAAAAGTGCATGAGCCTGTGCGTAAAATACTTAAAAGGAATTTTAAAGCTATCACTACTCCCATTCTTTCTGAACGCTTGGAGGGCTTGATGACAAAAACAAATGACTCTGATGGTCCTGAGATCTTAATCAGTACCTACAATGAGGAGATTCTCAGCATGTTAGATCAGATTGCACCTTTAAAAACTAGGACCTTCAGAGACACTCCAAACGACCAGAAATGGTTTCTCCTGCCCAGAACTTAAAGCCAAAAAAAGGCAAGCAGAACATGTCTGGTTGAGAGAAAACTCCCCGGACAATCTGGTGGTTTGGAGGCAAAAGGAAAAGGAATAAAAGGCCAAGGTCTTAGAAGACAAATGTAGCTTCTATAATGATCAAATCAACCATGCTGGAAATCAAATGACAGAGCTTTTCCGACTTCTCCGGTTTTGGAAGAAACCCGTAGTTACTATCTCCACGATTAAACCTACTAATGAAGACTGCAATAGAGTTCAGAATGCTTTTTCCGATAAACTGAAAAATGCCCAAAAAAAAGATTAACGAAGAATTCATCAGGAAGGCTTCCCTCCCTCCAGCTACTACTGTAAACTGCAACAAAGCTGGGAAAACGGGCTCTCAAAATCTGGAATATGTAAATCAAATCCAGCAGATACCCCATACTGGTTATATGTTTAAGGAGCTGACTACGGCAGGGATTCATAACATCCTAAAAACCATGCACCCTACTAGTTGCCCGGTAGAACTCCTTCCATCCAAAAACATACTAGAACATAAGGACATTTTTTTCCCCGTTCCTCCGCAGGTTTGTAAACTCTTCATTTCGAACTGGACGTATCGCACAGTCTATAAAGAAAATAGCAGTTACCCCTCTACTAAAAAGGCGGGCCTAGTACCCAACGATGCGGTCAATTTCAATCCTATCACAAGTATGATTTTCTTTCTTAATAGATAAGGTTGCTACATTACAACTCCAGACTTATGTTTTAGGAGCCAGCATTTTACATAAGAAGCAATTTGGCTTTCAGAGCTTCCACAGTACTGAGAGTGCACTGCTAGACTTGCAGACTTATATGCTCTCTGGTTTGGAACAAAGCAAGTCGGGGCTGCTGATATTGTTGGATTTGTCAGCAGCCTTTTCAACTTGCTAGATCATGGGATCCTTTTGGATCGGATGGCCACTGTTGGGGGGGGTCTCACAATGGAGGCAATACATTGGCTCAAGTCATTCCTCGAGGGACGCTGATCACGAGTTCACTGTGGTGAAAGCGCGTCTGATGTTGAAATTACCACCTGTGGAGTTCCCCAGGGGGCATGTCTTTTGCCCCTGTTGTTCAACATTTATATTATCCCATTGTGCATGGACTTGGAGATCCTGGAATTATTTTTCGGCAATTATGCAGATGATTTCCTGTTATCACTGGAGATCAGTGGGGATCATGAAAAAGATCAACAGAAACTGGATTCGGTATACCAGACCATTAAGAGTTGGATAACAACATACTGGCTATGCCTGAACGCAACTAAGACTGACCTCATTATGTATGGCTCCTGGCAATCCAGAGACAAGCTGGACCATCCTTATGCCAGTTTCAAAATTGATGGTAGCCAGATTGCGGTGGTGCATAGGGTGAAGACCTTAGGCACCTACTTGGAAGCCAGTTTGGACAGTGGTGCTCTCGTGGAAGTAATGACAAAAAACACCAACTATCATCTTAAGGTGCTGTGGCAAGTTGCTCTACTAGTTTCTAAAGAAAACCGTGACAAAGTGGTTAGAGCCGTGATACTCCCACGAGTGGACTACTGTAATGCTCTCCTAGGGGGAGCAAATAAAACTGACATCCAAAAACTGCAAAAGATTCAAAATGCGGCAGTTTGCATCATATATCAGCTGAAACGTTCCGAACCGACATCAGCAGCATGAAAGGAACTTCACTGGCTGCCAGTCTCGGCACGGATCCAGTTCAAGCTGCTGACTATCTGCCACAAATGTGTTTATGGTAATGCACCAGTCTACCTTAAAGACAGATTGAACGTTTACCAGCCAAAAAGAAACCTCTGATCTGCAAAGGCATGTCTGCTAGAAGTAGTTTGCATTAAGAGAGCCCGCGGATATAGCTGTGCTTTCAGAAAACAGTTGAAGACTGTTTTGTTTGTTTAACAAGAGTACACTGTTTCCACCCCTTTTCTTCTGTTATGGCGCCTGGATGCCCTTGGGCCTTGGCGCATTACAAATGCATTAACATAAAAGGGGACAGAAAGTTCAAAGAAAATTGTATTATCTTGAACAGATTCAAAACATCATGTAACTGTAACGCAAGCAAAGCAGGATAGCATTAAAAAAAATTGAAAATATTTTTTAGGAGGATAACTAAGCTTATATGGTGATTTTGCTTTGGCGTAGCAAAGCGCTATATAAGATTAAATGAAATACAAATTGTACACTACAGAATATGACTCAAGTTGAGTAAAGAGGGAAATATAATTAAAAGAATTAGGAAATTATACCAGTATCTAACAGAAGGAGATGTTAAACTTAATTGTTATAATCAAATGAATGACGTGCCACTATTTGGTAGCATACAATACGATAAAATGCCCATTCTCGCTAATTTCTGTTTCAATCTACAACCATGGAAGTGCATATAACCATTATTATCTGAACTTAGAGTCATTATTAGTAGATGTATTTGAAACAACTATTTAGCACTTGTCACTAGCACGTGAGATAAAATGGATGGTGGTTGTGAATTAACAGATTTCTCGTATTATTATTATTTGGCAGCCACAATGCCGATAGAACCATGCTTCTTGGTATATGACTGCATTTACAATCTTGCTAGATAACGCACATCCAAATAGATGCATTTTTTTAGAAAACTTTGGAATAAAAAAAGTGTTACAAAGTGAACTCGGAATGGATCTGAACTCGGGATGGAGACCAAGAAATTAGTAACTATACCGCAACATTGAGTATTCCACAACATACAAATGATTTTGGGAATTGAAGAAAATAAGCCATTTGAGCAGCAAAGTCACATGTGCCGGAGACCTATCCAGTAGCCATAACTGGAAGTTCGTCTCCAGTTCAGAGCCACATGAGCAAAGCATTGTGGGTATGCAAATATGCTAAAATTCAAGCCTTTAGCATCCTTGGGACAATATGTGATCACTTTATTAGTACATATCTACAAAGATCATAAGGGCAGTCAAAGGGTTAATGGAAACGGTACACATTCAGTAGTTGGGTTTGTAAACTTGAATACAGATTTATTGAAGAAAATGTGTTTCCCCAAAGAGAGAAAACTGAACCAGAGAACAATCTGTCAGGGCATGGAATAAAACGATTGTCTAACTGAACAAGTGGAGACGCTTCTTTTTAATGTACTTGTTACTGCACATATACAAATTATAACTTCCTGGAAGGAGTACAAAAAATGAAAGCTAAATAATGTTGTCTGGACACTGTACAGGTTCTAGGAGCTGAAAAATGTATCGGACTCGAAGCTCGGAGATAATCAATTTATGATTACAATAACAAAATAAGTCCAAAATTTAAGGCAAAGCAATTCGCAAGATAATTACATGCATTTCATTGAACTAACACTACAGTGAAATACACTAAAGTGTATTCACCTATAATTACCTGAATCCATACAAAGATCGCATTGAAACAAATTTGTAAGATCCCCTTGTCTACCTATAATAAAAGGGCAGTTTGTCCATTGCAGTCATGCACAGTAGAGACTGCCTGAACGCTTGTTGTCACAGCTAGAGGGATCTGTTGCCTTAGTATAGATAGTGGTCCAGTTTTTATAATAGGAAAGCGACTACCCGTAAGCACCTAGCTTCCCCTGCTGTTACCGCTATTGGGAGCTGGTGTATGATTGGTACTGCTGTTACTATTTTTCTCCTATGAACATCAATTACATTACATTAAAATATACCACATGAAATATTAACAGCCTGAAAATTGCGTTCTTTATGCACTTTGGCCTGTGTAAACAGGCTTTTCCACTAGTATATAATAAAGTACCTCATAATAGAAATTAGTGCTACCTTGAATTCTAGGATCTGTTTGGAGCCAAAACGCTGTATCATCTATGAGCAAGTACAATACCTATCCTCCTGCCCAAATGGGGCATCAACCACCTGGTGATCGGGGAGAGCACTCCTCCAGTTTCTCTTTCTTGCCACCTTACTTTAACGAGCCCTGATGATTTCTTGAATGTGTGAAACGTGTTAGCGCCAAGAATTTGTGAAATACCTGATAGCAACAAATGTAACTCTGCTCAGTAATGATCATGTTTAATTTAATTATTTGCTCTCCACAGTGGCAGTGCTTCATTTTCAGTACGTTCCTATGCAAACACTAGAGTGGGAAATTACATTTTTGAAAAAATAAATACTGCTGCTATCAGCACGGCAGAAACATGATTTGTGTATACAAATGCACAGTTGATAAGGAATAAAAAGTTAAAATATTAAACTTTACAAACCTCACATTGTAAATATCCGTCCAAATGTTGCAGCGCTTAGAAAGGTTACATTTTGTTCCCATTTCCGAGAAGAAATACACCAAGCTAAGAACCATTTAATGTAAAATCGATCCAAAATCTTGAACAGAAATGGACATCCAAACTGGTGGGATGAAATACAAGTTCCCAAAAGTAATCCAGTTATCCAAACAAAGTAATGTAAGTAATAATTTCAAAATCCAAAGAAACCAAGAAAGAAAAAAAACATCCAAAAACGTAGCCTAATCCAAATTCCCAGAAGTAATCCAGCGATCCAAACACAGAATCAAGAGGAAGCATTCCAAGAACCAAATAATCCAGCAAAAAAAAAATAGTAAATGTGAAAAATATAGAAAGTTTCCAGAAGTATCAGTGATCCAAACCGTGTCCAAAGAAATCATTCCAAAATCCAAAGATTCCAAGAAACAATCTTTCTATCCCAAAGGTTGAAAACATGCAAGTTCCCAAAACAAATTAATTGATCCAAAGTGTCTAGAAAAACAATTAAAAAAATGAAGAAACCATGAAAAATGATCCAAAAACATGAGGAAATTAAGCTCCAAAAAGTAATCCAGAATTAAATAGAACAATCCAAAAATGGTTTACCCAAAAAATGTTCTAAAACAAGTAAAAAATCCCAGAAAAAAGCCAATCCAAAAAAGTGAAAAGGGCACGTTCCCAAAACAAATCCACAGCCATGATGAACATGGGAATGTCTTCACCTGGCGCCATCGCCGGAAACACTGAAGAATGAAAATGGTTGCCGTGGAAACCGTAAATGAAAAACTAATGAGAGCCTCCAGTGGACAAAAAGGGAACTGCATTGTATTGAACACGAACAGCGGCATCCAGTGGTGCAAATAGAGGACAACAGGACATATAAGTAATAAATGCATTTATATAAAATCTATACAGGACATTTTAAACATATTTTAAAGTATTGTAAATGATTACATTACATTGCTGATGAAATAATTTTTAGATATGTATGTATTTCACTAAATATTCACCACTGTTTTATGCATCTTTATTTTTTATGGCAATATTATCACTGGCTACCATTTCCAAATGTTTGCGTGGAAATACACCAAATCTATGTCCAAAATCTGGCTGCCATTAGCCAAATCAGGGATGGGGGAAGTACAGTGTAGGACCTTTTCTGCCTTGCAAGGTGTTATATCTGCTTTGTCAGTGTTGGGGTGCTGTCTTCGGTGGAAGTAGAGATAATGTAGAATGAATGTATCACATGTTCTAGCCCAGATGTTTGAGCTGTGGGCACCGGTGGGTCCTTGTCCCTGTATATAGAATTTATCTGTAATTTAAGAACCTAATTAATTAAGCAGCTTACCTGGAAGACATACTGAAGTGTTGGCTATCCTACTTTATAACACACATTGTGAATGGCAAAATGTAAGCGCAAGGCTCTTCTCCTCAACTCAGGTTTTCTGGGTAATTTTCCCTGGAACTTATAAACATTCTAGCAGCCTGGACACAATTCTCATAATGTATAGGGAGACTTTTGGTATCTATTTTAGGATGATGTAATCTAATTTGTGGTTTATATAATTCATTTCAATGCATGCTCCCATTTCGGGGGAGGAGGGTTGTTGGTCATACTTTTCCCAGTTTGTTATGCTAGGAACTTTGAAGGCACATACTGCAACTATGCTTAGCACATTCCCTCAGGATACACACACATTATGCTATACTGAGGGTTAAAAAATGCCAGGAGCTGAGAGCTTTTTTGCTCCTGACTTGTAACTTAGAAGAGCCTGGTTACCTTGACGTTGGCAGTGCCTGAAGCTGTTTTTGACTCCCCATGCCAACTGGTCCCATATACGCATACCTACGTAACATGAACTCTGTGTTTATTAAAGTGGGCAAAATGTTAGTGCGTTTCTTGTGTGCAGATACTATGTGCAGCATGCTCTGTATTGCTATTTGCTAGCTCCTCGTTTCCCAGACATAGCTTCTACCTACTGAACGCTGCCTGATACCGAATAGTTGCTTTTAGGTCCTGCTCATCAAATCCTTATTTCGATCCCTGCATTACTTCCTCCTTGTGACTGAAGACAAAGGGTGATGTGGGCCAGCCTGAGTACTGGTTTTGTACATGCAACCCTGAATCCACTCCGCTCAGGGTTTTTTCTCATACATAGAACCAGGAACATGCCGCCCTCCCTCTGTGATGAGGTAGGAGTCTCCCCTTTTCTCCTCGTTAGTGAATCATGTCACAGTAAGTTGAATTGTGCTCTGCTACCTCTGTAAGAAGCAAGAGCTTTCTAATCCTGTCCCGCTCCCTTTACCCACCCAGCACTCCCAAGGGTGCCATTCACAAGGAATCCTGTGTGTTATATTTGAATATAAACAGCAAAGATGCTGGAAGGCGCGTCTTCTACAATGACTTCCTCCATGGAAGAAATACCATTCCTTGTTCTTTCATCAGTTCAGCTTCAAGGGTTACACTAATGGTGCATTTCACCAAGCTTTCTGTAACGTTTGAGATGCTGGTTCCAGGTTTTAATCTATGATAATAAAGGCTCTGTAGATTTTCTGTGTTCCGCCTCTAGTACAGTCTGCTTTGGTCCATTTTACACGTGTGCCAGCACACATCCATGCTACACCGAGCTGAGCCAGCCGAAGACGCAAACGCGTTTAGCTGGGGCCCGTCTGCTTCACTGCACGCACTCTCGTGTCATTGTCTGCTTCCATATGTCTCCTATTCATCCTTTCTGTCAGTGTTTGCTAGCCTGAGTGTCAATCAGCTGGCGAAAAACAGGCATGGATGTTTGAAATATGTTGGCGCTTGCACAGTCTTAACCTCAGTTTATGGTGTTATCACAGATTCTGGTGTTAAGCGCCTAGTTGGAGCCTTTGTGCCGTCTATTGCAATCATAGGGGACAAGGTTTGAATTATAGCACTGGCTCTCTTTCTACTGTTTGCACGGATGTATAGTGTCCTCATCCACAGTCATTCTTACGTCATTGAAAATACATACAGTTGCTGACTATTTCTGAAGTCAGTAAATTGCAATATATTGGATAAAGTGCCCCCACTGTACATTATGAGGCTATTGCTAGTCACCAAGAAATGCCATGACCAGATATAGTAAGGCCGTAAGCAGAGTTCCTTTATAAGGTTACTGAACTCCACAGTGACCTTCAATACCCTTACAAGCTAGAGTAGGGGGTACTTTATTCTTTATAGTACGTGGTTACATCATTATCTCTTCAATATGGGCCTCATAAGTTTGCCGGTCCAGTAACCTGGCGGGCAGACCGGCACCCGCGAGCAAACCATGTCGGATGCACCGGCACCATTCACAAATGGTGCCGGTGCATCCGACCTCCCCATTCCCATTGAGTCCCATGGGACTCCAATGGGGAGTAATATTTTCCGGTGCCCGGGAATGGGCAATTACCGGGTCCACCGGTAATTGCCCATTCCCGGGCGGCGGGAAAAATAATTACGCCGGAGTCCTAATGAGTTCCATGGTCTCTTAAAGCTCTAAAGCACAGAGTAGAAAAGCATATTAGCATAACATAACAGTTGTTATAATGTAGGATAAATGAAGAATCGCTTTGTTTGTGAAAAATAAAAACCTGATATATGGTTAGTAATAAGAAATGTATATACAGGTCTTTATTCTGATATTGCAGTCATTCATGTATTATATTTGAGATAACATACCCTCTATCGTATGTTATAAATATATTGCAAGTCATCAAGGAGTTCTGTGAGCAAATAGAGGAACGAGGGCGAAGGGCGAGATCCTTTATCTGGTCATGGAACTCTTGAGATAACTTGCAATATCCTTTTTACGTACATTAGGGTGTATTTTATTATTTATAATACCGTATCATATATTGTCATCCCCTTTCATACTCGACCCCTTACTTAATTTAAGAGACCTTCCAGCAACTGATGCATATACAACTAACGTAGATTAAACAACCTAACATGCAGCTTCTAACGTGTTGCAGAAAACTAGTATAAGTAGTTTAATAACATACATCTAAAACGTTTAGTGCTCTTAAAGATACTGTGTTTGTCCCAAGACATTACCTATTCGCACATTAAAGAGGTCTCTTTTGATTGACAGGCCTCCCTCTGGGAAGCTTTTAAAGCAACAATTTGAGGGAAATGTATTCCGGTTTGCTGCAGGGCGATTAATAGCTGAGGTGTCAGACAGAGGGATGCAAGTGGACGAACTACGTAAATGAGAATTTTTAGATGAGGTTGGAAAAGCTAAAATCAAGGAATTGCTAGAAGTTTACGACAGATTAGAGATATACGATTATGGGGCGTATATAGCTAGGAAACATGACCAGGAGGTTAGGCTGGGGTTAGGCTGGGGCAAACACTAGCCTGTACTTGAGAAAGTGGACAATGTGATCCATTTGATTATGAACCGAGATGGGGAGGCGGTACATGAACAGACCGGAATAAATGATCTATTGAGGCATCCTATAAAGCGCTCTACAGACAGCAGTCTACGGTTGAGCCAGCGTTGCTACGAGAGATGCTGGATCATGCACATATTCCTCAGCGCAGTGCAATGGTGATGCATTGGATACCTGTTGACACTGAAGTAGTTTGAATGGGCCGTAGATTATCTGGCCTCTTGGAAGACTCTGAGGGCTGATGGTCTCTCTGCGGAGTTCCATAAAACATATAAAAAGTTGCTGGCGTCTGGGTTACTGGCCATGTACAAGGAGGCATTTGAGATTGGTTTACTCCCCGAGCCAGTTCAGGAAGCAATTATTGTGCTTTTCCCTATGCCTGGCAAAGATTTACTAGATTATGGGTCGTACTGGCCTCTATACTTGATTAATGTGGACAACAAGATTCTGGGTAAGGTTTTAGCGTGCCAACTCCCGAGATGCGATTTCTTTCAGTGTTCATGAGAACCAAACAGGGTTCCTGCCGGAAAGGAGCAGAATGCTAAATCTTTGTAAACTCTTTTTACTAATGTAAAGCAAAAGAGATTCCAGGACTCAGCGCCATCAAATATATGTTTGTTTAATTGTGTTGTATTGTCACACCTTCAAAAACGAAAAAAGCCCATAAGCGATAACATGTTTCGGCTATGCTAAGCCTTTTTCAAATCCGTAGTAGTATGAGACCAATCCGAACAGGTCTGCTTCTACCGACGCGTGTGACTGCCTGTTCGTAGAGTAAAGATTCTGTTCTGGGGATCTAACCCCGTTACTACTACAGTGACAATAGTCTTTCGGATTGGTCTCATACTACTACGGATTTGAAAAAGGCTTAGCATAGCCGAAACATGTTATCGCTTATGGGCTTTTTTTGTTTTTGAATGTGTGACAATACAATACAATTAAACAAACATATATTTGATGGCGCGGAGTCCTGGAATCTCTTTTGCTTTACAATGTTTATGGTGACGGTTAGGCTTTACTAGCGTCTGGATACAGTGACCTGCGACATCCGTGTTTTTTTCTATTCTATCAGTAATAGACTACTGACTTTTTAATCCTGGGATTATAAGGCGTCGCCCCCCAGAGCAACGTTTTGCAAAGCCATTGTTTCCAGTAGAGTCTTTTTACTAATGGACTACATTCAAGCTGGCGACCAAGAGTATGCTGTTGCGAGTCTGGACGCCCAAAAGGCGTCTGAATGTGTTTACTAGCTTTTCATGAAAGAGGTGCTGTCTCAGATTAGTCTAGGGGAGATGTTTGTCACATGAGTCTCCTTGTTGCATGAGTCGCCTATCACCAGGATTCAACCTAAAAGAAGGTTATCAAGAAGATGGCTCCTCAGAAGAGGAACTAAACGGCAGTTCCCGCTATCCCCACTCATCTTTGAACTGGCAATAGAGCCGGTGGCCTATTTATTCCACAACAAATGTATGGTAAGAGTTTCAGGGTAGCAACCCAATGTTATGTGATTTTGCTTCATACATACAGTATGCACCAGTTTGTCCACAGCCAAGCAGTACGTTCAGGGGAATGCTTGATTTGGTGGAGAAATTTGGATTGATAACCGGGTTACAGATGAACTGGTCTAAACGCATTATACAACCACTACCTGGGGCTGAGATTTAATCATTGCAGGGGTTTCCTCTGCAGATTGTTTCAGGGACATTCATATATTTGGGGGTCAACGTCTGTCATCAAACACAGATGATGTATGAGGGGAATATGTTAAAACTTTCAAATGTTTTGGAAATTACCTTCTGGTTGGAATTCCCAATGTGATTGATGGGCGCAAACGGCTTAGTGCTGACTTTCTTTCCTGAAGAAAATCAAACCTTTCATCCAAAAAAACAACTTGGATGGCGGCAATGTTCTTTTGGAAGTCCTATCAGCAACTACCCTGGTAACACCGACATGTGTCCTGCCTGTTGCAGAATGACTCATGGTGGGACTCCTCAAATTCAACCACATCACCCCAATCCTCACTGAAATGCACTTGCTCCTGCTGGAAGCCTTTATCATCTTCAAATCCTGCTGCGTCATCTACAAGGCTGTCGCCCTGAAGATCCTAAGCTACCTGCACTTATGAGCCACTTCCCTGGTAGATTTATGATTTTGAAAATTTCTAACGCGCACCAGACAGATTCAACTATATTCGGGCGCAGATGGTAACTAAGCACAGCATACGCAGTGATTGATTTAAATTGTACAACTGTGATAGGTCTATTTAAACAGGAAAGTTTTGAACCTTTTTCTGAGCAAGGCCATGCTCTAATCTCCAGAGGGAGTTGATTCCAGATTTTTGGCCCAAACACTCTGATTCATATGTCTCACCTGGAGACCAGATTGGACCGTGGAACACAAATCAAGAGTTTGTCTCCAGAACGGAGCTCTCTACTTGGGCAATACCAAACTATCTTCTCTGCAAGATAGTCTGGGGCAAGACCCCTCAGGCATTTATAGACCAGGCTTGCCACTTTAAATTTAATCCTATCCTCCATCATAAGGCAGTGGAGAGATCTCTGTAGCATGGAGACATGGTCCCACTTCCTAAGGTGTCCAATCACTCTGCGGCATTCAGAGACTTCTGCAATCTGGTCACTTGTTCGGATGGGATTCCTGCTAAGAGGCTGTAGCAGTAGTCCAAGTGGGGGTTGGTCATTGACCCCACCACCACTGCCTGATCCTCCGTCGGAATAAAGGGGAGCACATTCCTCAGTAACCGTAGTGCATGGAATACTGCCATCACCTTATGCATTCCCCTGCGTTATCCCTTCCCGCCCTAGCACTTCTCCGCCTCCTTCCCCCTGCAGTTACTTGATCTGATTGACACAAGGCCTAGTAAGATTGTTGTTTTGTCTTCGCTTCCTTGTCTTGTCACGCCTAGAAACACTTTTGTATAGGCGCGTTATAAATGACTTATCATATCATACCTGTCGGGTAAGATTTCATATTTATGATAAATCTTCCTGACCTGTGTCAACCCCAGAACCTTTGGCTTGGACATGGTAACTATTTTACCTTGTCCCTAGGTAAAGGGGAATCTTTCCCCTCTCACCTAATCTTTTACTCTTTTTATGGGTGACCTTTTTATGTCTCACCATAGTGTTTGGTTGGAGTTGTAGTTTCCTAGAACATTTGGGCTTTGGCTGTTAACTTTTCTTTCCTATACTTGGATGAACTACTGTTCCCAAGTAGTAAAGAGGGATTTTCATCCCTTTTACATTTTGTATAAGCAAGCCAGCAGGCCCCACCTTATGTGGAGTGCTGGGAGATACAATGTATCCCTATCTCACTTACCTGGTAACATTTTGTTACAATTGCGAAATTACATGAATGGCTCGTGGCTGTTGCTTTACCTTTATGACTTGTAGTCTTTATTACTCGAAGGCTGTTAATTCAGCCTCAGTAATGCACAGAAGGGCCACCATTTTGCTAAAATGGTGGGCTCCTCCTTTTTTGCCATTTTTGTGTGCTTGCTGTTTCTGAGGTCTTCCGTGCCATTCAAGGCAGGAATGACCTCAGTGGGCGTTATGTCTTCCAAGGAAATCCTTTGGATTCCCCACCCAGTCTCCAGAGTGTCTGAGAAGGCAGGAAGCGAGAGAGGAGTCCAAAACTCAGCAGCCCTTTGTCTTCCGCCCTGACTGAAAGGAACCAACTCCCAGTGGGGGGGCTGGCTGTCCTTATTGGACAGCCAGACTGCCCCTTGCTGTAAAATGCAGAAGTTGTGCTGTAGTTCCTGATAAAAATTCAGAACCTGGAAGCTGCTGACAAGTCGACCACTGGAGCTGAAAACAAAGAGGAAGATGAAGAAAAGACAGCTGTGGCTGTGGCAATTTCCAGCGATCGGAGATCCTGCTGTGTAACTGGAGCCCGCTGGAACCCTTCCTTCCAATTAACCTTGACGTCCTGAAAACGACGACCCTGACCCAGAGCCTGGTGGGATCCGCTAGACTCAAGGAGACCTTCATTTTGAGCCACCCCATGGCGTGCTGCAACTTTGCGGGGGTGCAATCACCCAATACCGTGGGTCCTTGAGCCATCCTGCGGTGCATGTTCTTCCGAAGTCCAAATCCATTGGAAACTTTGGTCGCTCCTCTCCTGGCTGTCGACAGATTTGATTTTAGTCCTTGCTGGACCAGATTAGCGACGAGAATCCGACCAGTGATATTCAGTCTTCTCCTGGCTCCTGAAAAGGGCGCCAAAACCACAGAACCAAATCCAGCCACAAAGAAACCCTTGCCTGGAGTCTTCCACGTTCATCCCTGCTACAAATTCACTTCCTGTGTGCTGTCTTCAGTCTTCACGACAAGGAATTCATCGACCAGGTTTTGGCCTGCAGATCCTGAAGATGTCCTGCTGCAATCCCTTCTTCTGTGCTGAGGTACTGTGTTGGCTGCGGCATTACTTACCTTACCTTGTGATTCCTGTGACGCTTTGGGGGTGATTCATGTGATTGGGAGTCCTCTCATTCATCTAGTTTGGCCAGGCCCATTGCTGGAATCCTTCTAGAGTGTCTTCTCTGAAATCCCTGGATCCTTTTTAACTCTAAAGTGAACTACTTATTTGTTTTGAAGAGACTTCCTCAGGACCTCTTGACTTTTCCTACAACTGTGCCTATCCTGACTTGTCTGTTGGCCACTACAGACCCCATCCTTCAAATATTCATGCTCCAAGAATAGGGAAAGATTTAAAAGGTTTGGACCTTTTGCCTAGTAAATACAACAATCGTTTAAAAGTTACTTACTTGTAATAGAGAGGGTTTGGTAACTGTCCCTCTGAAATATGAGCAGTTACAAAAGTTCTTACTATCCTGTGAATGTGTTTTTCCATTCAGGAAAGTCTATATATAAGGCTATTTTACTCACCTGTGAATTGGTTCCCTCACTTCCCAAAAGTAACGCTGTTGGCTTCACCTGACTATTTCTTTCAGAATATAGGTGTATAGGTTACCAACTGGGTCTTGCACCCCCTGGCCTGCTGTATAGCCTGTCTAGATTAAGTCTGCCTTGGGTTTTGCTTACCTTGAATAGCTGTGTGCAATTCCTAAATACGTGTATTGTTGGTTTTACTAACCTTGGTTTGCCTTGTGCCATCCTAAAATACGTTAGAGAGTTATTGCTTACCTCAATCTGTGTTCCACTGATCTGAAAAGCAACTGTAATAGTTCATTACAACATTAGGTCTTACCCACCTAGTATAACTGAGGTTTATCCTGAATGTAGTTATAGGTTTATACTGTTCCATGAATTTGTGTTCCATTATTCAGAAAGGTATCCTAGTAACAGGTTTGGTTTACTAAGTGATTTCTTAACTGAGTGTCACTGCATGACGACATACTACCCTTGACTTATTGTAAAGTAATCTAGAATTTTGTGTGGTTTGACTCCCCCTGAATAGGTGTGTTCTATTCTAAATGTGCATGATTAGGTTGGACTTGCCTACAAAAACTGTTAGTGATTCTGACCAAGGTCTATGCTTTGGTCTGTGTACCTTAAGCATTGTGTTGTATTTTTATATTGTGTTTAGGATTCTCTGACAAAGTACTTACCCACCAAGAGTTACCTTGGCCTATTTGCATTAATAATAAGCCTTTATTTGTTATAATAATTCTGGGTGTAAGTGTTACTGTTTACTTGTATACTACAGGTTCTTTGTACCTTCCCACAGCTCTCTGTCCCTCCTAAAATAAGACTGGCTCTATGTCTACGCTACCAAATACTCATATGGTACAGCCTTGACTTTTGTACAGTCACACTTGCATGGTTTTACTAAGCCCTTAGTTGGACTTCAGAAAAACTGTCCTAACACTACCTCACTGTGAAACTCAGCATCTCAGGAGGCCTGCAATCCACCAGACGTAAGTGCATGTACAGATTTGAACTCTGCCTGTGCAGGAAGGAAGGAAACAGAAGGCAGGCCTTCTCTGATTGTGCCCCAGAACTCTGGAACCTCTTCTCCATCAACATCAGACTTGCTCCCTCGCTTCTACAGTTCAGAAAGGAGTTCAAGAGCCTCCTCTTCAAGGAATTGTTCCTCCTTAACACTAGGTCCACACACCCTCCACTCCCCACCCTACCTGAGACTGGTTAAACTGATCCCACTGTTTCCTCCCCTGGTTCCTTCTAAATCCCTTGCTGACAAATTTCCCAATCTCCCCCTTCCCTGTTTTTAGCTCCTCTCTCCCTTGTTTCTTTGCTTCCCTAACCAATGTTCTTCCCCCTGTGACAGTAAAGCGCTCTGTTGCTTCCGGAAGCTAGGTCCACGCTCAATAAATACCATAATAATATTAATAACAATGGGCAGAGTGGCGCTTGCAAACATTATCCATTTGCCCAGGGAGTCATATGTGTTTCAGTGCATGCTCAAGCTGCTTTTGAACACTTTGGATCCCTTGCTATCGAGGTTGTATTGGGAGGGTAGAGCAGATAGACTAGAGTTAAAAACATTGCAACTCGTATGCGCAGATAGGGGTAGCAACTCCACATGTTTGGGCCTGCTGTGAGGCGAGGGAATGCCAGCGATTTATGGCTCCTGATACAAACTTCATTCAAATGTGGTGGGACTTTCCTATGGCGGGATAATATTGGGAGCAAGTGGTGGAGGACTTGGTGAAAATATCGGGGGTTAGACTGGGGATGTCCCCAGGGGTTTGTCTTCTTGGTCTTAACCCGACACAAAGAATAAGCTACTAACCAAATGCTCAATCCTCCAGATGGAAACGTGCAGCTCCCACCAAATTGGTAGAATGAAGGCAGGGTCTTCGAAAATGGGGAACTGCAAAACGAGATCTCACAATTGGCAAATGCCAATGCAAGGAGGGTAACGCCTTGCACTGTATAGTGGACATTTTTCTAACCATGACCGATAATCTGTCCAACATTTATCCTCCAACTGTTATCCTCCTTGAAGTTAATAGAATTAAAGATGTTATAGATGCATAGGATCATGCTCTGCCTGGGAGGCTGAACTTTTGAATCCTCCCTTTGATAACAGGTGGAGTTGGGGGGGTCAGTGTATGGTTTGACAGCTGAAATATTCTGTTGTTGGACATATGGCATAGACTTGGGCTGTTCGTGGTTGTTGGGTGTATTGTTTCTTCCTGGGATAATTGCAAACCTGTTGATGAATGGTTGAGTGCAAATGGGTCTTCTGATGTTGTTTAATGAGTTGAAATATATGATTGTAATAAACGAGAAATAAAGTTTACAAATACATTTTAAAGAATGTGTTTGTGCTTTGAAATAAGTAATAACATACAGATTGATTATTGATATTGTGTGTTTAACTCCAGCAGAAGATACAATAAAAATACTGCCATAAACGGTTCCTTATCAATTAATGGCTGTAAAGTGTAACAGCAAGCTATTTTATAAGAAAGGAATTTGAAAAGGTTGTGACATGATTAAAGTGCTGCAGTGAGGTCTACAATTGTGCTCTGTGTAGCAAGTAGCAGGCATTGTGATGTCACAACTGAAGTAATAACCGATCACCATGCAAAAGTGGTATTATTTTCTTTTTACAGATCCTCTGTATTGATGTAACAGCTAGCCTGTAATAAGAACATTATTCACATGCTATTATATGGGTTTTGCAGGCTGCCATGTTTTATAAGAAATGTCCCTCCCATGTTCTATTTTAAGCGGGTTCTGACCTTACAATACACTCGCACTAGTCAACACAGAGCGGCGTGTATTATCTCACTGATTTGTCATGAGCGATTAACCTAACAGAGCGCTCTTCCTATGAACAGAAGGCGACTGTGTTGTTTAACCACAAGAGGGAAATGGGGAGCAAGAAAATGAAGCAAGGCAGAAATTCATAAAAGGTGGAATGTCACAGAAATAGAGGGGAGAAATGTAAATTAATAACAACTGCCGGTAAAGTGCAGAGAAAGGGGAAAGGATTAAAAAAAAAAAAGTCCAAATGCAAGTAAAAGAGAACACAACTTGAGCAGGACAGCAGAAAAAGAGACGATGTGAAAGGAAAAAGAAAACTGCAGAGGATATAAAAAATAATAAAATGGATGAAAGGATCAATAACCTTATTAAAAGGCACAGGTCTAGAAAGCAGAAGCATTAAGAACTAAAAAAAAAAAAAGAATGAATGGGGAAGAAAACTGATAAAAAAAACTAGAAGAGCAAACATGGTGATTGGGGTGCAGGGGGTGATTAACCTCAGGCAGTACTAGGGAAAAGAATACCCTTTTCTGCTTGTAAAAAGGATACTGCAAATACCCTCAGTTATATGACATTTAAAGGCATTTGGCCTAGTATGACTACATTTTATGTTATCTTATGTTGATAAGCTTTTGTATTTCGTACTGCTCTTCACCCATCACTGCCGTTGTGGTCTTCTGGCACCCATGCTTAGGACAATGGCATATTGTGATATGATATGATATGATAGGTTATTTCTAACGTGCTTAATACGCAGAGGTTTCTAAGCGCGGCCCCGGGGATGGAACCTGCGTTGCTCTGTCGTCTTGCTCCCAAGGCGAACACGTTGCCCCTGAGCTATCCTCCCCGAGACATAACTGTGAATCTCTGTGTGTTGTTCCTTTTCCCTTAGGGCGAGACATTCGCATGAGGCCAGGACGGTGCATCCACAGTACAATAGTACCCTGGACCTGGTGCACCAGGTGAGAATCACCTGGGGAAGGAAACCCCTTATGGCATGGGTGCACAACATACGGCCCGCGGCCGCCCTCCATTAGGAAAGTCTTTGTTGTCTTCCGGGCCGGTGAAAACACTGGCCCTCATTGGCTCAGCACACACACGCATCACGTCGCTCCTACGAGCCACGTAATGCGTGTGTGCTGCACCAATGGAGGGCCAGCACTACGGCTGGCGTGGTCCATAAGGCTTGATGCCGGAAGGCATTTCAGCCTTGGACCACGCCAGCCGTAGTACGATTCCAGCTTACCTGCCTGCCTTCCAGCACGTCTCCGGTAAGTGGTCTGTTTGTGTTTGTGTGTCGGGTTTGTTTTGCTTTAAGTTTGTGTGTGTATGTTGCGGGGGGTGTGTGTCGGATGTGTATGAATGTTTGTATTTGAATGTATTTTGTGTGTATGTTGAGATGCGGGGTGTGTCGGATGTGTGTGTTTGAATGTATTTTGTGTGTATGTTGAGATGCGGGGGTGGGGGGGTGTCGGATGTGTATGAATGTTTGTATTTGAATGTATTTTGTGTGTATGTTGAGATGCGGGGGTGGGGGGGTGTGTCGGATGTGTATGAATGTTTGTGTTTGAATGTATTTTGTGTGTATGTTGAGATGCGGGGTGTGTCAGATGTGTATGAATGTTTGTGTTTGAATGTATTTTGTGTGTATGTTGAGATGCGGGGGTGGGGGGTGTGTCGGATGTGTATGAATGTATTTGAATGTATTTTGTGTGTATGTTGAGATGTGGGGGGGTGTGTGAATGTTTGTATTTGAATGTATTTTGTGTGTATGTTGAGATGTGGGGGGTGTGTGAATGTTTGTATTTGAATGTATTTTGTGTGTATGTTGAGATGCGGAGATGGGGGGGGGTGTCGGATGTGTATAAATGTTTTGTGTTTGAATGTATTGTGTGTGTATGTTGAGATGCGGGGGTGGGGGGATGTGTCGGATGTGTATGAATGTTTGTATTTGAATGTATTTTGTGTGTATGTTGAGATGCGGGGGTGGGGGGGTGTGTTGGATGTGTATGAATGTATTTGAATGTATTTTGTGTGTATGTTGAGATGTGGGGGGGTGTGTGAATGTTTGTATTTGAATGTATTTTGTGTGTATGTTGAGATGTGGGGGGTGTGTGAATGTTTGTATTTGAATGTATTTTGTGTGTATCTTGAGATGTGGGGGGTGTGTGAATGTTTGTATTTGAATGTATTTTGTGTGTATGTTGAGATGTGGGGGGGGTGTGTGAATGTTTGTA
Source organism: Ambystoma mexicanum (assembly GCF_040938575.1). Taxonomy (NCBI): domain Eukaryota; kingdom Metazoa; phylum Chordata; class Amphibia; order Caudata; family Ambystomatidae; genus Ambystoma; species Ambystoma mexicanum. Next base: position 1,357,693,522 of record NC_090932.1, on the reverse strand, counting down.
TTTGAATGTATTTTGTGTGTATGTTGAGATGCGGGGGTGGGGGGGTGTTGGATGTGTATGAATGTTTTTATTTGAATGTTTTTTGTGTGCTGAGTTGGGGGTGGGGGTTCGGGTCTGTATGGGTGCTTGTTTGAGAGTTTGCTGATTTGGGGGGGTGGTGGGGTTCGGGTCTGTATGGGTGCATGTTTGTGTGTGTGCTGAGTTGGGGGGTGGGGTGTTCGGGTCTGTATGGGTGCATGTTTGTGTGCTGGGGTGGGGGGTTCGGGTCTGTATGGGTGTATGTTTGTGTGTGTGCTGAGTTGGGGGGTGGGGGTTCGGGTCTGTATTGGTGCATGTTTGTGTGTGTGCTGAGTTGGGGGGTTTGGTTGGGGGTGAGGGGGCCATGGGGCATAGTGTTTGGTTGGGGGTGAGGAGGCCATGGGGCATAGTGTTTGGTTGGGGGTGAGGGGGCCATGGGGGATAGTGTTTGGTTGGGGGTGAGGGGGCCATGGGGCATAGTGTTTGGTTGGGGTGAGGGACATGGGGCATAGTGTTTGGTTGGGGGTGAGGGGGCCATGGGGGATAGTGTTTGGTTGGGGTTGAGGGGGCCATGGGGCATAGTGTTTGGTTGGGGGTGAGGGACATGGGGCATAGTGTTTGGTTGGGGGTGAGGGGGCCATGGGGCATAGTGTTTGGTTGGGGGTGAGGGACATGGGGCATAGTGTTTGGTTGGGGGTGAGGGGGCCGTGGGGCATAGTGTTTGGTTGTGGGTGAGGGGGCCATGGGGCATAGTGTTTGGTTGGGGGTGAGGGGGCCATGGGGCATAGTGTTTGGTTGAGGGTGAGGGACATGGGGCATAGTGTTTGGTTGGGGGTGAGGGGGCCATGGGGCATAGTGTTTGGTTGGGGGTGAGGGGGCCATGGGGCATAGTGTTTGGTTGGGGGTGAGGGATATGGGGCATAGTGTTTGGTTGGGGTGAGGGGGCCATGGGGCATAGTGTATGGGGCATAGTGTATCTAGGGTCAATAAAATATATATAAGTTAATTAAACAGGCGAGATACAATAACTAAATAGAAATAAATTATAACAATGGAAAATGTGTAGTACAAAATGTAAGTTTGAAATGCAAATAAAAATCGTTACCCCTCAAAAACATTCTTTTTCCATGTGTTTAGTACAAATTGGGGGTTTAAAAAGCCTCCTGCCACGCCCCGCCTACCGCCCCGCCCACATTTACTTTTCGGCCCACTATAGCCCACATGTAAGGTACTTTCGGCCCTCTGTCAAAATCAGTTGTGCACCCCTCCCTTATGGGATTAGAGATGGCTATGTTCAGAGAACGCTGTACATTCCCACGTTAGTACACCTAAACCCTTCCCCAATATTAAATCCTCATTCCCTACTTAGTGATAGAGCCAATATCTGTATTGCCAAATTAGTCAACCTAATATGCTTGACAACCTTTAAATGTCAGAGAAGGTAAAGAGTATGGTGTATGGCTCTATTTCAAGTGTTGAAGAACCTAATGCAATTAGCAAGATGCAAACCTTAGAACATGCAAAGTGTATTACATCTGATTCTATGGCATCTACTGAGAAGGAAATGGCCAGGAGTCCAAGGATCGATATGGATCCAGCAAGCATCTGAGGGAGCACTCCTGTGCTAGCATTAACTGTCAAATGGAAAGTTAGTTTCCCTTTGACTTTTTACTGTACCCCAGTGCACATGCTCAATAGGCTATGCAAAGTCTAGGAGCCTTTTGCTTCCCCAGCCTTATATGGTCCATTGGGGACACAAGCTGGGGCACTGCAGACTTGAATGTGTGTAGGGAGTGCTCTTGCAGGTTAGAAAAAAAAAGTACGTATGTATGCCTGTACGCGTACATTTGAGGGTTTGTGTCGGTAATTGTGCACATGAATGTGAAAGTGTATTATGTTTGGGTGCAGATGTGAATATAGATTATATTGATTTTGTGTGGATGCCAAATGTGAATGTGTATGAATGCAGTATAAGTGAGCGTGTGAATGAGAGGGTGAATATGTGTGAATGGGTGCTGTATTAATGCATGTGTGTCTGGTCATGTAGCAGGTCTCTGATTCGGAGGCGGTCTAGAACATGCTTCCTTACCGTAGCATGGCAATTTCTACTGGGCTTGAAAGGTAAATACAGCATGTGAATGTTCTTATGTGTGAATATTGGGGGGGGGTATTTGTGTGGAGGCAGATCGTTTTTCATGTTTTCTAGTTACTGGGCTTCAAGTGTAAACCAAATATAAGTGTTATTATTTGGCTAAACTGACCTACATTGGTTCAGCCAGTCTGGATATATATATTTACTGTGGCATCAAAGGTAATGCAAAATTATAAGTGTTACCACATTTCTTACCGTGGCATGCCATTTTTTACTTGCCATCAAGGATAAAGCAAATATAATACAATCAACATATGTTATCTGTCAATAGCGCCAAGATGCTGCTATCACAGTGAATGTGCGCTCTACAGATACACCTGTTATGTTATTACATAGCTAGACTGGTTCATATTTTTTGCAGCCATTCTGGATATATTCTTTTATTGTAGATGGTACGTTTGACTGGCCATCATGAGTAAGGCAAGCATGATGAGTAGTGTTATGTAGCTAGTCTGGCCTACATTGGTGCATCCAGTCTGGGTATATTTTATTACTGAAGCCTTGCTTTTTTGCTGGCCATCAAGGGTAAAGGAAACACAGTAAGTGTTATTACATGGCTAGACTGTCCTACAGTGGTGAAGCCAGTCTGTATATCGTTTCGTATTGCAGTATGGCATTTGTTATTGGGCATCAAGGGTAAAACAATAATGAATGTTACCTGGATAAATTGGCCTATGTTTGAGCAACCAGTCTAGATATATTTGTTTTCTATGGCATGTTATTTTCTACTGGCATCAAGAGTTAAAGCAAACATGGTACGTGTTATTACATTACTACACTGGTCTACATTGATGTAGCCAGTCTGGACATGTTTTCTTATTTTGGCATGGAATTATTTTCTGTTATCAAGGGTAAAGCCAACATGGTAAATGTTATTACATGGCCAGGCTGGCCTACATTGTGGTGCAACCAGTCTGGATAAATTTTCTTATTTTCTGCATTAAGGGAAAGTCCACATGATGAGTGTTCTTATGTAGCCATAGTAGCCTACTTTGGTGCAGCAGGTATGGACAGGTTGTTTTACTGTGTAGAATGGCTTTTACTGACAACAAGGAGGAAGACAACATGCTGAGTTTCATTACATGGGATTTCTCTTCTGGCAAAGCCAAAACGAGTATGTCCTTGTATGGAAATAATGGCATATAGTGGTGCAATCTGCATGAACATGCATGGGCACCAAGAATGAAAACTTTTTTTTTACTGGCAGATATTGTGGGTACGAGCATCACGGAAATGTGATGTAAAATGCCCCTATGCAATGTTGGGGACTTGCAACTGTTGGATTAATTCATGTGTTGCCCTACAAAACCTTTTGCAAACTGTGTCCGTTTTGTTTTGTCTTTACATGTATCTTTATTAAGACATTTGCTGGAACATTGTGAAGGCACTTAAGGTGACCGTTTTATTTATATTCTTTTTTAACAACTCTTTTATTTTAGTGCATGCCGCTTAACATAGTCTGACATGAGATTCGCAAAAAATAATCAACAAAAATCACCATAAGAAAAACAAATCCGTAAATAACGTAATCAGCAACAATAAGTCAAAGAAGTTCATTCACGGGACAAATAATAAGCAAGGACGTGAGCAAGCAGCAAAGGGCGTGTTGTAAAACCTAGTCAGTGGCCTAGCCACTGTCTCTCGTTTGTCCCATATTTTGGTGCATTTTTAAGGGCAGCCACGAGTTCTATATACCTGCTCCTGATTTGCCATATAGTTGTCTAGGTCCATTTCCCATTTGGAGAGCTTCAATGAATCTCTGGATACCCACAACTGAGCAATGTGGGGTTTGGCCACAATCAACGCATTGGAGATGAGAAGCATCTTATAGCGTATGTAGACCATTTCACCCCAAATACCTGGTAAAACAAATTTTGGGTCTTCCAGAATAGGCGACGGAAGGTAGGCAACGTATGTTGCATCATTTCAAGGAGTGGGCGGAGCCTGTTACTGGACAGTAGGTCCTCCATGATTTGTATCCCATTAACCTGCCTTGCAAGGGCCACACTGACAATTGGGTGTTTGGCAAGGACTTTAATGAGGTGATGGACCGGTGCCTAGACAGAACGTATGCTGCCATTAAGTCGCCCAAGCTCCCCACAATGTTGTGCTCTTTCACTAATGCTATTAGGTGGGTGGATGCGTGGAGGCAGTGCGTGGAGGCAGCTGCATGCGACAGAAAGGGGGTACTCCTTTTTCTCTGGTGTCCATGGCTCTATGTCGAGGATCGATCACTTCCTCGTCCCGTCCGTAATTGCCCACAAGTTATTGACCGTGAAATTCCAAGCGAGGGGGATCTAAGACCATTCCCCATTGCTCATTGAGCTAAAATGTGGGAGGGTTAAGCCAGGGGCACAAATGCACCTGAAAACATACTACCTGCCAAATAAAATGGAGGAATACTTCAGGTTGAACGGGGGGGTCGGTGGATAGTCCGATCACTTTGCTAAAAAGCAGTGATCCGAAGGGAGGTGCTCTTGGTGATGGTAGCTTAACGGAGGGAACACGGACAGGCGATGGAAGAGGCTTAAGGGGCCGCAAAGCAGGCGGAAGAAGAGCTTCTTGCCTCTGAGTCGCCAGGAGGCGCTCCGTAATGTAGCCTTGGAAAATGCCAGACCGAAGCATTGGGCTAGGCAGAGTCAAATAAATGAAGCAGGGGACAAGGCGGGAAAAATGCTTGCATGGCTTGAGAGAGCGGATAGGGGGAATGGACATATGCGCGCCATACTAGATACTCAGGGGAAGACACTGACTGTAGACGCACTGATAAGCAGGGGCGTTTGGCCAGTTTTACGAGACCCTTTATAATCCCTTGCCTGGGGGTTCATTGGCGGCGTTGACCGGTACCCTGGATTCGGCGGCTCTCCCCCGTCTCACCACACAGCAGGCTGCAGGTATGGAGATCTACACCGCTCTCACACAGCTCCAGGTCCACACGTATGAACCTTCGTAGGGTGCACCTGGCCATAAGTCAGGACGCAGAGATACCCGATGTGCTAGCCCTCCTCGCAATAGATTTTGAGTACGCGTTTGATTGGGTGAGATGACATACATTGTGGGAAATTATGGGCTGAATGGGGTTTGGGGAAAATGTCCTATCCTGGGTACGTCTGCTCTACAGTTCTCCTGAAGCTTCAATCAGAGTTAACAGCGTATCTTCACTGAAGTTCTCCCTCGGGTGGGGTACAAGACAGGGGTGCCCCCTCTCCCCACTGTTATTCACACACACTGGCCATAGAACTGCTTACAATCCAACTCAGAGCAAGCCAGGAGTTTGCGTGATTCAAATGGCCTTCAGAGGGAGCAGGGGGGGGGGGAGACAGGGTCTCTCTCCACGCCAATGACCTCTTGATTTATATGAGTGAATCAGCAAGTTCATGCTCGGCCGTGACCCACATATTAATACATTAACAAGGGCCCTCATTACGACACCGGCGCTAAACCATGGTGCTATTAGCACCATGATCCATGCCAGGGTCCACCATGGTGAATGGCGGAATTACCACCCCATTCCAAGGTTGGCGGGGCGGTAATTCCCCATTCATCATGGGCCATTCCCATTTTTGCCCCATAGGGCTCAATGGGAATGGGGAAGGCGCTACGTACGGTGCCGCAAATTGCGGCACCGTACTTAGCACCAAGGTCCCTTTGCGGCACCCTACTTTCACGCCTGCTAAAAGCAGGCGTTAAGGTCGGGTCCCGCAAAGGTACCTCGTAATGAGGCATTAAGGGTTTAACGGCGCCAACACCTTTTACGGCGCCGTTAAACACTTAACGCCAGGGTCGTAATGAGGCCCAAGGTTTCAGTGGGCTGAGGATAAACTGGCAGAAGTCCGTCTTTTTCCCACTACCGGGGCATGAGGGTGTGATCCCGCAGGAGTGCCCGTATGCGGTCGCGACCTCAAGTTTCAAATACTTAGGCATCCGCCTAAGCCTGCATTTATTTGATTTCCTCCGGCTTTATCTTTCTACTGAGGCAGACAGGTTTGCCCTAGACGTAACACACTGGCAAACTCTCCCACTGACGTTTTTGGCCAAGGCAGCCCTCTTTAAAATATGGAGTCTTCCCAAGTTTCTATATGTGCTGCAATGCGCTCCTATACTAATTCCCAGTCGAGTTTTCACAGGCTTTTTTGGGATACCTATGGGGGCTACTATGGGGTGGGAAGCAACCATCGGTGGCGCTGAAGACACTACAGAGATCGGTCTGGGAGGAAAGTATAGGCCTACCCAATCTCCAACGGTATTATTGGGTGGCTCAGCTTGGGGTAGTAAAAGACTGGTTGCACTGGGATGTGAGACACCCACACATAGCGAATGAGAAGGGGTAGATGAAAGGGCGCCACCTGGACAAATACTATATGAGGGTGGAGGAGGAGAGGTTCCCTTCCGGAAATGATTCAACATACGTGACGGATTTGGGGGGAGGCACACAAAGACATTGAGTGGGGAGGGGCAAGCTTGTCCGTTTCAATCATTTAAGGAGAAATACGGGCTGTTGGGGAGGGAAAAGTACAGATACCTACAGCTGACATACGCTCTGGTGCTCAGTTCCCCTCTCTAGAGGGAATCCCAAAATGCTCCCCCCTAGAGGCCAACTTACTACCCGAGAGCATCCCATCCAAGCTCACATCCACGCTGTAACAAGTGATAATGGGGGTCATTACGAGTGAGGCGATAAGGGGTTAACGGCGCTGGTAAAGGTGTCGGTGCCGTCAACCCGTTACCGCCTCATTACGAGTCTGCTTGCGGGAACATGCTAAGGATGCCTGGTTTTACCAGGCACCCTTAGCAGGTCCCGCAAGCAGACCAGGATGCTAACAACGGGCCCGTTGTTAGCACCCTCCCCATTCCCATTGAGCCCTATGGGGGCTCCAATGGGAATGGGGATGTTCAGGGTCTGGGTTCCCTGAATGGGGAAATAACGGGCTCTCCAAGGTCGGAATGGCCCGGTAATTCATCATTCAAGAAACCCGGACCCGGTATCCAGTAAGGGGGTAGCCATGCCGCTCATAGCGGCATGGTTACCCCCTACCTCGTAATGACCCCCAATGTCTTTTGGCACCATGGAACTGACCCGCCTTAAGGAGAAATGGGAAAGAGATGTGGGGACGTTTGAACCGGAAGAGTGGGTGGGAAGGCCCTTATGTTCCCAAGGAAGGTGGGGATAGCAGCCAGACTGCAGCTCATTCAATGTAAGATACTTTGATCTGATGTATTAATCTCGTATGGTGCTGGCCTGGTGTGGAGTCACCAGGGATGATGTATACCTGAGATGTGGTAGAGAGAGGGGTTCCTTTTATCACACATTGTGGGAATTTTCTCAGAAAGTGTTCTGGGGCAGATGCATATGCAGACTGACTACTGAAATGTGTGTTAAGTGCCTTTAGATCCTAAAATTACATTGCTGGGGATCTGGGGTGAAGCTGGATTCACGAAATATCAGAAAATATTTTTGGCAGTAACAGTGGAGCTGGCCAAGAGGTTTATAGCAACCACTATGGGGATCGGATCAGCGCCAGCGACTGAATCAATGGACTGCAGAAGTGGACTGGTGTCTCTCACTGGAAAGGAGGCCGTACCCAAAAATTCCAGAAGATATGGAATAGGTGGGAGGGGGAAGAGTAAGAGGAAATTGTGGTTTGTCCTGGTTTGTTTGTTTGATTTATAAAGCGCACCAAACCCAGAGGTATCTGGGCGCATAAGAGCAAGGTTACATCTTAGAAAAATTACAGGCAATGCATACAACATGTACAATGCAAGGAGATTAGACAATACCTACACTCTGTACAGCACATACAAAGGCATAGTGAAAACAGTTGACATTGGAAGGCTATACTAGGTTCATCATTGGTCCTTCTCAGACAGCCAGCTTATAATAATTTTTTCTGAAGTTGGGAAAGGACTGGTTAATTCTTAGAGAGGGTGGGAGTGTGTTCCAGTTCTGGGCCGCCATGACCGGGAAGCTGCTTTTTTAAGTTTGTATCTGGGGACTAGCAGGCAGGGGGAGTTTGCTGACCTGGTGAGGCGAGGAGAGGATTTTAAGATGATTTTCTCAGCTAGGTATAGTGGGGCAGCGTGATGAAGACATTTAAGGGTTAGGGCCATTGTTTTAAGATGAATTTTATCCTTGATGGATAGCCATTTGTTCTGTCTCCTTGACTCGGCGATATGTTCTCTCCTCGATATGCTCAGGGCCGTTCTCAGTGGATTATTTTGAAGAATTTTGAGTTTATTGACAATATGCTTACTTGCACCTAAGTAAAGAGCGTTGCAATAATCCAATTTTGATAGGATGAGGGCTCTGGCTAGGATAAAACAGCTTTCTTTGGAGAGAAAGGGTTTGCATGCCTGTATCAACTTGCAAGTATATGCCATAGCCGATGCAGTGGCGTTGACTTGTTTACGAACGTTAAGTGCTGAATCGAGGTAAAAGCCTAACGTTTTAACCTCTTTAGCTACTTTAATATTGTTCCTGTCAATGTTAAAGGAGTGTTCGTTACTGCGTTTGTTCAGGTTGGCTGGGGAGCCAAGAATCAAGACCTCTGTTTTATCGTTATTCAGGCAGAGGCCGCGTGTGGCCATCCATGCCTGAGTGATTAAGTAGATTGTATTCACTAACGCTACATCGGAATCATAGTTTCCGGAACCGGGTAAGAGAATCTGGGTGTCATCTGCATAATTTGTGTAGGTGACACCCAGATGATCTAGATCGTCAAACAAAGGTTTTGTGAAAATGTTGTACATTGTGGGTGACACGCAACAGCCATGGGGAACTCCACATGTTATTGGGATAGGGTCAGCTGCTGCGGTGGGGGAGAAGACTCTCATGGTCCTATTGTTAAGAAAAGATTGGATCCACGCTATTGTGTCCTGGGAGAAGTGGGCCGCTGAGGCAAGGTGGTTGCATAACACTTTGTGATCCACCAAGTCAAAAGCGGCCGACAGATCCTGGAGCAACAGAAGTGCAGTTTTCCTCTTGTCTTTGAGTTCATCAATCTGGGTCTTTAGATCAATCAACGCCGTTTCGGTGCCATGTTGAGGCCTAAAGCCAGATTGGCGAGTCCCCAGGAGATGATTAGTCTCAAGGTATTCCTGGATCTGAAGGTAAGCAACCCTGTCAAGTATCTTCAGTAAAAACTGGACAGTGGTAATTGGCTTATAATTAGTGGGGATAGTGGGGTCCAAAGATTGCTTTTTTAGGAGAGGTAAGACCCATGACTCCTTTAGGTTGCTGGGGTCGGTGCCGGTTGCAAAGGAGGCATTGATTAATTTTGCAATAAAGGGCACCAGGTCTCTGGCGGCATCTTTGATTATCTGAGCAGGGCAACTGTCTCCTTAGCACCTTGAAGGTTTGAGAGATGCAATAATTTTTTGTACCTCGAGGATGGAGACTTTGGAGAATTTGAAGCATTGAGAGGGTGTAGTAGAGAGCCCTTGAGTTCTATTAGCGTTACCTATGTTGGATAAATTCAATCTTTTGTCTGCGATTTTGTTTTGGAGAGTGTCAATCTTATTGGTTAGAGCATTCTGGATGTTAGTGCACCATTGTTTATCGTTTGATAAACGATGGTGCACCCCCAGTCCAGCATTATGCTATAATATTGCTTGTGGAGAACAATGGTTATATATTAATCATGTTGTCGGCTATTATGTTATCTTGTGGAAATATCATATCAAACATGGACATACATGTGTAATTGTTTTTGGTTGGTTTCTACAAAATGAATACAAAATATAATTTAAAAAAAAGAACTTTCGTGCCCCCCGCTCCCTATCTAATGGAAGTAGGGGACACCCCTGCAACTCCTATACCCCATTAACCTGAACAAGAGGAGCGGGGACACCCCCGTAACCAACCCCTGATCCCTTTATTTGGTGTGATGTGGGTTGGGATTTTTGTTCTGCGCAAAGGCGAAGTATCAGTAATTTTGGTGACATTTTGGACCAATACAGTCTCATGAATAGCTCTAACTGGTCATGTTGGGCTTCTGGTCTTTCGCTCTTCCCCAGTCCCCAGCATACTCGGTCTCTGGCATCTAGTCACATTGTCTTGAGAGCCGAACTTATACAAGCTCAAGCCACAATGTGGGATTTCATTGCCATTGGAGCTATTTGGTTAGTTGTCATTGTACTCTGTTCTCCTGTTTTATCACGGTATTGTCCAGGGTGACTGGCTGTTTCTGCTTCCACCAAGGTTTGCATGCAGTACAAATTCATTTGTATGTGTATTTTCTTTTAAATCCGTTAATTGTTCGCAAATATATTCAGTTACAAGCAATGTATCATAGTACATGACATTCAAGCATAACATACAACATAGCAAATGGGTAACCTACTAACCCACCAATGCCTCACCAACATGAGACCTCAGTGGCTCTGGTATTGGTACTATCACTCACAACGTGAAAGAGACATCTTTTCCAACTGGGCTTCCTATGGTATATGTCCGGACCAGAAACCTGAGGTCACCCCAAATATCCTTCGGAAGTGATGGTAAAGTCAATGTTGTCACAAACGGTTCTTTAGTCATTAGCCTGTGTGTGTATTTGTGATGCCAGATGGAGTGCTTCATCACACACCTCACTCTGCTTTAGCATCTCGGTTGAAGTACCTGTAGGATTGGGGAAGCTATACACAGTTGGTAGTCTTCTTTCTCTCGAGATGTTCTCACACCTTCCACTTAACCGACTAATGGTTCACTTTGGACCAGTTCTCAAAAGTCTCAGGATCATCTGCCAAATGAGGCTCAGTCACTGATATCTTGACTTTGTTCTTCCGGGATAGCCTCCTCCCTGGCTTTAACACTGGCCACTTTTTTGTGTGAGGTTAGTAGTTATTGGATGTTCAGAAGGTCTGCACCCATGGCCACAGGTCCAGGTACCTGTGGCATCACTGCTTTGCTTAATGAGACTTGCCAGCATTCTACCAGAATTCGTCTTCCGGCCCCCATGCATGCAAGGCAATCCCACCCTTTACAAACAACAGTGGTTCCACTAAATCTGGTATCGGGGCACTCTGTCTCTTGTCTGAATGAGTAATGGTTCCACTTTCCTTTTTTCCAATCCATAGCTTTATCTCAATTCAAGTGTCCCTTCACTACACTTCAGTTGTCAGCGGCCTCATCATTCTGAACTGAATTGGTCATAGATACAAAGTTTGCACACATCTGTGCTCTGACCTGGTCCCTTCACTCTTAATGGTAGGGTTTGTGGAAGGCTGAACAGTGCCAGATTTCTTGGTCTTCTTGTTATTGATGGAAGGCATGGGCGTAGAACATGGGGGAGATAGCGGGGACAAATCCCCCACACTTTTAAGTGGGGGGGATATAATGGCATATGTACCCCCCAGAATCTCTTGTTGTGCACATACCGTGCACTGCCATTGTCTGCTGCTGCTGCACATAATTCCTGGCTCAGCCAGGAATGGCTGCCAGTGCTGGGCACAGGGCTGTCATGAGGGGAGTGCAGGAGGGGCAAACTGCCCCATGCCTCGCACTTAGGGGGCACCCTGCGTGGCATTCCAGGACTGACCTTCATTCCACACCTATGGAGGCCCAGGGAACGTGGTCTCATGGAGCTCTGGCAATACTGAGCGAGCTTAGCCGCTATTGGAAAGTGGCCCATCCTTTGGCTTACAGCTTTAAATCCCTGATGACTAGGGCAGTAGCAAGTCAAAGACCTCAGAGAGCTCGTATACTGTGACTGAGGGGACATACAACGCACTCAAACACACACATACGTGCGCGCGCTATGCGAATTAGACCCGCAGGATGGCGTAGATTTTACAAACCGATTACGGAACATCATTTGCAGGACGAACAGTGACACCTATTAAGCTAAAGAACCAGAAAAAAACATACCTGCTACTGGCCTCCCACACCATACTCAGAATGAGTGTTGCCGACCTTCCAAAACTCTAACAGGGTGGGATGTACTCTTGCCAACCTTCCAAACCACAATCGGGTTTAAGGAGCATTTCTCCTTTTATAAAGCACACTTGAAATGGGTAAAATACAAACTTTCTAACTTCGAATGCACTATGACATGGAAAAATGATGTTCTGCATGAACCCACAATAACACGGAAGAGTGATATGTACTGCCTGAAACCATTACAAATGAGCATTGATAAAGCCAACAGATTTGGCTCTTGTTTAGCCATGGGAAAGACATTTGGCATGCACTGCCTGAATGGTGATAATGATTGACCATGATACGACAACGGCTGCATAATTATGTGAACACCTGGGCAAATTATACCAGTGCTTGGCAAACCCCTATGATACCTATACACAATACAAAATTGTTGTCTTTGAGAGTGCTTGTTTTTCATATGACTTCAGTGCAAGGAAGAGATACAAGAACACACACACTACTTATAAATCAAGTGGCTGAAGGCACACTTGGTTAAGACACGTTCTATTACACCAGTAGCGCAATTACAGCTGCAATTATTATTTGTATTTATATTATTATTATTAGAGTATTTATTGAGCACAGACCGTGCTTCTGCAAGCAACAAGGCGCTTTTGCAAGACTTAGGAGAATGTACACACTGAGGAAAGCAGAAATTCAACGGATCGGCGAGCAGAGAATGGGGGTGGGGGAGGTTAGGCAGTTTGTCAACAGTGGATATGCAAGCAAACAGGGGAGGAAAGATGAGGGAGCAGATCCCCCAGTCTCAGGATAGGTGGGGAGTTGAGCCAATAACTCTCAGAAGACTGCTTACAAATAACACTGTAAGACCCTCTACTGCACAACGTTTGGTGTTACTGTTTGATAGAGATTGCTCAAAGAGTTCTCATGAGGATATGTTTTGGTTGGGGAGATGCAGGAAGTGGGTTGGTATGGCGATAGGTATTATTAGCATGGGGTAGTCAATGGGTGAGTCAATAACCAAACAACACCCACATGCTGTGTGTCTCTCCTGATATCCTATCTCGCTCCTATATGCAATCCAGTGTAATCGTTTTGGCTCATAGGTGGCGCTTAGGCACCACCTAATAACCAAAACTAATAAGGGGGGCCTCCTACCACTCTGAAACAGAGGGAAGAATCCACATATTGCATTAAGAACACTGATATTGAAATTAGCTATAGCCTTCCACCTTTGCAGCAAATCTGAAAATGTAAAAAGTGCTTACTTCAAACCTTCCAGGCATCTCACCATGTGATCCACTCTGAGAACAATCAAACATGTACTGGCCTAGGAATAAATATATTGACAGCCCAATACCTCTGAACGATTTATAGGGCTGTTGCAGAGTCTGTCAGTGGTTAATCAGAGCCTGATGTGAGACTGGCAGTCTATCCCAACCCTGCTGACCTCTCAGAAACACAGACCCTTTGAGAAATGCCCTAATGTGTCCAGCAGTGGGGGAGCCAGCTTGCCCCCACACTGGGCTCCACAGTGCAGAAATCTTCCCATGGCCATTCTAATCACTATGGCAATACCCACCCAGTTCCTGCCTATCCCCCACCCAAAAGCACCTCTTCGTCGGAACTCTTTGAGCTAACTTCAAATAAGCCTTACCTTCAAACTTTGCCCTCAAAGTGTCTGTGAGTGGTTTCTCAAACGAGTCTTCTGAGAGTTAATGACTAATTGAAGTTGTAAACACGCTACTGCTGTAATAAAAATGTCTTGACCAGGTCTGCCTTCAGCCACCTGATTTTAAAGCACCACGTGTCTTTCACTGAAGTCCTGTTAAAAACAAAATACTTTGGCTTGTGCATAAATATTAGGCATTTGTCAGGCACTGCTATTAGATGCTCAGGTACTCGAACCATTTTGCACCTGCTACCATCAACGGCCAGTTAATGCCAATACAGCAATGCCTTTCCTATGCCTACAAAAACGCCCAAACTGTTAGCATAGCCAATGCTTGTTTTGCTTTGCCCTTGATTTACAGGACCATGCATCAAGGGTAAAGCAAATATACTACTTGGCTAAACTGAACCACATTGAATATAGGCCGGTCTAGTCAGTAATAACATTTATGGTGCATAGTCAGCCTGGACATACTTTCTTTTACTGGCTGGGAGTCTTTATTTGGTAATTTTGGCATATATTGGTGCAGCCTGAATGGACATACATGGGGAAAAACCAGCACAAATATATTTTTATATTTTATATTAGCATATTCAAAAGGCATGTTACTGTGCATGGTTGGTGACTTGCAACTATTGGGTTTTTTCATGTGCTTCCGTACAAAACCAATTGCAAACTGTATGGGTTTCTACCCAATTTTGCAAAAAAAGTGCCGTAAAATGCATCATTTTACCCAATGTTTCAAACATTTTCTTGGGAGTGAGGCACCCCTCAAGCTCCCCTTGTTTGGTTTGGTCTCCCTCACAGTACTTTTTCGATCTTGCATAATTGATGCAAACATTTAAGCCTCTTCAGTTCAGAAATTCACCAGCTGCCACTTTACATCATCTGTCACAGTTTATGATGTGTGTTTTAATGTGCACACAGGGGCACGATGCTCCTTAATGCTGGTATGATGCACCACACACCGTCATACCATCCTATATATCTTTATGCATATAATACAAAAGTTAGTCTGGCATGAACCTTTCTTCAGTACAGAAATCTAACTTTGCTGTAGTTGATTTGCAGTTGTAATAATTACTCATATTTAGGTTCCTCCACATAAACTCAAGGGGGATTTCTCGCGTCTCCTGTTTGCGGTGGTGCCGCCGCTGGCCCAGTGCAAAAAATGGTAAGGGGACCTCCCCCAATTATTTGCCCCGGGCCTCACCACACCTTGTGACAGCCCTGACCGCGCAGTTGCTTGCAACTTCACTTGCATGAAAAGATGAAAGTTCTGCTCGTGGCGTGCCACGGCTCGAGCCACACACCTGCGCATATGACTCCAGGCACTGCCCGGGCGAGAAACAAAGTGCACGTGCCCCTGTGCAGTGGACTGCTGTGCAGCCTCCGGAGTCCAGTCACAGTGCTGCTGACTACTGTCGTCGAAGCGAGCACAGAGCACGAGTGAAAAGGCTGACTGAGGCAGCAATGCTGCGTGCCTAGTCTCAGGCTGGGCAGGGACGCTCACATCCTATTTGCTTTTGCAGCAGCGACCAGCGAAATTCAATTGGTTGCAGTCTCACTTGCTGGGCTGTCTGCCAGTGCCCGAACGTGCGTTTGAGAATCGATTACTCTGACTATCTGACACCACGAGTTTGCTGCTAACCTTAAGGTAGTGTGTCTGTGTGTCAGTGTGTGTGTGTGTGGCCCACCAATTTAGCAACAAACTTTCTACGCCATCATCACGCCTTGAATGAAATGGTTCAGTTATTTTCAGAACTTGCCTGTTTTCACCTGAGTGGGGTTCCGTCGCGGTTTCAGGAATATTGTTGTTGCGCCTTAAATTAATTACCTCCTTAATTTATTTACAGGATTATTGATAGCTGGCTTCTGCCTGCTGGTGGCATGGTTTGATGTTCGATAGCCTAGATCTAATGAAGATATTTGTTTAAGTGGCACAGGGTGAGTATGCATGCTGGTTGAAACTGGGACCATGAAAGCCTTGAATAGGCATTCAGACACACATGCACTCATCACCAACCTGCACATCTGTACACTCATCCTCCCATCATCTAACAGTTCATCGTTGGACTCGATGTTCCTCGCCTCGTGCCTGCTTGGAAGGGTGCGGTGGAATGCCAGATGATGTTGTGTAAGAATCAAGTCTTTGCTGATATTTCTTTTTTTGTACAGCGAGACAGCCCTTTCTATGTGGATTCTCTTGCTGCATTTATCAAGGGTTTCCACTTCATTGTGGAGTGTTCAAATACATGTTCCTTCCAACATGCTCAGCTGCATTTAAAAGCAAATGCTGACAAAGCCAAGGGCAAGGAGAGAAGAATACATGCAAAGGACAAAAGGGTACTTTTAAGGGTGGACTGGTCATACATGACCAGGCTGGAGGCAGAGACTTTGATTTGTGGCAATAGCTGGCAGTGTAAGATGATAGATAGGTGTGTCTGGACATAGAACTTTAATGCTGTGAGATTGCAGAGGTCTTCTTGAGAGCTTTATGATAAGGGCTCTACGATATGGGCTGTTAATCTGTGTAATGTGCCCTGGGACTCGTAGTGTGTTAATTGACTGTGGGAGGTGGGTTGCTCGCAGATGTTGGCCAGAATGTTTCCCAGGTGAGCTTGAACTGTTGTCAGGAATGGACGGGCCCGTGGAGACAGGAGCATGGAGGTTGCCATGGGTGTCTTTCAGATATGGGCAGGTAGTATGCAATAAGAGACAGGAGGGAAGGGCCCTCAGGAGTGGGATGGCAAGCATTGTGCAAGGTGGACAAAAGGTGCACTATGGATACTCAGAAATGGGTCAGTGAGGAGCAAGGTGCTTTGGATGGACCCGAAATATGCCATTCAGTCGAAGCTAGGCTGTGCAGGTTGTAGGCTGAACAGATATGGGAAGAGTTAGGCCTTGTTGTTCTAGGCTGGTCAATGTAGAGGTATCCCTGTAGCAGAGAGTCTAGTGTGGGCAGAGGAGGGCCTTCAGCAGAGATTCTGATGTGGGCAGCAGGGCAGGCCTGTATTAGAGATTCTGCTTTGAGCAGATGTAGCCATGCAGCAGGGATTCTTATGTGGGCAGAGGTAGGCCTCCAGCAGGGATTCTGATGTTGACAGAGGTAAACCCTGCAGCAGGTATTCTGGTGTGGACAGAGGTAGGCTTGCAGCAGGGAATCTGGTGCCGGCAGAGGTAGCCCTGCAGCGGGGATTCTGGTGTGGACAGAGGTATCCCTGCAGCAGCGGTTCTGGTGTGGGTAGGGGTATGCATGTAGCAGGGATTCGGGTGTGGGCAGAGGTCCGTGGCTATTCATTGGATAGTTAGACAAGTGTTTAATTTGGATCCACCTTTTAAAAATACAGAAACTGCTTTTTATTTCTTCCACATTTGCCTATGTGTCTCCCGACCTTCTCTTTCCCAGTTTTCTTCTATCCTGCCTCTTGTTCTCACGCCCCTCTCCTTATGGGTGGGGTGATGGGTCGGGTCGGCTGCCTGAAAGGAGAACAGTTGTACTCGTACCGTAACCCACTCTGGCCCCATGCCACAAAAGGGACCGGGTCACGGTGACCCGGTCACCCTGCAGCTACCCTGAAACGCAATAGGGGAACTGCAGCACAGTGCAGGCATTAGGGGAGGGTGAGGTATTTGGATGATTACTGAAAGCTTAGCACTGGTCACAGGCTTAAGAGGTGCTCTGTCTTTTCAACACCACGTGAGGCCAGCCAGTAATCTCACGGCAGCCCACTGGTTTGCACCCCTTACATTCTTTGGTGTGCAAGTGCACTACCTGTCAAAAGGCTGCCGCCAGCTCCTAACTGATGTGCATGCATAAAGAGGGCCTAGAAAATGTCCAGGCTTCGAAGGGTCAGAACTGCCCATGTCTCTTGTTCTAACCATTAATGGTCAACAATGGGAATCGCCAATGGTGGACATTTGGGAGAGAATTGGGTTACCCACCTTTGTAATCAAGGCACATTGGTGGAAGGGAACTTCTAGCGGGAGGGATGTTGAAAAGAATACATTTTAGGACTAGAAGCTCGTTTTAAGTATCTTAAATGGGGAAAGTGAACAGAGGCACGTATGTTCTGCAACCTGGCAGAACTGCCACCCTTAATCCGAAGCTTATGCGCTACGCAGACCAATGTTTCACTGTAGCATGTAAGCTTTCCCAGGCTATGCCACACTTTCCCGACAGTAGTAAGGAATTGCACCATGGAATAATCCCCGACAGTGGCACTAAACCATTCCTTGCCTGAATGGAAGATTCTAGGAGTGCCCTCGCAATGCTACCCACATCCAGCCCAGACTGAGCCAATCCTTGGAACGCTGGAATTCCTCTGCTTTTGGGGTTCAGCATGTTCCGGGGTTGTCACCTCTGCTGAACGAGTATGCGTTTTGCTTGAAAGCAATAGTTCATTAATTACACACTCCTATTTCCTGTAATGACATGAATCAGCTTTGGGTGCTCTCATTGTAGTCTTTCACAAGCACAGTTTTCACCTGAGTGCCTTGATGTGGGGAAGTCGCCTCTGGGGGCTACATAGGTAGGTTCTCATGCTGTGTAACATTCACTCTCTGTGGATTACTCAGCATTCCTGTTGAGGCTCTCCCTATGTTTTCGTATATTACCTCTCACAGTTTTGGGTGTTCATGCAGACTGGACTGAACAAGGCAGGACAGATCTGCCCCCTTTCCCCCACCACCAAATGTGCTCTGGCTCTCTCTGCCAGATTCTCTGCCACCATTTGAATTTGCTTGCAAATATTAAAGCAGATAGTGGGTTGACCATACATTTTAAGTTGTCGTTACTCTGCTATGAGACATGAAAGTATAGTATAGTGTATGTTTCTTGAACTTGATTAGAGCTTCAGCTAAGTTCCTGTATGTGGGCATGGATCTCCTCAGTCGGTGACTGTATATACTTTATCCCATGTGCAATTTGCAAGTGCTCTGAATAAAAACGCACTGCTGTTGCAACCGTGATTAACCTGTGGCACTTGAAACACCTGTGTTTCTGCTGTGGGTATCATCATGCTAAAACTCTCATTGGTCTGTCTTTTGTATCGCTTGCATCCGAAATTGCAGATGAGGTGGGTGTCTATCTTGAGCCACCTCGCCAATATTCACATTACACATTAGACTCAATCATGTTTGTGTGTGCAATATACACAAAGATATAATGTATCTGGTTGACATACAAACAATAGCAACAGAATTTATCGGGCGTACAGAGCGCGCAAAAACATTTTTTTTTAAACAAATGTGTGTGATCACTCACTACAAATAAATTGACAGATCATTTTACTCTGTGGTTTGTGTCTGTAGCAAAGTTCCCAAGGTGTCCCCTGTCCCCCCAGATTTTATGCGTCTCCTTCGCCCCTGATGGAAGGCTTTTGTGAGATTAAGAACCATAGGTTCTAAGTTTCCTTTCTGAGGACAATCTATGAAGATATGTCTCCGCTCTCCACATGCAAAGCAACTCGCCGGCCAATGACTGAGGAATACATTTATTTTTCTTTCTTCTCTCGGGGTAGGGTCAATCATTTTCTCAGTCATGAGTTTTACTTTCCAAACCCCATAAATGTGTCTTGCTTTCCCAGGAATAATACATACTATTCTGTGTGAAGTCCCATAATTAGGGTTGGTCTTATTTTATCACAGAAAGTTAACCATAACTCTTGAAGCTGCATGCTCCCCCACAAAGTTACCTATTGTCTCTTACCTCAGATGGAACTTTTGGACTTGTCACACAGGTTTCTCACTGATTTTGTTTTTCTTACAACATCACACTAAGTGAAAAAAAATATGTATTCATTTTGACCCCATTCCTGATCGCTTTTATGCTGGCGTTCTAAATCGATTATTCAGTCTTTCTAAACCGATCATGAAAAATGCCCTACACCCACCCCCAGCCCATAACCAGACCCTCACAACACCTCCTTTCACTTACCTTACTCTGCGATGCTCCCGAATGTGCACAGCCTGCCAGGCACACAACAGGCACTACCGTGCTGAGAACGAGTGCACGCACGTTCTGTCACTGGTGACAGGAGGGGGAACTGGAAGAAGGAATTTGGAACGGATCAGGTACATTTTGTGCTTGTGAGTGTCTGTATTGATGGAGGAGAGGAAAAGATTGTGGTGGGGAAGGGAGGAGGCAGAGAGCCGGTAATTGAGACTGTGTTTGCGTGTCTGTGAGTGTGTATGTGGGAGAGTGCAGGTGGTGAAAAGGAGAGTATGGGTGGTGAAACACCTTAAAATAAAAGGAAGGCAACGACGTGGAGAAGGGTGGGAGTGTGGTGTGGGGTAAAATCGCCTTAATGTGGGATTCGGCGGGTGGGGTACAATGTAAAAATTCAGCATTTTGAAGACCACACAAAATAACTCTGGCTTTTTTGTGTTCGGACTTCAAAATGTGGAATTATCACATAGAACCCATCAGCAACTATGATTTCAGGGTTTCAGCCTTGCAAGATTTACAAGAAGCAAAGTTGGTCTCAACACAAACCAACGTTCTGTTTTGTGCGTGAATGGCATTGACACTAGCGTATCTTGACAAGCTATGGCCGACCAAAAACAGGTCACTTAGGTCTTCACCATGTTAAAGGGGCATGGGGAGCCACTGTTGATCCTCTGTGCACCAGTGCAAGTCCCTGCCACAGTCAAGTCACTCCCAGCAGTTGAGGAGCCAACTGTTGTGTAGAAGTGCCAGAGTCTCAAAGCAGAATCAAATTCTCTTTTTCTTGGCACCATTTTCCTTGGGAGTCAAAGAGGCTGCGTCACGAGGATCCATCACCATACTCCAAACAAATATTCAAGGAAAAGAATAAGGCCTATTAATGTGATGGTCAAGAGAGGCCAGCCTCTTCCTCTCCTCAGCTGACTCGCTGGCCTTCAGGCAGTCACTGAAATCAATTTTTCACCAATCCCTCCAGAGCTTTTCTGCTTTGACCCTAGCTTTTCCTTTGTTGGAAATCACCAAGAGACTAAAGGCTAAACATCACATTTTTCTGGGATCAGCCTTTTGCCCCACCATTGGCACTGGTGCCCACCTCACCTTCACACCTGATGCCACTAGGGGTTAGGAGGGCCATGTGGAACCCATTCTAGCATCCTCCTTAGCGCCCAGTCTGATGACATTCTTGGTCTCAGCAATGGGTGCTGCAGACATTTCTTCCCTGCTGAAAGGGAAACAAGCATATGCCCACTTTGTGTAGATATTTGTCAACAGAGCCTTCTAAGCCCTATGCCGGACTTGAGGGGACTCAATACAAAATAATGTTATTATGATTCAATACAAGATAAAAATCTCATGATGTAGAGACTACAATACAGTAAATTACATGAAACAACCATAAAACAAGCTTGTGTATAGGTGCGTTATAAATGCCATATCATATCATATCATATCATATATCATATTTGAATATGCTAATGACCAAACATAAAAAGTAAACCAGTAAGGTTTCTTCGAGGGGATTGGGTCCTCCGACGTATTCCATATCTATGACAGTAATCACCACAGCTGTGCTGCTTCGGAAAATCTTCTGCGTCCTGCATCGATGATGTCGATACGCCGCCCTCGAGGACCTCATCTGACGGCCGACGTCACTGGATGTTATAAGTAGGACAGACGACGCCCGTTGCCTCAGTTCTGCTTTTCCGCGAACGTGTTCACTTCCTGAATCTCGGTACGCCTTGACTCTTTGGAGTTTCTGTTGTTCATCTCGGTTCTTCGAACCGGTTCGTTTGTGAAGTTATTCTTCATGAAGATGTCTACCTCGTCTTCCACACCGCGTCCGGGCTTTAAGAAGTGCTGGGACTGTGGGTTCAAGATGTCGGTCACGGACTCGAACGACGCCTGCCTCTGGTGCCTCGGGGAGGCCCATGACACGGATGACTGTGTCGACTGCCAATCGCTCACGTCGAAAGCCTTGCGGGAGCGCAAGAAGAAGTTATCGGTAGGTAAGGTGTCCAAGCCCCGGAAGTCGAGGTCTGTGGGGCTTTCGACGGACGACTCGAGGGGCGACTCTCTGCGTCGTTGTCGGAATTCCAGTGGGTCTCGGTCCCGGAGTCGGTCTCGCCACTCCTCTGCCTCTTCGAGGCACTCCCGGAAGCGCCGT
This sequence comes from Ambystoma mexicanum, assembly GCF_040938575.1. NCBI lineage: Eukaryota > Metazoa > Chordata > Amphibia > Caudata > Ambystomatidae > Ambystoma > Ambystoma mexicanum. The sequence continues at coordinate 1,357,671,692 of NC_090932.1, read as the reverse complement.
CATCGGTCGCCTTCCCCGTCCTCATCCGAGGACTCAGCCCGTCAGCGGGTCGCTTACCCCACCAAGCATGCGACACCGGAGGAATGGGCTTCCCTTGGGAAGAAAATGTTGGCGATTCTCGAATCGCAGGGCACTGGTCCGTCCGCGCCTCCGAGTGGGGTCGGTCGTGATCAGCCGAGAGACGCCGCTTGCACGCCTTCTGGCTCGGGTGGTCGTCACGATTTGCGGGAAAGTTCCCGCTCGAACAAGGGGAATCGTTCTCAGCATGCCCGGTCCAGGTCCCGGTCCTCGACGTGCTCGAGACCGCGTGAACCTGTGAAGTCTTCGAAGTAGACATCGACGCCTGTGGCGCCGAGGTCATCGACTGACTCTCTCGAGGCTCCGCCTCTGAGGAAGTCGTCGATACCTTCAGCGCCCAGGATGTCGAGGGACACGCTCGGGGCTCCTCCCTCGAGGCCTGTGTCGACGCCATCGATGCTGTCGTGACGCCATCGATGCTGTCGGCGCCGCATCTGTCGTAGACACCGATTCTCTCGACGCCGGCACTGATTCACTCGACACCCTCAACGCCTTTCGGGGCTGTGTCGACGGGGGTACCCCGTGGCTCGGGGGAACCATCTAGGAAGGCTCTGGCCAATGTCAAGCATGGCTTTGGTTCCAGTTATGTGCCTTCTTACCGCCATCTGGAATTCATTTCAGAGGTGGATGAGAGCTCTGATGATGGCATGGTGCCTGACACTGTGCCTGATGAGATTCTCTCGGGCCATAGCCAGTTTGTGGACCTGAGGCAGTCCCTGCATGATGCTAGTGGGCTGGACACCTCTCCGGAGGTGGAGTTTTGTAGGCCTGAGCCTGGCACTCATGCCGATTCTTCGTACCGGCGCCTTATGTCACGGGTCACCGAGTACTTAGGATGGTCTGCTCCCCCAGTGGAGTTTGTTCGGGATGACCTTATGGATATCCTTGACATTGGTCCACCAACTGACCCGGTACTGCCATTCCATATGGCTCTGCAAAGAAGGGTGGCAGCGTCTTGGACTGCTCGGAGAGTCTCCCGGCAGTGAGCAAGTCTTTGTCGCGAAAATACCGCCCAGCCAGTAGTGACCCCTGCTACTTGTCCAAGCACCCTACTCCGGAGAGTTTGGTGGTGCAGGCGGCTACGGCCCCGGCAAAGCAGGCGTCGTACCCTACCATCCCTCCTGATAGGGACAACAAGTGTTTTGACGGCTGGGCGTAGAAAGTGTTTTCTTCTGGGGGTATGGCGCTTCAGGCGGCCAACTCCATTTGTGCTTTGTCTCGTTTCACGCGCACTCTGTGGAACTGTGTTGGCGGCTGAACATATTCCCGAAGGGGATGAACGGGATGGTTTCCTTGCCATGGTTCAGGATGGCAAGGATGCTATGTGTGAGGCCGTTCAGTCGGGTTTGGACATGGCAGATTGCGTCAGCCGGTCCATGGCGGCGAGCACCGTGATACGTAGGTTTGCGTGGTTGCGGAAGTCGGGGGTTTGCTCCTGATGTGCAGGCCCGGCTCCTCAACATGCCCTTTGATGGTGAACATCTTTTTGGCAGCAAGACTGACGAGAGCCTTGAGAGGTTGCAGACCTCCAACGCTGCAGCGAAGTCGTTGGGCGCTGCAGTTCGACAACCTCCGCCTTTTCGTCCTAGGGGACAGCAATGGAGGGGAGGTTCCTTTTGTTATTACTCATCCTTTGGTAAAGCGAGAGGAGATGCCAGTCAAAGGGGCCACCGTAGGAGTGCCAGAGGTGGAAAACAAGGTACTCGAGGTGCCAAGACCACTCGGGCTGTTGCCTCTTTGCCCTCAGGCAACACCACAGCCGCTTCAGCTCAGTCATGAGGCCATGTCCCATGGTTCGCCGGTTGGGGGAAGGCTGGCGCAGCATCTTGCAGAGTGGCGCGCCATTACTTCAGATGTGTGGGTTCTGGAGATCATAACCCACGGCTACTGTCTTCCTTTCCGGAAGAGGCCTCAAGATAATCCACCGGGGAATCTCTCTTTGAAGAGTCCGGATCCGCTCCTTGCGCAGGAAATTCAATCCCTACTGGAGAAAGGCACCATAGAACTGGTGCCTGTAGCGGAGAGGAACAAGGGATGGTATTCCTCATATTTTTTGATTTCCAAGAAAGACAGGGGATTGAGACCCATCATGGACTTGCGCGGTTTGAACAAACGCCTCAGGAAGGACAAGTTCAAGATGGTTACTCTTTCTCAAGTCCTCCAGGCCCTTCAACTTCAGGACTGGTTGGTGTCTCTCAACCTCAAGGACGCTTATTTTCATGTGCCGATCCATCCGAAGCACAAGAAGTACCTGAGGTTTGCGGTTGGCAACTCGCACTTTCAGTTTCGGGTCCTGCCGTTCGGATTGACCTCCGTCCAGAGTGTGTTCACCAAGCTCATGGGTAGTGGTGGCAGCGCACCTCAGGAAAGGGGGGATTCACGTCTACCCCTACCTGGACGATTGGTTGATCAGAGCAAGTCCTGGATCATCTGTCAGTCACCTGCCATTCCCTCCACATGCTGGGCTTCTCCCTCAACTTAAAGAAGTCCCATTTGACACTAACTCAGAGGCTCCAGTACATCGGAGCAGTGCTCGACACGTCCCTGGGGCAGTGTTTTCCTCCCTAGGTGAGGGCTCATCACATTCAGCAGATGGTGCACAAGTTTCAACTTGCCCAGACTCTCCCAGCGTTAGAGTTCTTGAGATTGCTCCGCCTCATGGCATCCTGCATTCTTCTGGTGCCAGAGGCCAGGTTGCGGATGAGATCTTTGCAATGGGCACTCCAGCTCCAGTGGTCTCAGTCCTCCGGCAGGATGTCGGACCCTGTTCAGGTGCCGTCTTCGGTTGCCCAGGACCTTCTGTGGTGGGCCGACGAAGGCAATCTGATGAGGGGGGCTCCATTTTGGCTGCTCTGGCCGGAGGTGACGATTGTGACGGGCGCATCCCTCACGGGATGTGGAGCTCATGCCAACGAGTTGACAGTCAGCTGTCGTTGGTCTCCGTCAGAGTCCAGACTCCATATCAATCTGTTGGAGCTGAGGGCCGTCAGGCTAGCCCTGAAGCCTGTTCTGCTGACTGTGCGAGGAAAGAATGTCCTGATCCTGACGGACAACATGGTGGCCATGCACTACCTCAACAAAAAGGGGGGGCACGGTCACTTCCTCTGTGCAGGGAGGCGATGCAGGTCTGGTTTTGGGCAATCCAGCAGGAAGTTTCGATCTCGGCAGTTCATCTGGCAGGAGACAAAAACGAGACGGCGGACGCTCTGAGCAGGCAGAGCGCGATCTCTCACGAGTGAGAGTTGGCTCAGGAGATTCTCCTGGAGATCTTCGCCCTTTTGGGGACCCCTCAAGTGGATCTGTTCGCCTCCAGTGTCAACCGGAAGTGTCAACCAGAAGTGCGAGAGGTTCTGCTCGCAGGAATTTCCTCCAAACGGAGCCTTAGGAGACGCGTTTGTGGTGGAGTGGTCATTCCCACTGCTGTACGCGTTCCCTCCAGTCCCCGTCATCCCGCAAGTACTGCGGAGGTTACAGAGGTTCGGTTCCCGGATGATCCTCATTGCTCCGGCCTGGGCCAGAAGGACATGGTACCCGGACCTTCTCGACTTGTCCATCTGCCCTCCACATCGTCTTCCCTACCGAGACAATCTGCTCTCACGGGAGGGCGGTCAGGTTTTCCATCCAGAGGTCATCCAGAGGTCAGGTCCCTCAACCTTCACGCTTGGTTTCTGAAAGGTTGAGGTATAAGGATTGGGACCTCCCTGAAGACGTGATGGAGGTGTTGCTTTCGGCCAGAAGGCCCGCAACAAAGTCCCTGTACCGTTGCCGTTGGCGCAAGTTCTGCGACTAGTGCAGGGTTAAGAATGTGGATCCTTTTGCATGTGAAATTCCCATGGTTCTGTCTTTTTTGCTTTAATGGTACTACCATAGTACCATTGGGTACCATTAAAGGTTACCTGGGGGCGCTGTCCATATTTAAGCGCTCGTCTGAAGAGTGCTCCTATTTTAAAATTCATTTAATTTCTCAGTTTCTGAAAGGGCTCACTAATGTGTTCCCTCCGTCACCTTTCCAGGTGCCTGGTTGGGATTTGAACCAGATGGGTGCTCCGTTTGAGCCTTTGCATTCATGCCCTTTGAGACTGTTAACTCTGAAAACTGTATTTTTAGTTGCGGTCATTTCCGCTCGCAGAGTGAGTGAGTTACAGTCACTTTCAGTTAAGCCACCCTTCACTGTGTTTCATAAGGACAGGGTTGTCCTTAGAGTTCGTCCTTCTTTTCTTCTGAAGGTGGTGTCGGAATTTCATTTAGGCCAGAAGGTTGTTCTTCCGGCATTTTATCCTCCTCCACATCCTGGTAAGGAAGAGGAGAGGCTCCATAGACTTAATCCTAGGAGAGCATTAAGCTTTTATATTTCACGCATGTCCCGGGTCAGAGTGGACGATCCGCTCTTTATTGGTTACACTGGAAAGCGTTTGGAACAGGCTGTGACAAAACAGACTTTGTCTCGCTGGATTATTTTGGCTATCTCTGAGTGTTACTGCTTGGCAGGTAAGGACCCACCGGTCGGTTTACGGGCCCATTCTACCAGGGGTATGGCTGCCTCTACTGCCCTACAGAGGGGTGTTCCTATTCGCAACATCTGTGATGCAGCCACCTGGGCTTCGGTACATACTATTGCACGTCACTATTCCCTCGATTCCATCCGGGGGCAGGATCTGGCCTTTGGCAAGGCGGTCCTTTACTCCGCAATTTTATTGGACATGCTAAATTTCTGTTTTCTAAATTCTTTTCCCACCTCCTTGCATTGGTACTGCTTTGGGAGCCTGTCATAGATATGGAATACGTCGGAGGACCCATTCCCCTCGAAGAACAAGTTACTCTCTTACCTGGTAACGTTCTTTCGATGGGATGGTCCGACGACGTATTCCATATCGCTCCCTCCCTACCTTCCCCGCTACAGAATTTCTTATGCGATTGCAGCTTACGTTTCCGCAAGGCTTTGTGTGTCAGACTGGCAGAAGACTGGTGGCACACGTTCTGGGAAAAAACTACAACTAAGGCTACGGGCGTCGTGCGTCCTACTTATAACATCCAGTGGCGTCCGCCGTCGGAGGAGGTCCTCAAGGGCGGCGTATTGACGTCATCGACGCAGGACGCAGACGCCAAAGATTTTCCAAAGCAGCACAGCTGTGGGTGATTACTGTTATGGATAGGGAATACGTCGTCGGACCATCCCATCGAAAGAACGTTACCAGCTAAGAGAGTAACTTGTTCTATGCACCCTAAGGCGTGTTTTCCAAATCCTCACCCTCATTTAAATGCAGTCCCATTAAGTCCTCAAACAAGGGTATGGGAGAACCCAAATAACGACTTTTAACAAAAATGGTCCTCTTCCCTAATTTCGGGAAGGTGAGACTTATCAGTAACAAAAAGGTAGAGAAAGAGTTTCTTCAACAGTCACTTACTCTGAGCATCGCTACAAATCACATTAACCAATCAGTGATAAATAATCAATACAAAATCATTTTATTATAATTCAATACAAGATAAAAATCTCATGGGGTAGAGACTACAATACAGTAAATTACATTAAAAAAAACCTAAAACAAGCATATTTGAATATGTTAATGACCAAACATAAAAAGTAAACGTGCATCAATTGTTTACGACAAAAATCATGAGGGGATAGATCCGTCTCTTAATTTTTATCAAAGAAACATACATTTTCAGATTGAATAGTCCACTTGGTTACAACTCCAAGTTACACACTCAACATGTTTCAGTCCTCTTGAAATCTCTGGGACTTTCTTCAGGAGTAGTCATCACAGAGGAGTTTATTTAAAAAAACTACAAAAGCTTCTTTCAAGGAAGGCACATTCACTTGTCTGGAGACGTGACTGTTGATAGAAGCAAGAAAAAACAAAACATCAGCAATTTTGCTTGTATGTTCGGGACACTAGCTAGTTGTCCAACTGTACCCTCTGTCTTTTTACCTGGGAACACTAGTGCGAACAGACCTCCATTGGGTTATATGTCTAATTATGGACTAGTTACTGGGAAATTAGTTTTTTCTTCACCAAAACCTGTAAATCAATTACAGACGGGGGTACTGGTTAAAATTGCCATTTTCCTCATGCCAGAATTATCCTGCTACTTTAATACAATTTAGCAAGGTTTAGAGACCACAAAACGACCAGAAACTGGTTATTCCGTCTGTTCAAAAATTATAACTAATTTTTCTTTATTAAGGTACTCTTATCTTATAAGGATGCATCTTTCATTATCATTCTTAGAATTACTATGGATCTTCATCCACCTACATTGCACATCCGAGGCTCAAGATCTTACCTATGGGTACGTGCCCATTTCGCAGAAGGAGAGTGTGCCCATGCGTGCCGGGGTCACCAATCTTCTTAAAACCCTTCTTTGGAGGCTTGTCCAAAGGATTTAAGTCGCTATAGCGGCACAGGGACATCTCTTGTTACATTCAGCTCAACAGGTGAAAGACGCACAGTATTAAAAATGGGTGCTCCTTAAGTAATTACTTATATAGTTATAGTCCTTCCTTTTTGCCGCTAAAACAGGGCTAGTCATAAGCTTTCTAATAAGTCAATTTAATCAGTGTACCAATTTTCCAAGGTTCTCTTCACTTAAATTAAATATTCCTCATTCAATGTTTAGAAAACCTACCCAATTATTCAAAACACGCCGTTATGTTAAGGACACGCTTCCATTCTTACCTGGGCAATTTTACTGGTTCAGTCTCCTTAGTTATTTCCTCTCGCCATCTACATCCTCCAGCCGGTCTCTCAAAATGAGTCCTAGAGTGCTTACTACTTACAGGGCCTTTAAGTAGGCCTCTCTACTGCTAACAACTAGTCTGCTTCTCTCACATCAATGCCTCCATCCTGGAAACCCTCAGTACACATACTAAAAATGTGCGTGCATGGGAAAACAAACACTTGTTTTCAATCAAGGTCATTAGGCACATGGCTACCACCCTAACCTCTCTTGTGCCTCTTCATCAGCTTTCAAATGAAAATTAGCTGTCAGTGAAACCCACTAGGGTGCCATACTATGCACATTTAGGGCTGTCATGAATTAAGGAAACCAAATGTCAGCGTTAGAATACCCTGACTTGCGTGACGTTTTTAAAGAAAATTATAGTAGTTGGGCTTAATACTTACATTCTATGCCATTCGATCGCCTCATTGAGGCCCCTGGTGTCACTTTGTGTCAAAAAGATGAGCCTTTGTTCTTTTTCCAACAAAATCCTGCTTTTAATATGTTGATTTTCCCCTTGTACCGTTAGAAGCTTTGTCCATCTGAACTCCTCATGATTATGTTGTTTGTCAATAAAATGTTTCACCTTCGGTGCTAAAAGGACCCGATTCTTCAAGCAGCTTCTATGCTCTATGATACGAGTTTTCACCTTTCTAATGGTCTTACCAATATACTGCAGATTGCATGGGCACATGATCATGTAAATGGCACAATATGAATTGCAGTTTGAAAACTGATTTTGTTGCCATGGCTTCAGTAGACCAATGTCTACCTGTTTTGATTTCTTAGTCTGCTTACAAATAATACACTGGCCACATGGGTAATGGCTGATAGTGGTTTTAAACCCGAGGATTGTGTCAGGTTTGTGATTTTTTAGCCCTTTTCTCTGAGCTTAGTACAGCTCACCCAGTTACCAATAATTGTTGACTTCTTATAGGCAAACAGTAGCATCGGTACCTCGGGGCTAGTATCAGAAAACACTCTCCAGTGTTCCCGGACAATGTGGCTTATCTTCAATCTCAGTTTTGTGAATGTATTAACATAAACCACCCATTCCTCATGTGGTTTTTTTTTGTTTATCTTCTAGGAGTGCATTCCGGTTGTTATTCATAGATTTCTTGCTAAGTTTTGTCGGGTATCCTCTCTGTTTTAATTTCTTAGTCGGTTTGGACGCTTCATCCTCAAAGGAAGCTTGCTGACTGCTATTCCTTTTGAGTCGTAAAAATTGACCATAGAGCAAATGATCCCTCAGATGCTTTACATGACGACTCTGGTAATGCAAAAGTGAATTCCTTTCCATAGGTTTATGAAAAGGTTTCACTAAGAGACGGCCTGCCTCATGAAAAATGGTCAAATCCAAATAATCTATGGAATGTTTCAGAATATTGATGGTCAATTTAAGATGCCGACTGAGCTGATTTGGCCACACTAAAAACTCATTAGCTTGGTCAAATGTCCCTGTCCAGACTACAAAAACATCATCAATGTATTGTGCCCATGATTGTAGTTGTTGAGTAAAAGGATGAGTTGTGTAGATATGTTCTTTCTCAAATCCCTCGACATATAAATTTGCTACCCTAGGGGCCGTTGTGGCCCCCATAGCGGTCATTTCTATTTGCTGAAAAAATACTCCTTGGAATTCAAAATAATTCCTTGTTAAGGCCAACTCAATGCACCATAGAATAAAGGAATTTGGTACTGGATCCTGGTGTACTCTATACAAAATTTCTTCCACTGTTTCCAAAGTTTTCTACTGTGGAATATTCATATATAAAGATACAATATCAAGCCCCAACAGAAAAGACGTATTCACATCGTATGGCAAAGTCTCATATTTCTTTATTACATCTTTAGTGTCTTTTAGAAATGATTTCATATTCACAACAAAACCCTTTAGGTAATGATCAGAAAATTTGGAAAGAGGTTCTAAAATCGAATTAATCCCCCGAGACTTTGGGTCTACCAGGGGGTTTAAGCAGTGTCTTATGAAACCTGGGCAGACAGTAAAATGTAGGAATCGCTGGGTCTAAATTGTTCATAAATCCCCATTCTTGTTTACTAATCCAGCCTCTTTCACTTCAACATAGGTTCGCAATTCCTTGGTAGGGTCAACAGCCAACTTTTTATAGTACTGGGTGTCATTCAGTTGTCTCTGACATTCTTCAATGTAATCGTTTTTGTTCAATAATAGGTTTGCTCCTCCTTTATCGTCTTTTTTGATGACAATACCATCATTATTGGCCAAAGATTCCACAGCTGTTTTCTCACAAATATTCAAATTTTGAAAACAAGGATTGTTCATCTTTTCCAATTTAGCTACATCTGCCAACACCCTTTTCGCAAAAATTTCAGATTCAGGTGTAAAAGCATAAGATGGTGGACAAAATGTGGAAGGGTTTTTTAGTCCAGAGAGGTTCACCATTCGAGACTTGCCAGGCTCCTCAATTGTATTCGCAAAGAATTCTTTTAGACAAATTTTCTGCATGAATTTAAAAAAATCAGTATGGAAGAGAAAGGGATCGTGTTGCTTTGAGGTAACATACTCTAAACCTTTATTAAGTTGTACTTCCATTTCAGTTGGGGTATAGTTGGACAAGTTAACTAAAAGCGATTGCCACTGCGTGTTTGTTTCTGTTCTCCGTTCCAATTGCCCCTGTTGGGGCCTTTGTATAAAAACGGACGGGAACCTTGATTGATTCCCTCTTCCACTCCTATAATTGGAGTTTCCCCTTCCTCTACTGGGTGTACTTGTAGACGTTCCTTCCCCAGAGTTGTCAGGATCACTACTGGTGTTACCGGAGCTGAATGAGGTTGCCCTAAACCTCACTCTCCTATTCTGGCACCCTGTCCCATTTACGTGTCACCTGTACTTTATAACCCTCTTTCGTATATAGGTATGCTTTCTCATGGTTATACCTACCAAGATCTTTTTACAACCTCTAGATTCTTTCCATAGTGTTCATTTGTTTAAAATCCTTCATTTCTTTGTCTATTTCCTCCAATCGTTTCTTCAGATTGTCAATTGAAACAAGTTTTTTAATATCATCCTCTAATTTTTGAGATCTATCTCTATTTTTTCAGATGTTTCTTTGGCCGTGTCAATTATCAAAATTAACCAATCCGGCCAGAGCGATTAGCTATATAGCTCCATTGTAATTTAAATTTAGTGTTGTACAAAAAAAGCCGAGACTTGTTAAGTACAGTTAAACCTTCAGGGAGAGCTTTACTTTTCAAATATTCTAGCATGATGGCGCCATGTAGCTCTGTCCTAATCAATCTTTTGCTGATTTTTTGTTTTTTCTTGTTTTTATCAACAGTCACGTCTCCAGACCAGTGAATGTGTCTTCATTGAAAGAAGCTTTTGTAGTTTTTTTAAATAAACTCCTTTGTGATGAGTACTCCTGAAGAAAGTCCCAGAGTTTTCAAGAGGACTGAAACATGTTGAGTGTGTAACTTGGAGTTGTATCCAAGTATACTAATCAATCTGAAAATGCATATTTCATTGATAAAAATTAAGAGATGGATCTATCCCCTCATGATTTTTGTCGTAAACAATTGATGCATTTTATTTTTTATGTTTGGTCATTGGCATATTCAAATATGCTTGTTTTAGGATTGTTTTATGTAATTTACTGTACTGTAGTCTCTACCTCATGAGATTTTGTTGTATTGAATTATAATAAAACATTTTAATATTGATTATTTATCACTGATTGGTTAATGAGATTTGTAGCGATGCTCTAGAGTAAGTGACTGTTGAAGAAACTCTTTCTCTACCTTTTTCTTACTGATTAGTCTCACCATCCCGAAATTAGGGTAGAGGACCATTTTTGTTAAAAGTGGTTATTTGGGTCCTCTCATACCCTTGTTTGAGGGCTTGATGGGACTGCATTTAAACTAGGGTGAGGATTTGGACAACACGCCTTTGGGTGCATAGAAACATTACTCCTTCAATTGAGGAACTGGAATCCTGGACATGTACAATGGTCCTGCAGATAAGGTGTCGTCCTTTAACATGGTCATGTATCAGGCTGTGGGTTGTCTTGGTCTGCCAGGACTGGACGCCAGTTGACAGACATCCTGGAGCTGGATGCTAAACCATCTTTAGCGGAACCTTGCAGGAACCTGTTCTCTCTTTGTTGGAAAAGCCATTTTATGCATCCTACGTGTGCATTTAAGTTGCAAAGAAGCATAGGACTGCACCTGATGATCCCGTCTTCTTGACCACTCGGCCTACCCTAGAGCGTATGCTGGCCCAGGGATCTAGTCTTCACTGAACAGAACGCTCATGAAAGATTATCTTTAAAACAGACATTTTAATGCCATCTCAAAACAAATCAAATGTGGAACCAGTTGTAGAACAAGAAGTCTAGCATTCTAAAAAATGAGGCACTGTATACAAATAGTTTGTCGGGACTCATCCCAAATGGGATGATAAATAGTAGCAGTGTTGTGACATGAGGAGGAAATCGAGTAGTTTGTTCAACAGATCACCAGTTGATCAATACATTTCATGATACTACTACATCCCGTCCCCTTCTTTCCATACTTTTGGGACATTCTTTCCTCGAGGAATGGGACCAGAGTGTTTGCAGCAACAAAGAATCCTCCTACTTTTTTTGTTAATGCAAAGCCGGATGCATGCACTGCCACAACCCCACCTCCCTGTACCCATCCTAACCTTCGCCACCCAGTCTGTTTCTCTGCAAAGTCATGACTGAATGGAAGCAGTACCAAGGGCCTTTTTCCAGCACTTTTTATTGACCTCTTCCTTTATAATTCCTCTCTCCACTGATCCAGGGCTTTGCGGTTGGTTGTCCACTCACGTATGCCAGATCATAAGGGGTTCTCCTCCTGCTCATCCTGCAGTCTACTTTTCATGATGTATGACCCACACGTCATCTGTCTTGAGTGCTTGGGCCCAGACCACTACTGGGATTCTTATCTTCATTGCAATACCCTTTCAGTGTGATCACTCGGTCACAGGCTTTGTTGGTGGGAGAACATTTGGGTCTTGCTCAAAGGCACCCCCCAAGGAGACTAAATGGAACACCAGAGGAAACTCGGAGACTCCCTGTTCTGCGGATCATTTCACAGGGTACCCAATGGTTCCCCATTCAGGGGCTAAACGTTGCACCGGCAGGGCTGAGGTACCACATTCAAGGGCTAAGACTACGCTAAACACATTACTGGCCACACTGAGGTTTACCCACGTAGGGGATGAATCTACTGGGACACCTCCAGAGGCTCCCTTTTAAAGGGCTAACTCCAACACTGGCTCAGCCGAGGTTCCCTATAAGAGGGCTCTACACAAGTCCTGTGTTGAGGTCGATTTCAGGACCTCTTCAAAAAGCCCTTTATCAAGCAGGACTTCAACAACTGGAAAAATTCCAGAGGACCCCTCCAGTGAGATGGCTAAAGTTGAGGAACATCAGGGCTCAGTGCTTGCTGAGACACAGTATTTACTGCCCCACAAGATGGCAGGAGCACATGACACCCCCTAGACAAACATTTTAAAGACAACTGCCATTCCTCTGTCAAAAGAAGTTAGGCAGCAGTCTATTCCCAATTCCTCGCTGGACAGTGACACATTTGCCCCCAGGGTTAAATGGTCAGCACCAACAAGGATGTCCTTGCCTCTGACATTTTTGTTGGCCCCCACTTCATCTCCTCTACATTACGTAGACCCAGGGGTAGACTAGAAACCAAATGTGGCCCCATAACACACATTTTCACAAGCCCAACTCTTTCCCTATGAGAAAATGTGGAAATTCCACACAAGAGGCCCATGGTGCAGAGGCTTACCAGGAAATGTCCAGAGTTCCCTAAAGGCCAGTCCTCCCCTGTGTAGACCACAGGCATGTGAGGCCATCCTGGCAACCGGTTCCGGTGGATTCCCAGTCCAGACTGTCCCCCGTGGCAGCGGATCAGACCTCAACAGCCCTTTCAGACAAATCCGGGTTCACAACACTCTTTTGCAAGATTCCAGATGCAGATGCATTTGGCAGAGATGAAGGAAAGTTTTAAAACTTGTTTAAGGGAGCGGATGCCATAGCAACAGGGCTCTCCAAAGCCACCTCCAACAGAGGCACTGGTGTGTTCTCCACATGCACCCTTCCAAGACAAACGTGTTGCCCCTGAGCTATCCTTTCTCCCCATTATGACTCGATTGGCCCCTATTCCCCAGACGAGAGAGAGCCTACACAGGTGGAATGATAGAAGGAAGTTTATTCCACAACAGGCTCACAGACTTCATAAGGTTTCTTGAGATCCTAGTTCCGGAGACTTCTCAGACCTGAAGCAGATGTATTAGTTGGGGCATTCTTGATCAAGGCATCGGAAAGGCTAGCAGATAGGCCTCCAGAAAGATGTGTTTTCTGAGATCAGAAATCTTTTGGTTTAACCCCATTCAATAACTATGGCAAACAAAAGGTTTGACATGCATTACCATCTCCTGGCATAGGAAGAGTTGTCTTTAAGTGCATGTCTACAACCATCCTCCTCTGTTGTATGAGGGTGATTGCAACTGTTCCTTGCTTGGAGAGAGAGGCTTTTGGCACCTTTTCACAATTCCAAAAGCCAAAGAGGCAGGTCTGTAAACCATTCTCGACTTGTGGGGTTTCAACCACCACTTAACCAATGAAAAGTTCAAGATGATCACCTGGGACACATCTGGTCTGATCTAAAGCTAGTATGACTGTATCTTTGCAGTGGATCTGTTGGACGCTTACCTGCACATCCTCATCTTGCCACCCACAGAAGAGTTCTACACTTCTCGGTGGTGGGCTCTCATTTCCAGTACAGAGTACTCCCATTTGGCCTGAACATGGCAGCAGTATTTGGACGACTGGCTGGTTACCCTGAGATCTCCTTAAGTGTCAGAAACTCACCTTCACATCTTACTGGACCTCCTTTTTTACCTTGGTTCTTCACTGAACTAGAGATTTCATAGGCTTTCGATGAAACGTGGCTTAGACCAGAGTCTTTCCAAGAACATAGAGTGTGATAAGACATTCAGAACACATGCTCAATTTTCCTCAGGCCCCCAGTAATATCTACCTAGTAGTTCTAGAGGCTGTTGGGGCTTGTGACTTCACGCAACAGATTCCCAGTACAGATTATTATAGTTCCTGAAGAAATGCTACAGGATATCATCTGGTGGTCTAGCCCGACCAACCAGTTAGTTGGGATGCTTTTTGCAGTACCTATCACGCAGATTACAATCACAACAGATTACTCACTCCTTGTATTGGGAGCCACTCTAGGCCAACTCGAACTATAAGGCTGTATGGCCCAGTCAAGATCAAAGCGACCGCACCAACATCCTGGAGCGGCAAGCCATTTTTCTAGCCATGAATGCAGTCTTGCCGATCATCTGAAACTAAACAGTTCATATTAGAACAAACCACTATGCATCAATGTTTTATGTAAACAAAAATGGGGTACAAAAACCAAAACTCTGACCCTTCTGTCAGTTGAAATGTGGGAAGGGGAAGTCCACCAACTGATGTGTTCAGGCAGTCCATTTTCTAGGATTGGAGAACGATGCAGACTCTCTGAGCCTCCTAGCCTCGGCGAATCATGAGTGGGAGCTGAACGAGATATTCACTGAAATGCTGTTTGCCTTTTGGAGTGCTACTCTGGTGGACATATTTGCCACTCTCCTGAACAAGAAATTCACTCTTCATACATCAAGGGAGGGCCAAGGCCTGGACTCTTTAGGGGATGCTGTGAAGATGGGATGCATGCTTTGCGTTCCCCCCTCTCATGATGATTCATCAACACTCCTGAAATTTCAGAAGTCCAAGAGAGGGTTCATGATCTTCATAGCACTGTTGTGGTCGGTGAAATTCATTTTTTTTTTACCCTCAGGAGCCTATCCCTCTTCCTCCGATTCCTCTTCTAGCCTGACAAGATTTTCTGTCCCAAATGGAGGGCCAGGTTCTGTACCCTCCCCTCCCATCAATCAATGAGCTTAGTGAAATGGTGCCTGGGGAGATCCCCTTGGCCCGTCTGGGGCTTTCACCAGACAATATGCACAACATACAAGGTGCAACGAAAGCATCCTCAATGTTTTCAATTTAGGAGCAAGTGGGCTAGGTTTTGCCATTGGTGCCTAGAGAAATACAAGAACCATATTTCAGCATCTTTAGATGATGTTCTCTCTTTCATTTCGAGTCTGGTTTCCTCAACTTAACAGATAGAATCTTGCGGGACACATCCCTTGGCATTGGGAGCCTTTTCCTGCTCGGATCAGTAGATTCATCAGGCAGGAGCCCTTTCCCCATCGTCGGATACCGCAACAGCTGGTAAGCTGCAACGAAGGCCTGCCTGGCCTTGTCCTACTTCCTGCCTGACCCCCGCATGCCGGGCGCATCGCGGCGCCACAACGAGGCTAAGCCTCGCTTATCCACGCCACTACATCCGCCGGCAGGCGGATCTGCCGGCGGCCCTTACGAAGGCCATACAAAGGCCTGTTGAGAGCCTGTTCGGAGCCACAGGAGCCAGGAACTCTGCCCTTACCGCTCCAGCCGCAGCAGCACACCACGGAGGAGGGGCATGAGCACTAGCCTCCCGAGCCGAGGAGCATCTCCAGCTACACACGATTCGGCCGTGCGTCAGATCACCCTGCCTCACCGATTTCCCTCAAGAGCGAGGGTTGCCATCTTATCTCAGTCAGGTATGGCCATCATGCACATTCATTGATCTCCAGTTGCTCGTCGATTGCTAAAGCGCAACGCTTCTTGGAATCGACTGACTCCGTCAGACTCTTCCGCCTGGCCCAGCAATGGCGGGCGCATCGCGGCACCAGAGCGAGGCTCCGGCCGCACGAATCAGCTGCTGACCTCCCCATTCATAATTATCCCCTCCGCCGGCAGGCGGGAACGCCGGCCTCTCAACAAAGGCCCGCACTAAGGCCCCTGTTTGCCCCCTGTTCGCCTCCGGAGCCTTGGAGCCAGGGTCTACTTGGACCTCTAATCCATTGTGAGTAGAGGGGTTACCCTCAGTCTACACTATTGTGCTTTCTGGTATGTCTTCTGCTACTCCGCAATCACAAACATTTAAATTTGGTATTTCTTCACCCTCGATAACTGTTTGCTATATACACTTATGCCTCCAACTCTGTTGCCTCTTTGCGTTACTGCCACCTCTCAATAGTACAGTCACTTTCTGCCCCTAATGTGGTATGTCTCATGACGGCAATTGTGTTGTGCCTTATGGTCGTTAACTGACCACTGCAATTGTGTTGTGCCTTATGGTCGCTAACTGACCACTGCAATTGTGTTGTGCCTTATGGTCGCTAACTGACCACTGCAATTGTGTTGTGCCTTATGGTCGCTAACTGACCACTGCAATTGTGTTGTGCCTTATGGTCGCTAACTGACCACTGCAATTGTGTTGTGCCTTATGGTCGCTAACTGACCACTGCTATTGTGTTGTGCCTTATGGTCGCTAACTGACCACTGCAATTGTGTTGTGCCTTATGGTCGTTAACTGACCACTGCAATTGTGTTGTGCCTTATGGTCGCTAACTGACCACTGCAATTGTGTTGTGCCTTATGGTCGCTAACTGACCACTGCAATTGTGTTGTGCCTTATGGTCGCTAACTGACCACTGCAATTGTGTTGTGCCTTATGGTCGTTAACTGACCACTGCAATTGTGTTGTGCCTTATGGTCGCTAACTGACCACTGCAATTGTGTTGTGCCTTATGGTCGCTAACTGACCACTGCAATTGTGTTGTGCCTTATGGTCGCTAACTGACCACTGCAATTGTGTTGTGCCTTATGGTCGCTAACTGACCACTGCAATTGTGTTGTGCCTTATGGTCGTTAACTGACCACTGCAATTGTGTTGTGCCTTATGGTCGCTAACTGACCACTGCAATTGTGTTGTGCCTTATGGTCGCTAACTGACCACTGCAATTGTGTTGTGCCTTATGGTCGCTAACTGACCACTGCAATTGTGTTGTGCCCCTGGTCACTAACAGACTAGTGCTACTGTGTAAATGTCATATGGTCGCCCTCGCATTCCTTACCAGACTACGCGCGCTTAGACTCTACCAGGTCAACATGCCCCCCACCAACAGTCTAACTACTGCAAACTCACCACTGTACTCTTTCAGTACCCTACTGACCAGACTGCTGCCTACCCTTCTCATCCTTATACTGCACCCTGGCTGCACTGCACTATACCATACCACCACCTCTATCTACCACTCTTACTTGCATCATACCTTAACTATGCCATCCCACGCTCACCACACCAACCCTTATCTTAATAACCCAGCCCTCTGGATCCAGCACTTCGCCACCAGACCTTTACCTAACCTACCCTGCTCTATCTCCTTGAGAAATGCTAGACTTGGCTCGCGTCTCACCCACGCTTCCCATCATTTAGCTCACCGCATCAAACTGCCTCTCCCTCTGTCACCACCTACACTTTCACCTAATCTACCACCATCTTCCAACTCCCCTAACTTAAACAACATCAAAGGCGCGCTAATCAACGCCAGATCACTCCCGGCTCACGCCCTAGAAGTAGCTGACTTGATCCTCAACCTTGACCTCGACTTTATAGCAATCACTGAAACCTGGCTCCACCCAGCTTCAGGTCCTCTTCTCTCCCTCGCTATCCCTCCTGACTATAACATTATCAGACATGACCGTAATTCCATCCAATCTAAAGGAGGTGGCATCGCTATCATCCACAAAAACGCTCTGAACTTCCACCTCTCAGCCACACATCACTCCTCCACTCTGGAAGCACTGACAGCTAAACTAGCTCTCACACCCAACCATTCTATCACCTTTCATCTACTCTACCGGCCACCCGGCCCACTATCTACCTTCGCGGAGGACCTCTCCAACATCTTCACACACAACACCAAAGCTACCTCCCAGGTCATGATACTGGGGGATTTCAATTTAGGCCTCCACGACCCCAAGGACACCGCTGCTTCGTCTATTGACAACATCCTCACTAACGCTGGATTCACTCAGTTCCTAAACCAACCTACCCACAACAAGGGCAGAACCCTTGACTGGCTAGCCGCCCTCAACTGTCCCATCAACATCACCTCCAACCAACAGTGCGCCTGGACAGACCACAACTTAATTACATTCAATATTGAGTCCAAACCTATCAGCCTCCCTCACAACATTGCCCCGGCTATGGCCACCCGTAACAAACGCAACATTACCTGCGATAGACTCCTCCCCCTCCTCCTTCCAGCTCTTAATGTTCGGGATCCATCATGCTCTGACCCTACGGCCCTGGTCGACACTTTCAATCGGGCCATGCTTACAGCCTTAGACACCATTGCACCCTCGAAACTGAGAAAACCTAAACCTCGAGCCCACCTAAACTCCTGGTTTACACCCCATCTCAGAGCACTACGCAAAGAAAAACGAATTGCAGAATCCCACTGGAGAAGCAATCACTCTCTAGCTAACAAATCACGCGTACTCCTGGCCACCCTTAACTACAAGGAAGCTATATTCCAGGCAAAAAAAGACACATATAACAAACGCATCGAGCAAGCCAAATCTAACACCAAAGAATTGTTTAAAATCCTAAAAGAACTTGAAACTCCTGTTACCCCTCCTGACACATGTACTAAAGATAGCACCTGGTGCTCCAAAATCCAATAAGCTCTCCTAGGTAAGATTGCCACTCTCCAAATTAAAATCAACAACAAACAATCTAGCCTTCAATCCAACCCTCTACAGATCCCTATACCTACCATAAACCCCTCTATCACAGACTCTCTGACTCCTTTTAGCTTCTCTCCACTCTCCATTCTCGAAGTGGAAAAGATTATCACTAGCCTTAAACCGTCCAATTGTCAGGGTGACCTTTGTCCTGCACCTATTATTAAGGAAGCTGCTCACGACCTAGCACCTTTCATCACTACGCTCATCAACTCCTCCTTTAGCTCTGGGATTGTACCGGACAATCTTAAGGATGCATGGGTCATCCCGCTTCTGAAAAAACCTACCCTCGATCCCAGTATACCCACAAACTACAGACCAATTACCACTGTACCTTTTTTACTAAAAATCCTTGACCGCGCGGCCTACCTACAAATTCAGGAATACCTTGAATCAAACAAACTTCTGGGACTCAGGCAATCTGGCTTCCGGCCTCGCCATGGCACTGAGACCGCCCTTATTGACTTAAAAACGCAGATCGAAGATCTCAAAGACAAAGGCAAACTGGCGTTATTACTTCTCCTGGACCTCTCTGCTGCTTTTGATCTTGTCAATCACAAAATTCTCTGCCATCACCTCAAATCAGCCGCACACTTCTCAGAAAATGCCGCCACTTGGATCAGATCCTTCCTGGATAATAGATCTATACGTGTGTTCTCCCCACTTGCGGCCGCACCACCCGCTCCGGTCTCTTGTGGTGTGCCTCAAGGGTCCTGTGTCTCGCCCACGTTATATAACGTGTTTACCAAACCCCTTTTTGATATTTTGGACCACTTGGGCGTCACGTATACCAATTACGCTGACGACACACAGATACTAATCCCCATCACTGGAGACTACACAACTGACTCCCTTGCCATCAACGCCATCTACCAGGTCATCCAAGCGTGGATGGCCCAGCACGGCCTCTGCCTAAATGATGAAAAGACAGAGCTCCTCATTCTTGGTTCACCACAAAAACTCACTAAACTTGACCCTGCCTTCAAGTCTTTCACCATTGATGGGAACACCATCCCGATTGCTAAGGACACGAAAACCCTAGGGATCTACATCGACTCAACCCTATCCTTGACTAGACAATCCAACGCAGTCTCATCTGCAGCAGCGCATACTTGCAAGCTCATCACCGCCTGTCGCCCGTTCCTAACCACTGCCAACTGCGTAGCCTTGGCCAGGACCCTTGTACTATCCAAGGTTGACTACTGTAATGCCCTCTATCTAGGTACTAATCTCCGCAACTTAAACAAGCTACAAATTGTCCAAAACAATGCGATCAGAGCGGCCGTTAACATTCCTAGGCGCCAGCATATATCTGACACCAGGCGCAACCTGCACTGGCTCTCTATCCCACAGCGCATCTCCTTGAAGTCCTTGGCTCTCACACACAAATGCCTCCACAACCAAGCCCCTCGCTACCTGGCAAACAGATTCTCTTTCCACAATTCCACCAGACCTCGCAGAGCGGCCCAAGCCAACTGCCTTGACATCCCGCGTTTTAATCTCCAAAGATCTGGTGGAACCAGCTTCCCCATCCTGGCAGCCAAACTCTGGAACTCACTCCCCAATGACCTTAGAGCAGAACCTTCCTTCCTGAAATTCAAATACCTTACCAAAGCATGGCTATCCGCCCAAGACTGCTAACACCAGCTTACTGCCCTACTTGCACTTTGACCTACTCTGCATCCTTTATTAACTATCCTGTAAATCACTGCCTTATCGATATTCATTTGAATGTATATTTTGTAAATTTTGTAAATCTTCCTGTAATAATCTTGTAATACTCTGTCACATTGCCTTGTCATGCTTTCATCTTGTTGTAACTAAGTTAAGCGCCCGGTTGCCCCTGGGCCTGGTGCGCTATAGAAATAAATAAAATACAAATAAAATACAAAATACAAATTGTTTCTGTCACGACTCGCTCCCTTCGCTCCCGTTCCCACCACTTGGGGGCATGATTTGGGGTTTATTCCCTACTGGACCTTTCCTCCGAACCTTATGCTACAGTGCTATGATGAATTGGGAGCGATAAATCCCTATTTTCCAAGCTACTTCCCTTCCAGATCCATTCCAGGTTTTTGGCAGCCAGCATGCTTCTTTAACCAAATGACTATGCTTCCCAGAATGCCTGGCCCACTGCTCCACCTCCACCCTTGCAGGACAAGGTTGGGTGGAGGATAGGTAACAGCTGTGGCTGCAGGTGCAGCAATCGGCACACCTGAGGCGTGTGCTCGTTAAGCAGCTTTAAAAGCCTCAGTCTTACTTCAGTCCAGCGCTGGTCATCGTTTGCAGTGTTCCTGTTGTGACTAGTCCCTTGTTCCTTGCCTTTGTACCTAGTTCCTAGTTCCTGTTTTCTTGTTCCTCCGCCCTGAATCTCGGATTCATGCGCTAATTGATTTCTGCTCCCTTGATTCCCTTTTTGTCTTCCTCTGTTTGCAGGCAGCATTTCTCAGTGCTTTCCCCTTTTAGATGCAGCCCAGTTTGTCTGTGTTCTATATTTCTTTGACTCTGTCCTTTGCTGCTGTAAACCCGTATGCCTTAGCCTTCCTCTTAGATTAGCTTCCTGTCTTTTCCTTGGAGGGGTAGGGAGAAGTTTGCATTGGTTATTTCGTTTTTTCCCTGCTCCTGATCCTTACTTTCTATTGGGATCCATTCCATGTTTTCCATTGCACTTCTGCATTTATTTCCCATTTGATTATTAGGTGTGGTGTGCGGTTTTAGCTAGCTCCTGTGTGAATGCTTATGTTTTCCTCACTAATTTGTAATCACTATTTCAACTTAGGTATTTAGTTTTCCTCCCATTGCTGTTCTAGCCTTTCTGGGTCCCAGTTTCATCAACAGGATTCGTGGGCTAGCTGACATTCAAGAGGTTTATCTCGTCCTCGTGAGTACAGTTCTTTAGTTCCCTTATTTAATACCATCAAGAGTGTTAGTTCACAGATCCTGTCATTGCTTGCCCTCCACGTGGGTTTAGCGCTGTCAGTACCTGTAACAGCAATTGGGGGTAAGGCGCTTGCCGACTTTCCTCGCGGTCAGGTGCTTACCCCACATCCCTTTTCATATATCGGTTTTGTTGTCACACTCTATTTGCACTCCTGGGTTTTAGCATACATGAGTCTTGGTTCCTGTGTGCACGTAGTTTAATTCAAGGCTATTCACTGTGTGATTTAGTGTACATTTCCCTTGCCATATTCGCTGCCTTTGTACTCGCCTGACTAATCCTGACAGTTTCGATTGCCAATCCAGTGGTTAAACATAATTTTGAACACATTTGTCACCCTTTTGCAAAAAGGCGGCCAGCCCATCCTCGGTCAGATCTCACTGTCAACTTGATAGTCATCTGCCGCAAACACTTCTCTCCCATAACTGCTTTGAATATCTACTTGGTCTCCTAGAAAGTGTCTTTTTTGGTGGTGATCACTTCTGCGAATGGATAGGTGAGATTCATGCTTTATCAGTGGAGGAATGTGTAGCATCCACACCAATGAGATATGGCTGGAATGTGCTTTTTGTTATTTTGTTTTGGAAGAAGGGAGATGTGTGGTATGCCACTGTTAATGATTACATCAGAGTGTACATTGGAATATAGAATCTGGGTAGGCCCAGATTCCGGAGAAGAACGTTTCTCAGGACCTCAGGGTAGGAGCTTGAACTGTACAGATGTACCATTGATGCCCTCCTGCGTAACTGCTATACTTGACTCCAACTTCATAAAGTATGTTCCTTTTATACTTACCGGCATCGTGCGTGTTCCTGCTCCGAGTGATTCTCTTACCTGACGTCCCAGGATACTGACCTTGCATGCTACAGAACCCTTCCCTGTATTTCATAGAGATAAGGTAGTTCTCTGCATTCGTACAAAGGTAAACTTGGACCATGAAATCTCCCTCCTGTGTTCTTCCCCAGAGGCAGGGATAGTGCTCGTCTAGTTCATTGCCTAGGTGTGAGGAGAACCCTTAGTTTTAATCTGTACAGGAAAGAATACTTCAGATTATATAAAATATTTGTTATACATTTGGCAAGGCTAACACTCGCAAGCATGAAAGGCCATTATCTTAAGGCGGGTCATCTCATGCACTGGGGAAAGCTATTCTATTCAGGGGTCGCCCTCTCCCAAAGTGTGTCACGCCCATCTTGTCGGCGCTAAAGTAGCATCTGTCACCTGTCTATCATCTGTCAAACTCATGTCACCTGGGGGACAGTAGCCACGGTAGCAATCTGAGCTATCCCTTCAGTCTGCTGCAGACCCTACTTTCTGGATGAGAGCTAAAGATCTGACGCTTAATTTGGACAAGCGATCTACAAAAATCTGTTTAACTAAGCTGGTAATAGGTCCATGCTCTCCATATGTAATAAATACTTGGCAATCGCCTAAAAATGTAGGAGTAACAAATAGTCCCTCCCTGTAGTGATTACTGTGCTCCAAGTCCATATTCCCCTTTAATCCATGTGCCTGCCATTCTTCCCCTCTTAAACAGCTCAGCCATCTGTCAAGTACTGACCTTGGTGTATGCAAACAGACTGAAGAACGAAGTCCAGGGCGAGACCGTGCCCACACATTTCCCTGGCTTTGTGTAAAAAATGAAAAGGACAAGGATTTTATGGTGCTCCAGAAAACACTCTGGTTGTGTACCAGTAGGACAGATTGTGCTAAATTATGGAAGAAAATGAACTATTGACTAGGAGAACAATAGTCAGTACAGTGGTTAACCTTTCCTCATCTGAGTAACCTTTCCTCGTCTGGTTAGCAAAGACCCTAGCAGCCCAGTTCCATTGGGATTTTAGTTGTTGCTGCTCTTGGAGGCAATGAGCTTGTTTTCTAGTTGGCACCAAAACCAGGATTATACAGTTCATTAAGCTAGAAATAGACACAGTCCCTACAGCTTTCTATGAGACGATGCCATAGATTGTACCTCCATAGCCTACGCAGGTACGTATGCAGTGTCCCTTTCAAGAAAACACGTGATCAAAATATCAAGCTTCAGGCGTGATTTGGAGCACACGAGGGTTGGAATAAACTCAACATTGTCAAAAAGGGTCAAATAAGTGGCCAGGTTCTCGCTATCATCGGCATACTAGTCTACCACCATATCTCTAAAACATGGTACAGTCTCAGGGATATAGACTCCAGCTCTTTTTGGTCCACAACCATAGAATAGGTTAAGCAGTTCCTAAATACAAAACATGTTCTACCTACTTGGAATTGTTCCAAATCAACAGTGCTGGATAGGACACATAATAAAGTACCTTAAATCTACCCATCCCCCAGGATTTCTAAAACCTTACATCTCAGGGAGATATCACCCAGCAGCTTCTTGTCTCAGGTTGGAGTCTCAGGGATAGCACCCATCTGGAAAGATGGCTCAGCGGGTTAAATGCTCATTGTTGTAATCTGGTTTGGTCTGCAGGTCGCAGATTTGAATCCCGGCAAGGCCAACTCATCCTTTCGTCCTTCCAATTTCGATTGGGTAATAAAAGTAATGTATGTAAATATGTCCTATGTAAATATTTATAAATGAATACATCGATGTCTTGACCAGAAGTTTTTTTCACAGAAGGATAGAGCACTATTCCCTTATTTAAAATCCTCATCAGGGGGATAGTGCCTGGTCCACTCCCTGGTGGTCTGGGGTTGTAGTGCCCAAGTTCAATCAAAGGGGATTTGGTGCCCTTCTGACCCGGTCTGTAGTGTAAGGTATTAGGCATTTCTCTCTTTCTCTGTCTATCTCGCTCTATCTTTGTTCTAAGAGATATGGTGCCCTTCTCACACACAAGAGATGTTGCGTCTGTTCCTCTTTGAGCAAAGGAATCAGAATCACCTTTTTTTTAAAAAAAACGCCTGGTAGCCTTTTTCAGGATCCTCCATGGCATCCCACTTAAGGCAGCATACCTGACTCTATGGCGCACCTGCAGTCTCAATGACAAGGTATCGTTTGCTGCTTCCCTTTGGCAGTCGGCAGTTTCTACTAGCAGTCTCTCAATTCGGTTCGCCCCATCTAATTTCTCTAGCACTCGTGGCATGTTTGTCCCCTACAGTTGCTTAAAGCTACAATGCCTGATATCTCCTCCTTGTTCCACAAATCACTGGTATTTTCCCCATACTTAAACAGCTGTCACTCAATCAAAAGTCACATGTGTGTTTTTCCTACGGTCACCCAATTGCTTTCACTCCAGGTGATTAACTCTCCATAGACTAGCCAGATTGCAATTGCATTGTTCACCATCTTGAAATCGCTGAACATTTCACACAGCATAGCCAAAACCTATCCTAAATCTAACTGTGTGTCCTGTGGCGGCATGGCATGAGGAGTCTGATCAAAAGATGGCATAGTGGTTGTTAAAGTCTTTTATTTTTTTAGTGAATAAACCTATCTATCCCAAACTAGAGGTGGTTTCCCTACCTCAAACAAACTAAAAACTCTGGCAGTCAGGAAGTCTGTGTAGGCCAAATCAAAGGTTCACCGTCCTAGTCCAAACTCCTATTCTATCCCTAGCACTTAAACACAAATCATAATCTAATAAAAAGAGTTCTTTCTAAAACCCAGGAGTATAGCACTATTCTCCTGGGTGTAAATCCTTCACTGTGCAGACTTCGCAAGCTCAGGAAATGTTCCACGGCTCTCACAAACAAAGGAAAAGTTCCCAAGTTCAAAAAGAAACAAAGTTCCACGATTTCCAGGTGGGGCTAGGAGAATGACTCCCTTCTCCTAGCGTGCTCCCCAGTTCCTTGTAAGCCTCTTACCGACTATCTGATCTTCAACTCCTTTTACAATTCTTGTAGCTCCCTCCAAGGGCCTCTTCTGCTCTCTATTTTTTCTGTCATGGTTATCTTGTCCCCACTGGGACGATGCAGGGGTTCCCTGAATCCTCTGATTCTCCTGCACCACACTCCAGCCTTAAAACGTTTTTCACTATGTTCTCTTCTTCTTCTACTTCTTCTTCTGCTTCTCGACTCAGTATCAAACTTTCCCGGCCCCCTCCCGAAAGTATCCTTATTCCTGCTACCTTCTCTCGGGGAATGCTTCACCGATTTTGCCCGGGGTCACAGGTTTGTTCTTCTGCATTCTACTTCTGCTTCTCTTCATAGGCCTGCTTATCTTCGCCCCCAGCTACTGCTGAGGGTCTCGGTGCAAGTTCCAGACCGGACCGTCCACCTGTTAGAGGTCACACCACCACCACAGTTTCTCGTGCTCCCAATACATTTGCCTACACGGCTCCACAGTAGGTCAGAGTAGGCGCTCTCGGTGCAGTTGTTGGACCGCAAGCTCTACCCACAACAGGTCACCCCACCAGCTTTCAGTTTCTCTACTTCAAGGCCGCCGGCTCCCAGCCGACTTGCAAGATGCAGCCCGGGCGTCCCGCTGATCACCTCTGCTACAACGGAGTGCTGCCTTGCTGCCGTCTCCCAAGGGCCAGTTTAAACCTTGTGGGCTTCTTGGTGGTGTCCTCGCTCACCAGGTTCTCCTTCTGGATCCAGAACAGAACAAAGTCATTCTTTGCTGTTTAGTTTAAATAGCGGGAACTGCCCCAGCATAACATCCGTTCGATCGACAACAGCTGGTCGAGCACTCTTCCTACTCAATTGTAACGTGCTTGAGTTCTTCTTCGTCCCTGTACTTATTAAAACAGGTTTGGCTGACAGTTTGCAATAACACATGGTTTCAGATTATAGCCTAGGTAGAGAAGGTTTGGGCATTGTTATTAACCTGTAGGGTCGGGAGTTAAAGGGGCCGTCTCTTGGACTCGCATCCTTATCCCCATGAGGGGAGTTCCTCCCCATGAAGTCTTCCCACATGCTACTTCCCCTAGCAGGACTATTGTTTAGCTGCTGCACCTTCCTAGCCTCATGGAAAGGGGCTCGCCTCTGGGGAGAAGTGACACCATCTGGCGGATTGTCACAGTCCGCAGTCACTCACTACCTCTCCTCAAAATTCTTCCTACTCAACGACTGTTATTTCCACACCAGTTTTATAACCCGCCCCTCCATTTCTTAAGCCTACCGACAGCAGCAACATCATGCCTCTTTGAATGCATCCTAAGACTAAAACTGGTCTCCAACCTTATGTGCGCCTTTTATAGCTGACAAGGTCGAACTTGGTCAAACCTCTTATGTTCAACTTAGTTGGACCTAGTAGAATCACTCAAAATTCTGGTGATTAAAGGTTCTATAGAAAACATTCATCCAGGCCTAGTTCTGACTCTACCGCCTTCTAACCCTGACCAGAGTTCCAATGCAAGATTTCCGTGCCCAATGCAAGATTTCCGTGCCACCGGGGATGGGCATGGAACGACTGCATTTACAGAGAGTGTACCTGATTTTCCAGTTAGAGCAGGAACCTGCCAAAACCCATGCAAATAGCTGACAAGTACGGCCGGCATGTTTGCTCTGGCGGACCATTTGCAGAGCACCGCCATGAACATGTGCACATAGCATAGGACAAAGAACTTTCACTCTATCACTGGGCTAATCCCATCATTCTGTGCCTTTTACTGCACACGAATAATGAATTCCTGACCTGTCTAAAATGACAGCATTGTAATAGAAAAATCAGACATTATGGGGGATATCATACCATGTATTGAAGAAAAACATAAGTTATATGCTTCGTTTTAACTTATGATCAAGGAAATGTGAAAAGGAACAAGGTTTCAAGGCATCTTTTCTATGGCGGACATATCGGCAACAATAAGCATTGGCAAGGCAAATAGGTCTGGCTTTGTAAATGTAGAAAGTAAGATATGCTTTAAGCGCCCCATCCCCACAGGACAAAAATACTTTACCATCTATACATTTGCGAAACCTGGCCTATGGGCTTTGCCAATGCTTGTTGTTACATATGTTCTATTGAAGAGAATTCCAAATACATCCATGAAGGCTGCCATATTGCCAAGCTCCCTGTTTGCTCCAAAACCTTGTTTAGGTTTCATTCCTGTGACCAACAACGATCATAAATGTAGCCCACAAGGAAATGCAGGGTGCACCACATGATGTAATGCAGAGATGATTAATTCACTATAATTTGCCATTGCAATCTTGTTTCAGTTCAAAGTTGTCAAACGCAATCAAAGTACACACTGAATTATGAATTAGTCATGGTGTTAGTACATAACATTGGTAGACCAGGAATTGAAATTCATGGGACCTGAAATATATTTGTTTCCCAATTTTAGCCTAATAAAAGCCTACTCAGATTGACACAAATCGCTACCAGGAGCAGAATTTGACTCCCCAAGTCAACTTGTTCAGTGCAAACATACCTATGTGATGTTAACACTCTAGCCCTCGTTGAGAGTTTGGCGGTAAATCTGGCAGTGATGGAATTACCGTTACTGCCGTGGTGTCAGGCGGAAGTACCGCCACACTACAAGTTGAAGGTGGCATGCACAAACTATCTTTGATAACGGTAATTCCTTCTTGCCACTGAAAAGCAAATCCTCCAATTTTCCGCAGAATTACTGTTTCCACCGGATAATTTGAGGAATTACCAAACAGTAATTGCGCATGTGGAATTTGCAAGACTTGGAAGTTCAGCGGCATGTGAACACCATATCTACATGACAGTGAAAATAGAAACCTACCATTGCATAAATGGACATGTGACCCCATGAAATCGGTTCCATCCCAGCAAAAATATCGCCATACAAGAAAGTATTTTTTTGTTTTTTTAATTTATTTTTTTTGCCGCAATATCAACCCATGGAACCTGCGGGGGACACCTCCGCAATCCCCATATTTTGTTAAGGGAACGTGGGACACCCCCGCTCCCATTTACCCCATAAATGATCCTCACAAATAATGTTGCCAATGGCCTTTCCCGGCGACCATATTTATGGCAACGTTATTTGTGGGGAGGATATTACCCGCTACCATGAAATCTGGAGATGCACCTATCAGGTTTGCACCAACGTTTTGCCCAACTTATCTGGTTTTGGGCAGCTCTTGTCTGATGGAGACATCAGAACCGCCTCTTCAATAGGCCAAAGGTACAATCTTTTCAGAGACTGGTCCTTATGTGTCTCATTGTAGGCCACCTTCTGTGCTGTGTGTGGGTTCCAGACAGGGGTCATCAGCCACGGGAGCTGAAGATATCCAGAGTCACCTGAGACATATGAGCAAGTGTCACAATCAGTCATGACATATTGGTCAGCATGTCTCTTCCTATACGTGTCACATTTGGGATCACTATGGTTGTCTACCCTACATTATAAGATGCCTCTTGTACTAAGGGGGGAAATGGGCAATGATCACTTGAAAAATTCCCCCATTTCACACATCACTGAACGACCAGATGTAACAGTCATACACATGGGCGTAATTTTAGGGGGGGACGGGGGCGTTTGTCCCCCCAACTTTCATGGCACACCATTTTGTCCCCATTCATTTGGCTTGGGCAACTTTTCTTCAGATGTCATGTCCTGTAAGGAGACCGGTGCCAGTAATCCCTTACCGCCCTACTGCAAGGTCCCTTAGCGGGTCCTGCCAGTAACGGCAGGTCTGACCAGCCGTTATGGACGGGACCTGCTAAGGGGCCAGGGCGCAAATAACGGGCTTGACATGCCTGAGCCCGTTATTTGCGCCCACCCCATTCCCATTGAGCCCCCCCCACACATTTTCAGCAAAGTAACTCCACTGGTCATACACTGCAAGTGGATTTGCCATGAACATATTGTCTGTGGAAGTCTTGTACTGGGCTCTCATGCATGTGTTCTGATAAACAAACTGGTAATCTTGTGCACTTTGTGTTAGCATTCCTCCTCGTGGGATGTTACATTCATGGTTTGCAGCCGGTGTTGCGCTGTCATCATGCACTGAAAATCTATTCTGTTGCCTATATAGATATGGTTTCCCTATGCATTGTGTTACTTGTAGTTCACTCTTAGTACCTTTCTTAGTGTATAAGGAGATCATGCATTTCTGTCGTGCTATGGTGTTGTCCTGCAGGGTCTTGTCTGGTGGGGTGATGCTTCTTATGTGTTGTGTCAGAGGGCAGGCCCTTCATGCAGAGGGCTGTGACAGGGCATACATTTAATTGATAACAAATACAAATAGGTGTTTGTCCCCCCATGCCCCACTGCCAGGACCATTTTCCTTTGCAAAGCATGGGTGTGCTGTATGATGATGCTTGTACAGGATATGTGGCAGTTGCGCTATGTGCATCTCTTTATATGCAGGCAGTGTACGGTTTCTCAGAACCATGGCATCATGGGTGCAACATGGGAATCGGGCATAGCAGTTTGTCACAGTGAGGTCTGCATCACAGGCCACTTGTACATCAAGGGATTTTTGTTTCTTCTTCTGATGCCTAGGGTCCACCAATGCAACATACGTGCAGTCCAGAGGAGCAATGAATGACGTTAGAGAAGTGGCCAGCTTTACAGAAGCGTGCCTTTGTTGCATTTACCTGTGCCAGAGTGGTGGGCAGGGAGATGTGCTGGGGCGTATGCTGCAGTAGCGCATCCAGCACCTGGGTAAGCACGATAGAAAACGTGGACTGCAACATGCCATGCAGATTCCCACAGTATGGTGGAAGGTGCCTGCGTTAAGAAAGTGCAGCGCTGACACGAGCTTCAGCAGTGGTGGTTTTGCTGTTTGGGTGTTGATCCTGCTCTGTACATCATCCCATATCACAGTGAGGTGCTCTTCTAGGGTCTCCCTGTTGAGGCAGTATAGTGTTATAGCTGTCCATCCTGACCCGGTAATGGACGCTCTCCTCGCGTAGCATCTCTTCCACCTTTTATACTGCTTGTGCTCTGTGCTGCTGCTGTGCGTGCCTCTGCAGTTCAATGTATAGCAGGAGGTGCTGGATCTCCAGGTTTGCAACTGCTAGTGGCAACATGGTGTTGGGAGGGTGGGGCCCTTACATACCCTTTCATTTGGTGCACCTTTGGCTTAATTTCCATCACCCATATGCATGTACGTTCACCTTTGGAGGTGTTTGTGGCAGAATTACACCCATTGGCAGAATTTCTGCAGTATTTATACTTGTAATGCCGTGGAATTACCATGTTTAATCGCAGCACTAATTCTGTCAGCAGAATTACCACCGGAGATAATTCCACTGGTGCTAACTCGTAATTCCGCCAACAGAATTGGCGCCCATTTTCAGAAACCCTTTATTCAGCAGAATGGTTAGTGGCTGAAATTCTGTTACCGACACTTTTTCCATTTACCGCTGCACTCGTAATGAAGGCCTGTGTGTTTTGGAATCTGTATAAAGCAGCATTGAAACACATCTAAAAGGCATTAAAAGCATAATGGGTCATATACAAAGGACAAAAAGATATAGTTTGCATCTGATTTGGAAGTTGGATTTGTGGCATGCAACATACTAGCTTCTCATTCCACAGAGGTAGCTCCTGCTTGCTGGGGGGTGGCTGATACCCTGGACTGCTTTTAGCCCCTGCTCATTAAAATAAAGATATATATATATATATATATATATATATATACAATTTTTTTTTTTTTAGTGTATAGTTTGCTAGAAACTTTTCATTCTTTTTTCTACATTTAAAAAATCCATAAATAAATAGAAGTAAAAATAAAAAGTGAAAGTCAAATATAAAATATCTTTCCAAGTGTTTGTTGGACCCTGTCCTTTCCGTTACCGCAGAAGTTATTTTCATTTAACTTATTCCTCCTTCCTCTTTTAATTTTTCCAAGGCTGCCTCTAAGAATTTTACAGTCGCAAAGTGTATCTCTTGATTTCGACATCTACATATCAATTCCCACCATTTCTTTGCCTCAAGTCCTGCCAAGTCTGGGATTTGGTCATGTAAATTTGTATTTGTATTTATTTTTATTTATATAGCGCCTTACTCCAAAGCGCTTTACACTTTAACAACAAGAATACACAAAACATAGAACAGTAGAAGCAAACAATATACATGAATTAGACCAAAAAACAGTATGTAGAACAATTTGCATATGAGAAGGAGGGGAGGGGGATAGGGAAGGAAGGGTGAGGGAGAGGGATTAGGGAGTAAATTACATAGTAGGAAGAGAGATCATAGGGAGGAAGGGGAGAGTGGCTAGAGCTGAGATGGGGGTAATAAAGGGAGAGAGAAAGAGAAAACAGGCTGTCGGGGGGGAAAGAAGGAGTGATTTTGTTATGATGGGCAAAGTGCACAGGTGATGGGCAAAGTGCACAGCACCATTATGTATTTACATATCCTAGTATGTTGATTCACGAGAGTACTGTGTGGTGTGTATTTCGTACAGAGCAACTCGATTGTGAGTCATAAGGTTCTAGAAATGTTTGGATTTGATGTGCCGAGACGGGGTTGTCAGCTGAGTTCAGTTGGAGCTGCCGCTCGGCTGAGTGCCTGCTGTCACGTTTGTCTTAACCAATAAACTCCCGTTGGAGTCTTGTTTGCCTGGCGTCCTTATTTTCACATTGGCGACGAGGATTGTCGTGCTACTGGTTCATAGACGAGGATTGTCGTGCTACTGGTTCATAGACAAGGATTGTCGTTCTACTGAGTCGGACCTACGCTGTTCGTCCTGCTTCCCTGCGTGACAGCAGGCAGAGAGAATCGAGTTCAGTGGAAGCAGGATCAAGACCAGGTCAGGAGGCGTACCCTGGAGGGTGGGGGCCTGGTGTGCCGTTGTGCTGCCCTTCCCAAATTAGCGCGTACTCGCAACGTTGTTGCAGATCGGCTCGAGACTGAACGCAAGCTATTCCACGTGCCTGCAACCTCCTGGGCTCCAGCATCTGTGAGAAAGGGGTGTCTTCCTCCGACGTGGGAAGAGCTCTGACGTGGGAAGAGCTTCCCTCCCATACTGACATTGTTATTAGGTTGCCGAGCAACGCCTTTCATTGGAATCTCCCTGTCCTCTTGGAGAGGCATTATGACGCACCCTCAATGAACTACTGAATGACCCTGCTTTCAATCGAAGGCTCCGCTCCCTGCACTGTTGCCTCACACAATTAGCCTCTGTTATCGGCCGCGACATGGCGGCAACGATACCCCCACCTGTGCCTTTCCTGAACGAGCCTGGTCGTCCCTTCATCAGGTGGGACAGGTGGAAGAACATATTCGAGAACTACTTGGGAGCGATGGGTGGAGAGGGGTTCAGTGCGGCTCGTAAAAAGGAATTATTGCTCCATAATCTGGGAATAGAAGGGCGCACTGTGTTTGATGGACTAAGCAGAGGTCATAGCGCCGAAGATGTGGATGAGTATACTTTTGCCCTCAAACAATTGGAGGATCACTTTGAACCGAGAAAGAATGTGACCTTTGAGAGGCACAGGTTCTTCCAGCGCGTGCAGGAGCCCTTAGAGTCAGTGGAATCGTACATAGCCTCCTTGAGGACTCTAAGTCACTCTTGCGAATTCGAACACCTCTCTGATTCACTCATCAGGGATCAGCTGGTGAGGTATACGAACAATGTCAGGATCCAAGAAAAGTTACTAACCAAGGACATGAAGCTGGAGGAGGCTCTGGATTTAGCCAGGAGTATAGAGCAAACGTCTAAATATGTTAAGGAACTGAGAGTTGACAAGCAAAGTGCCCAAGCCGTGTGTGATGTTGATCCAAAGAGGAAGCCGAGTGTCAACATGAACCGAAAGGGAGCGTCGAACATGAAATGTAACAGATGTGGCAGTTTCAGACATGGAACAAATTACCCTTCTTGCCCGGAGAAATTTGCTGAATGCTTCAAGTGCAGAGGCAAGGGACACTTTGCCAATGTGTGCAAGGGCTCATCAATAAACCTCCTGGAATCCAGGAACAACAACGAGGAAAGTGTTCATTTGAGCTACAATATACAGGAAGTGTCCACTGCACAGGACTCGAGTCCCGGGCATGTGTTTGAAGTATCAGCCATTGGAGGAGAGAAGGAGGGGCCGGTGGATGTGTTCATGATTGATGGTCGAGAAATAGTTATGAAGGTAGACACATGCTCTCCCTGGACCATCATATCGGAAGACACCTTGAAGAGAACTCTGAAGAGGGATGGAACAATTCTGAACCCACCTAACATTCAACCCTGTGGTTATGGAGAGTCACCAATTGAAATTTTGGGTCAATTTTCCGCAAGAGTTGCATATAAAGGGAAGGAATGCAAGGCTGACATTCTGGTCGCAAAGAAGGGTGCCTCCCTATTGGGGTGGGAGGAACAAACAAATTTGAGGGTCAGGGTGCAGGCCAGTGCTCTTGAACCCGTTACCATTGCGGGGATCGATGATGTATGGTCTAAAGAGTTTCCAGAGGTTTTCTCTGAGAACCTGGGCAGGCTCAGGCATTTTGAGCATCATATAAAACTGAAGAGGGATGCTCAACCTATTGTTCATAAAGTGAGGCATGTGCCGTTAAACATGAGAGCGCCACTGCGTAGTGAACTGGATGATTTAGTTTTCAAAGGTGTGATTGAGCCTGTGGCGGCTACGGAGTGGTTGACACCTATAGAGCTTGTGGCTAAAAACAATGGGAAATTGAGGTTGTGTGTAGACCTACGTAGTCTTAATCATAATATATTAGTGGAAAGGCATCCTTTGCCCAACATTTCAGAAACACTATCCACCCTTGGTAAGCCAAAGGTGTTTTCGGGTATTGACCTCTCTGCTGCCTATCACCAGGTTCCTTTGTCCAGGGAGTCACAACACCTAACGGCCTTTATCACACCGGAAGGCACGTTCAAATACAATCGCATGCCCTTTGGGCTAGCCTCGGCTGCCTCCGTATTCCAAAGGGTGATGGAGGAGGTGTTGAAAGGTCTGGGAAATGTAACCGTATTTCAAGATGATATTTTGATATTTGCCAGTGATTGTTATGTAAACTAAGAGAAGCAGGGTTGACAGTCCAAAAGAGCAAATGTAGAATAGCTGTTGGGGAAGTGGAATACCTGGGACACAGGATTTCTAAAGACGGCATTTCTCCCAAGAAGTCGCTAGTAGAAAGTATCAGTAATGCTCCCCAGCCTCAGGACAAGGACCAATTACGTTCCTTCATGGGACTAGCGGAATATTACCATAAATTTGTGGGTGGATTTGCATCCACCTCATCTCCATTGACAGAGTTACTGAAGAAAGGGGTGAGGTATGAGTGGTCCAAAGAGTGTCAAGAGGCATTTCAGCAGATCAAGGAGGGGATAGCCAAGGCACCGTCATTAGGGGGATTTATATCAGGTAGGAAGACCCTGCTCTCAGTTGATGCGAGTACACTAGGATTGGGAGCTACTCTGACTCAATTTGATTCAGGTAAAACTGAACATGTCATTGCATTTGCGTCCAGGCCGCTCAGAGGAGCAGAAAGAAATTATTCTGTTATTGAAAGAGAGGCTTTGGCCGTCTTATGGGCCATCACACTCTTTAGATTTTTTCTGTGGGGTCATGCTTTCCTTGTCCGAACAGATCACAAGCCCTTAGTTCAACTGATGAATAGTTCAGAGTGGGCCAAGGGGTCTTCTAGGATTTCGAGGTGGATGGTGGAACTCATGAGCTATAACTTCAGAGTGTGCTACATTCCTGGGAGGGAGAACGTGGTTGCAGATTGTTTGTCTAGGTTGCCTGTGGGAGATGGTGGAAGTGGTGAGATGCCGGAATATCAAAGCGTTAGTATTGCTGAGATTGAATATGATGCCATTGATGAGGAGAGATGGGTAAGTGCTGATGAGGAGGACACGATATTGAAACAAGTCAAGGTGTGGACTAAAGAAGGATGGCCTCACAAAAATGTGATTGGGAAGGAATATGAGGGGTATTTTGGGGTGAGGAATGAGTTAAGTTTGTCCGAGGATGGGTGCAAACTCAGGAAAGGAAGCAGGATTGTACCTCCCAGTGGGGTTAGATCTCATTTAGTAAATGTAGCGCATCAAGGACATCTAGGTATGGGGGGACCGAAGAGGTACTTGCGCCAGTCCTTTTGGTGGCCGGGGATTGATAGCGATGTGGAAAAGTGTCAGAGGATGTAGAGAGTATGAGAAAAGTGACAAGACCAGGATTGTCAGAGAAGTGCCAATTACGCCTGTCAAGGTACCTAGTGAGCCGTGGCAAAATGTTGCGGTTGATCTGATTGGGCCAATACAGAATCTTGATGATGGATACAAATATTTCGTAGTATTAGTAGATTGCCATTCCAAATGGCTACCACTGCTGAAATGGTGCTATTTTTTGAAGAAGTGTTTTACAGAGAGGGTTTCCCGGCAGAGTTGGTCACTGATAATGGGGTGCAATTTTGTTCTGAGAGAATGCTAAACTTTTTGAAAAAATTCTGCATCAAGCACATTAAAACAGCTTTGTATCACCCCAGGGCTAATAGCCTTGTGGAGAGAGCTAATAGGTTTATAAAGGGTGGTCTACAACTAGCTATGGCTTCAGGATTGAAATGGTCTGGTGTTTTGAAGGAAATGATATGGAACTATTGTACTACGCCACACTCAGTTACAAACATTTCTCCATTCATGTCTCTTAAAGGAAAGCAACCTGTCACAAAGCTTTGTCCAGGTTGGCTGGACTTGGCTAAAAGTGCCAATGTTGATCGAGGAAAAATGACGCTCATCAAGGAGGCACAGGATGTGTACAAAGGGAGGTTTGATGAGGACATGAAAGCCAAGGCGAACACTTGGAAAGTCGGGGATCTGGTACTCATTAAGAATCCCAGACTTGCCTCCAAGTGTGTGGAAAGCAAATATATTGGTCCTAAAAAGATATCTGCTATAAGAGGCAATGTGGTCATTATGGAGGGAGGTGAATGTTGGTCGATGTCCCGATTAGCGAAATGTCCAGTTGGGGTTGAAAGCAATGAATACCGTGAATGCAATGAAGGTAACAACAATCTTGCTGAGTTTTGTGATAAGGGAAGCAATCAGCTGTTGGATGGAGACTCTGATGATAACAGTCTAACAAGATTTGGAACAGAGACAAGGTCAGGGAGAGTCAAGAACAAACCCTGTTGGTTTAAAGACTACTATGTAAAATGAATCTGATCCAAATGTAAGGGGTAAGATGTGTTATGATGGGCAAAGTGCACAGGTGATTGGCAAAGTGCACAGCACCATTATGTATTTACATATCCTAGTATGTTGATTCACGAGAGTACTGTGTGGTGTGTATTTCGTACAGAGCAACTCGATTGTGAGTCATAAGGTTCTAGGAATGTTTGGATTTGATGTGCCGAGACCGGGGCGTCAGCTGAGTTCAGTTGGAGCTGCCGCTCGGCTGAGTGCCTGCTGTCACGTTTGTCTTAACCAATACAATAAACTCCCGTTGGAGTCTTGTTCGCCTGGCGTCCTTATTTTCACAGATTTCAAAGAGGAACGGAATGAAGAATAGGTGGGGATGGAGCGGATGGAAAGAAGCAGGGAGTTCCAGTGTAAAGGGGCAAGGAGCTGAAAGGAGCAGAAACGAGAAGAGTCACAAGGGGGAAGGGGAACAGAAAGTAAGAAGAGATCAGCGGAGCGAAGGGAGCGATAGGGAGTGTGGAATGAGAGGAGAGATATGGAGGGGCCAAGGTCATGGAGAGATTTAAAGACAAGACAAAGGAAGTGAAATTTAAGTTGGAAGTGGAAAGGAAGCCAGCCTAGGTTGGAAAGTGAGTAAGAGATGGAATCAAGGGGAGAGAGAAGGCAAAGGGTGCTGATAGCAGAATGGTATATGGATTTTAGGGGGGCACGGTGGGAGGCAGGGAGACTAAGGAAGAGGGAAGAACAATAGAAGAGGCGAGAGAAGATTAAGGAAGAAGATTAAAAGTTTGGTAGCATGAAAGCTGAGAGAGGAACAGACTTTACGGATGTTAAAGAGGTGGTAGCAACATGCCCGAGAAGTAAGGGATATATGATGGGGGAAAAAGAGAGGGAAGGATCAAGTTAAATGCCTAGGTTGCGAGCATGGGTGGAAATGGGAAGGTTAGAAGGGGGAAAATGAATGGAAGGAGAGGGAGTGGGGGGAGTGTGTTAGAGGGAAAGAATAGTACTTCAGTTTTATCAGTGTTAAGAGAAAGATAGTGGGATGACATCCAGTTTTTAATGGCAGTAAGACACGAAGAGAGCTTTAGATGTAGATCAGGGGTAAAGGAAGAGAAGGAGAGATATAGCTGGGTGTTATCAGCGTAGAAATGGTGTGAGATCCCGAAGGAAGAGATGATAGGGGCAAGGAGTGAAGTGTAAAGAGAGAATAGGAAGAGACCCAGGACAGAGCCTTGGGGAAACACCATGGTCCAAAGGGAAGGGTGGGGAGGACCAAATGAATGGTCCTTAAGTCTTTCAATTGCGGGCAGAAGAGGATCAGATGTCTTAACTACATTTTGATCCCTTTTGGCATGACATACCATTCCAATATGCAACCTTGGAAAAGGGTGATTTAGTCAAGATACAACTTGCCATTGACAGTAGGGATGTCACATTATCAATTTTTCAACTCTCTGTTCATGCTGGCTAAGTGATGGTATACCATGTTTATCTCGGTATTCAGCAAGAATTTAAAATGTCCCTTAAGGTATAAACATTTTGATAACAACAGCTCTACAGTGTCACAAATTCTGAAGGAAACGCAGACAAACAACTCATTGCACAATGGTAACAAGTGTCAGTTAGGGTGCAGTTACATCTGGGAGCAAAATGAGCTCCTATGTGCCCATTCAATTGTCTTTCTGTAATGTTGCATGAGGTAACACTGCAGTTCAGTACCCAATTCTCTGCCTCTCACAAATGATCACAAGTAGGAAATGTGTCCATGTCCATTCATCGTTTGATTTTTGCATTTTCTTTTTGGTGCACAAGATGGGACATTAGCCTGCACCTGTAGACCGGGGAGGGATACTTATGCACCACACCGGAGCGAAGAAAAGGCTATTCAATGTTTTCCATCTTCACTCTGAGTTCTCATTAGAAACGTTAAGAATTACATTTATTCAGCATAATAGGCAAACGCATTACTTGGGGCATGCCCAGAATGTTGTGCTGGCAAGTAGTGGTATTTTTATTATCTCCTTTTGCCAGTTTTCAAAGTAGAATGGTTATAGGGACTTGCCAGTTGCTTTTATCAACTTAGTGGAAAGGGTATGGTAGATCTCTAAAGTTAAAATTTACTTTTGTTTCAGCTTCTGCTGTTTCCAAACAAAACACCCAGGAAAAAAATAAAAAGGGGGGAGAGCAAAAAAATTGGCATTTTGGGTAAAGGTCAATTTTTAAAGCTTGCACTATTATGTACTCCAAAGTCGTAACACCGTGTAATTATGGGTTGCCTATTAGACCCACCATATACGATCTAAAATTAAAATGTGAATGGGGCATGGAGTGAGTAACATTGTGATTTGCTTACAATTTAGTTTGCTTTAATGGAAAATAACTGAGTTTGTGTATGAGTAACTATTGTTTTAATATGCCAAGTAATGTGTTTATATGTGAAAGCTCAGACTAACGTTTGCCCAGTATGCAATGGGACCCTGTAGACACGAGTACTGATTGCTTTTCCTTCCTCCCATGGAACGCAAGAGCTTGGGTTATATTCTTTGCCCAAGATCACAAAGCTCCACTTCAACGAATCCCTACCCCTTTCTTGTTCTTGTATTTATTGATGAAGAACACAGTTCTATTTGGAACAGAAATGGCATACAAAGTAGGCAGTGAAAGAGAGCGAAGGCATTCCTATGGTAAGGTGCCTTTACATATGAACATTTTATGATTATTTAAGCAGTGTTGAAGGGGTAAGCGTGGGAACATATTCCAGGACCAGGGACGGGAGGACATTCCAATATGTTTAACTTTGTCAGCGAAATGCAAGTATTTACACATTTACAAATTACAGAGTGATCCTGAAGGCAGAATGCAAGGGCGATGCCTTTGGTGGGTTTTCTTTGTAGAGGAGGGTGAGAATTTGGGGAGCACTTCCATTGCTAGCAGGTGGATTCTGAGCTGTGTTTTGAAGAGTTATGTTGAAGAGATCACTCAGATAGTCAGGAGTAGTGGATTCTAGTGCAGTGGGGCAATTAAAGAAACTGACCGAAAGCAGGACTGGCAGTAAGGGGTGGTGCAGTCATAGGTTGTGAAGCACCATGGAAGGAGAGTTTGAGTGGGAGAGTGCAGTGATGTTGTGTCAGCACTCCTACTACTGACCTCTGCGGGCAGCACCCATTTCACTTTCCCACTTTTTTATTGTCAGACACACACTATCACTCTCTCGCTCTCTACCCTCCTCCTCTCCTCTCCCCTCCCCACCCCACCACACCTATCTCAGACGTTTGCCTGTCAGGGCAATGAACTGCATTTTTCCAGCAATCAGGGCAGGTACCACGATCCCTATTGAATTCCCCCAGAAGAATACACCAACCTCCTCCCCAATCCTCAAACTCCTCTCACATTGTGCACACAGCCGCAGGCAAAAATGTAAGCCTCTCCCCAACCCAACAGCTGGTGTGAGGCAGCTCCATAGCTTATTTTCAGAAGCGCGCTGAAAACCTGCAATGGGTTCTTCACAGAAAGATAAGGATCAGGAAAGATTAAAAAGTGGAAGTTGGATTTCTTGAAGTGACCCACGAAGCTGGGTACGCCATAACTCTCTTCCTAAATATCTGCCTTCTTGAGCTCTTCGCTCATCCTCCTCCAACTCCCTCAGGGTCAGACGCTTCTCCAAGGAATGAGTTAGTGGTAGTTCTCTTTCTTCTACTGGGGCCTCCCTCTGGAATAACCTCCCTACCTCTCTGAAACTTGAGAATAACATCTCAGTTTCTGGAAGTACCTCAAGACCTTCCTCTTTGCTTCTGCTTTCTCTCCTCCTCTCCCCTACTGATCTCCTGGCTGAAACTGAAACTTCACTGGTTTACCTGACTACCCTCCGATCTCGGGCCCAGGTCCCATCCCCAACAGTTGCACACCTGCACTGACCCCCTGGCAACCCTTTCACTCTGGGACTGTTTCTGCATCCCTAGAGCCCCCTGCCAGCACTTGACATCTGATGTTTGCACTTACCCTCGTCCTTGCTACTAGCTGGCCGCACTTTATTTATTGTCTTTATTTATTATTTTACTGTTATCCTATGCACTGCACTGGCCCCTCCCTCCCCCCCCGCACTTCTCCCCTTTCCCCCCTACCCTGCACTTGCACAAGCTAAATGTCGGCTGGCCTAGTAAGATCGCTGTCCCTGTCTTCCCTCTGTTCCCCCATCCCTTGCCTCGCTGCACCTTGAAACACTTGTGTATAGGTGCATTATAAATGCCATATCATATCATACTTTGGTCTAAAGGTTGAGTCATAGCTGTGCAAAGGTGACAAGAAGCATGCTGACAGTGGCAAAAATGTAATTGGGGCATAGGGACTGGAAGGGCAATCAAATAATACTGCATACTCACATGTACAGGGTATCTGCCCCCTGCTAGGTAGTGATCTGTGTAAGAGAGCCTTGAAAAGTGTTGTGCAAGAGCTGGAGAATATATCTAATGTTAGGGCTGCCATTCCACATATAAGCTGGGGCTGCAGTAGATTTTGTTATGCTAAGTTATGTTATTGGTGCATTTTGCATGGTGTACCGGTAGTCTGGCACATCTGAAAGAGAGGGGAACAGGTCATGATAGTACTGAGAGAAGGGAAATGCAGGATAGCTTTGCTGTGGTGGTGATGCATGCAGACCGGAAGTACCCTGAGCTGTCTTTGCAAGTCTGTTCCTCGGTGTCCTGTGTCAAGAGCACAGAGGCATTTGTGTCCAGAGGGCAGCTTTGCATGCCTGTGGTGCTAGGATGTATTATCCAGGACTGTGACATGTACATTGATATTCGAGGTGCAGCATTTTGTTGTTTGATGTATGTTGTGTATGAGTGGCGTCGTTTGTATGCATATAGTCTTTGAGCTTAGAGGTTGAGATGGTTATGTTATGATATGTTATTTATAACTCACCTGTACACAAGTGTGTCTGCAGGTTAGTGCAGAGAGGTTATTGCAGGGCCTGATGGGTAACAACGTGCTGCCAGCCGTAATGGCCAATGTGATGCATTGATAATGGTGCCTTTTGTATAAGCTACTTGTGGAGAGATGCCTGTAGGCACTGTGGAGTGAGCTGGCATTGTGCATTGCACAGCGATTAGTCATTCTGACTGTCCCAGATAACCAGCTATGTAGGCACAAAAATATCAGAAATATGGATTTAGGCGAGTGAGCTTGACATTGAGGAACTGGCAAAATCAACGGGTGTTGGGTTATTGCGCCTGCAATGGCCACTGTCGACTGAAAACTCCCTGAGGCAAGTCGGTGTCGACAACACAGCACCTGCACGTGTGCTGGGCGTGACAGACTGCGATCAGCGTCTCTCCCTCCCACAGAATCTAATTCATGAATCAGGCCAAATCTAAGCTGTCCATTCAACCTGCATTGCCCATGCACTTCCTCCCCGCATTGCTCAGACAGTGTTACTCTGAGCCCGTGTGCGTTCTTCCTTCCATGCCTTTACCCACGGTCTTCATCTCGAATCCACATACTGCACACCACAACATACAAGTCTGCCTTTCTGAGAACATTCTGGCAGTGTTTACTTTGCGGCTGATTACTAAAAAGGTGTAGGCGAGTGGTAGCTTCGGCATATGTGTTTTCTTGATTTAGTGAAGAATTACAATTTGCAAATTGTCCTGGGATGTAATGTGTGATAACTGATTTCTGAATTGCTAAATATGCATTGTAATATTCTCTCGTTTTCATGGTGCTATGAAAGGTGAGTAAAATGCACTTTTTAGTGCCATCATACATTGCTAGAGGGGAAATTAGTTACGTTATACCATCTATTTTCACCAGTTTAACCTTTATGACTGAAAATGTCTCTGAGCTGAGTTGTTTACTTACCTGGGCAAAACTCACTGGAGCATTTGACCTTCTCTTCTATTCCAACAAACGGGAATAGGATTTTGTCACATGATCTATGAAAATTCAAATTCATAAATATGTCAATTCCTCCTCGGTTGTTGACCTGTATCTTCTGTAATAGCTACAAAATCCATTCCATTAGTTCCAGATGCGTGGGATTATATTTCTATGCCTGCAGAAATGTGTGCACATGACCTTGGTAATTGTGGCTCGCCTACATTTAACCCAGTGTATCAAATGCAACGCACTGTCCATCCGGTTGAAAGGAAAACAGAAAAGAATGCTCTATTGATTTACATTTTTGGGTCTAGATTGAAAGAACTTGTTCTCTCTCTATCCCAGTGCTATTGTCGCTTCACCAGTGGCTCTGT
This sequence comes from Ambystoma mexicanum, assembly GCF_040938575.1. Taxonomy (NCBI): domain Eukaryota; kingdom Metazoa; phylum Chordata; class Amphibia; order Caudata; family Ambystomatidae; genus Ambystoma; species Ambystoma mexicanum. Next base: position 1,357,629,027 of record NC_090932.1, on the reverse strand, counting down.
TATGCAGGAAGCTCTTTAATAGCATTGTCCACTCTGTACATGTTAGTGCATCTGTGGAAGTTGCAAGCGGGTTATTTCATGCGACTTGGTACATTGATGTTTTCACACTTTTTGCTGCATTCCAGAGTGGTTAAAACGTATAAAAAAAGAGTCTCGCAATCCATAGCAATCACCAGCTCTGATTTAGAGTCTGCCTTTGGTTGGGTCTTTTCATCTTAATTAAATCACTATTTTTATAGGTAACAATTTACAACTGTAGGACACTCTCTGCAGTGTTTTCGTTTATAAGTGTGTGTGTGCGCGTGAGAGAGAGCGAGAGCTCTAATATATTGTTATGCAGTGTGTGTGTGTTCCTTGTGTGCGACAACTTTGGATTGCAGCATATAACGATGCATTAAAAAGCATGAATTAATGCATATTTTTGCCTACAGTTTAGTGTTTTTGTAGGATAGTGTAACTGTTTATATGCTCGCTTTCTTTAAAGCGGCTTGTGATATTCCTCTGATCCAAAGAGAGAGGTTCGTTTAGGGTTATTACATTATTTAAATCATTGAGGAACTTTTTTCATAAAATAACCTTCATTCACTTCATACCGATGTAACACCTATTCCCTCTCCTGTAAACATGTTATTGATTTGTTCCAAAGCAGCAAGTCATGTCGGCAATGTTAACACTTTTCAGAAGGTTAACCTAAATGTTTTTGGTAAAAGAAAACCATGCTGGACTAGCTCAAAAATTGTGATGATAATAAATCTGCCTTCCGTGACTACCTGGTAATTATAACTGAAAAGGCAGACACACACAGTGACCATTTCTATTTTGGGCTCAACGTGTAGTTCCTTGGTTATTCCATTACAATTCATATTGAAATATGTGAATTACTTCAATTAATGTTCCACCTGTGACGTAGGTAATGGGGATCAACAAATCAGCCATGGTAAAGATAAGATTTAACAAAGATTTTACAAGGGATAAAGTGTACAGAGCGGGCCAATGTAAGATTCAAAGGTTTGCATGAAAGTAACACAAAGTCTACCAATACAGGGTAAGCCAAGGTGATCTTCATAGGGTTGTATGAAAGTACGAGATCGGCTGTATCCACCACTTTTACCACACAGCCGAATTAGAGGGCACTAATTCTTACGACAGCATTAGCGCAGTTGTAATTACTGCCAACATCAGGCGGAATTAGCGTCAGCCCTAATTTTGCCTGCGGAATTACCATCAATATGTCAAAGGCAGTGATCCCCAATGTGTAGCTTGCGAGCAACATGTTGCTCTCCTGGCCCTAAAATGTTGCTCGCCAGTTGCTTTGGGTCATTGTGTGGAGGCCAAGAAGAAGCACATTCAAGGATGAGACATCAATGGCAGTGTACCCTGAGCCAGAACTGCACAAGGAGGCTAGTCAATCAGCCTGCTCTATTTGACAGGCATGACATACTGTTGTTGAAGCATTGAAAAACAAAGGGGGGTCTGGGAGTCTCTCTACCAGCACAAACACAGCCCAATGACCTGTTCTTGGGTGAATAACCTCTGGGAGAGACTCTACCAAGTCTTTAGCTCACTGTCCCTTTCACAGAGAACTGCATATCAGCCTTTGTCCTGCCCAGGGGCAGTCCAGCGCCGAAATGGTGGGCAATTCTCCTCTGAACAAGAGTACCAACAGTAACCCCATACACGTGTTTCAGCCTTGTTGGGCATCATCAGTGAGGTGAAACTGTGCCTCTCTAAGAACAGTGAGCAAGGGGTCCACGTCTGGATCGCCCTGTTAACTTAGGGTGAGACCCAAAATTAATTTATGCAAAACAAAGGGGGGTCTGGGAGTCTCTCTACCAGCACGAACACCCTAAATTAACAGGGCGATCCAGACGTGGACCCCTTGCTCACTGTTCTTAGAGAGGCAACAATTTCACCTCACTGATGATGCCCAACAAGGCTGAAACACGTGCATAGGGTTACTGTTGGTACTCTTGTTCAGAGGAGAATTGCCTAGCATTTCGGCGCTGGACTGCCCCTGGGACAAAGGCTGATATGCAGGGAAATTTCTTCTCTGTGAAAGGGACAGTGAGCTAAAGACTTGGTAGAGTCTCTCCCAGGGGTTATTCACCAAAGAACAGGTCATTGGGCTGTGTTCGTGCTGGTAGAGAGATTCCCAGACCCCCCTTTGTTTTGTTGTTGAAGCATTAGCTGTGGGAGGCATCAATAGAGTGGCCTGAGTGGTGGGGAAGGCTAGATGAGTGCATGGAGCAAGCAGGTGGCTGCGAAATTAATCTCTTGGGCCTTAAGATGAGATGGTCCCCAGTGATTGAAGAGAACCTGAAGCACAGAAACTAGGCTGGTCTGGCCATCCATGTAAATGCCCATTGTTCTGCTCTGTAATCAGAAGGAGAAATTACTCACCAAAATGATCTTTCTATGGATTCTTCTCACACAGATTCCTCATTATGATGGATATCCATCATCCAGCTTTGCTGTTCGGAAACTTTTCGACAGGGGGCGTAGTGGACCTCGACTCGATCGCTGATCCGTCTTGTATGGCTCTGTCGTCGGCTCCGCAAATGACATCAGGAATTGTGTATATATAGCACGTCACTATGCTCCATGCCTCAGTTCCTCAATTTTTCCCCCCATGATGGATCGCTGCAGAAAGAAAACAGGAGGGGGCTAACCAGCCGTTAAAACTTTAACAAGGATACATCCCAACAAGGTGACCACCCAGAACAATGTTTGAAACATTTTCTTTTAAGAAACAGAAGCGCTCATCCCAGAACCATCACCAGATGCCTTCTCGTTTGGACAGAAGCGATAACCCAAAACACTTTCTAAGCATGGATGGATGGGAGGGTCGATGAGGAATCTGCGGGAGAATAATCCATGGAAAGATTATTACGGTGAGTCATTTCTCCTTCCATGGATAGCTTTTCTCCCGCAGATTTCTCATCATGATAGACTCCCCAAGTAGTTAGGATAACGGAGGAGGGCAGAAAGATTCACACAAGTAGATTCTGTAGAACCGCCCTATCGAACCTTGAATCGGCTCCCTGTGCAATATCCAAGGCATCGTGCTTGGTGAAGGTGTGTAAGGATGACCAAGTGGCCGCCCGGCATATATCCCTAACAGGAACCCCTCTCTGTAGAGGCTGAGGCCTGGTCGAGTGGGCCCTGATGCCAGCTGGACGCTCCTTTCCTGCCGATTGGTAACACTCTGATAGGCACAAAATAATCCAACGTGACATTGTTGGTTTAGTGAAGGCAAGACCTTTTCTAGATAAAGAATGGGCCACGAACAACTAGTCCGACTTCCTAAAGTCAGATGTGGGAGCAACACAGAAGCTTAACGTTCTCTTGGGGTCAAAGTGGTGGAACTGCTCTTCCTCTTTCTTCCTCTTTTGAGGGATGTGGAGGAGGGTAAAAGACAGGTAAATCAATAGACTGGGACAGATGAAATTCTGAAACCACTGTAGGAAGGAATCCTGGTCTGACTTTAAGAGAGACTTTCTTACGAAAGAACTTCAGCAATTTGCTAACCCTCCTGGAAGATATGATTGCGACCAAAAAGGCTGTTTTAAGGGACAACAGCCGCAAAGAACATGACTTCATAGGCTCAAACAGAGCCGCCATCAAATAGGTCAAAACCAGATTAAGGTCCCAATCTGGGACAACAAATGGGGTTGGCGGAAACTTGTTGAGAAGGGTCTTCAGGAACTGGGCCATGACTGGAATAGTAAAAAAGGAACCTTGGTCTGGGAACCTCTTGAACACAGAATGGGCCGTCAAATACCCGTTGACTGTGGCAACCTGAAGGCCTGAAGAGGCCAGTGACGGAAGGAACTCCATCAGAGTGGTGGTGGGGCAAGAGATGGGGTCAGTCTCGCATTACCTGCACAAGATCTCAAATCTTCTCCACCTGCATGCGTATAGAAATCTAGTGGAGGTCTGCGTGCAGCCAGCAATACCTCATATACCTCCTCTGAGAGGCCCCAGTCATCATACCTCATCCTCTCAAGAGTCACGCATGTAGGTTCAGGGAATACAGGGTGGGGCGGGAACACTCGATCCTCCGACTGGGTTAGGCGATCCAGACACCGAGGCAACTGGTGAGGCGGACAGATGGTCCGATCCAGCAGATCTGAGTACCACATTCTCCTCGCCCAATCCGGGGTGATAAAGGTCACGGTTGCTTAAAATGTATTCAACCTCCTGAGAACTCAAGGGATGACGGGAATTGGGGGGAAGGCGTAGTGGAGAGGGAAGATCCAATCCACCAGAAATGCATCCCCCAGTGCACCGCTCGCTGGGAATTCCCTCGAGCAAAACTGTTTTCATTTCCTGTTGGACTCTGCGGCGATCAGATCTGTTAAAGATTTCAATCAGGCACACACCCTGGTCTCGCCTAGCATGTAGTGCGCAATGAAACCCTTATTTATTTGTGTCTATAAGTTCAACATTCTGAATGATATACCACCCATATCCCACCCTTCTCAAAATACCCCCCAGGTCACACTGAACCAGGAATCAGGCTAGTTTGTAAAGGTAAATATTTATTTTATTTATTTAATATTCAAATCACACATTTTAATATATATATATATATATATATGTGGGACAGCAATCACTTAACAGTGACAATACAATTCAATTGCTTGACGTATTTTCTGAATTAACTTATAATGATGCAGAATAGAAAACACAAGAAAAATAACAGTTTTGGTTTGTGAACAGATAGTGTTTAGGTTAATAGTTCCCCCTGCAAAGTACTGAAGTACAAATGAGCAATCCTACACAAATGTGAGTAATCCGCAGGTATTCAGGAATGAAAGGCAACGTCTAGAGTCTAAATGCAATCTTCCCTCCCCAAACAAGAGAGAAAACCATTTTGGAAATGACACTTTTAAACTGACAGGTGAAAATTGCTTTGTAAAATAATGCAAAAGGGTGCCAAAATGCTTAAATGGATAGAAATTCTGAGGAAAGCAACACTAAATGGGTCCTAACACACATGAGCTAAAATATAAACAACAGTACCCACTTTAGATCAGGATGGGATGGAAGAAGCACTTTGAACTGGGAAAAAGACAAGTGTAAACTTTTAAAAACTGCAAATTCGCGGCAAACTTTTACTATGCAATTTCCGATAAATACGGGTCGAATACACTGTTCCACGATTTTATTTGTGGGTACAGCTAAAGGTCTTAGGTATCAGTGAGAGTTGAAATTTCGCTTTTATCTTTAAAATTGAAGAAGTTATAGAGGTTTTAGTGAAAGGTGTTTTTCAAAAATAGGCCTGAAAATGGAACAGGAATTTGGTTTTAAAAATGACATATCGGTTTTATTACACTATATTAATGACTATGAAAAAGAGAATGCCACACATGAATCTCCAGTTACTCACGGCTGCTCATAACTCTTCATGTGTGATACTCTAGTTTCCGTTCTGTATGGGACTTACTTGAATTAATCCAAATCACTAATGGGTTATGGTTTAATGACACAGATGAGAGGAAAAATCAGCGCAAGAATGATTCTAACAATACTAGGGTTCTGAATTTAAAGATGGGATGGGTTGAGATAGGGATAAAACAATGCAGATATACTATGGGTCACTGTTCTTCCTATAAATACTTACAGTCCCTTGTCATTGAATTGGACCATCACGGTTCTGGTCATTGGATTGGGTCAGGTCTACCGGCAGCAGGGCACCTCTGGAGGGATTGGATCAGCGGCACAGTTCTGGTCAATTGGGACTGTACCTCAGACTGGATTTTGGATGGGCCCTTCTGGTCACTGGACACGGCAGATTACCGGATGCAAGTTTCAGCGGGCAAGCCTTAATAGTAGCAAGCCAAGCTGAATCAGAATTATTCTTTTAAGTTTTGGACGTTTGAAATTGGGTCTGGCTAGCAAGAGTTCAGCAACGCAAAAGTCTGGATTCTGCAAAGAAATAAGGATCTTCAAAGAAGTCTGGAGTTAGCTACAAGATGAAGGGTTCTGGAAGAGGGTGGTGCACGGAAATCTGGATGTGTTCTGGAAGCAGTCTCTCTATGTGGAGTGAAGTTCCTATATTTATACTATCAAATGACATCACCAAGTTTTATGGTGTGGGCAGAATTTCAAAAAACACCCCCATGGCTGTGAGTGGCCGCAGGCACATGCTTTGTTTTGGTTGGCAGTCAGAACAGAGCTCTCATCTTTACGATGGGATTTAGGAACTCCCACATTGATTTTTGCCAAAACATAACTTTTCCAAAAATGTACATTTCTAAAATTGTGTACCCTAATAAAATCGGACACATACATTTCATATTTGATTGTCTATATTCACATTCAATCCCCATCTTTGTGAGAGCTGTCTTTGTCGTTCTATGGATTCTTATCAATTTTAACCATAACAGTTTGGATTAATCATTTCTAATTCGGTACATCTTTGGGCGCTTATCAGTGGATCATGTACATACAATCTAAGGTTTGCAACATTAATCGTTCTGCTCCAATGAGAATTTTTTCATAACTTTGGTCCCTTAAATGGTACAGATTTCATCAATGTCTTCAAATCAAAAGCCTGAAATTAGGTTAATGTCTACCAATTTTCAGATTTATCCCTCTTTAGGTTGCTCAGTTAAAGAGGTTCAACTTTAATCACAAATAAGGATTTAAAAATCTTCCATCAGTTTTTTTTTTTCTTTGTACCTCCCCTTTACAGGCAACAGATGTCACAGTCCTTTGATCAGGGAGGTGTGTCCCCTTCCTGGAGAGGGAAACTCCCCTGTAGAGATCAGTTGGGCAGCTTCCCATTGTTCTTGGCTCCGCCCCAGACTAATATCTAATACGGTCTCATTGTGCTCCTTGAGGTCATTAAGCGGGAACCATTAGGCTTCCTGTTTTCAAGTGAGTGTCAAGCTGAGATGTCAACTTTGCAAGGCCAGGCACTGCCCAATCAGAATTAAGCAGTTACTTCCAATGGGTTACTGTAAGATTAACAAAGTCTTTTCATTAACACATATAAAAATAAGCACAGTTTATAAGGGATTTGGACATTTAAAAGAATTAAGCCCTTCACAAACTGTCATGATGCCTACCCCCGGGGACCCAGACCAGGTCCAGCAACCCCGAAAGCGGGCATCAAGTTATTTTGGGCAAGCCCAAAAACTCCTGCTAGGGGCTGTTTGGGAGCGGTCCTGGCGCCTATGGCGCCAGGCTCATATGGAGGGTCAGTCCTGGCACCGTAGGCGCCAGGCTCATAGAGTAGAACTTACCTGATGCAGACCATGCTGGAAGCTTACCTGATGCAGACCATGCTGCAAGAGCTCCAAGCCAAATGAGGCTTGGAAGGGACTATTTTACCTAGGGACTATTTTTTTTACTCGGGCGGGGCTGGGGAGGAATAATTACCTGGGACTACTTTGGAGGCTATTTAAACCACGCCCGAAGAGCAGCACACACTTCGTGTTATTCTGCATCCAGCAGCGTAACGCTCACCGTGCCTGCAAGTCTGCATCCAGTCTTCTGCCACGCCGCCTCGAGTTTGGAGCTCCTAGAAAAAGGGAGAAAGAAGGAGAAAAGGTTAGAACAAGAGCAATACCTTTGATCCTTACCTGAATTACCGATCCATCGCGCCTTCGAGCTGGAAGAAAGAAGTTACTTTATGCGCGTCGCCTCGCCTGCTGCAGCGCTGCACTGAACTCACCGACCTTCGCAGCATCTTCACATTCCACCGCATCCTCCTGCATGTTCCCGCCGCATTCCGGCACCTAAGGAGTAGACAACAACAGCAAGGTGAGCCAAGGGAATACACAGAGGAATATTAGTAACCCCCATAGACTTACCTTATTTTACCACCGGGGGTACTATTCCTCTTCACGGGTCGGCGCAGCTTCCACTGCATCTTCGTCGAACCCCGGCCCCTAAAGGGAAACAAAAGGACAGCAAGGTGAAACAAAGGGACTATCAAGGGGAACCCTCCTCACCACATTAGACTTACCTGATTTTACCGCTGGAGGTATTATTCCCCGAGACTTCATACTTTCTCTCAGTGCCTGAATAAGGGAGAAAGCAACAGGTTACATATTGACATTATTTACCGAACTGTGTTGGAAATACAAATCCTTACCAGAATATTACCGGTTGCCACGAGGAACTCTTCACTAGGGTCAAGCTGCAATCTGCAAGGAATCGGACAAGAGTGAAAGTCAGGCATTTGAACTCTTACGAACTACATACTTTTCAGAGTCATTATTGTTCTGGAACTCACCAATTCCTTCGAGCCAGTGAAGAAACTGGTTATAAACGCGCCCCTGCGCTCAATGCAGGACGGAGAGCTCATCTTTTCAAACCATCAAGTGAGACTATAAGAGGGGACATCAAAGGTGATCCGTGGGGAGAACAGCGGGGGTGGGGGGGTTTACACTCAACTCCACGGGTGGTTAATTCCCTTTCTCCATTTGCAGAAGAATATTCCTACGGGCCAAGCAAACAAAGCTAGGTGGGCCAGTCCAGTCCGTCATCTTGGCCCTACGCGTCACATTGGTGGAGACCGCAGCTGTCCAATTCAGATCGACGCCTTTGTGGGAGCCAGGTGAGCGTAAAACAAACATGCTTTAAATGGGCGCATTTTGCAATTTCTTCCAGAAAAAGAATACCTTTTTACTGGGTTTGACAGCTAATTTCCTTAAGCAGCTGTCAGGCAGTGAGGCCTGGAATTCCTCTGACTGCCTGGAGAATCTATGATTTCTGCACACTTTTCCTTTCAATAATTAACTGGGAAAATAACTGAATTTAGCGCCAAAACAGCACTTTGAAGGTCGCCATTGATTAGAACGCTGTATTTAAGAGCATTTCCGGATTTTAGCCCTTCTGTAGCCTTGCTTCAGGTGACATTCAGTGATTCCTGTTTTTACACCAATTTTGACTGTGTGTCAGGGTGTGCAGCTCTTTTGTGGTTTACGAACCATGTGCTTTTTAGCAGATTTGGCACGCACGTGGGTTAGTGCCTCCACTTTTGGCAGTTTCTCTTCCCCATTGGCAAAGGAGTGCAGTGTGGCGAATTGGCATGGGTAAAGATATTCCACAGATCCACTGCTGGGGTACCCCAGAGAGCAAAGAACTCCTCGAGGGCTTCCTGGCACACTTCCCACTCATGTGAGACTGAGCTCTGTCTGCTCATAGCATCCACCAGGGTGTTCTCTGTGCCGGCCACATGAACTGCAGAGACCGATATTTGGTTCTCTCGCAACCAGAACCACAGCTGAATTGCCCCTGCGCAGAGTGGGCGGGAGTGTACACCACCCTGCTTGTTGAGATAGTTCATGGCCACCGTGTTGTGCATCAGGACGAGGACATGCTTCCCTTTGAGAGACGGGGCAAAGGCCCTCTGGGCTAACCTGATGGCCTGCAACTCCAGCCTGTTGATATGACACTTGGCTTCTGTTGGAGACCAGAGGCCCCTAGCCTGCAAATCCTCACAGTGGACGCCCCAACCCTTCAATTACGCGTCTATGACCACTCGGGCCTGGGGCCAAGGAGGCCAGATGGGTTCCCCACTAATAGATTGCCAGCGCATGTTCCACCAGCCGAGTTCGCTGACTACTTGGTTGCAAACTGAAAGGCGATCCATGAGAGCCCCCAGATACTGAGACCACTGGTCCCTCAGGAGCCACCGGAGGGATCTCATACGCAGCCTTGCCTCTGGCACTAGAAAAATACAGGAGGCCATGAGACTGAAGAGGCAGCTCTGAAACAAATGCACCATCTGAGCTATGTTGCTGACTCTCTCCTCAGGAGGAAAAGCCTTCCCTACTCGGGTGTCTAGGACTGCTCCGATGAACTGGAACCACTGAACTGGTGTCAAATGGGACTTCAAGTTGAGGGAGAAGGCCAGCCTGTGCAGTAGTAGGCAGGTGTCCTCCAGATGAGACAAGATATGAAAATACATGGACTCCGGATCTCCTGAGGTGAGCCGCAACTGCTGCATGAGCTTGGTGAAGACCCTTTGCGCGGAGGTCAACCCAAAGGGAAACACTTTGAACTGATAATGCTTGTCGCCTATGAGGAACCTTAAGAACTTCCTGTGCTTTCGATGTACCTGCACATGGCAATAAACGGCCTGTAGGTCTATTGACACCATCCAGTCCTGTAGTTCAAGAGCATGGAGAATCTCTCTCAACGTCACCATCCTGAATTTGTCCTTCCTCAGAAACTTGTTCAAGGCCCTGAAGTCCAGGATGGGACAGTCCTCCTCCCTTCTTGGGTACTAGGAAATTACGGGAATACCAACCCGACCCTCTCTGATCGGGAGGTATCTCTTCCACGGCACCCTTCAACAACAGGGCCCTCACTTCTTCCTGGAGCTGCTGTCCCAGTTGGATTGGGAGAGGTAAAGGGCTATCTGGGGGCCTTTTTAGAAAAAGCAGACAATTATCCCACCGAATCAACTGCAGGCCCCAGGCATCGGAAGTTATTTGCTGCCACTGGGGCCAATGCCCTGCCAACCATCCACCAACCGGTGCATCGTGGGAGGTGTGAGAAACCTGAGGGTATTCTCCTAGCAAGACCTGGAGAATCCCTTACTCGGGTGGCCAGGGAAGGGCTTACCCTCTCAGATCCCAACCCTGGGGGTGGACGAGCGAGGGAGGATTACCTGGGTAGGGCAGCCCGGGGTTATGTTCGGGGGAATGCCCCAGGCGAGACGCGATATGTTACCACAGAAGAAGAGGAGGGGGTGATCCCTGAGACCTTTATGGGCTGTACCACATCTGCCCCCATTCCTCCCATTGAATCTCTCTTACCCAAATCCACCGACCCCTCTGTATAGAACCAATCCCCTAGGATCCTAAACCCTGCCACATTCAAAACCATCTATCTCAGAATCCCTGCTTTCCTGTTTCCTATGCGAATACTCCCCATCATTCATCTCCACATCCCTCTGGTTATTCTGTCCCGAACACCCACTCTACTTGGACTAAACACTACTGTTCCCACAATCCCCCCTGTTCTTTTCACTATCAATCCCAGTCATTCCTATCAATCTCCCCCTTGTAAGGTCATCAACCCTCCTGATATGAGGGTTGTAATTCCCTATAACACCTCTTCGCCTATCCTACCCCGTAGGATACCCTGACACTCCAACCTCCCCCCACCCTACCTTTTCCGACCTGAAAACTTTCTCCAAACACAAAAGACGGACTAATGTGAAAGATGTTCACCTGACATGTCCCGACGCAAGAGTCAGACAGAGTCAGGCAATTGACCTAAATCACACACACCTGACGCTCTTTCCTTTCCCTGCAGAGATAAAAGGTGGCGCAAGAGAGCACAGTACGAGCAAAGCAGACGGCACGACGTAAAAGCTATCCAGACCCAGCAGTTCAAGAGGAGGAAAAAGGCAGCACACATCGAGAGGCTAACAAGGAGAGATACAAACTTGCCCTTTTCGACAAAACCCTGCGAAGCCTCTGAATAAGGAATCGTAAAACCGAGGACAATAGTCCAAGTGTGTTGCAGCAGATGTCAGCGGTACACGCAGCATATCGATGCTGATAGGCCAGAGCGAGGGAGGCTCCTGAAACCATGGTGCCAGCCTTGACACCAGCTAGAAGGAAAGCCAAGCAGTTCATCACATCCGGTTAGTCGAAGGGAGAACCAATAAGAGCTGGGCTGTGGTGAATGAAAGTTGTAAAGTGAGAGAAGTTCAAAGAACTGTAACATTGTGAAGGGGAGACCGGCTGCAAAAGGGGACTGGTACCACGTGGGTGCTGCTACGAGAAACCCATGTCAATCCATGTCTGAGTAAAACTGCAGTTACAGAGTGCCACAGGAGAGCCGCCAAGATAAGTCAAAGTGGTCATACAGGAGGTCAAGCAATATCCCCATACAGTCGAAAGTTTTTGACCGACCTAAGAACTATAAATAAAGCAAGGGAAGTGAATCCCGTAAACATTGAAAGTAAATGTGAAGTTGACGAGAGTGAACCCGGAAGAGGGATGCTGACGAGAAGGGGGCGAAGTCTAAAGTGCCAAGAAACAATGTGTTGACAAAGAGTGAACCCAGCCAAGGGATGTCCACTGGAACTATTTAAAAAGACATTAAGATTGGTGAATGCTGGAAAAGCCATAGTGAACCCGGTGGAGGGAGGCTGAAAGCAAATAGGGTTTTCCCAATTCCCCAATTTTATGTGCTCCCCAAGATTCACAATCCCTCACAAGACCACCAGGGAGACCAATAGTGTCAGGGTGCGAATCAGTTTTAGAACCGCTCTCAAAATTTGCTGATGCAACCTATGGTAAAACAGATGCAGTCATTTGTTAAAGATACCACGCAACTAATGAGGGATGTGGAAGGAAGACCTTTCGACTCGGAAGAGGAAATCCTATTATGCCTTTGATGTGGTTGCATTGTATACCAATGTACCGCAACAGGCATCTTTAGAAGTTCTTGAAGAGAAACTCCTGAGTGAAACAAGGAACAGCAAAACCCCAAGCTCCATGATTTTGTGGTGTGCGGCATTAGCACTCACAGAGAACTACTTCCATTTTAACGGAAAGTATTACAAGCAAATACAAGGGACAGCTATGGGGGCTACTCTAGCCCCCAGTATAGCCAACCTATACATGGAAGCGTTTGAAAAAAGCGTGATCTACAGCGAGCGTAATCCCTATAAAGATAACATCAAATTATGGAAAAGCTACATAGATGATGTACTTGTGATATGGAAAGGTGATGGACAAAAAAATGACAGACTTCATTATATGGTTAGATTTACAAAACCAACACCTGAAGTTTACTTCTAACCAAGTAAAGCAGAAATCGACTATCTGGACATCACAATTAAGATCAACAAAAGGAATGACACACTCTATGTGAAACCATATAGAAAGCCCACAGACCGAAATTCTCTCCTACACTATCGAAGTTTCCATCCAATTCACATTAGAGACAACTTGCCTTTTGGCCATTTTTTAAGGCTCAAACGTAATAGCACCAACAGAGAAGACTATAAAGAAGGAGCCAGAAAATTGAGAAGCAATCTTCACAACCGGGGATACCCAGTACATTTGACCAAGAAAGCCATGAAGAGAGCAGATAATAACTACCGGGAGGCTCTATTAGAGTACCAAAAAAAACAACAAAAAATAAAAAAAGGTGGTATATTGTTTGCCAACACATGCAGTAACCTGTCGAACAGAATTCGAAAGATCATCTATCGGAACTGAAAATCCTAGAAAAAGGTAATACCCCAATTGAGAAACCACTGATAGCGTTTCGTAGAAGTAAAACCATCAGAGATCAAATAATGAGAAACGACATCACCACACAGAAGAAAAAGCAGCCTACTTTGACTGAAACCTGGGGACTTAACACTCCCACATGCCAATTCCCATGCGGAAGTTGTACCTGTTGTCCACAGACTAAGATAACATCGGAAATAGACATAGGTTTGGACACCAAATGGAAACAATGCAGCATGACAAACTGCAACTCAGCTTTTGTTGCATATGGCATTTGGTGCCCATGCAACAAACTGTATGTTGGAAAAACGGAAAGGAAAATAAAACTCAGAATAACAGAACATAAGAACCGTGTACATTCAGCGCCTCTAGTAGGTCATTTTGTGGAAAGAATTCACAGGACGGAAGAACTGAGATGGTCCGTTATCTACAAACTTAAACGCAGCAATGACATCAATGTGGATCGAAAAAGGCTGCTTAAGAAAGAAAAAGAACTGATCTTTCTAACTAAAAGCACAGAAACAGGTCTGAATGAAAGACCAGATTGAAAGAAGGATGCCATCAATGTAACAGAAGACATGAGAAGAAGAAACGTCAGTTCACGATGGTTAATGCCCAGACGATACATTTCGATCTGGAGGCCACATGCCAGAAAGAAATGGCTAGACACCGCGGCTCAGTCCATTTTTTACATTCTGTAAATAAAGATTTTGGGTGTAAGCCAAACTTAGCCAGTATTTACCTAAAAAGCAACTTGAACATAACTAGGAATAAGATGCACTTCCAAATTAAAACAGACTCCATTAGGCCACGTACCTACAAATTTGGGCAGACTCCATTGGGCCACGTGCAAATGAAAAAAAGTGAAATAAATACAAAACCAGTGGAAAAAAGGACCCTAAAATACGGTGAATTTACATAATGATGTCATGACAACTATAAACAAATGCGCAATCTATCTAATAACTGATGAAAGGCGGGACAAACGGACACTGTCGGTGTTGCGTCGCAGAGAAGGAAGGAGAGCCTAAACTAAGGAGACAAATGCCACTGGATGAGGAAGTACCTCCACATTAAAGCGACAAGCAGGAGAAGGGGAGAGCGAATACACAGCAAGCCACCTATAAAGACGAGGACTGGTTTAACATCCCCGTGAAAAACACGCGAGTGCAGAGTGGCACACGTGAATACGACGGATGCCTAGGATCCTTGGGAAAAGAACGCCGTAGCGCTATCTCGAAACCACTGGAGAGCAAGTGTGTGGAGGGAATGCAAAAACAGCTTCAGTCATAGAGGTAAGGCAGCCCCCACCGAATAGCACGGTATAATGGCCCTGATGGGGTATCTCATGACAAAACTTGGCATATAGCTACCCAAACTATTATTTTTCTCTGAAATAATTTTCTCTTAAATATGTTAAATTAACAGGATACTGTTTTTTCGGAATATAGCGGCATCCACCAAAACCATTTATGAATCACTTGACTAAGGCCAGGAAAAGAAGTCCATGCCGGTAGTTGTGAGAAGAGGCATATACAATCCTTGCCTCAACCTAAAATTGTGAAAATTGTAAAAGAGGATACAATTGGAAAAAAGGTAAAATAGGCAACTTGTCTTTTTAAGTCAAAATCCAGTAAAAACATCATGTTGGCACTGGACGGATAATACAAAAATTCCTGTATCTCTCTTTATAATAATACAACACTACTTTTATCTCCCTTTCTACCACACAGGGGATGATCCTGGTTTCCTTAAAAAACCAATTCGAGAGCAAAAAAATATAGACGAGAAACAGAAACCGAAGGAATAAATTTGCCGCTTCTCCGCCATTGTGATTAATACTCCTCCTACAGGTACTGGATGATTTTTTGCCTAACTCCAACGCTTAAAGATCTAGGGTTAGAAGAAAACCATTAAGGTATAAGAAAAGGGACCCCCATAGGGGGAATTATCGATATTGCCAAACACTTGTTACTGTGTCAGCAAATTACTTACAAGCTTTGAGGGGATGCAATGGAGAAAAAGAGAAAGACGATAGGGACGAGTGTACCCATCGATAAATGTGATTAAAACCTTTAAAAATGTATGAATTACACTACATTTAAAGAGTGGTGAATAATTGGATCCCTCTGTATTCCTTGAATTTTTCCGCATAAGATCCTCCAGAAACTGACCTTTAGCTCCAACCAATAAGGGATGAGAAAGGAGACCTAGAAGGCTGGCGTAAACCAGAAATAAGGAACAATTTTGAAAGCAATGATTGTTTTTTTTATGTATTTAGTGTCTATTTCTTCCCCTGAAGAATTTCCTATAAATTATTGTGAAAGTTGGTAATGAGGAATGAAACATGTCGATTATGTTTGTGTTGAGGAATGAAAGAATGGACGAATGAGGAGCCATCTGTACAAAATAATGGAGATACTAAAAGACGGGATCTTATAATAATTGGAACTGTAATTAAGTATCCCCTGGTGTTATTGAAAAGCTAGAACACACTAGATCTAAAAGGACTTTTGGGCTATACATTGTAAGAATATGTCTGTCAGTATGGAAGGCTAAAATGTTGGTATATGTAATTATTTTTACAAAAAGAAATTGAAAAAAAAGAAAAAACTGATTGTTTTTACATATAATGAAATATGGTGCTTGTATAAAGGAAATTGTATATTTTTGTATTTGAAAATAAATTTGTTATATTTTGTTGATATAAGATTCTCTGTGGTATGTCTAAATATAATTGGGTAATGACATACATCTAGGGTCAGTAACTGGATGATTAGTGAAAAGCAAGGGACCTGATGCACATCTAATACTAAATTGTGGACAGTCTTTCGAAGAGGGTTATTGCATAAAGGTCCAAGACAAAAATAATAGTCAAAATCCTCTAGTCTCTCAAATTTTTGTGCGGACACATGGGTGAAGTCATTGCCCGAAAAGCCATAGTGAACCGTGTGGAGGGAAGCTGAAACCAAAGAGGGGACTGCCCCCGGAGGAGGGGCACCCAGGGGTAAAGCGATCACCCAAGAAATACGTAGAACAGAACTTTGTGTTAGTTGTTTTTTGTAAGCCTGTCCGGCCCTCGGAAACCAGTAGACTCAACCACAGAAGGCCTTGATATCGATAGGAACTGTTTTAGGATCCAAGCCCGGAAGAGGGAGATCCAGAGGTCCAGGGGGGTGAAAAACTATCACTCAACACCACGAGAAACAGGGCTCAGCACCCGGAAGACGGGGACCCAGGGGTGAAGAATCCTCACCCTTATCAAAACCAGGAAACAAACTTTCATTTTGTTGTGTTGAAGGAAAGGTTGTTTTGTTATTTGAATACGTGAGGCTCTCGAAGGCAAGAGACTTTCAAGAGAAACAAGACTTGGCCATCGACGGTCCTGATAGCTGCAAGTGAACTGTCAACTTTTGCTGGGGAAGCTGAAGTATGTGCTGTTCTCCATGATCCCACCTTATCCCGTGCTCAAAACATGAGGAAGGGAGACCCAAGCTACCGCATTCTGACGTATTATTTGTGAACACTTCTTTCTTTTCTTGAAAACTATCCAACGCCCTTTTTGTATTAGTTGTAGGGTTTGGCAATAGGTTTCTTATTATTGGCCCTTTTTGTTTGACACAACGCCACTAGGACAGCCTGATTTTCATTTGATGGTCGACACTTGCTCCCATCTTAGATTAAGGTTTAGATTAGGTGTTTTGCCATCCCATCCTGCACACAATTTAATAAACACCCTTTAACTGTGATCACTTATCTGTCTTTACTGTTGCCACCATGAGGTCCTTACAGAGGGGAAATCAAAGTGGCTTAGAGGGCGCAGGTGACCTTGCCGCTGCTTCCGGGATGCAAGAAGTGCCTCTGCCCTTACCTGGCTTGCGGGAGCTACTCCTCCAGCCATAGTGCACATAACATCTATAGCCTCAGCCCCTGGAGGCGCAGCTGAAGGCAGGTTAGGCCGGCTGCGCTGCTAGGCCCAATTATTTAGCAGCCAGGTTTGATTCCTTGAATTTCTCTAAAGATTTGTCTGCTTTCTGTCCGAAAAGCATGCCACCTTCAAAGGGCATGTCCAGCAACCTGTTTTGAACATTTGGAGAGAAGCCAGAAGTTTTTCGATAGGCTTGGCATCTCATTACAACTGCTGAACCCATTGCTCTGCCAACGCTGTCTGCTACATCAAAGCCTGTTTGTAATGACTGCTTGGCTACCTCCTTCCCATCCTCCACCATCTGTAAAAAGCCATCCCGCATGGCACCCTCAGGGATGTATTTAGCAGCATGTTCTACAGCCTTCCATAAACCAAAAGTGTACTTGGCGAATCCACATGCTAAGTTAGTGGCTTTGAGCGCCATGCTACCAGAGATGAACACCTTTCTGGCCAATGTGTCTGATTTCTTCCCCTCTCTGTCCGTAGGAAGATTAGAGGTGGATGCTGCGGGTCTGGTGGCAATAGTGGCAGCCTGTATAACCAGCCCTTCCGGGGAAGAATGTGTGGCCTATACTTCCCTGTAAAATTGGCATTCACAGGGGGAATGGTACAAGAGTGCTGCCATAAGGACACCCAATGGTCCACAATAGCTGGGTTGAAAGGCATGTTATGCTCGACTGTAGGACTCTCATCCAAAATGTCAGTAAGTTAGGGGGTGCTGTTGCGTGGCTTGGCAAGATGGCGGACCACGCTTAAGCTGTGCATCGTGTGGAGGACTTCTGCTAATTTTCGTACTGTTAACGTGGACAAAAGTAGCTGTAAAATCAGGATTCGTCAGACTTCTGGTGGGTGCACACTCAGGTCCAGGAATGCCGTTTCTTTCAGAACTTGCACCGAGATCAGTACCACCGAATTATGCTACCTCTCTGTGAGTCGGGAAGCCGGGCCACTACTGAGGCCACACCCAACTGCAACCCGGGATGACGGTGAAGGGAGCAGTCGCAGGCCTACAGAAGGAGACCGCAGTTGTAGCGCTCCGTGTAATACAGAGGTTCCGGCACAGACGGATGACCTTCCCACCCCCGACCCTTATTCTTCAGCAGCAGTGCGGGAGGCAGAATTAAGTGTAATACAACGGGGGGCACCTACAATAGACGCACATGAGCGGACGTGTGTGCGTGCAGCAGATATCACCCGGACACCGGTCCTCCTATCCACTCACATGGACGCCTCCTTGGGGACCCTGTACATGTGGATTACTATCTACATTGATAGGTGTTCAACTTCTAGCTTGGCCCCTATCGGCGGTGCAGCCTACCTGATTCAGATTTTATCACGCAGCCATTACTTTACACAGCCCGTGGTTTTGAACTTGGACCCAGAGTGAAATAGTGCATCCAAGACATTGACTATTGTTTAGTCTAGATGTCTAGAGAACTCCACAGTGACACCTATCCAACACAGCACGATTACCCTCCCGCAATAGACTACCCGATTTACACAAGTGTATACAAGCCCACATTGGGTCTGAGAAGGAGGAACCTCCTCCGAGTCTCAAAGAAGAAAAGTGGCACAATCGACAAATTTACAAAGCCCCCCCCTAAATCTACAGAAATGGCAGAAGGCCCAAGTAACCTGGCACCTGTGGAGGAAGCCCAAGCCTCACCATGTATCGATCTACAGGGTGTTATGGACTCAATGCAGCGGGGCTTTGCAGCAATAAATGACAAGCTGGATGGAATAACGTCCAATGTTGTGTCAATCCATACACAACTGGAAAAAGCTACCCAACGCATAACAGAGAATGGGAATATGATCAGTGGCACTGAGTATGCCGTTAATGCTCTCCAAGGCAATGTTACAACCTTATCTAGATATGAGCATCGTGAAGACCAGGTGTGAGGACCAAGAAGCGAGATCACGGCAGAATAATGTGCGTATCATAGGGGTGCCAGAGGATGCACTCACAGGCACAATGGAGAAAGCAGTAGAAGAGCTGCTGAGAGAAATTCTAGGCGATCCTGGGTGGTCTCCATCATTCGTAATAGAGCGTGCATACAGGGCATTGATGGCGAAACCCAGGCCTGGAGGCTACCCGGGACCAATAATAGCCCACCTGATGAACTATCTCTACAGGGACCTGGCACTACGGGCTGCTCGCAAGAAAAAGGAATTAAAATTGGGATCTAATATTGTGCGCATTTTCCCTGACTACACTGTAGCTGTGCAGCAGGAGAGGAGTACATTTGCCGGAGTTAAGAAGCTTCTTAGGGATGCAAGATTGTATACACCATGCTTTAACCTGCTAGGTTGCGATACAGTACAAAAATAAAACCTACTTCTTTACATTCCCTGAAGAGGCCACAGCGTTCATAGAAGCTCATATCCCACTAACATCTGGACGTGGGCCTATGGAGACCTAATATTTTGTCTTGTAACACCCACCTGTTTTATTTCAGTAACAATGTCTTAATGGTAATGATCAAGAACTCTCCATGTGCTATATGTCCTCCACATGTAGTGGCGACTGTCGCCCCCAATGCGAGTGCATATTGTTGTTGGGTTAGGTAGGGTGGGGGAGGAGTGAGGTGGGAAGATACATAGTCAAAGTTTGGGGTACTATGAGGGTGGGGGTGGCGGGGACAAGGGGAAAGTTGGGGAGTAAATGTTACAAAATGCACATGGTGAAGAGATTGAAATTTGTGATTACATGGGTGGGCACATTGTCGAGAATGTTCATTAAATTGTGCATAGGACGACAATACTTGGGAAAGGGACTTCCAATGTAAAGAATTTAAGCTGAAACGTTCATGGTCTGGTGTCACCAAAAAGACACAGAAGGTTATTTCATATGCTAATAGGCTGGGTGTTAAGATGTTATACCTTCAGGAAACTCCTATGTTAAGCCATCAGCTGCAACGCGTGGCTCCGGGCTTGGGGAGACCAAAAATATTACACGTCATATTCTACCAGGGCACGTGGGGTTATGATCTTAATACATTGTTTCCTCCCTTATTCACATCACAAAACTGTAAGTGATGAGCAGGGAAGGTTTGATTTTGTGCACAGTTCTTTGGGGAATCACAAGGTTCTTTTACTTAATGTATTTGGCCCTAATATTGACGACCAGACTTTTACAAGGATCTGAATGCACATTTTACCCATCAGTACATGACATGCACTCGTGCATTGATTTATGGCTAGTTACTCACATGCTATTAAACTGGGTTGTGGAAAGCCGGATACTTCCCAGAGCACCGTCAGACCACTCACCGATATTACTATCATTACATATTCCCGGACATGCTGGACGAAGAACGCAATGGAGTTTTAAACCTACGGCCTTGGAGGGCTTGGTATTCAGGTTAAATATAAAGGAACTTATTTCTAGCTATTTTGAAACCAATGAAGGAACAGTCACCACACAGGCTACACTTTGGCAGGCATTCAAGGCTTATATTAGAGGTATAGCTATTTCTACAGAACATGGGGTATTGCGGAACATTAGAGGAGAATTGAAGAGTTGTGAACATAACTACAGCAAAAAGACGCAATTGACCCATCTCCTGTAACCACACTCGAAATCAAAGAGACTCTGGACAAGTACCGCGATATAGCTAACAGGGAACTGCATTATTTTGATAGACCAGCAGCGGCACAGCGCTATGGGGAAGCGGATAGAATGGGGATTTTAGGCGTGCACTGTCCATTATGATAAGGGTAGCCCCACTAAGTCTTGTATAATTTGGACTGACGGCTCAGTGGCTAACCTAGACATAGATGTAAACACTGTATTTTATGATTTTTATGCTGCACTATACATCCCGAGAGGGGAAACCACAGCCATAGAAATTGTTGAGTATCTGGCAAAGATGCCTATGACCCTTTTATCAGCAGAGGCGCGGGATTCACTAGAAGAGCCCATCAGTTTAATACAGGTTTAAAAAGCTATGAAAGATCTCCCGAAAGGGAAAACTCTGGGTCCGACGGATTGGGAGAAGAATAATATAAAGAGTTTGCGGATGTCCTGGACCCCCGCCTACTGTCGGGTTTGGTCTGAGGCCCAGGGTACTGGGACCCTACCAGAGTTGATGCTTGAAACCATAATTATTTTACTACTTAAACCAGGCAAAGCTCCAAATGAATGTGGGTCATACAGACCGCTGTCATTGGTAAACATTGACGCCAACGTTTTTGCAAAAAATGGCTTCACGGCTAAGCACTAATGCTACATATGGTACATGAGGATCAGGCCGGCTTTATACCAGGGAGGTCAACAGCGTTAAATCTGCATCAGATGTATTATAATATTTCACCGACACCACAAGATAGTCAAGGGGTTGCAGCCTCACTAGATATGCAGACGGCATTCGACACAGTGTCCTGGCCCTTCTTATTCAGGACATTGAACAGCTACAGATTTGCATCTGATTTTATCAAATGGGTGACAGTGTTGTATTCCCAACCATATGCTAGAGTATACACTAATGGCGTACTCTCCTCCACACTAATGCTGGAGGGAGGCACTAGACAGGGGTGCCCGCTGTCACGACTGTTATTTGCCATGATCATAGAACCACTAGCAGACCTTATGCGTGCCTGGTTCAGCGACGCTAGCATTCATATAAATGGCCAGTCTGAATTTATTCCGTTATATGCTGATGACATAATGCTATACGTAAGGGATCCAGAACGCTATATACAGGAAATACTAACAAATATGCGTGAGTTTGGAAGATACTCAGGGCTGCGCCTAAACAGCAGTAAGTCTCAAATATTTCCATTAACAGGAGATACCCGGGGACCCAAGAATACCTTTGGTTTACACTGGTCACCCATGAGCATCAGATACTCAGGGATTGAAATAGCACATACCCCTGCCCTGACCAGAAACCTCAACTATGATACTCTAGTGACCAAATTAGCTGGAAAGGTGGAAGAACCTCCCTATATCACTAGCATGCTGGGTTGTGCTAGTAAAAATGACAATTTTACCAAGTTTCTGTACCTCTTCAATAATATATCAGTGTGTCCAGGTAGATCGTTTTTTTATGAACTAGCCAGACTGTGCTCTTCCTTTGTGTGGAACGGAAAGGTTAGAGCAAAATGGCAATGTCTTACTCAACCATATGAAACTGGTGGGCTCTCAGCTCCTGACTGAATTATATTACTTGACAGCACAAGCACACTTTGTGATATACTGGTTGGAACAAGATGCACCGCACATGAGATTGGAGAGCTATAGTGCACCCCCTGGCCCGATGGTACATTTAATCGCAGGATACCGGTATCAAAGAACACACCAGCTTGACCCGGTGGGTGCTACGCATGAGGCATGGACAAACCTAATGTATCGCTCCCAAGAATATAGTGCTGTATAATAAAGCAATGCCTATCTGGGGCCTGTCAGCCTTGAACCCCTCACAAGTCACTAGCAATACATTGGAGTGAGGCAGGTATTTAAATTCTGGGTGATCTATTTCAAGAAGGTGACTTTATTACATGGGATATGATCAAGGCATATATAGGTGATAGGCCACTTCAACGGTTGCATTACCACCGGATCCGTTCTTCTATAGCCATGGCGTGGCCATGATTTCCGTCAGAACGCACCTCACACCCATGCCTTAATTACATAATGTCACAGAACATGGGGAAGAAATCCATATAATTGCTACTGTGGAAACATCTCCAGCATCGCAGATTGTTGATATCAGGGGCAAGTGTGAAAGAGATCTTGGAGCTCCCATTACAAACACACACTGGACACAGACAGATATGTAGATTAATGAAACAGTTATCTTTGAATTCCAGGTACAGATTGATACACTTCAAAATCCTTAATAGAAGCTGTTTCCCACTTCAGAAGGGAAATGCCCCAGATGTGATGACTTGGGCGCTGATATACTGCATATGTTGTGGAATTGTCCGGCATCAACTGAATATTGGGAAGCAGTACACTATACGCTTGATGAAATAATAGGTCAACCCTTAATACGGACATCAATAGACTGTGTACTGGGTTATACTACAAAATTCAACCTGATGCAATGTAAATTTGTTAACCTGGGTCTTATACTGGCAAAAAGAGCTATTCTCATGATTTGGACATGGAAAGAAGCACCCTTATTGGAAAACTGGATCCAAGATATGGTATGGGCCAATGACATGGAAGAATTATACATAAACCTGCATGTGCCCACGTGTCGTCCTAGAGACATTTGTGCGGACTTTCGGCTGCTTCTAGCTCACAAGAGTGTGGGAGATGGCAATGTGTGAGTGACCCAATGTGCAGCCTGCCCACATGTAAAGTGTCAAAGACATGTAAACACATTTTTGGTGCTTAATACTGTTAAGATGTACCGTTACCATGTGCAATAAATACGCGTCTTTAAAAAAAAAAAAAAAGAAATGTCAGTAAGCGCATACCCCTGAAGGGGGGGTAGTGGACGCCTTCAACCCCAGGGTGTCGACCACCCTGTGAACCAGATCCCTGAACCTAATATAAGCATTGATATAGGGCTGGTTTTGCTGTAACTCAATGTCTGGACAAGTGTCCAGACCACTGGCGTCCTGTAGACCCTGAGCTCTGGCCAATAAATCAGCCTGATTATCAAATAAATCAACGACACCGGCGTAGATGGGGTTGACTGAGTCCTCAGGGTCATCGATGCCAAATATGGAAGGCATTGAATCGAAGAAGCCCGATCTCGACAGCGGTATAAATGAACCATCGCTGAATGTCGGCACTGAGGGCTTGAGAATAGGTTTCAAAGCTGAAGCTTTCGATGACTAAGGTTCTTTCGGCACCGAGGGATGCTCAGATAACCGATGGACGTCATGCACCTCAGCCCTCTGGCGACTTAGGCCTGGTAGGCATAACGCTCGAAGAGGTTATTGACGCTGATGTCGACTGAATGGCTAACTTGGTTTGGGAGCACCAAGCGCCACTTTTGCCGCCAAAGCTTGCTGGTCGGGGGCCAGAGCCGCACCTACAGTAGCTTGCCTTTTAAACATTTGGCAACTTGGTGCATGGTCTGCCCAAGACCAGTTTTCCTGCCTTATTACGTAGGGATTTTGGCTACACGACGCGCAGGCCTTCGTTTTTTGACTAACACGTAGACACTATAGACAGACGTCATGGGGGTCGGTCAGAGACATTTTGTCCTCACAATTACGGCATTGCTTGAATCTCGAAACACTGTGAGATGACATTGCGTCAAAGTTTTCAAAGAAAAACGTACAAACGGTACAAAAAGAATGTAGAGAAAACTCGAGTCTTGTTCCCGATGCAAAGCGTGCAGAACAAAAGAACTGAAGCATGGGCTGTAGTGGCGTGCTATATATGCGATTGATGTTTGAATTAGGTGTTCACAATAAAAGTTCCCATCAGAAAGTAGTGCGCAGTGTATCTATAAGGAATTGAACGGTTAGGACACCTTTTTGTTATAACATATGTGCTATATATTCGACACCTGACATCACCTCCAGAGCCGACGATCAAGAGCCAGAAAAGGTCCACTACACCCCTTGTCGAAAGGTTTCCGAACAGCAGAGCTGGATGATGGATATCTATCATGATGTAGAATCTGTGGGAGAAAAGCAATCCATTGAAGTAAACATTACTTGCTACCGTCCCACACTTTGAAACAGTCTTAGCACTCTAATATTTCCATGCCACTTGGCGCTCTGGTACACTGAGGTGCATCGGTGGCTGGATCAAGTACACAGTCTATTGCTGCCAACGGAGCCTTCCCCTGCTGCACTCGGGAAGCCAGTAAAGGGGTTAGTTGCCGAATAGTACGAAAATAAGTCAGAAAATAAGTTACTCCAATGCCCAACAGTCAAGGAAGTTTCAATAAGCTTCTTTTGTACATGTAAGATTTGCGTTTGTTGCCAAAATGCAATTCATTTGTCCAAAATGTTCCAAACGAATTGCATAATCTTTGTGAAGACATGTTCATCTTCTGATTCTTCTTTCCAGTGCGGAACTGCATTAATAGGAAAAATAATCGAACCAAATGCTCATGTTTGTGTTCTGGTGACATTTGCCAACTTCTGTGCTTTTATACAGCTGGTACCTGCATATTGGACAAGTAAGTGTCATGCATGCACAAACTTTGCTTCTTAAACAATTTGCTTATGGCAATTTCTTTACATGTGACGTTTGTGTTTGCAGGCCCCAGGCATCATAATTGACACAAATGTTACATACTGGTGGGAACATTCTCATTGTATGATGCTTTGCTTATCTGGCATGTGACTAATGGGTTATTAAGGGGAATAATTAGTTCCAAATTGTGCACAATTAGTGTAGCTACCACTTGCAATTCACTTAAGTTACTGAAAATAATTTCATAGTGATAGAGTAATTATTTTTACTTCAGTATAGCGTTTCTTGCTTGATTCTTCCTGCTTCCTGCTTCTAAATCCTGTAAGAACAGATATTACGCAATGAAATGTACAGAATTCATCAACCTCGAACAATGAATGGCTAAGTCGACCCTGCCACAGATCTGAACTTGCGAAGTGCAGGCTGACCCCATCTTAAGGGTGAGCACTTAACAAGTGATATATACAACCATAATTAATAATGTGTACAATATGAAGGCAAAAACCACCCCTTCTGTAAAGTGGTCTTCAAAAGTTCCAAGTTGTGAAAAATGTTACTGGCCCACTAACATGCTTAACAATTGCACCACTTACAACTATATTTCCCAGAGGATTGCTTGGGGAAAGAGTACCCAATTCCACCAGAAAAATGCGTTTTATTCCTAATCACTTGTCTACAATGTAACAGACCGTGAGTGCTTTATAAAGCACTATTTTCCACTACATTTCTTAGTTGGATAAACCTTCCAACACACAAAGCCTGGTTGAAATGATCTTTACTTTCTACCATATTCTGTCCAGTGTAACATGCTTAAAATAAATGTATTTATTTTATTTATTTTGAAGCATATATAGCGCGTCAAACTCAGAGGCATCTGGGCGCTTTCTTACAGAGTGTAGAAGTTACAGTTGATGCAAAGCAAGTACAAGACAGACACAGTGAAGATAATGCATTTGCAGATGGATGGCGTGAACATAAAAACATACAGAGTTTTCGAGTACAGGTGGGAGCAGGAGGGGTTGGTGACGGGCAAGGTTATTGGCTGCTTAAACTTTGGGTGAAGAGGTGCATTTTGAGTGGTTTCCTGAAGATCCAAAAAGAGTCTTGAGCTCTGAGTGGGAGAGGCAGTGAGCTCCAGAGTTTTCTGGCAAACGTGGGGAAGCTGCTACCGCCTGCCTTTTGGAGCATAAAATCTGGTAGTGGCTAGGCGGTGCTGGTAGATTGCTTGGGTGGTTCTAGAGTGTTGTGTCAGCGTGATGCTGTTGGACAGGTAGGCTGGGGCCATCTGGTGGAGACATTTGTGTGTGAGGGTGAGTGATTTGAACATGATGTGTTCCTGTACTGGGAGCCAGTGTTGTTGGTGTCTAGTGGCTGTGATGTGTGCAGACCTGGGGATGTTGAGCGCAGCCCTCAGGGAATTGTTCTGTAGGACCTGTAACTTCTGGATATTCTGGATCTTCATCCCGGCATGCAGTGCATTGCAGTAGTCGAGGCGTGTGAGGACAAAGGCTCTGGCTAGAGTAATACAGCTGTCTTTTGAGAGGAATTTTCTGCAAGCGCTAATGAGTCTGCATGTGTATGCGGTGGCTGAGGTGGTGGCATTTACTTGTTTGTTGAGATTGAGTGTCCCTCAGGTTGTCCATTTGGATTTTTATATCCAGTAGAGCTGTTTCCGTCCTGTGTCTTGGACGGAAACCAGACTGACAACCAGACTGACGTAACCCCAGGATGTTATTAGTTTCCAAGTAATTCTGAATTTGCAGATAAGCTACCCGATCCAGAATTTTCAAGAGAAATTGTACCGTTGTTATAGGGCGGTAGTTTGTGGGAGTGTAGGGTCCATAGTGTTTTTATTTCTAGTAAGGCTAGTACCCCCTCTTTTTTAGGTCAGATGGGACGCAGTTGCTTTTGAACGAGGCGTGGGGAAGATTGGTGATGAATGGAGCGAGTTGCGGTGCGCAGTAGTTGATGACTGTGGGCGGGCATGGGTCACCTTGGCATCTTGAGGGTTTTAGGCTAGCACTTCTGGAATGGAGACCTCATGAATTCAAATTGGGGGAGCTCCTTAGGGAGGGTGGCGGTGGCACAGGGGTGTGGGGGTTTGTGTAGTTTGTCTAGGCTGCTCTGTTTGGCCACAATTGTAGATTGGAGGCGGCAGATTTTGGAGCGCATTTTGAATGTTCTTGCACCAGTCTGCATCTTTAATGCAGCTTTCTGGTGGTGGGATAGGGGTTTCTAGCTCTGTGAGGATTAGGAATAGTTCCTTGGTGTTGGAGCTGGCTTTGGCTATTCTGTTGTTGTATAATTTCACTTTGGTAAGAAGTACTTTTTTTTGTAATCCCTGGAGGCAGTGTCAAAGAGAATTCTGATAGTAGATGTGAGTGTTTTTTTTTTCCAGAGTGATTCTGCTTTTCTTTTTGTTATTCTTAGATCTTTTAACTCAGGGGTGAACCAGGCATTGAGGTCGTTGAGGTCGTCCGATTGTTTCGCTTTGCGCAGCGCGAGCAGAGCTATTTTGTTGATAGCAGTCAGGATTGTGTCGTTGTAGAGACTGGTCATTATGGTGGGGTCGGGTGTGTCGTCCGTGGAAAAATCCAGGATGGGTTGCAATAGTGGGAGTAAGTTGTTAGCTGTGATGTTCTTTTTGTTTCTTGAGGGAGCCTTTGGGGCTATATTGGGAGAGTTGGTAGGGCTGGTCATGGTATTAATGTTGATTAGGTGGTGATCAGATAAGATGGTGGCAGTGCAGTTGATATCTGCAAGCTAGTTGAGAGTGCGACCTTTCATATGCGTGGGATTCTGGATCCTGTGCGCAAAGCCAAGTGCGGATATAGTGTTGGCTAGGCATAGAGCATTAAGGTCAAGTGGGTCGTTTAGTCCTAGGTTGAAATCCCCTAGTATGATGGTTTGAGATTTGGGTTTTGTATTGGACGAGCTGGGTTGAGTGGCCTCATTCTCAAGAGTGTGTGGGCCCAGGGGGACGGGCGTTTAGGTTCGCTGAGAGAGACAGTTTCACAGGAGGTATGGGGCGTGGAAGGCACCTCTCTCATGTTCAAGGAGGATTTAGCTATGATAGCCACTCCTCCCCCTTTGGCATTGGGTATGTCTCTTCTGCAGATGGAGTAGTTGTCAGGGACAGCAAGGGACAGAGCTGGGTCTGAGGCTTCGTTGAGCCAGGTTTCTGATATAGCTAGGAAAATCTAAATTGTGTCAAGTGATTATGTCTGCAATGTCAAGTGCATGGGCAGGAAGTGACCTGGCGTTGATGAGGGCTCCCATAATAGTTTTGTTGGGTGCGTTGAAGGTGGTATGTTAGTGGGTTGTGTGGTGGTGTGCGCTGTGCGGTATGTGAGGAGTGAGTTTCTGAGTCAGGTCGTGGGGGCATGGGTGCCCAAGGTGTCTCTGGAGATGTAGGTTCTGGTTGCAAGGTGTGATTTTATGAATGCAGGGGGGCGAGGGAGGCTGAGCTTAGAGGTGAGTCCTGAAGGGAATGTCCTGGGTTCCAGGATGTGCCTGTCTTGGGATACGGGTGGATTGTGGGGCAGCTGTAACGTCGATAAGTATAAGTAGCAATTGGTTGTGGCCAGGAGGGGTGATGGGGCCTGGACGTGGTCGGGAACAGTAGATGTCAGGGGCGGCCTGAAGTAGGATAAGGTCAGGCAGTGGCAGGCATAAATTAACAAGTTGATCAAGGCAGCAGACATGGTGGTTGGCGGATGCATGGTGCGGTCTGCCTCAAAGTGTCGCTAGGCGGGGTACATAGCAGTAATCTAGCATACACCTTTGGATCAGGTGAGCAGTAATGCAGTGCAGAGTGTCAGGTATAATTATACATTAGATCAAATACAGGTTGGAGCATATTCCCTTTGGGGGCAGATCAGCAGTAATGCAGAGCAGCAATTATCTAAAATACAGTTTTGTATCGGGTGAGCATTGATACATTGCAGGGTGTCGGGTACAATTACACGTTAAATCAGATGCAGTTTGGAGCGAAATTCCAAAAATTGCAAATCTGCGTTAATACATTTGCATTGAGCCAGGAAAGGATACAGATTGATTATAGTGTAAGTTGAGAGTGAACAAAGTGCAGCGTGGCGTAGTGCAATTACCGCAAGCTGTATAAGGTATGATGCATCTATGTAGAGATCATTGGGGGAACAGTTCAATAGAAAAGCATTGCGGCGTGGCTGGGGGAGTTGGAATCATGACAGTAGCATATTGTGGCGCAGAAACAGAGTCTCACGCTGGGGTATGTTGAGAACTGGCTTGGATGCAGCCGGCACGTACGTTTCGGTGGCACATGCAAACATGTTGATGGGGCGTGGGCGTCGGAATGATCACCAAGATTTGTCCTCGGCTTGGTGGGGAGTGCGGATCCGGCAGGTTCGGTGACATGAGCCCATCACGGAGTGCGTGGGCCAGAGTCGGGTGACCTCTGCATGGTCGGGGCGGAAAGGGTTGTATGGGGTGGAGAAGGACAAGTGGTGTGGCGTGGTGTGCTCAGGCGTCTCAGTCAGGCTCAGTCAGGAGCCTTAGTTTAGTGCCTTTGTTTGTGGGCCAGCGTTCGCCTGGCTGGTGACTGGTGATTGGCTATGTAGGTATCTTCAGCCAATCCGGATACAAATGAATGAACGACGACGAAATCAAGTGGAGGTGCACTTCGAGGAAAACACGGCGGCCATCTTAGCAGTGTTGGTCATCGTGTGTATTTGATCCGATGCGAAACTCCAGGTGCAAATAAAGCGTTGCCTCACTGATGCTTTGTATTAGAACAGTGCTTTGCTTGCAGAATGAGAAGTAGCTGGTGCTTTGGAGACGTTAAGATTTGCAGCGCTTGGAGTGGGAGATCAGCAGAACAAGCTGATCATTTCTTGTAGCCCACTGGCTTACCGTCTGAGAAGAGGGGGGTCCGGATGGGCTGGGGACACTGCTCCTGCAGTTTGGGAGGTGCGCCTGCTCCTAAGATTGCAGCAGCTATTGTGAGGCTCAGTCAGAAGCCTTAGTTTAGTGCCTTTGTATGTGGGCCGGCGTTCGCCTAGCCAGCGACTGGTGATTGGCTATGTAGGTATCTTCAGCCAATCCGGATACAAATGAATTAACTATGACAAAATCAAGTGGAGGTGCACTTCGAGGAACATTTGCCATTAAATCGCTTGAAAATGTCCTGGTGGAGAACTCCAAGCACTCATATATGTTGTTACATCCTGCAATGTTTTTAAATACTTTTGCCACTTAATTTACTAAAGATTGTTTTTCCATACCAATTTAATGTCAAATGATGTTTAGGGCCACTATGAATTGCCTGGACTAGGCTTACACCTAGATGAGTTTACTCTTAATTACTGATTGTTAACGGTGCTATTAGCAGTATTGAGCTTAGTACAGTTATGATTTGTGTTCAATGCTGAAAAATTACATCAAAGTACTGAAGTTGCTCACCATGCCATCTGACACGCAAATGTTGCTTATTGCTAACACAAGGTTGGGGACCCCTTGGTATTTCTGCTGGATTACAAGTTGAAATACCGCCAAAATACTGTAGAAAATCAGCAGTGATTCCGCTAAAAACACAGTGCAGTTACCTCTAATTGTGTTGGCTAATAAGTCAGAGGTGCACCCAGTCCACTCTGAAAGACTACATAAGGCCTGCACCTGACACAAACAAACTTTCAGCATACTGATATCAGGCGTCGCTAACTGGGACATGCATGACTATGCCACGTTTTCTTGCCAGTGGCACCTTCCAGCACACTGTGGGCATGCTGCAGGTCATGTTCCAGCCCACTTGTACACTTGTGCTTAGGCAGGTGCTGGAGGAATCCCTGTGCCATGCATCCCGGCACATCTCTCGGCCCACCACCCTGCCACAGATAAACACCACAAAGGCATGTGTCTACACAGCAGCCCACATGTCAAAAGTGACTGCTGCACTTGGCTGCACCCATGAGGAATAGTTGCCCCCACTCGGGCGTCGAAAGAGGTTTACCGCAACAGGAAGCAGTTCTGCTACATGAAGGGCTGGTGAAGTGCAGTTCTTACCCGACAAGAATACACTGCTGCGCATGCTTCCCTGAATCCACCCACCATGCCATGGTTCTCCGTAACAGCACCCTGCCAGCAGCATAGAGGGCAATGGACATGGATGCTTGGTGAGTACAAGTGTCATCACACAAAACAATATCACAGCACCAGTTGTATGCCATGTGAAAGTGGGTTGAGGTGGAACAGCAATACTACTGATCAGGGCATGCCCTGTGTACGCCCCGTACATGCAAGACCTGCTCTCCCAAGCCACAGATGACAACCGCCAACCCACAGAACTATGCAGTACCATGACAGCAATGCATTATGCCCCAACAAGTATCTCGTGCACATACAGATGGCTACAGTACCCATAATGCATAGGGCCCATATACCTACACAGCCAATGCAACAATTTGCCTCTGCACAATGACAAAGCAACTGTGCCAGACACTGATGTCATGTTCACTGCGAACCATTTGAATCCATTGTGGCAGGAATTAACAAATCACAAACATGCACAAGTTCAATAAACAACCCAGCAAGGCACTACTTGACCGCACAGCACACCACAGGCCCAACACAGACAACATGCACATTTGAAATCCCATCACAGGCCATGTCTGGCACACCTTGCTCATGAGGTGTGTGCACAGTGTAGCTCTAAGTAACAATGCACGTGTACCCCCGCAGTAGTTCACACATCATTGAATTATTAGGAATGTAAACCATGTTGCACAAATGCAACATAACTTCTTCAAGAGAGGGTCCTTCAACAAGACATGTGACATTATGCATCCTCAGTGTTCTGTGACTGACATATGGGTCTTATGATCTTGAATGTGGCTTTGGTTAAACTCAGCCCCCATGGCTGATGACACCTGTGCACAATCCATGTATGCCAGAGGAGGTGGCCTACAATGAGGCAAACATCTGGAACACGTTCTGCATTGAGAGGGCCTTTGACATGCAGAAGGCAAGTTTCCGGTGCTGGACCATACTGGCCGGGCCCTGATATACAAGCTAGACGAGGTAGCCCAGATATATTTAGCTTGTGCGATGCTGCACAACATCTGCCTCAGGCGAAATGCCCCCTTGACCTGGACATGCCACCCCAGCAGACAATGATGCATTGTCCGCAGATGCAGTGCTGCCACACATTAATCACAAGGAAGCCAGGGACGGACATCTTGTGCGTCAAGACCCAATATAATATTTTTCCTACAGCCATTACTTTTCACATTTTACATCTGCACTATAGGCTGTTCAAAATGGAGAAGTACGAGCAACGTATGGCTTAGCCAGGCATGCCCACACCACCCCCACCAGAAGAGAACTGCACTGGCTGCCTGTAAGCAGAGCATCACCCACAAAATCCTCACACTGACCCATAAGTGTCTAAGTCTCGAGACCCCCAAATATCTAAGTGACCGTATGAAGGCATATGTGCCCACGCGCAATCGCAGATCTAAGGATCAATCAAGATTGGCACAGCCCAGATACAGGCTTGCCAAATTCGGAGGGACTTGCTTTTATGTCCTAGTACCCGCAACCTGGAATGCCCTCTCCCTGCTCTAAAAAGAACTGGAACGACATTGGAGTTCAAGAAAAGGTTCAAGACCTTCTTCTTCAACATCCCTCCTGAGTAAACTCCCTGGTGCCAACTCCCTGATTCCTGTGTCTTTGTTGTTTGTTTAGTCACTTTCTGTGCGCTCTGAGGCCCTCTGTCATGTAGCGCGGTGTCCGGTCAAATGTTCGAATGCAAAGAATTGAATGACCTTTTGATCGAAAGTAAAATGACCGAAAAAAAGGATCGACTGTATTTATTTATATATATATTTCTGAGGCTTGTGGAATCTGCTTAGATCACATGCTGTGCATAGGCCGACATCTAGTGGAAGCTGCGGAGTATTACAGTTTGTTTTTCGAAGTCGAAAAAATGGGCGTCGACACAGGGCGTGCCAGTAATACTATCCCTAGTGTGACGTCCCCTGTACCCATGATCCCTCACGCGTCTAGGATCCCCAGATTGTTTTTTTCCGCCATTCTGGTCGGAAGCACTTCATCGGAGTTCCCTGGCTTTGCCATATTTTCACTCTAAACTAATTCTAATTTGCCCCGTTTGGCCAACCTTTCGTCGATCAACATCTCGACGCCGAACCGGGGAGGAGATCAACGTCGAATACCCGACGGATTGGGCCTTGAGGCTTCCGCCTCGGCTCGGGCCTGGGCCGCTGGCCTCGGCCCTACAAGTAGGGAGAGTGGGGGTGGTACACTTCCACACTCGACACCTTATTACCTACACACACTTGCCCGCTGCCCACAGGCGCGTATGGAGGGTACGCCCTTTCAGTTTTGCCCCAAGTGTAATAAGAAATACCCTTGGGTAGATAAGCACGCTACGTGCAACCTTTGCCTACCCAGAGACCACCCCGAGACGGGTTGCAGGGCCTGTAGCAGGTTTAAGGCAAAAACTCTTAAGGACCGCTCCACCAAGCGTTGGGCCCACCACGCCAAGCTAGCAGCTATGGAGGCGGAGGGTACCTTCAGCGACGGCAGCGACGCCGAACTTTCGGACGGCGAGGGCACCAAGGCGTCGAAGGACAGCCGAACGCACGTCCCCGGCCTCGGAAGGTCGTCCGTCCCGGCGACTATGGGGAAGTCCCCCGGCGACAAAAGCGTTACACATACACACGCTAAACACAAAAAATCCACCCGAGATTCGACGTCGTCGAAACCTCGGAAAGAGGCACAGAAGGAGCGGTCCGAAAGGACGTCCTCTGGGCGGTCCCGGTCGAGGTCGCCGCACGACGTCAGGCAAGCCTCCACACTTGCACAGAGTGCCTCGACCATTAATATCCCGGAAGATCAATCGTCCGGAGACGAACACGACTTCCACCCCCAGACTGCACCCCAGGAAAAGGGTACATCACTTGGGAGTAAAGAGGGGCCAGTTTCGAAGGCTAGTTCGAAAGACAGGGATTCCACCTCCGATCCTCGACGCCAGGCGTCGAAAGATAAGGGAAAGGGGAAACACACTTCCACCCACGGGGAAGGGGGTAAACAGCAAAGGAAACAACCCTTGCAGTCCTCCACTACAAAAGAACTGACCAAGTCTTCTCAGGGCCAATCCATAGAAAGTCCCAGCAAGGTCACCCCAAGCTCAAAACTCTGGTCATGCGAGGACATTGACAGAGTAATGTCAAGGATGTCTTCCTTGGCGAATTTTTTCGAAAGACACCCTGAACAACTCCTAGCTTTAAACCCTCAGGAAGATTCTCCCTCAGGGTCAAGGGACCCTATCCCCTCAAATAAAAGACCCCGGGTCGAGACACCATTTAGGCCTTTAGACCCCATCGAGGTCCAACCCTATTCTTACCTCTTCCCTACAGACCAAGGAAACTCTTCCCTTATAGAAGGTCAGGAAATTGACACGCCAGAAGATCCTGCAGGATCAGATTATTACGGCGAAGACGAAGACGAGGATGAGCCAGAAAATAGCCCAGATATTTTCAGAATGGACTCACCAGTCGAAAGGGAAGCCCCAGTGTCTGACTCCCCAATAGATAATCAGCCCCTCCTGAATGAACTGCTCTTTCGGGCAGCTAACCACTTCCACATAGACACACAAGGTGTCCAGGAAGAAAGGGACTTTGCGGAAGAACTAATAGGGGAAAGGAAGCCAGTAGCCCAGACCATTCCCATCATAAAATCTGTTCAACGCAGAATAGCACCATCCCTTGTCAACCCAAACCTGACAAGACCTGTAAATCCGAGAGTGGAGAAGCTGTTTAAAGCAGCCCAGTCGGACCCCCTATATATTAGAGGTCAACTTAAGCCAGACTCTCTAGTAGTAACCAACACCCGCAAAAGAGCTGGTACACCATTATCTTCCTCTGAGGCTCCCCCCGACAAAGAAAGTAAAAAACTTTATGGTTTTGGCAGGAAAGTAGCTTCCACGGCAGCCTACCAAGCCAGAATCGCGAATTCCACCACACTGTTGGCTAGCTACAACTGTCACCAGTGGGAAGAAGTGGCAGCACTAATAGACTCTGCTCCCGAACCCCTTAAAAGCCAGCTAGCTCGCATTTGTGCGGAAGGAAGGAACGTGTCAGGCTGCACTGTAAAAGCAACTCTGGACGCCGCTGACAATGCGGGTAGACTTATAGCAGAGGGGACTGTCATCAAAAGGCATGCTTGGTTGAGGCAGTCGGGATTCAAAGCAGAAACACAAGCTGCGCTCTTAGACAAACCAGTGGAAAGTGATCTCCTGTTTGGGAAGGCAGTCGAGGACGCTCTAAAAAACGCTAAGGAAGAATTCGACACCCTCAAATCCCTTGGCCAGTTAACTACCAAACCACCTAACCAAAGAGGGAATGGCAATTTTCGTCGCCCCCGCGGCCAAAATTCCAATAGAGGAAATAGCTACTCCCACACCCAGGGTACACAGTGGAACACCAGCTCACAACAGTCTACCCAGGCGTATGGTAGGGGTAGTAAAAGAGGACGTGGTAGAGGCAGAGGCAGCCCCAGTAAAGGAGGAGGCACGCCTCCACCAAAGCAGTGACGCTCAGTTCAGGGTCCCTTCCCATGCAACCCCAGTAGGGGGACGAATATCAAGTTTCACCCAGGCATGGGAAGGGATAACATCCGACAGATGGGTGCTGTCAACAGTATCCAATGGGTACTGCATAGAACTACTGCAACGTCCCCTAAACCATCCTCCAAGACAAAAAGTCCACTCTTTACAACATCAGAAGATCCTCCTCGAGGAGATCGCCATTCTGCTAGAAAAGGACGCGATAGAACTCGTCCCGGGACACCAGGTAAACAAGGGTATCTATTCAACTTACTTCCTTGTGCCAAAGAAAGATTTAACAATGCGCCCAGTTTTAGACTTACGGCCTGCCAACAAGTATGTCAAGCCCCAAAAATTCCGTATGACCACACTACAAGAGGTAATCCCACTCCTAAAAAAGGGGGATTACATGGCAACCTTGGATATGAAAGATGCCTATTTTCATATTTCCATGCTCCCGGCGCACAGAAAATACTTGCGCTTCAAGGTGGACAGTCGCCACTACCAATTCAAGGTACTGCCCTTCGGGATAGCTTCTGCACCAAGGGTATTCACCAAGGTACTGGCGGTGGCAGCTGCACACCTACGCAGGGAGGCAATCCCAGTGTACCCTTATCTGGACGACTGGCTCATAACGGGGGAAACCCCAGGAATCTGCAGGTCAAACATTCAGAGGACCATCGACCTCCTCCACGAATTAGGCTTCTCCATCAACGAGAAAAAGTCAAGTCTGGTGCCAAGCACCTCAAAACAGTTTCTAGGAGCTATCCTAGATACTCAGAAAGGATTGACCTTCCCTTCGGAAGAAAGAATTCGGAACATACTTCTGCAAATTCCGCATTATCAGTCAGGTCAACAGATAACAGTACGCAAAGCTATGCGGTTACTCGGCATGATGGCGTCATGCATTTACCTGGTCCCCCACGCGCGTCTGCGCATGCGTCCCATGCAGGAATGGTTGGCGAAACAGTGGTCTCAGGCAAGTGGTCAGTGGGACGATCTAGTGGTCGTTTCGCCAACACTCGTACAGAACCTACACTGGTGGACAAGAGAAAATCTCGCAAAGGGGAAACCCTTTTACGATCCCGAAGTACAGGCAGTGGTAACTACAGATGCATGCCTGACGGGGTGGGGAGCTCACCATCTCCACCACACAGCTCAGGGTCTCTGGTCTCACTCAGTAGCCAAGAACCACATCAATCTGCTAGAGCTTCTGGCAGTATTCCGAGCGCTGCAGGCGTTCGAGCCCCATCTACTAAACTTGTCGGTGCAGATCAGGACGGACAGCACGACAGCCATGTTCTATCTGAACAAGCAAGGAGGGACTCGTTCGCCAAATCTGTCCAAGCTTGCCCAGAAAATATGGAGATGGGCACTCAGACGGAACATCTTCCTGTCATCGCAACATGTTCCAGGGGAGCTCAATTCCCTAGCGGATGCTCTAAGCAGAGACTCCCTCCCAGAAGAACACGAATGGGTCCTTCACAAAGACGTAGTAGAAGATCTCTTCTCTCAGTGGGGTTTCCCCACTATAGACCTATTCGCCACAAGCGAAAACAAACAATGCCCAGGATTTGCATCCAGGTTCCCACAACCGGACTCCCAGGGGAATGCCCTGTGGATGAACTGGTCAGGGATGTTTGCGTACGCTTTCCCACCAACTCCTCTCATCAGGAAGGTGGTGTACAAGATGAACAAGGAATCGATGACGCTCATCCTAGTTGCTCCCATGTGGGCGAGACAACCATGGTTTCCACACCTACGCAGGATGGCGGTATGCGAGCCCATCAGACTCCCAGCCTGGTACAACCTTCTGTCCCAGCAACAAGGTCAAACAGTGCATCAGGAACCCAACTCTATGAACCTAGCAGCATGGCTCCTGAAGTCATAGAGTTTGGACATCTCAAATTACCACAGAGGTGTATGGACATTCTAAAAGAGTCTAGGAAACCAAATACAAGGCACTGTTACTTTGACAAGTGGAAAAGATTCGTTATCTGGTGCCAGAGTAAACAAATCAACCCGGTTGATTGCACTCCTTCCAACGTTGTAACATACATGCTCCACCTGCTGGATGCAGGGTTGGTTTTTAACTCTCTGAAAGTACACCTGGCAGCCCTCTCAGCCTACACCACATCCCATAACAAGGTTTCGTGGTGGAAAGTACCAGTGGTTAAAGCCTTCATGGAAGGAGTAAAGAGACTTCACCCTCCTATCTCGAACCCACCGCCAGGATGGGATCTCAATGTGGTGCTATCTAAGCTCATGGGGCCCCCCTTCGAACCCATGCATAAAAGTAGTCTCAAACACCTGACTTATAAAACGGCCTTCTTAGTAGCCATTACCTCCATAAGAAGGGTCAGTGAAATTCAGGCTCTGTCAGTGCAAGATCCTTTCTTTACTATCCACAAGGACAAACTGGTTTTACGCACACACCCTAGATTCTCACCAAAATTCATATCCAAGTTCCATGTAAACCAGTCCATCGAGCTTCCGGCTTTCTTCCAAAACCCACAAAGCTCAGCTGAGGTGAAACTACACACCCTAGATGTGCGTAGGGCGGTCTTATACTATGTAAATAAAACCAGACCGCTAAGGAAAACAGATCAACTGTTTGTCTCCGTAGCTACAGGCAGAGAGGGGGATCGCGTCTCTAAGGGCGCTATCTCAAAGTGGATTATCAACTGTATACAGCTGTGTTACTCTCTTTCTGAAAAAACTCTGCCTTTTACGCCAAGGGCCCACTCTACCAGAGGCATTGGGGCCACTCTGGCTTTCATTGCAAATGTTCCCCTTGACACCATTTGCAAAGCAGCTACTTGGAGCTCTATTCACACTTTTACTCAGCATTACTGCATTGACACTCATTCCAAGGCAGATACACAAGTGGGACAAGCGGTTCTAAGACACCTGTTTGCTCATGACCCTTCTCACATCCCACCTCCTTCTTCTGGTACTGCTCGCTAATCTATGCACAGCATGTGATCTAAGCAGATTCCACAAGCCTCAGAAGGGATACATTACTCACCGTAATCGTATTTCTGATGCTTGTATCTGCTTAGATTCACATGCGACCCACCCTTCCTCCCCTCCGAGAGAAGGCGCATGGTTGCTTGTAGTCTTACCTTTCTGTCGATCTGCTTGGACTATCTGTACTCACGCTACTCCTCATGCTACCTCATGTCAGGAAAAACACAATCTGGGGATCCTAGACGCGTGAGGGATCATGGGTACAGGGGACGTCACACTAGGGATAGTATTACTGGCACGCCCTGTGTCGACGCCCATTTTTTCGACTTCGAAAAACAAACTGTAATACTCCGCAGCTTCCACTAGATGTCGGCCTATGCACAGCATGTGAATCTAAGCAGATACAAGCATCAGAAATACGATTACGGTGAGTAATGTATCCTATATATATATATATATATATATATATATATATATATATATATATATATATATATATATATATATTTTTTTTTTTTTTTAGCATATATGATAAACTTTTTTATAAAAAGAAAACGGGGGGGGGTTTAGGGGGGACCCCTCCCCCCCACCATAAAAAATAAAAATTCAACCCTTTTTTTCGGTCATTTTACTGTTGGAAAAAAAAGCATTCGAGCCTTTTGTTTTTGAACTTTTAACTTGTATCGCTATATAAGAATTAAAATAAATAAATAAGTGGTTATGCACATTTTGAACTAATCACCTCGACACAAAAAATAATGTCCTGGCATTCTCCAGCATGGGGTCTGGCATGGATTCACATGCTCATGAATATTCCCCGTCGTCAGGCCGGGAATCCTCGGTATAGAAAAAAATCAGTATCAGTTTCGTTTCTGATCTGTCTTTCTTAGTAGTAACCAATCACTGGTCTCTGGGTCATACTGCCCCCAGCCAATGACTGCCCTCTCCCTAAGCCCCGCCTCTGGCAGCCATCCTCGGATTTTTACCGCACGTTCAAGTGTTGGGAGTCCTTGTGCTGTAGCTCTCGAGCTTTTGCTGCGCTTTCGCGCTTTTTCAGGAGTTTTTTCTCATTTTTCGGTTACATAGAGCCTCAAGCTCCACCGTTTCTACATCCGATCAACGGGGATCAGTTTCGGAGTTTTCTACGCCCCTCAAGGGTGAAGTTTTCGTCGAGTTACGCTTTTGGAGGATTCCAGAAGTTCCGAGGCCTACCCCGGACATGGCCCAGGAGAAAGGAAGCTCGACGCCCGGGAAGCTGTTCAGGACCTGCCCTGGATGCCACCTTCAGAATGTTTTCAAGGAGGACGAGCATTCGTTATGCCTCTGCTGTCTCCATGAGGACAAAACGCACACGGAGAAGGACTGTGCGTTTTGTAGGAACATGTCGGAGCGGAACATGAAGGATCGCCACCTCCGTCTCGCCAACTGGCTGGAAGGGAAGAGCCCGTCAGGAGAGAAGAAGAAAAAGAAGTCAGAGCGGTCTTCTAAGTCCTGTGAGGGTGCCCCGGCGACGGGGGCCCAACAAAAGGCTAAGCACTGCAAGTCCGCGGGCACCGGGAGCGCCGAACGGTCAGGCTCCTTCGGGCTCCTTGGCTGCCAGGCAGGGCGCATCCTCCCCGGCGCCATCAACCACGAGCCAACGCTCTGGCTCGGGTAAGAGGAAGTCCGAGAACCCGGCGAAGCTTCTGGAGAGGCCCCGGTCGATCTCGAAGATTCCGGCAGAGGGGGAGCGAGGCTCGGAACCTCCCCCCAAGGTGAAGGCCCCAGGCGCCCAGAAGGTGACGATGGCCTTAATTCACCCTGCTAAGACCTCGATTGAGGATGTCGCCGCGGCCCTGGCTCAGGCCGTGGAGGCTACACCAGTGGAGGCGCCCTCAGGACCCAGAGTCTCCCTGCCACCGCGGAGGGAGTCGTCTTTCAGGCCCATTGAGAAGACCCCCACGAAGTCCTCGTTGGAAAAGGTGGGGGAGGGGCTTTTGGCCATCGTGGATACGGACACGACCTATGAAGAAGAGCTCATCGAAGTCGTGGAAGAGGCCCCGCCCATCGGGAGGGTTCCCGACGAGGGCGACGACGAGAGCGACGGTGTCGCCGACAAGGCTCCTCAAGAGCCCTTGCGCCCGTCGTTTCCGGCGCCGCAGGACTCTTTGGCGGCCATTTTGTCAGCGATTCAGTCCTTATGCTCGGAGATAAGGACAAGGTTGCCCCTTCCCCCGACGGAGGTACCTGAGCCAGACCCGACGGGGGATCCGGAGCCAGGACCGTCGGAAAGTCCACAGCATAAGAGGAGGAGGACGCATCCTACGCCACCTCTCCCACCTCTGCGGCCTGCTCTGCCTTCCCCCTGGTCTACTACCCACGGGGATGATACAGGCACGGGCCCGGCTACGACAGGTACAGATGATGATGGAGGCGACGACGGGACGTGTCCCCCATCGCCCCCTGCTCGGGCGTCCCCGCCCGACGAGATTGGATCCTTTCATGCCATGATTTCCAGGGCATCCAAGCTTTTCCAGCTCTGCCCAGAAGACAAGAAGAAAGAAGGGTTCCTTTACCAACGGCTTGAGACTAAAAGGAACACGGTCCTCGCCGTACCGCTTCTGGATGACATCTGGGATGAGGGGCTCGCCCTCCTCAAGAACCCTGCCACGGCGCCGGCAAAGAGGGACCGGTACGAGAAGAAGTACCGGGTCCCCGACGCTGCCCCCTTGTGCCTTCGGGCACAACCTACCCCGGATTTGGTCGTCGCGGCGGCGGCAAAGAAGAAAGCTGGGGGGGCATCGGCCTCGACATCAACTTCCCCGCCAGACGGCGAGGGCAGGAAGTTGGACACGATGGGACGACGGATCATCTCATCCGCAGCGACGACTATCAAGGCGGCCAACGCCCTGGCTATCGTAGCCCGCTACGACAGGGAGTTGTGGTTCAAAATCGCCCCTCTGTTAGACTTCCTTCCGGACACCAAAAGGGCTGAGGCCCTTGAAATCCTACAGGAGGATGAGATTGCTTCGGACCACGCCATCGCGGTGGCAACGGACATCGCCGACACCGGTTTCCGTCAGTTGGGCAACGGCGGTTGCTTGAGACGACGAGGATGGCTCAAGGCCACGGATTTCCGCCAGGACGTACAAGCCAAGGTTTTGGACATGCCCTTCGACGGGAACAACCTGTTTGGGAAGGCGGTTGATGAGTCCCTTCAGGCCATCAAGACAGACACAGAGATTGTCCGGGCACTGGGAGTGTTCCAACAACAACGTCCGTCCTTTCGGAGCTCCGGAGGCAGACAAGGTGCCTCCAAGGGATCCGGCAGTGGCTCCTCCACGTACCGCCAAGCGGCAAGATCTTCGTCCCAGGAAGCCTACAGGGGACGCGGCAAGCTAGGTGGTGCCCGTCGTCGTCGACAGGGAGGTCAAGGAGGCAAGGCGGCCTCCAAACAAGATTGAACCGACCGTGGGGTCGGCTGGCGAGGTTCGACAGCATGTGGGAGTCCATCTCCACCGACCATTGGGTGCTGGACGCCCTGAACCAAGGGCACGCCCTCGAGTTTCAGAAGAAGTGCCCTCGCGTTCCACCCGTGGCCAGGAAGGAAAATCACGTCCCTCAACTACTGTTGGAAGTAAGGGCGATGCTCAAGAAGGGTGCCATCGAGCTCGTCCCAAAGAGGCTTCGGGGCTCCGGAGTTTACTCAAGGTACTTCCTCGTAAGAAAGAAGACAGGAGGATGGCGCCCCGTCCTGGACCTACGACGACTGAACAAGTACATCAAGGCGCAGAAGTTCTGTATGGTCACCCTCCAGCACGTGCTGGGACAGCTGGAGGAGGGCGATTTCCTGTCGTCGTTGGACTTGGAGGATGCGTACTTCCACATCCCCATTCTAAAAAGACACCGAAAGTTCCTCAGGTTCGTGGTCCAAAGGCGGCACTACCAGTTCAAGGCCCTCCCGTTCGGATTGAAGTCGGCACCCAGGGTGTTCACCAAGTGCCTCGCACCGGTGGCGGCGCGGCTGCGCCTACAGGGGATCCACGTCTACCCCTACCTGAACGACTGGCTCATCCGGGCAAGGACGAGGGAGCTCGCCGTGGAGCACACTGCGAAGACCGTCCAGCTGCTCACGGACCTGGGATTCTCCATCAACTTTCCAAAATCCCACCTGGTTCCGTCGCAAGTCGCCCTGTTTCTGGGAGCCAAGCTCGACACAGTGGCACGGCTGGCCTCGCCGTCGGAGGAAAGGACCATGACCATTCTGGGCAAGGTGCAACGTCTGCTGGCCATGGACATGACCAGGGTAAGATCTATCAAGTCCCTCCTCGGGATGATGTCCTCCTGCATTTATCTGGTGCGCCTTTGCAGGCTTCGGATGCGCCCCTTAAAAGAGTTCCTCGACGCCCACTGGGTCCAGTCGACGGGCAGCTTCGAGGACAGGATCCCTCTCAACGAGACGTTCCGTCGGGCGATCTGGTGGTGGGGTACCCGCTCCCATCTGTCGGCAGGCACAGACTTTCAGATCCCAGCTCACCAGGTGACGGTGACGACGGACGCCTCCCTGGAAGGTTGGGGAGCGCACTCCGGAGATCTTCACGCAAGAGGCCTTTGGCTCCTGGAGGAGAAGTCACTCCACATCAACATTTTGGAGCTCCGCGCAGTGTTCTGGGCCCTCGGGTCCTTTCTCCCGTCCCTCAAGGGCAAGGTGGTGAGGATCTTCACCGACAACACCACCACGATGTTCTACATCCGGAAGCAGGGCAGAACCAGGTCCCCGGCCCTATCCAAGGAAGCCCAGGATCTGGGGCATTGGGCCGTCGCCCAGCGGATGTTTCTGGTGCCTCTTCATCTGGCAGGAATAAAAAACACGATCGCCGACTCACTCAGCAGGGAGCTGCGCTCGTGCCACGAGTGGGAACTACGCCAGGATCAAGTGGATCGACTCTTCCGACGATGGGGCTAACCCCAAATCGATCTCTTCGCGACGGCAACGAATTCCAAGTGCCGGAGGTTCGCCAGCAGGTTCCCCCAGCCGAGGAGCATGGGCGATGCTTTCTCGTTCCCCTGGGACGGCCTATTTCTTTATGCATTCCCTCCGCTGCCGTTGCTGCTCCGGCTCATCAACCAGCTCAAGAGGTCCCGGTGCAGGATGATCCTCGTCGCACCGGCGTGGCCCAGACAGATCTGGTTTCCGGACCTTCTGGACTTGTCAACGTCCACACCAGTCAAGCTGCTGACGGACGCAGACCTTCTCTCCAGAGAAGGAGGCGCCATTCTTCACCACAACCCGGAGTCGCTGAACTTGCAGGCCTGGCTCCTGCAGCACTAGAGTTTGGAGGGTACGACATCCCGGCCGACTGCAGAGAGATTCTTGCAAAGGCCAGGGCGTCCTCAACTCTCAAGTGCTACGGACATAAATGGAAGAGGTTCTCTGTCTGGTGCTGTGCACAGAAGATTAACCCTCTGCGGATTACGGCCCCTCAAGTACTGCCGTACCTACTGTCGCTGGCCAAAGCTGGACTGGCTCACGCTTCCATCAAAATACATCTGGCTGCAATCTCCCGATATACCAGGACTACGTGATGGGCGTCCTTGTGGTCTCATCGCCTGGTGAAAAATTCATGAAGGGACTATTCCGATAATTTCCGCCGGTGAAGGCTCCTGCCCCGGCGTGGGAGCTTAATGTGGTGCTGACCAGGCTCATGGGGGCCCCATTCGAGCCTATGCATTCGGCGCCTCTGAAGTTCCTGTCATGGAAGACAGCTTTCCTCGTGGCCATCACCTCCGCACGACGAGTGGGAGAGATCCAGGCCCTATCTTGCAAGCCTCCATACTTGACTTTTCATGACACGAGGATGGTGCTGAGGACTCACCCCTCCTTTATGCCCAAGGTGCCGTCGGACTTCCACCTCAACGAGCCCTTGGTGTTGCCAATTTTCTTCCTGTCGCCTTCGTCGCCGGCCGAGAGGACTTTGCACTCGCTGGATGTAGCTAGAGCGCTTAAGTTCTATGTGGACCGCACAAAGAGTTT
Source organism: Ambystoma mexicanum (assembly GCF_040938575.1). NCBI lineage: Eukaryota > Metazoa > Chordata > Amphibia > Caudata > Ambystomatidae > Ambystoma > Ambystoma mexicanum. The sequence goes on along the minus strand of NC_090932.1, from coordinate 1,357,584,183 downwards.
TTGGAAGACGTCACAGCTGTTTGTGAACTTTGGGACTGTGAATCAAGGGAAGGCTCTCTCGAAGACTTCCATTTCCAGATGGCTCTCCGGCTGCATCATGCACTGTCACCGGTTGGCGAACCAACCGCTGCCCGGCCGTCCGAGAGCCCATTCAACCAGAGCGATCGCTGCTACCACGGCGTTCCTGTCTGGTGTGCCCCTGCTAGACATCTGCAGGGCTGCGACGTGGAGGTCGACGCACACCTTCACAAGATTCTACTGCGTCGATCAGGACTCCAGGGAGGAGTCCAGGGTCGGCCAAGCAGTGCTGCGCAACCTTTTTGCCTAAGGTGAGCCTGGTGAGGAGGTAAGAGATGCTTAATGTTGAGTTGTTGTATTGCTTAATGTTGAGCCCGTTGCCACCTCCCGTGGTTGTGCATGTGTGTACTGCTATGTATTCTCTTATTCATGAGCATGTGAATCCATGCCAGACCCCATGCTGGAGAAGGAACAGGTTACTTACCTGTAACTGTTGTTCTCCAGCATGGGTCTGGCATGGATTCACATGCGACCCCTCCCGCCTACCCCTCTGCGGCTCTTCACTTGGTCATACTGCCACTTTACGTGCTACCAAATCTGAGGATTGTTGCCAGAGGCGGGGCTTAGGGAGAGGGCAGTCTTTGGCTGGGGGCAGTATGACCCAGAGACCAGTGATTGGTTACTACTAAGAAAGACAGATCAGAAACGAAACTGATACTGATTTTTTTCTATACCGAGGATTCCCGGCCTGACGACGGGGAATATTCATGAGCATGTGAATCCATGCCAGACCCATGCTGGAGAACAACAGTTACAGGTAAGTAACTTGTTCCTTTCTTCTAGTGAACTTATTTTTTAATTATCAACTGTGCCAAGCACTCATCTCCAACAGCCCATGCTACCGATCTCCCCAAACCCCAACATCCCTTGCCACCCACCTCCCTTGTGCCCAGTGAAACAGTATACTGTCACATCATATCACTTTCGTGACCTTTTATTTATTTGTATTTATTTATTGAACATTTGTATGGTGCCTATACAGCAGAAAGTGTTTCCAGGCGCCACAAGACAAGAGTGGGAGGGTGGGGACAAAGGAGAAAAACAACAATAACGGTCCTACTGGGCCTTAAGACATTCGGGTCGTGTAAGTACAGTATCAGAAGTGCAGAAGGAGGGGGCAGCTCAGCGAAAGGGATGGGATAGGGGGAGGGAGACGGGGAGAATTGCTAAGGGGTGCCTGGGGCACTAGTGCCAGAGGAAGACCGGGTAGAGTGGTAATGTGAGCGGGAGGAGGACCAGCCTCAGAAGGCTAACCAGGGAAGGGAGTCTGAGGGCAAGTGCTGGTAGTAAAGGGTGAGAAGGGGAGACTAGCTGAAGGATGGCCTAACCCCAGCTAGACTCTTAAGGGACACAGGCATCCAGTCATAGTGGCAGGAGGAGACTAGCAGAGCAGAGGAGAGGGAGAGAGAAGGAGAAAAGGAAAGTCCTGAGGAGCTTCCGGAACTTAAGGAGATCGGGCTCAAGACAGAGAGAGGCAGGGAGGCCTTTCTAGAGGGAGGCTCCTGCCGAAGATGGAAATCTTCCACCACTCTCTGCTTGGAGAAATATCTGATCTGCAGAGAGTTGGAGTGGAGTTAGAGGATCAGAAGCACTCTAGCAGGAAAGTATTTAGGGAGGGAGGGAGTTGAATGTAGTGAGGTCCCAGGCCCCAGAAAGCCTTGTGGGTGATGGAGAGGGTCTTGAATTTAATCTTTGCTAACACAGGGAGCCAGTGGAGAGATTTAGGGCTGGAGAAATGCTGCCCCTGGACTTGAGGCCAAGGATAACTCTTGTAGTCCTATTCTGGATAAGTTGAAGAGGGCGGAGTGAAGAAAGAAGCAGATTAAGGAAGAGGCTGTTGCAGTAATCAAGTCTTGAAAGAACAGAGCTCTGGAGACATGGAGTTTCTGGGAAAGGTGAGGAACAGGAGAATGCCTATGAGGAGGTGACACTGATAGTGGGCCTTCTTGGCAAGGTCAGCAATATGAAGTGAGAAGGAGAGATGGGAGTCGAAGATAACACCCAGGTTGTTGGCCTCAAACGAGGGTGTGGGGAGGCTGTGGGGCCCAAGGAGGGCAGTCAGAGTGTAGGCGAGAAGGAGAGAGTAGGGGTCCCAATGAGAAGGATCTGTCTTACTGCCATTAAGGCAGAGATCATTAGCATCACACCATGCTTGAATAGCAGCAGTTAGACAGTCTGGAATGAGAGGGGAGGAAGAGAAGTGAAGCTTAAAGGAAAGCTGTGTTTTGTCAGCATAACACTGGAAATGAGGAGAGAAGGTGGATATCAGGTGGGCAAGGGGGGGCAAGGTATATGTTGAAAAGCAACGGTGAGAGGATAGAGCCGTGAGGGATACTGCAGGTCGAGGGTGAGGTAACGGAGAGAAAGGGGCCCAGTTGAACTTGAGGGCCGATGCAAGAGGAAAAAGGATAACCAATCCAGTGCCCAGTCCGTGATGCCCAGGGTATCACAGAGTCTATTTATGAGGATGGGATGATTCACTGTGTCAAATGCAGAGGAGAGATCGGGGAGAATGAGGGCGGAAGGAGAGTTGGAGTCGAGATTAGAGAGCAGGACATCACAGGTGTTCATGAGAGCAGTTTCCATGCCTCTGGCTGATCTGAAGCCAGACTGGTGGTTGTGAAGGCAGCCAACAGTTTCAGTGTGATGAGTTAGTTGGGAGATGACCACCTTCTCCAAGAGTTTGCCTAAGAAGGGGGTGGTGGAGATAGGGCGATAGTTAGCCAGGCAGGAAGGGCGAGCAGATGGCTTTTTTTAAGAGGGGGTGAACCAGGGAGTGCTTGAGGGGTGAAGGGAAGGAGCCAGTGGCAAAGAACTCAGCCAAGGAGGGAGTGAGAGGCAATGTTATCCTTGATAGTTCTAGAGGAGCAGGGAAGCACCTGTTTGGAGGAGACTTTCATGGAGCAGACTGTCTTGATGATCTCATCTTGTGCTGTGGCCGAGAAGGAGGTGAGTATAGAGAGGGGACCCAATGGAGACCTGCTTGCAGGAAGGCGGGGGAGGGGCATAGAGGACACGATATCATGAGTCTTGGTTGTGAAATGGGTGGCCAATGCCGTCCAGAGGGCCTGAGAAGGAAGAGAAGTGGAGACTGCAGTAGGGATGGCAAGTTTCTTGCAGATTTTGAAAATGTCAGCTATGTTTGTGGCTCCAGAAATGCAGGATTGGATATGGGCCTGTTTCTTGGAGCAGATATTCTGTATTGCTTTTGGAGCAGGCGACAGGCCAGTTTGTCAGAGGATGTACTAGAAGCTCGGCACTTCCGTTCCGCTACTTTGTACTTGCGTTTTGACCTGCTAAGCCGGAATCATACCAACTGTTGCACTTCGAAGCCAGCTTAATGCGGAACCTCATGGCAGGGGCAAAGCTGTCAAGGGTGTTGGAGATGGAAAGTTAAAGGTTAGCAAGAGCTGAGTCAGCGTGAAAATGAATAGTTGGAATGTGGGGGCTGTGAAGGAGGCGGCAAAAGCAGCTTCTGACACTTGCTTCATTGGTCGAATGACAGAGAACGATAATGGCAGTGCGGGCAGTGGCTTAGACGGGGGGCATAGGAACTGCAGATGGGAGGAGGGGAGAGAGTGATCAGACCAGGAGAGGGGAATAGTGAGAGGGTTGGAGAAAGAGATATCAGCTGAGATGAGCGCATCCAGAGTGTGTCTAGCTGAATGGGTTGGGCCAGAGGGAAGGATGGTGAGTGAGAGTCGCAGAGGTTGCAAAAGAGTATAGGGGCTGCATCAGGAGAATCCAGATAGATATTGAAGTCACCAAGGAGAAGAAGCTTAGAGGAAAAGGTCAGAAGAGAGGAGGCAAAGTTGGTCCACTCAGAAAGGAAGGGGAGATCAGCCCAGGAGGCCTCTTGATTATGGTGAGAGGGTAGGAGAGACGCAAGGCTTGCAGACAAGACATTCAAAGGAGGAGTCGGATTGGGTGGGTATGATGAAAGCATGGACCCATTCAGGGAAGACAAGAGCCTCTCCACCTCTAGACCGGTTAGAGGATCTTGTAGCCCTCAGGAAGGAGAGTATCAAAAGCGGTGACAGAGCTGGCACTGAACCGCATCTCGGTGAGAGGGAGGACATTGAAGTCAAAGTCTTCAAGGAGGTGACAGATATCAGAGGAATGTCTGACAGCAGAGTGAGAATTAAGGGTAGCTATGTGAAGCTGATTGACACCTTTAAAGGTTTTCCGAGGTGGGGTACAGGGACGAGGTACACCCGTCGCTGAGGTCAGAGGGGTGGCAGCCAGAGGAGTGGCAGGAGAAGGGAGGAAGTTAATGAGAGACGGAAGACACCTGTCAAGAAGGAGGAGGTTGGGCTGAGAGCCCTGGGCCATGATAGTGCCATTCTGGTAGACATTAATGAGACGATAGGAAGTGTGCCAAGAGAACTTCCCACCTGGTGCCACTATTAATGAGCGAGGAGGAAAAGGAGAGAGGATGGAGACCATATGGGGAATCCATAGGTCAGGAGAGGGGGACAATAAAGAGGATGTCAGTAATGGTCTGCCTGGATTGGAGGCCAGGCATGCTTTTTTAAATGTTTTCCTTCCAGGCTTCGAGCGAGGGGTAGGAAAGGTGATGGAGTAGCAGTTTAGAGTAGATAGGAGAGATGGAGAGTACCATAGTTGCAAGGGAGGGATAAGAAGCAGATGAAGGGACTGCACAGTGCACAAGGAACTCACAAGGCAGCCTAGCAGCAGTTCAAGTCACAAGTCAAAGGCAGCAGATGAGACAGTAGGAAAATGGGTAAACAGGGATAGGGCCTAGGTTACAAGATACAGCAGGAGCATGAACAATTTGGCATTCTAATGTAGAGGCACAGCAACCAGAAACGAAACAGGGTAAAGGTAGAAGGCATAGCAATTGGGACACTGAATTACAGATAACTGTGATTAGAATGTCCAGTTCAGAGAAACAGGATCAGAGTCAACGGGAATTAGAATATCCAAAATACAGTGAAAATGCCCCCATGAAGTAAGAACAGATTCAAAATTCCTGGATTAGAGTTAATGCCCAGATTTGCATTACTAAAACAGTCACAGTTCCCAGATTCGTTTTAGAAAAATACACTCCCAATGCCCAGATGTGCGTTACAAAAACAGTCAAAATGCTGTGATTTGAGTTACAAAACACAAGTCACAATGCCCAGATTTGAGTTACAATAATAGAGCTGACAACCAACATTGGAGTGGAGCAGGCGTAATTAGTGTAAGCCAGTCAGAATGCCAAGAGTGGCAGAGATGTGCTTCGAGAGGAACAAAAAGCAAGCAGTTGACATGCACGCAATTTTGAGTCAGCTAGACTCAGTAACAGGAGGGTGGGCTTAAGGTGAAAGACCAGATGGCAAGACTAGTGATGAAGTCAGTGATCTAGTTCAATGCTGGATGAAGAATGCTGCATAGCTGTTGCAGGGAGGAGGAATTGGAATGGGCAGCCGGTGTGCTAAGAGTCCTAGTGTGCATACGGTGGAAAGACATGGCAGCTGCCGGAATGCTTACCATCAGAATCCAGAACAGAGGATCAAACAGGAGGCGGGTGCTTACCATCAGGGCCAGGGGCCGAAGCGCCAACTGCCAGGTGGCGGCATAGCTTCAAGAAGACATCAGAAGTAGCCAGATAAATAAAGAGCAGAGTGAGAAAGTAGAGTCTGGTGTGGCGCGGCCTGGCATCCATGGCTAGACAGGCCAGACCGGGGCCTTAGGAGTGGGCCTTGTGGTGGGGGCCAGCTCACGCCTAACGGCTCCCTGGATTGGCCAAGTTTTTCCCTTGCCATCCTGCTCAGTGACAAAACGGGCCAGATTGCACAATGAGCACTGCTTTGGGGTCCCAGGTAATGAACCCTCTGTTGGCGTGACAGAGGTGGAAGATTCAGGTTCTTGGCCCGATTGTGTTGTATTGTTAGGAGCATGCTTTCACGCATTGATTTGCCAAATGCTGACATGCTCTCTGTGTGCTCCCTCATCCTGTGCCCCACTGATGTGATGGCAGCTGTCGCCATGGACAGCTACCGGCACTGCCAGTACAAGGACCTGGTAATCCTCCTCGACGAACCCTGCACACTGTCCCTGGTGGCCTAAAGGTGATTCACCTGCTGCTCTGTAAGGTTCTCTATTGTGAGTTGGTGCTGCTACATGGTGTACAGCCTTGCCCAGATTGTAGCCAGTGAGTGCTGTGGCACAGGCTATGGGCTTTGTAGAGGGCCAGAGCTGAAGCAGGGCGGCATGAAGCCCGTGTCATCCTCATCATCTTGGGTGCCATCAGTCCCTGTGTCTGCCTCAACCTGGGGCTGGTAATGGCTGTCTGACTCAGGTAACGAGGAGGTTTCAGGGGGCAGATAGGTGGGTGTAGGTGTGAGAGTTGCACCATGTTGCTCCTTGGGGATCTCCACAGGGGCTGGCTGTGGCGTTATAATTGCAGCTGCAGGGGTGCTGCTGGGTGCTGCATCTTCAGCAGCATGTGCAGTGCCTCTTGAGCCATCTGCAGAGCTGGTTGAGGGGCCACTGGCTGTATCGGTACTTCACACGGCTGACTTGGGGCTAGTGTCATGTGGCGTTGGTGCCTCCCACCTGCTCTTACTCCCGCTACTCCCATGGTCAGCCTGTACAGGGGTAGAGGTAGATGTGCTGCCAGCTGTGGAGGACTCCTGGGCAGTGGAGGGTCCGCCTCTTCAACCTGAGTCGACTGTGAACCTGTTGGGTGGATAATGACATGCTGTCAATCATCATGCATACTAGTAAATTGGCTAGCGAGGCACTCATGCAACATGAGTTATGGCCGCCCTACACACGTTTTGTATTATAGGAAGGATCTGTTTCAGGCCAATGAGTACAGCTAATGCAAGGTGGGAGTAGTGTCTCCTGATGGTGTACACGGCACATGCATGGGCACTTTGCTTGTTGGCCTGCCATTATGGCTTGTAGTTGTGGTGGTGCAAGGGTTTCACTTTGCAACATGGACTTTCATAGCACACATGGGTGCTTCTCATGGTTCCATGGCTTCACATGCACTTTTCCCCTATGGTGCATATGTATTACAACAGTATCCCACCTTCCCTGGCACACTCATGTAGTCTCTTTGCCTTTGTACAGGTTGCCATGTATTTGCACATTCCCCTGGCCAGTGTGCTCATCTATGCTGGGGGATGCATGCTTTTGACCTGTGCATTCAAATGGGAGTGAGAACTGAAAGACTCACTGGCATCCCCTTGGCTGCTTGCTCTGACTTCGGTGCTGCCGATCCCCTCTATCACTTCCATGTGGAAGATGGAGCTGGCCTTTATCTTCCATCGAGTCAGGGTGAGGAGCTCCATATTGCCACCTCCTGTGGTTGATGTCTCTCGCCTGTATTTGGCGATGAGGCTGCGTCCCTTGGCCTTCAGGTTGTTCCACCTCTTGCAGCAGTCTTCACTGTCCCATGGGGCAATGCCCACTGCCACATTCTTTTCTTGTATGGTCGCACATATGGCAGCCTTCCTCTGGCCAGAGGTCTTATGCTGTCGGCTTCCATACAGCTCTTCTGCATATGATACTATTTCATTCACAAGCTCATGCAGTTCATCCTCACCGAACTTGTGCCTCCTCAGCCTCATCTCTGGCACCCTTTCCTTGACCTTTCCCTCAGACATGTTCCCGACAACTCAGGTCTTTGCACCAAGAAATGCGAGATTCAGAGTGGTTTGGATTTTTAAAAATGTGTTCCCAGCGATGATGCTATTTTTACCTGTGGTAATTCCACCTGCTGTAATTCTGCCAGCGGAGTTAGCGCTGAATGTGCTGCGGGAGCGGTAAGTCTGCCGATTCAGGGTGGAATTAACGGCCAAAACTCATTTACAGCGCTAATTGCGCATGACAGAATTAACGTTACCACCAACAATGGGTGCGCATGCCAGACAACTTGTAATACGCCTGTTATTCCACCAGACACCACAGCTGTAACAGTAATTCTGCATTGGCGGAATTACCCGCGTTTTACAGCGCAACTCGTAATGAGGCCCAAAGTCATAATACAGGATGGGCCAATGTAATCTTCCAATTTTTCTAGGCAGTTTATTCAGAAATGCCTGCAATAGGGTTCTGTGATTTCTCATCTTTTGATGAAGGAAAACCCGGATTATGGGCATCATTGAGAAGGGGGAGCTAAAGGGCCTCTCAAACCTTAGGAAGGTCTTACTTTCTGGCCCTGTCTTGCATCATCCAGATAGTCTTGTCCATTTGTCATTATTTTATTGTATTTATTTCATTTAAATTTGTGTTTAATGCTGGCTCTACCCAGAGCATCTTGGAGCGCCTTACGTGGTTCGAAGTTTGAAAAGCTGGGAGTTGAAAAAAATAAGTTACAAAATGTTTTCATGAAAGGATAGGGCGCTTAGGATAGACAAGTGGAAGCAGTGAAGCAGGGCAGAGTTATGTGTGGAGAAACAGGTATGTTTTGAGGCTCTTTCTGAAAGCTGTGATGGAGGATGCAGTGCATATGTGAAGAGGTAGGGTGTTCAATGCCCCGGTTGCCCAGTGGATAAATGGTTGTTTTTGTGCGCAAGTGAGTTTGCATAGTGGAAGGTGTAGAAGGTATTGGCTGGCTTGTCTGGTGTTTGTATGGGTGATGGGTTTGAGTTTGTCATGAATCTAAGGTAGAGTTTTTAGGTGGGTGGCTTTGAATAAAATGTCCTTTGAAGGCCATTCTTTTGTATATGGGGAGCCAATGAAGCTAGGCTGGAGTGAGGGTGATTTGTGAATGTTTGGATACGAGGAGGAGGAGTCTGGCTGCTGTGTTTTGTATGGCTTGCAGGGGGGGGGAGTGTGATGGTGTCGTTGGGGAGTCCAGTGAGGAGAGCATTTCCATAGTCCAGCTTATGGAGAACCAGTGCTTGGACTGTGGAGCGGAAGTTGTCAGGAGGAAGGACATGTCTGATTGTGCGTAGGAGGTGTGGTTGTAGATTGCATGTTCTGGTGACAGAAGCTATGTAGTGTATGAAGGAAAGGTGGAGGTTGATGGTGAAGCCAAGAGATTTGGCAGGTGTGGAGAGGGATATGTGTGGGTTGTCAGTGGCAAGGTCTTGAATCCAGGGGGTGAGGTCAGGTTTGTGTATTTGGGGGCATATGAGGAGGTATTCTGTTTTGGAAGGGTTGAGTTTGAGGAGATGGGTGGCCATCCAGTTGGTGCTGATGAGGAGACAGGTTTTGTGGGTGTAGAGTTGTGAAGGAGATGACATTTGAAAGTATATTTGTGTGTCATCTGCGTATTGGTGGAAAATGACGTGTCTGTCCAAGGGATTGAGCATACAGGTTGAAGAGGAGTGGAGATAGGGCGGACCCTTGAGGACCCCATACGAGAGGGGTGGGGTCTGGTCAATAAGGGGGCATGGAGACAACATGTGCCCCATCAGTGAGAAAGCAGATGAACCAGTCGAGTACGGTGCCAGAGAGATTCATCCTGTGAACTAGGGTGACTAGTAGAATTGTGTGGGTAATGTTGTCAAAGGCTGCAGAGAGGTCGAGGAGTATGAGTAGTGCTGTGTGTCCTTTGTCTGGGATTCTGTGGAGGTCATCGAGGATGTGAAGAGTAGAGGTCTCAGTGCTGTGTCCAGGTCAAAAGTCAGATTGGAAAGGGTGTTGAGTAGGTTGTTTGTGGTGATGTGTTGTAGCAGTTGACTAGTGATAAAGCATTGCATGATTCTGGCAAAGCATGGTAGGATATGATATGGCCTTTATAGCACGCCTATATACAAGTGTTTCAAGGCGCGACGAGGCAAGGGAGGATGGACAACGATCCTACTAGGCCAGGTGTCATTCAGATCGTGCAAGTGCGTAGGAAGGGGGTGGGGACAGTGCAGTACATGGGAATAGATAAACAATAAGTAAGTGACGGCCGGCAAGTGCATGGGTAAGTGCAATATCAGGTGTCAAGAGCTGTTAGGGGGACTGTATGGATACAGAAACAGTCCCCAAGTGTGGGGGTTGCCAGGTGGGCAGTGCGGGTGAGTGGTGTTGGCGGGTGAGGAACCTGGGCCCAAGATCAAAGGGTATCCAGGTAGCCAGTGCAGTTACGGTTACAGCCAGGAGGTCAGCAGAGGAGAGGAGGAGAGAAAGCATAAGCAAAGAGAAAGGTTTTGAGGTGCTCTGGAACCAGAGATGGTTCTCCTCAAGTTTAAGGGAGGCTGTTCCAGAGGGAAGCACCAGCCGACAAGAGATCTACTGCCAACTCGTTGCTTAGAGAAGTGACTGACCTTGAGGAAGTTGGAGGCGGATGAGCAAACAGCTCGCAAAGGGAGATATTTAGGAAGAGAGAGTTGAAGGTATTGAGGCACCAGGCCCAGAAGGCCTTGTGGACGATGCAGAAGGTTTTGAACTTAATCCTTGCTGCCACTGGGAGCCAGTGCAGAGATTTCAGTCCTGGAGAGATACGATCCCTGGGCTTGAGGCCAGGGACAAGTCTCGCAGTCCTGTTCTGGATATGTTGCAGAGGGCGGAGAGTAGAAGCAGGCAGATTTAGAAAGAGGTTGTTGCAGTAATCCAGCCTAGGGAGAACCAAAGCTCTGGAGACAGTGAGCTTCTAGGGGAAGGAGAGGAAAGGAAGAATACCTCTGAGGAGGTCCAGCTGGTAGTGTGACTACTTAGAGACATCGGAGATGTGAGGAGGGAAGGAGAGTGTGGAGTCGAAGATGAACCCAAGGTTTTTAGTCTTGCAGGTGCGAGCAGGAAGAGGACCAAGAGAGGCCGGCCAGAGAGCTACAGGAAAGGAGGGAACGGGTGTGCCGATGAGGTGAATCTCAGTCTTACTGGCATTAAGGCAGAGGGTGTTGGCAGCACACCACTCCTGGATAGCAGACAGTCAGAGATGAGAGAAGGGGAAGAGGTGGCCGAGGGTAGCCTGAAAATGAGCTGGTTGTCATCCGCATTGCACTGAAAGTTGGGGCAGAGAGCAGCAACGCGGTGGGCAAGGAGTGCCAGGTATTGGTTGAAAAGCCAGGGAGAGCGGTTAGATCCCTGGGGGACACCACAGGTAGAGAAAAAGATAGCGGAGAGGAAGGACCCAAGTTGGACCTGGGAGGGCCAGTCAGAGAGGAAAGAAGTCAGCCACGCCAGAGCCTGACCAATGATGCCCAGGTTATTACGGAGACGGTTGAGCAGGATGGCATGGTTGACCGTGTCAAAGGCAGAAGAGAGATCAAGCAGGATGATGACCCAAGGAATGGTAGAGTAAAGGTTGAAGAGCAGGTCTTCATGGATGTTCAGGAGAGCAGTTTCCGTGCTTCTTGCAGCTCTGAAGCCAGACTGATGGTCATGAAGAAAACCAACAGATTCAGTGTGGAGATTAAGCTGGGAGATGGCCAGTTTCTCCAGGAGCTTGCCCAGGAAGGGAGTGATGGAGTTTGGACGATAGTTAGCCGGGTAGGAGGGACCCAAAGAGGGTTTGTTAAGAAGGGGGTGCACAAGGGAGTGCTTCAAGGGAGATGGGAACACTCCAGTGGCGAAGGTGTGATTGCAGAAATCTGCCAAGGCAGGAGCCAGGGAGTCGATGTGGTCCTTGATAGTTTGGAGGAACAGGGGTGAACCTGTTTCGACGAGACTTTCATAGATCAGACTTGTCTAGAAATCTTGTCTGCGGAGAACAGGGGGAAGGCAGAGAAGGAGGGAGGAGAGGTGGCTGCATAGGGGCCAGAGGAAGAGCAGGGAGTAGGGGGAGGGAGAGGATAGGAGGAGAGTGTGGACAAGATGTCCTGAGTTTTAGAGATGAAGTGAGAAGCCAGTGCCGTGCAGAGGGCCTGGGAAGGAACAGGGGTGGTAGAGACTGCAGCAGGATTGGCCAGTTCCTTGCAGATTTTAAAGAGTTCAGCCGAGTTGTTAGATGCCGCAGAGACACAGGCTTGGATATGGGCTCTCTTCTTGGTTAGGACAGAGAGTAGGTATTGCCTTTGCAGCAGGTGGCAGGCCAGTTTGTCAGAGGGTGTACCTGAAGCACGCCATTTCCTCTCGGCCAACCTGCACTTGCGTTTTAGGGTGACGAGGTCTGAGTCGTACCAGGCGTGGCACTTTGCTTTGGGCTTCAGGCGGATTCTCATGACGGGGGCAAGGATATGTTATGTTACTTTGCATTTATATAGGGCCTTATGTACCATTGGTATGATCTCAAGGCGCTGGTAGGTTGAACGCCCTCGGGAACCGTAGTTCAAGTCAGTAGAGAGAGAGTCATAAGGTGCGTGTGAGCACCGGATATGTGTGCAGCAGGTATGGTATTCGTATGATAGCTGCTTCTTAGTGGTAGGTGTGGTGGTTGGGAGATCATGCGTATGTGTTCGTTCTGGCAGGGTGTTATCCAGACCGATTCTGTCTGTGTTAGGCCTGTGGAGAACGCCTAGGATGGCGGGTGTGTATATCAAGAGTATCGGAGATAGCAGAGTGGAGCGTGGAGAGGGCTTTTGTCAGGGTGAGAGTCAGCCAAAGGGGGGGGTGAGAAGGTGACAGCGAAAGCCTCAGCTGACATGCGCTTCATGAGTCGGGTGACGAGAAGGTGGGTGGCAGTGATGGGAGTAGCTTGGACTGAGGGGTAGGGAGGGTGAGGTGGGTGCAGAGGAGACAGTGATCACTCCAGGAGAGAGGAGTGGAGAGAGGGACAGAGGGGATGGTCTGAGGAGATCAGAACATCCAGAGTGTGCCCTGCAGAGTGAGTTGGGCCAAAGGGGAGAATAGTGAGTGGGAGAGAGTCGCAGAGGTCGCAAAAGAGTCCAGAGGGAGGACAGGAGGCATCCAGGTGGATGTGGAAGTCTCCAAGAAGGAGGAGTTGAGTGGTAGAGGCCAGAAGTGAGGAGGAGCGGTCCGCCCACTCGGAGAGGAAAGAGGAGATCTGACTAGGTGGCCGATAGATAGTAGCCACAGTAAAGGAATGGCTAGGGGAGAGAGAGAGCCTGCAGATGAGGCATTCAAAAGAGGAGTAGGCCTGCGTAGGAGTGACAGTGGCAAGAATCCACTCTGGGAAGATCAGGGCTACACCACCACCAGAGCGGTTGGACATGGGCACTGAGAGGATCTTGTAGCCGTCAGGTACTAGAGTGTAAAAGCTAGTGACAGTGCTGGCCGTGAACCATGTCTCGGTGAGACCGAGAATTCAAACAAAAAATCAGGATGAGAGACCCACACGATTGAGATTCAGGATAATTTTAGTTTAATCTCTGCATTTTGGTGATGATACATATAATATATCAATTGTTATAATAACAGACAGATGGACAGTTGTACTTTTGATATGTAGGTGTACCACTAGGTACCACCCTCAAGAGTGTGGAGGGTGCACGCCTTCTGATGGTGCAAGATCTCTTGGATACACAGTTAACAAGGGTTTACAACACAAGAGTGAATGCAGCCCAGGACCTCAGTTGGTCCATGGGTATTGTCATAGGGAAAAAAAACACAACAACAGGTGTGTACAAGTATGCAAGTGGTGGAGTTGTGTCATAGATCTACACTTTATTGTTTCGGCCACAGGGTACAAAGACTGGACATAGGTGACTGGGGTGGCCTTCTTCAGGATGGACGTGAAGGGATAAAACACTGTCCATGGGGTATCTGTGGGATTCAATGACAGATAGTTTAGGAGGAGTGGGATCTCCAGAGTTAATTGGTGATTTGTGCAACTTATTAGTGACCAATTAGTGTCAGGACAGGTGCAAAGAGTAAGCACCTGTGAGACGTGTGAGATTTGTCCCGTTTTGAGTTAAGCGGGGATAGTACCATGAGCAAGGCAGGAGTTAATGATGTTGAGGCAGTGGGAAGCTAGGGTGGTGAAGCAATTGGATGCAGCTTGAAAATGATCATTGAAAATGATGCTTCTGAACTTTTTAGTTATATCAGAAGGACGGTTATAGGTAACATTGAATTTTTTTGCTTCTTACACACTATAAAGAACTTGTCTGAAACTATTTTTAATAGAGCATATATTGTTGCCAATAAAGGTTGTCTTTTTACAATAGAACAAATATTGTTGCCAATGAAGGTTGTCTTTTTACAAATGAGGCATCTGTTGCTGCTGTCTGTTTTTCTTTTTAAATTCAAAAAGATCATAGGTATTTGCAGGTAATGCGACAGATGCATTGTTGTGCTAGTCCTCAAATACATTTGGCTTATTTCTATGCCCAATCTCATCTTCTTGTAACTTAAATTTCGGTTGCCAGTTATGTTGTGATTAAATTTATCAAGCAGGAACATGGATTTGCCTTCTGACGCCATTTCAGCGCTAACTAAACTTGCAATACAACAGGTGAATCTTTTAGCATGTTTTTTTCTCGCTGCAGTGACGGAAGAGTTACGTTTAGATCCACGAGTTTTGTCTTACATGGCTTTCACTGTACAAGTAATTAAGATCGATGAATTGTAGATTTGAACTTCTTGGGGAATGCTGTGTTGGCACCTCATGGTGAGTTACAGGCAAACCTCTTTAGCATATACTATGATATAATACTGCCCTTGCAATTGAAAGGAAGTAAAGTCTGCTTAAGAGTTGGTTTGACAATCATTGTCTGGTCATCTTTGTTTTAGGATTTTGGCAAATGTGTCAACCGTCTTTACATCAGTAACAGATAAGGGGATTGAGGTCCATATAGGTAACTCCAGAACTGTGGCATACAGTAACAATGGATTTTGTTGTATTACCTATGCTCAGGAGTTGTTCAGTTATTGTGGATACCTTTTCCAAGATGGCGCATGTTGCTCTTTTGAAAAAAACGCTTTCTGCCTTGGGGCTGTCCAAAGCCTCCCCATCCGACCGTTACCCTTTCCAACACCCATGAATTAAGTAAATCCAAGAGAACAGAACTCCTGAGGTTTGTGTATTTTAATGCCCATATTAAAAAAATAAGCCTTGATTCCCCCTGTGTCCAACAGTCCCGAAGAATGTGGTTGGAAATGCTTGCGAGGCAGAAGACAACTTAGTAAAGAACGACACAGGAGAGACTAGTGTACACACACGGTGCTTCTTCTGGTTAATGTGTGTACCCCTCCAAGGTTAAAAAAAATAAGAAAAATAGAGATGCAATGGAAGCAACCAAATGGGGAGAGCTCCCTGACCCTTTCCCGTCCATTGATACGCAGCTTTCCTGCTGGAGCGACAGTGGAAATAGTGTGCATTAGAAGGGCTCCCAGGCGTTCCGCCCTCTTTCAACCCTGCTCTGCCACACTAACAAGAACGAATGTCCCAATGAAAGTGAGCTGAGGGGGTATCGGAAAGTTTGCTTTGATTCTTCTTCTCCTTGCCAGGGTGGCAATCGGAGTGGGGGGTGCTTCTTGCGCGAGTTCATTTGATCAGGTCAGGACTACCTGAGAAGCAAAGGGGTTCCCTAGAATTCAGATCCTCCACGGGTTAGGAGTTTTTCTTGCAGTAGCGGAGTGTCTTCTGCTCACCCATTTCACTATTCCCTCTGGATATCACCCTCATTTTACAGTTTTGTTCTAATGTACTATGCACTTCCAGGTTTAAGATGATACACCTTTCCGTTATTCATCCTGATAAGAGATCATTCTTGATGACTAGTTATCTGAACATCTGAGAGAGTGCACCTGAGTGTGATTTGGGGTTACAGATTAGCAGGCAAGTTCAATACTGACTTTACCGCATAAAACGTGGAATAGTTGCCTAACTGTTAGTTCGGCGGCAGCGCCTTTTAAACTGTTGTCTCTGAAGGTCCTCATTATGAAAACCTGCAAACTTCTGGGAGCGCTTGGTATTCTGCCACATTGTACCACACGCTTATTTAGCATTATTACCCCAGTAGTGATCTGCTCACACGAGTGGTCAAAGTGGGCAGGAGTGGTTGGGAGTGGTGCTCCTCCACTTTTTTTAATTAAGTTTTACTGTTTCTATACTTTTCCTTTGTAAAGAAATAGTTCCAGAATGGTTTCGTTTTAAAATAAGTGTAGGAAGATGTTGAAACGTGCACTTCAGTGCACTGCACTGAACGTTCCCTTAAACAACAGGCACATGTGTTTTTTTTTTTTTTTTTATTGTGCGCGGTAGATGGCCTGGTGATTGGGATTGTGGGCAGCGGGGGCAGGACAGTAGGGAACATAGTTCCACTACTTCTTTTCGTACACTTCGACCACTGGCTCACACTATGTGGGAAGTCTATTCTGTATGCAGGAGAGAAGACACAACGCATTAAAACAGTGTGTTGACACCCCCACTCCACCACTCCTTTATTGGTAGCTATCATTTAATAAGTAGCATTGATCATATGAATGTTCTTTTTTTTAAGTGTGCCAAAGTTTGTTCGCGAGCATAGTGCTTTCTTAGCTATTAACTGTGCCAACGTCGCCAATGAAAAAATGTGGGCTTGGAGCAGCCAGCCTGTGCGCTCACCAATCCTTGCTTTGTCTGGATTATTGCCCCTAATGCTAAACAGAACTGAAGGGTAACATGATAATGTAACATCACCGTACATCTCAAAGATCTTCCGTCGGAATGTGTGCAGCCGCCACATCCATCATGGCCTGTGAGCCCTGCTGTTTGGGTTAAGGTCGTGTTGAAGGTTTATTACATTTCTGCTTCTATCCGATTGTGCGTCCAGCTATGCCACAACTGCTCGAGGTACAAGCTCATGTCACATCCTCACAACGGAGTAGGGTGAGGGAGGCGGGCAGGGGGCTACTCCCAACCCTTTCTCAAGAAGAATCGGTGGGTCAATCCTCGGCGACGCACCATACCTTTAAGAGCGTAAGACGTCGTGGCAAGGTCATGTGATGAGCTGGAAATGAAATGGCTGACTCTATGTACTTGTATTGATTCACATCATATAAGGTTTCGAACCTAAAAGCTGGACGAGCAATATTGCAGAACGTGGAAGATGATACCCTTTAAAGTGATGTGTCATAGAAACAAGGATCTCAGCTGGGGAGTGGGACAGTACAAGGCACAAATACGTTTAGATTGGCGAAGGGTTGGCCCTGATGACTGGGCAGAATGTATGAGAAGAGGGCATATTTGATGGTGACCCAGGAGATGGCAAATCTCAAATCAAGGGCAACAGTGTTTAACCATAGGGGTACAGGGACTGAAAGGGGGGTGTAACATTAGGAGAGACACTAAAGAAGGATGCATTGGGTGGATTGGAATGGATATGAGCATGTTGTGGACGGACCACTGCAAAGGGATCTGGTCTGTGCAGTGGGAGGTGAGGTCGGGTCCAAAGATGGAGAGCCATTGAGATCAGTCACTGTCAGTATGGACATCCGCTCGAGCAACACTGGCCCACGTAGGCCCTGAAAATGCGCTTTTTCAGACTTTTTCTAGGAAAAGAGCATAGATGAATTACCATTACTGCGTGCCGGAGCTCTAGTATTACGCCTATGTATGTCAAATCTGCAGGCGTGGTGGTGCCAGGTGCAGATTTTCCGAAATATTGCATGCTTTTTTCGGTTCTTTTTCAATCCATGTTCACCTTTCTGGAAGCAAAACGGAGCACGGAAATTGTGTGTAGTAGCAGATCAGACATGCGCTAATGTACACATTTTAATGATGAAAAGAAAGGTCTTTATCGGACATCTGAATGATTTTTCAAATGCTGCATCTGGTCAGTACACTGGCCCTATAGAGAAATCAAAGTGCAAACCCCAGAACCTCTGAAATCTCCCCAAAACACTATTCGTTTATGAGATGCCCGGGAACAAATAATCACCAGAGACATGCTGCTTGCAAAAACAATGTCTTTTGTAAAAAAGCATGTTGTATTTTATAGCATTCACACTGTGTTTCTAATTGCATGTCACAATGCAAAAAAAGGTGCATTTTCTTTAACCTGTATTAATGATATTCAAATTCTGCACTGCTACAAACACACACCTCAGTGGTCGTGAGACTTGCACGTTTATTGACTAATTGAGCCCACGAGTACAGGGAGTGTGTTTCCTGTTGAATGGGTAGACATTTAAACAAGCACTGTCAAAGCCTCCAGTTTGAGCTTTTTGTAGGTATAAAATGGACATTTGCTGGGCATTGATATAATGCTACGGCCTGGCCATGAGATAGCACCAGCTGGAAAATAGAGTGTTTATCTGGGCATATATGATAGCTGTACCTGCCAAATGCCTATCTAATACTTCAACCAAAATTGTTGGCTTTGTCATTGGATGTTTTTAGAGGACTTCTGTGCACGAAAGAAATTTAAATCAATTGGCTGAAGGCATACTGTTAAGACATTTTTATGGCGCCAGTAGTCATGTACAATTGCAATTAAGCCATTAGCTCTCAGCAGGCTGCTTAGAAATAACTCTGGCAGGTCAATGTTTGTTACTGCTTGACAGTGCAAGCTCAAAGAAATCCCAGGAGGATGTGTGTTGGGCAGGGTGCGGGAGGGTAGTGGGTGGGAAAGGACATAGGGATTAGCATGGTCATGGGAAGTCAGTGGGTGGGTAATTACCCAAACAACACCCAAAGACATGATGTCCCTCCTCACATGTAAACTCCCTCCTTCTGTACTCAAATGCAATAGCTTCAGCTCAATAGCCCATACTTAAAGTGATTGAAATGCCCTTGTTTTACCCCTCCCTTGCACCTCCGTCTGTACACTTGCATGACCTGAATTGACTAGGCCTAGTGAGTTCTGTTTTGTCCCCCCTTTCTCTCCCCACCCTTATCTGGTTGCACCTGATATATTTTCTATGAACTTGCACTAGGAGAAATGCTGTCAGACCTAGTGCGCTAGTTACATTTTTGTTAGATCATTAGGAAACATAAAGGCCTACGAATGATTACTGTATTCCCTTGTTCCCTTCCCGCCTTGAAGCGCTTTGAAGCACTTCACTTGTGTATAAGCGCTGTACAAATAAACAATTACAATGAAAGTCTATCCCGTGCAAACAAATGCAAGCTGGGGTCTGTCACAACTCCTGACTCCCTTATGCTTCGCCCTGCGTATTTCTGGCTGTAAGGAACACTAGACACAAACAAGTGCAGTGACGGGACCGCGAAAGTGCCTAATTCACAGAAGCGTTTTATAATGGCGCAATCCCAGAGGAAAAGGCTCTGTGAATCAGGCTGGAGTGCATTTGCTTTGTGAATCACACCTACTGCTGCTCACTTACTGCTGACACATTCTGCGGGTGGGTAGGCCCATTTGCGCCACCATATTCACGTTAGTAAATCACCCAACCTGCAGAATGCACGATTTATCTTGACGATGTATGCAATCAGCTGTGTGCTTTCTTAATTGCGCAATTGAAATAGTGCACTTTTAACATGTGTGAAACGCCCATTACGCAAAGAAGAAATTAAGCTGGCCCGGGAGAATCGGTAAGTGGGGCATGGGGAGAAGTTAGGCAGAGAGGGGGGGCAAACTGCCTTGGGAGTAGAAAGGCCTGGAAGAGGATGTGGAGGCGAGGGGGCGGGGCGAGTGGTGGGGCTTCAGGGGCTGCCCCTGGACAATGGAAGAGGGGAGCTGGGAGGTAGGGGTGGTGTGAGAAATAGGAGACAGAGGTTCTGTAGGTGTCGCCCAGGGAGTGAAGAGAGGGGAGGGGAGGTAAGCGGGGTAACAGGGAGTTGGAGGGATCATTTTTGGAACTTCAGTAACGCAAATAACAGAATGCAAAGGGACTTTCTAAATATGCCTGCCTCTGCACATATAATTCACTTGACGCATGCAAGTATGAAAACGTTTTTGTCAATCTGCCTAAGTGTAAGTATGGGGCTGGAGGGGGTAAACCAATGTGGGGTGCCACAATTCATTTAAAAAGAACAACAATGATCCTACTTCTTAATTCCATACATCTTCCTTTTTAGTACTGACATTTAAAAAAAAATGCTATGTAACCTAGCATCCTTTTTAAAAAAACAAGATGGAGCTCATATTCCATGGTGGCGTAAAGTGAATGAAAGTCATATAAGCCTCGAGTAAGGCTTTCACACCTTCCATTCCCGCCACATTTTCAATCATTTGCTTGGCGCAGCGGAGGGGCAGAACACAACTTGCATTTCCACCACTTTCCTTCCTCTTGACCATACAAATGCTACAACATTTGCGCCGGCATGGATTTTCATGCCGGCACAAATGCTGGAGGTACCTATGGGGCCTGTCGGCTTAACGCACCAGCATAAAGCAGGTATACCCCACAGGGATCCATTGAACATGCTGCCTGCCAAGCTTGTACGGCTGTGTGTATAATTAAAAGGAAACGCTGCCTGGCGTACAAGAATGGCAGGCAGCGCTTACTCACTTTGTACAACAGAGTGCAAAAGTGCAGGACAAAAGGCGTTGTACACATAACGTAGCGGATCCCCGCTGCCAAATTACGATCAGGAGCAAAACGAGCACCGGTGTAGTAAAGGCAGGTTGAGTGGGGTGTTTTGCATGTTTGTGTGTGTGGGTTAAAAATCTTAAAGCTGTCTTGTATATGCTAACACATTCCAAACGGTTATATGTTACCCTGTGTTCCTAGATCTTTTTTGATTTGCCATTCTATATTAAAACTGTTTTGCATTTTTAGCAAAGCGTAATCTCTTTGTGTCAGAGGAAAGCAGAGCACATGTTCGGGCTTGGGGAGGGAATGCCAAAACACGCATTCATTGTGACTCTTGTTTTTTTGTTTGTTTCAGAGCCGCCCTCTCTGCTGTTTCTTGGAATGACTAACCACAGCCCGAGAGCGAGGAGAATGCCGATGACACACTGCTGAAGAATAGCGAGGAGCAGCCCATGGAAATCAGTATGGTCAGATGCACTGAAAGAGGTTTACATTTCAAAACTAGAGACTTGCCGGTCCCTAATGCCACGCTTAGATCTTTCAAAGCGACGCGCAGAATCATGCTTTTCTGCTCCCAATATCCACCTTCTCGTCCTTACTAACCTGCATGGTGTGGGTGCCTTTGAAAAACCTGAGGACTAATCGCTTTGCCTTGGTCGCCGCTAACGACAGCTGCCCAAAAATGTCAGTGGCGTGGCTGATGGAGTGGGGCTGGTCATTGGATGGACTTCGCGATCTGATAGCCACGGGCATCCAGTCCTTTCGCGACTGCGATGCCCTTGCACTTTGCACTGTTGCTTGCCTTTTGGTGTTGTTTGTGTGGTACTGTTATCATATTGGGAGGGAGCAACCTCGCACGTATGTCACTGTGAACTCCATTATTCAAAGCTCTGACGTGAACGGGCTACAGAACGGTTACGCGTACTGCCACTCGCCCGAGTGTGTACGGTGTACCCACAACGAGGGTCTGAACCAGAAACTGTATCACAATTTGCAGGAATATGCCAAGAGGTACTCCTGGTCCGGCATGGGCCGGATCCACAAGGGCATTCGAGAACAAGGGCGATACCTGAACAGCCGGCCGTCGATACAGAAGCCAGAAGTCTTCTTCTTACCCGACCTACCCACAATGCCATATTTTTCCCGGGAAGCACAAAAGCATGACGTGGAACTGCTGGAAAGAAACTTCCAGACCATCCTGAGTGACTTTGAGACCCTCTACAAGTCGTTCTCCAACTGCAGCCTGCCCCAAGGATGGAAGATGAACAGTACCCCCAGTGGAGAGTGGTTCACCTTTTACCTCGTGAACCAGGGGGTCTGCATTCCCAGCAACTGCCGGAAATGCCCACGGACGTATCGTTTGCTCGGCAACCTTCGCACATTTATAGGGAACAATGTCTTTGGGAATGCCTGCATATCCGTGCTAAGCCCTGGAGCAGTCATTACAGAACATTATGGTCCTACTAACATCAGAATTCGGTGCCATTTAGGTAGGTAACAGGGACATCTTATGGTCTGATAGGGGTGGGGGTGATTTTGTATCCGTGCATGTGCTGTGCATGACCACACAGTGGATCCATACATTTAAAATTGTTTCTTGGCATTCCACTTGGTTGCAGGCAGCCCCAGTTCTCCAAATTCCAAGAACTACAAATGTCATTGCCATTGTTGGTTGGTGCTAAATAGAGCATGTTTCTACAGCGGAAGGCCCCTGAAAACGTTGAAGTCAATTGATTTGAAATGACATTTGAATGTATCAAGAACTATTCACTCCATTGTTGCGCCGTTAGAGCGCGTTGGCGGTCATCCTTCGAGCCCCGTGCAGACCGTGACCAATGAAAAGGGTAAACAGGAAAGCTGTCAAAATGGAGGATGATCCAGCCACTTTGTGCGAGAGTGGTCACTGAACAAAAACTCTAACTTCATTTCTTTTAGCTGAAAGGCCGCTTTTATTCAAGGCAGGTCTGCTTATAATCATTAACATATTAACTTTCTTTACAACAAATCCCCTTCCTCATTGTTATCATCGTTGTCTCCCCTGCCCCTATTTTTCCTTGTACTTTGTTTCTTTCCTTCTGCTCTTGCTTTTTATTCCCCACTTTTGATCTCTCCTGGCTCTTTCTCTCTTCTTTCTGCTTTTTATTTCTTTCTCTTGCTCCTATATGCCCTCACTAGGACCAAGTATATGTGTTCTCTTTTCATTTATTTTTCATCCCCTTCTGTTCTCTTAAAACCACTTCAGCTATTAACCTTTCTTATTGTTTTTCTGCTCTCAATGCTCTGTTGCGGCACTCAGCGTAACCCTCCCCAAATGGTGTCCCGCTGCCCCCCCACTTCACTTTTCTTTAGAAACCAATCCACCACATCATCAAATTCATCAAATAAATTTCAGCTTCTAAAAATGACAAATGCACCCCGTCCTGTGTAAAGTATACTGGCACCCCAAACTTAATGTCATCCTGTCCTAACACCCCTATTCCTGTAGCTCTGCAAAAGCCGGACACTTCTCTGGTAATTTGTTTTCTTGTTTTGTAAATGGCCGCGGGTTTCCAAGCACCCCTCCATACTCTTCGTGGCAACAATTGTGTCCATACGACTTCTGTGCCCTGCCATCATTTCTTACTAAGGCCCAGTTTTTTCTTCATCATTTTTATTATTTCTAGCCCGGTACATTGTATCAAGTAATTTCCCCTCAAATGAATGATCAACAAATCTGCCATCCGTCTTCTATACCTTAATTCAAGCAACATTGGCATCAACTGTCCCCTTCTCATGCCCGCCCACCCTGGACCATAAGAGTTCCACCTCACTGTAGTCTCTTCCCAGCTGTTTTCCATAAGTCCTTGTCTCTGCTGCTTGTTTCCCGGCCCATTTAATAATGGAGTGTCCACAAATCCACACTCCTTCAGCCTCATTTGCACTAGATAAACGACAAAAGGGGAGCACAGTCACCAACAGATTGTAGATGTGCTCAGACGTAAGGCATGCACTAGTTGATTTAGAACAGATTTTGGTTTTTAATTTGTACATCCTATTGGCCCCCGTTGATGACACGTGTTTCGGCTTTAAAGCGCTTTTCTCAAATCGGGGCTTGTGATTTCTTATTTCATATACAGATACACAATTAGTAAGTACAATAAGTATCAGTTTAGACAATGTATAAAAATCATACATAAGAAGACGCAACAGTGTTACATCACATCATTGGTTCAAAGAAAATCATATACATCAGTAGTTGCTCAGAGAATGAGGGTTGGTGTAGGGGAGGATTCATTGGGATTGATATAATGAAAAAGCAGAAATGAGGAAAAAAATAAACAAAATATAATGAGTCACCTGCCGTTCATAATCCTAAAATTCCATTTGACATACTTCAGTGTTTAAATTGAACTGTTTCCTTGGAATTGCATTCTTGAGTAGGTTTCATTTGGATAGTTGAGTATTAAAAGGGTAATCCCTGTTAAGAAATTTGAATACGACAGTGTTTCAACTCCATATTTCAATATATCGGACAATTAAGCTCTAAACATTTCATTCATATTATTAGCTTGCTATTGTTACTTGCATTTGGCATTTTATGCGCTTCCGCGCTTGCTAATCGTTATTTGCTGATGTTTACATATTGCGTTTGTGAACGTTTATTTACATAAACTCAGCACATTAACGCATCAGCGCTATTGTACTAAATTCTTGTAATACTGAAGTGCTGCCTCCTCTCTAGCGCACAGTTTAACTATCCATTTCAGTTGGTCCTTGTATAAAATATCGAGGGTCTCTTACCTAATGTTATCCAAGTGACTGTCTCTCACGTCGGCTGCGATTCGGGCGCGATTAGCATCCTCTATGTGTAACGCTGCTGCATGTTGGCACTCAAGTTGCCACTCAAGTCCCTTCTTTGTTTCGCTTCTCCTTTCCGCAGTTGAGCGCCATCTTTTGGTATAACAGAGCGCATATTCAGTTTGGTTATTCCTGAACTAGCCCAATTTAATCCCTTTTCCTGTTGATTTTTTTAAAACTATTGTTGCAAATTGCTAAAAAGATCTTGCTTAGGCAGTATGCAAATAAAATTGTAAATACCATATTATGTCACCTCTCTAAATTATAAAGCGGTGCGTAACGTAATTGTGTGTGAATAGACATTGGTACAGTTTGCGTTTGGGATCGCACTTACATTCACTAGTTACAACATACTTCAATCAGTATACATTAAAGTATACATAACAGGTTAGCAACATCGCTGTTTTTAAAGGAATACACATGGTCATAATGCGGGCAATTACATTATTGTAATTTGCATTTGTTTTCGCACATATGGTGTGGTCGAGATAAATGACACAATAAACCTATTTGATGACCTGTCCATTACGATGCGTTATTAGCAACTGATATCCTCTGCATAGAAAAAAGAGAGAGAAACATACATACATATATTCAACAATGATTCCAACATGGTGGTGTAGTTGTGATGTTGGACCCTTCAGTCTATGTCTTTGAGAGTTATTATAGGAAGGAAATAATGTCATTGTCGGAGTTGAGGCCCGTAACTATAGTATTAATACTTTGAGTCAACTCCAACTCTTTCTAAACCTTTCCTCAGCCCATCTAACACCTGTCCTCCTTTTACCTGATCCCCATTGTCATGTATGAAAAAACACCCCCCCTCCGCTGGGCTCTTTTTTTGTTGTTCTCCAAATAACATCAACGCCCTCACTGGGCATATTTCCCTGCTTTCAGACCTCCCCAGTTCCACTGCCACACCTTTCTTTTTCTGATCCGTCTTATCCATAATCCCTCTCCTTCTACTGTCCATGCCATTTTGTCCACCCTCAAACTCTCCCAACCTATCCCGCCCACCAACTCAGACGCTCCAAAAAACAACGCAGTAAGCATGGCTTTAAACAAATACACCTCCCAAACAGAGGAACACACCACCTCTAAAGCTACCAACAGTCTCATCAGCAAACCCACCGACATAAGCCTGCAACTATCTTTCTGCATTCCCCTCTCCCTGGCCCACCCTTCTAATATCCTCTTCCCCGATTCACCTTCTCAGGATTAATAACCCCCAAAACACTTCCCATAAAATGCCACCCTTGCCAGTTTAGCAGCGATAGTCACTGATGACCATGCCTTCTTAATGAGCATCATTATGAAATCCACCACATCATCCCTCCATTCTATGTCCACTCTGCGTCCTGGACCTCGTCTCTCCTTAGCACCACTTCCCTCAAACTCTTCCCAAGTGAGCCTGTATGATGCTCTAGTTGATGCAGCCAAAAACCCTTCCACCAGTTCCATCACTTCTTGATCCCTAAGTTGCACAGTTCGGGGGGGGGCATCTCTGTCGGCTATTCATCCGCTGCTGTTGCCAGCCCACGGAATCTCAACCACTGTGAACGAGAGAGTGTGTCAGCCATATTATTAGCTGCCCCTGCAATATGTTTTGCCCTGAATTACTTTCTGTTTCAAACAGATCAGCACCATCCTTCCCAGTAACTTCAGTGCCCACTCATCTTTGGTAAACTGCCTATTGGTCACTGCCCCAATACTCTCGTTATCCGCCCTGAAAATTACTTGTTTGTTTTTCATAAATCTCCCCCACAGTTCCAAAGCCACTATCACTGGAAAAAACTCAAAAACGCAATACTATGCTTCTCTTCTGCCCATTCTGCCGGCAATACCGCCGCACCCCACTTCCCTTCCCAGTACACTCTAAAACCCTTTGCCCCAGCCGCGTCAGAAACATTCTCCACATTCCAATATCTCTCCCAGTCATCTAGCCACATTGATATTCGATTGCATCCCGATAAAAACACCTCCACATCTCTAGGCCCCGTCTCATCCGAGCGGTCGCCCTAATCCTATGATTCAGTCTTTTTGCAATTGCCAAAGCCATCTGTCTACAAAACACCCTTCCCGGCCCTACCACCCTACAAGCAAAAGTCAGCTGTCCCAAAAGCTGTTGTATTGTCCTCACCTCACACTTTTCTTTTGACGCCACCTCATACAATTTGTCTCTCAATTTTCCATTCTTCTCCAAAGGTAGTCTAGATTCCATTCTTTTTGCATCCAATTTAATGCCCAGAAACGCCAGCACTGATGCAGGGCCTTCCGTTTTTTCAAACACTAGTGGAATACTCAGTTCCTCTGTTAATCTTTGAAATTCCTTTAGGAACTGTTCACATTCCTCTGCATTTTTTCCGACCATCAAAAAGTCGTCCAGTTAATGCACCACGTTCTTTGATCCAGATTGTTTCATAGATGCCCAGTCTATGAAAGATCAGAAAAACTCAAATGGTGCGCACGCTGCTGAGCATACCATGGGCAATGCTTTGTCCACATATATACCACCCTCAAACTGAATACCTAATAGCTGAAAATCCTGTGGGTGTACGTCCCATGTTGCCATTTCAGCTGTAACCCAACATGCCTTAATTAATGCAATTGTATCATCAACGCTAACCTAAGTCATTGTGCAGTCTAACGGGTTGATGTAATCATTAATAGACTCCCCCTCGGGCCATGGCAGCTGATGAATCATTAGAAACTTGCCTTTTTCTTTTTTATGCTCAATGCCCATACGCGAAACAATCAAATTTGACAATGGACTGTATTCAAATGGACCAGCCATCCTTCCTTCCCTCACTTTTTAATTTGGCCGCCACTAAAACTATATGTTCTTTTATAGATTTTAAGTTCTCTGCCTATCTTCCCACTCTTGGACACTTATACGGTATCGCTCTGCTAGTAACTTTGCTGCTTCCCTGCCTGGGTAAAATTGTAGCCACTCCTTCATTTTTTTCCATTAGTTGGAGTATGCCCCTTTTCCCAGAGCCCCCCTGTAATTCCCGGAGCCCTTACTTCCTCCCTCATTTCCTCTTGCCCTGCATTGTGTGAGGAGATGCCGTCCGGTGCATTTCATGCTTGTACTTGCATGCCACTCTGGAACATGCCCCTCTGTTGTAAGCCCAGCATGCTCCCCCACCACCATATCCCCCTTTCTGATTGCCCTTCCCTCTTTGATCTTCCTTCCTTGAAAGGGAACAAACAGCACCGGCAGCCTACTTGCCGTGTGTGTCCCCGCCACTGGCCTTGTGGGAGCCATCCACTACAGCCATGGCTCTGCATCAATTTCTCCCCACTCTTTCCCTTCATCCTCTGCCATCCGTGACCTGAACCACTCATATTTTAACCATGCAAACCCTCCAAAATGTATCTGCGCCTTCCTCACCACATCCATGTATTTAAATAGCGCCATGCTACGCTCAGGGAATGTTTCACAGTATATGCTAACATATATGAGGAATGCAGACGTCCAATTCTCAATGTTTGTTGGTACCCCAAGTCTCCTAGCTAATTCCCATTCTTCTACCTTTGACCCTTCTTTACATCTTACTTCTCTGTGTAGCAACTTAAATATCTGAGATATGTATGGGGTGTATGATGCCCTCTTTTTTGATCTGGGGGGCCTATGTCATGACGGTATGATACAGTGTATATAACAAGAGGACATAGGCTACCCCACCTGTCTGGCACTCGCCTGCAGTATTTCACAGTACAAGTTAACCGATCATCTCATTTGATCTGTACATTAATTGGAGATCACCAAAATAGCATTTGCGAATGTAACAATTAATCTTCTAGCATATTATAAAAAGAAGCCTATTCAGGCCGTTATACATGTGTTGCCATGTTTAACCCCAAATGTTATGGGTGTTTGTACACATTTTATCATATTACACATTCATATAATAATAATTTGCAATGGAGTTGTTTGCACAGTAAAAGTTAATACAGCTAGTGACTTAGAATGTGGTTCTTATAACCAAAACATCTGTCTAGTCGACACTTGTGGTGTTTCTGGCAAGAACTGGTGGAGTGGGTGTTCTTATGCCGTCTTCAGGATTGTGAAGTGGACTGGAACCGAACTGGAATTCTCCTCAGAAAGGAGTCTTTCAACTAGGCTGAGATGTGCAACGCCGTCCCACCGTTCAATCAGTGAGGACCGGCACTGCACGACATCCCGTTCTTGTGCCCTTCCTCGCACAATGTCCCCGTTGGCGGGATCGTTCCCTCCCGGCCACGGGGCCCTCTTTCCGATGCGTATAGAAGGGGTGAATTATCAACAGAGGAGTATTCAGTAATCTGGGGTTCATGCTGATATGTACTGCTGAAACACTGAATGTTAGAAAAGAGGCCCTTAATTGTAGAAGGACCAGA
The DNA here is from genome assembly GCF_040938575.1 of Ambystoma mexicanum. Lineage (NCBI taxonomy): Eukaryota > Metazoa > Chordata > Amphibia > Caudata > Ambystomatidae > Ambystoma > Ambystoma mexicanum. The sequence continues at coordinate 1,357,555,671 of NC_090932.1, read as the reverse complement.
TCTCTTTCCCTGGTACTGATGGCCGCCTGCTAACAAACTGTCATTGCATTGCTGTGTGTGGCCATTTTAGGCTTGCACACTCCACACTGCAGTGATCTTACCTCTTGGAAGAATAATGAGAAGTCAAATAAGCAGCTAATTGTGACCCTTTGCTCTCTCTTCAAGTGACCCTTTTAAGAATGAGCAGGATATAATAAAACGACGTTTTTAAATAACCTGGAAATACGACAGGCACGCAAGTAACGATTCCGCGCTTAATCATATGCATGCCATATCTTAGTCAGTTTCGGAGGTTAACACTGATGGAATTTCAATCATGCCGTGTTCTTGCGGTTAACTGGGCCACTTGTTAAATGAACACGTCGTCAACGAAAGTCCCTTGTAAGTGATTGCCTCGTTTTATCTTGGCAGATGATTTGCGCTGGGTTCCAGCAGCGCCCGTCCTGTGCCGATGAGATGGATGTCTCCACTTTTCCTTGGCATCGCTCGGGGGTTTATATCATTTGTCTGTAGAGTGGAAATGTGACGCTATAAATGTTATCTTCCGATGCGCGATAGAGGGCTTTCTATCCATCACTTTCTACAGCCTTGCGCATTACTGAAAAGAGATGTCCAGCCCCCAGTAATGTATTATAGATAGTCCCCGTCCTACGGCCCTGGAGTCTAGTTTTATGATTGGAATCTTAGTTCCCAAGAAGCTGCCCTATAAGCAGAAAACAACCCCACTTCTTTATAATGTGATCGTAAGATTTGAATAAAATGCCAGTGGAACACGAATCCGAGCTATGCGACCTATAAAAGCAAACCCAGCTTTTTTGCTCACTTATGCATCAAAAAACAACTTTTTTCTAAGTAATAATCATTCAGGGTCTCCATGCCCTACCGACAGACCTAAGAGCTTGTTCTTCCCTTGTTGGCTACAAGCGTGGCCAGAAAGCAGTCCTATTTGGTTGTAATCTTTTCCTGCTCAGCTGTTCACCCTCCTTTCTCTCTGACACTGAGCTTTGTTTCTTGTTGTGTATTCTTGTTTTAGCGCTATCATGCCTATGGCTGTCTGTTATAGCACTTTATAAATAAAATGCCAAATACATTAATTAGTATACTGGTGGTAAAAACCCTGGTGGCAGAATTCCTGTTGTCCCTTTCTAAAATGTAAGGCACACATGGGAACAAAATTGGCGTCTCTCTGCACAGAACAAAGTATTTAATATGGAGAGTCTGAGTGGACACCTCCCCTATATTCCATGTAGTGCTCTGGTTGGCAGGGGCAAGAACGTTTCTGTGATGAACCACTTTACCTTTCAGCACTGTTGACCAGGCTTCTTTTGGAGGGACTAAAGCCACCTACCTGGTGGTAATTCAGCACTCAATATTTACTATTGAAGGAAAATATTATTTTTTTTATTTTTTATTTTTTACATGTATAAAGCTCGCAGCAGCCCTCAGGCATCGTGGCACTGTTACAAGAATACTTTCTTAGTTACATTACAGGAATACTTCGGTACATTACAGGAATACTTTCTTAGTTACGGTACAAGACAACTATCTTAGTTACATTACAAGAATACTTGCTAGTTGTAGTACAAGAATACTTATTACATTACAAGAGTACTTTCTTAGTTACATTACAAAAATGCTTCCTTAGTTAAATCCGATACACTGAAAAGTGCTTAACTCAAAATATGAAATGGGAAAGCCGGCCCTCATGTTGCGAGGGCGGCCACTTCATCACATGCGGTTGCAAATACAGGTTACGGAAGTCAGCAGTGGGGTAATGCATGGTGCCTACCCCAGGTAGCATGGAGGCAGAGCACCCAGATGCGAGAGTAAGACAAAGGCAGATTATGTCCTCCATTATAATGGCGCAAGATTCGTCCCATTTAAAATTAATCCATAACAGTCATATTGATGGACCCGTGGCATTGGTGTGCATCACCAAAATGACTGCATTGATTTGGCTAGAAAGAAGGTTCAGCTGCTGAGAAAAAGACTGACCTTTCCTGCAGAGTCATTATACCAACAGCACATGATTTTGGATTTTTCCTCATAGACCTGTTTAGGGCTATGAGAGGAAACAGTACTTTGGAAGCTAAGAGTATGGAATTAAATTCAGATTTGGCAAAGAATGAACTGTCGGAAGGGGAGTTAGGCACTACCTGTAATTTTGTACTGTTATAGTTAAGTAGCGTCTTAATGATGTGTTTAATCCATTTATCGGAACACACTGGAAATAGCTATTGGCACTAGAGTGAGAATTCTGAGGATGAAAACCCAAGGTTGCCCTTGGGCAGCCGTGTGCTCACGTGTTAAGATTAAGCTGCTATTTTCTCTGGTTGGTACTTACATTTTTTCAAATTCCCTTAATGATAAGAGTTCTTGTATCTAATCAGCCAGTTTCAAAATAGATTTTTTATATAAAACCTAATTTATTGTGAAGAAGCGGACATATATGTCCACAGATTAGGAAGGGTCAATACAGCCAATGCATTTCAGGGAGATGTGCCCATCTTCAGGACTTTGGACACCTATGTTTCATCATCAAAATTAACATAATCGAAAAAAGACAAGAAAATAAGTGAATAAATAAAACCATGTGTAATAATTTTCACTTCATCATATTTCAAACAAAGTTGGTTTATTGGTACTGTAGTACCTTAATATACTTCTTCCAATTAAAGCAACTGTGGAAAAAATCCGATCTAGAAAGAACCCATTAGTTCTCGAAAAAGTGCAGGTTATAAGGCACTCATAGAATTTACTATTTACATCACCTGTATTTCTTCTATGTTGGCATGTAACTGAAATATTGCGTACTGTTCGCCTATTGGGAAAGGTAAATGCTATATCTTCTGTCAGTTCCATGGTACATTCCCTCTAGTCTATTTATAAACTATTATCTCCTCCGTTTCAAACATACCTGGTCAAAAGTGTGCAACTGCTTGTAACAGTCGCGCGCGAGCAGGAGGATGGCGCTTTGTTTACCTGTTTATATCTTTGCGACAGTCCGCGTGATGTCATCCGTGCAACGGCAGCATGCGTGTGACGTCAGTAATGTGGTGACATCACGCGCTGTCGGCTCAATGTTTACTATGTGTAAATACACATAATATTTCATAATTGAATCCCTTTAAGTATGTGGAATCTGTTTTTCAGTAAGTTGTATTCACATTGTCAATAATGGTTATACATCGGTGATTGTTAATGTGGACCTATGTCTTTGGTCGTATATACAGTACACGTAATGTATTTATGTAACACCTTTAGCTAAATTAAAATCATGATTATTCATCCAATTACATTTAGTCATGTTTCAAAGTTAACGTCCATATTTTGACATACACCATGTACTCCATTACAATATAATTACGTATACTAATCCAATTTGCATTTCTAACGTGCACGTAGTTATGAAACAGTATTTACCTTAGAAAGATTAATCAAATGTGTCAATCTTGCATGTATCAGTGAGATAGAGATTTGCAATGAAATGGTTGCACTAGGGAGAGTGTCTATGGTTCTCGCTCTCTAGTATGATTTTTCAAAGAAACCATTAAGCCCGCGGCGGGGCAAGGGCGCGGTGTTTGGCGCCGTCCCCGGAGGGACTCTTCCTACTTCCTGGTTTGGCCACGCCCCCCCTGGTACTTCAGCGCCTTCCTCACCCCGCAGCGGTGAAGCCCGCGGTGGGGCAAGGGCGCGGTGTTTGGCGCCGTCCCCGGAGGGACTCTTCCTACTTCCTGGTTTGGCCACGCCCCCCCGGTACTTCAGCGCCTTCCTCACCCCGCAGCGGTGAAGCCCGCGGTGGGGCAAGGGCGCGGTGTTTGGCGCCGCGTGGTGTTCGGCGCAGCTGGTGTTGAAGCAGGAAGACTCGCGGACTGGTACTGGACACTGAATTTGGAGGTGAGCAACGGGAGGTAGACGGTGGCAGAGGCGTGAGGTGTGTGGTGGGCCCCCCTAAAGATATCTGGAAACAGAAGCCTCACAGGATCTAGCCATGGAGCAGCCGTCTTCTGACCCCTTATCCCTGTTCCCCCCGCTACTCTTCTGTCCACCAACCCCTTGCCCTGTCCCCCTCCTGCAGAAATCCCAGCGCAAGACTCTGGTGCTAAGGAGACAGCTCCCTCAGGGGGTGCCTCCTCTACCCACCACCACCATAGCCACCACTACTACTACAGGCACTACTATGGGGCCACACGCCGGTCTGTTTGCCACTAAGTCCACTGTCACCCAGTTTCCGTCTTGGCCCGTCACATCAGCAGGGACACATTACCTGCCCCCAATACCGGCCCAGCAGTATCTGGGGAGCCAAGCTACTCGGCATAACCTTCAGGATGGTCGGTCCAACCTGTCTCGGGTTGCCAGCATAGTTGCTGGCGGTAAATCGGAATCAAGTCCTTTCCTCATTCAAAGCTTGGCTCCGGTCCTGGCCACAACCCTCGATAATCTTATCCATGGTACCCCCTCAGCTATTGTGACATCCCCACTGGTAGTGGGGGACAGTCTGTCATTAAGTGCCCAAAGTGCTCAAAGCACTTCCTCAAGCTCCCATGACAGCTCGTGGAGTGATGTACTCTCGTCTACCAGTTATGGGTGTAGCCCCCCCCCCTCCGTTTGACCCCGCCTCGGATGATCGAGGCCATTAACCAACTTTCTGATGTCAGCAACCATGAGTGCTATCCGACCTCCAACCGATCTCCAGAGGAGGCACCCCGTGATAGGGGGTGCGGGTGTAAGAAAGTTCTGGCGGAGCTGGCCAGCATTAAGGCTCTGTTACAAACTTTGCTCGAGGGCCAATGGAAGGGAGGTGGAACTGTCCAGGAAGAGGAGCCCAAGGTCACCGCTTCAGCTGTTGCAGGGCACAAGTTCTTATCCCGGGAAAATCCTCTGGAATGCACACCGGTACTGGTCCCCCTGATATTGCCTGCTGCCAAAGGGCCTGTTGATCACCGAAACCTGGCACAAGGGGAATCGCCCGTTAATAACTGCATTTGCGACCCCCTTGCCATTATCAGAGAGAATAGCAGGGTCCCTGATCCAAGCCCAATGTCTTTGTCATCGGTGGTGCCGGTCTCTTCCTCTATGGGCCCCGATTGCACTGAGTCGAAAGCCCTGGGTCCGCAGAAGTCTGGGTACCAGCACAAGCTACTGAAACAAGGAAAGTTCCAACGCCCTGCAGTCTTCCTTCAGGGGGTGCCCAAACTGGCAGTAAATAAGACAGAGCCCAAGGATGCCCTACTCAATAAATGTCTATTTTGGATGAAAACCTCTGGAGGCTGCCCGTTTGTCCGTAGAGAAGCTCTGGCGGGGTGCCGTAGAATTCCCAGTTTGTGCAAGAATACCCTGGACTGTATCAAATTGACATTTTGGGATCGCAGCACAGCAAACAGGGTTCTGGGAAGCTGTGGGCGGGCGGGCCAATCATCCAAGAGTGGGATCTCAATCAGCATGCTCCCGTTTTCAGCTCTGTTGTCCCACCCAGATCTGCGGTAGTAAATTCGGGGGTCTTCTCTAGTAACTGTCCCCTTACAGGGGCAAATTTGACAACCTTGGGCCCAAGGTGCCATGGGAACTGGTTGAAGCAAGGGGTTGGTGGGCCTGACTACCGGCCCAAAGATCTGTTTAGGGTCTCCCAGGAAGGGGATGGCTTGTTTGAATTGCCCTGATTTCTTTCTCATATTTTCTGTGGACTTTTTGTAATTTTGTATCAGAATTGTATTTTTGTTTTTAGAATTGTTTTGCAGGATGTACTTTGATGGTCCTTTCGGGCCGAATAAAGTTGTTTGACTGACTGACAAAAGAAACCATTAGTCATTTACTTCTTCATTAATCCCATTAGGTGTCATTGATTACAATTGTTCTATCCAATATGTCTCTCGTTGGTCCAGTCTGCGTGATAAATCTTTGTGTTTTCCTTTTTCTGTCATAACTTCAACCTCTTGGAAGCGAATCTGGGAGAGGTCCTGTCTTTTGTCCATCCAATGTCTGGACACTGCAGAGTTCATATTGTGCATTTTGAATACACGATCTGTGCTCATTCCATCTTGCTTTGCCTTGCGGATTGACCCACATAATACATGCTGCATGGGCATTTTATTGCATAGATTACATTATTATTGTCACACATAGCAAAGCATTGTAACTTAGTTTTTTCTCCGGGTCTCGTTGATGTATATCATTACCCATTGTTACAAACCCACAGTTTGCGCAGTGCAGGCAGGGAAAAGTTCCTGTTCTTTTAGTTTTAAGTAGCTATTTAGATGCTCCCGATTTGACCAATCGATCTTAAATATTGGCACTATATTGATAGGCAAAGGTGGGAAATTCTCGGAACAGGTATTTGCTTTGCTTTGTATGGAATATTTTGAAACATACTAGTTCTGGCGTTTGTTTGTTTTTAGATTGTTTTGGAAGGGAGTCAGGCTTCTGAGCAACCATTAGTCGATCCCTTGATGCACTCGCATCATCAGGTTTGTAGCCTCGGGATAGGAATTTTCTTTCCATTATTGAAATATGATTGTCATAGTCTTCTGGTCTACTTACTGTCCTCTACACATGTACCATTTGACTGTACAGTACATTCCTAATTAGGCTAGGTTGATGAAAACTAAGGCGATGTAATAAATTGTTTGTCTGTTTCCTTACAAAAATGTTGGTGTGATACTTCTCTTCAGTTGCTGTTATTCCTACATCTAGAAAATTGATTATTTTATCTGCTGCCTTAGTTGTGAACTGTATTCTTTCATCTATAGTGTTAATGTATAGGAGGAAACCATCCAGGTTTTCTCTCGTTCCCCTCCATATTCCAAAAATGTCATCATTGTATTGCACCCAGAATATCGGGTAGTTGTGCCAAATAGGATGGTCTAATGCATGGTCTCTGTCAAATGTATGTATGAAGCAATTAGCATACGTTGGTGCCATAGTTACCCCCATTTAGGTGCCAGAGGTTTGAGGTAAAATTTGTTGTTGTTGGGGGGGGGGGGGGTGTGTGTATGTGATTGGTTTATACGAGTCACAGCAAGTAGGTTGGGCAGGCTGCACAATATAAATAAAATAAATAAATACAAAAAATACAAATAGGTTCTTTACCTGGCTTAGGTATTAGTATGGTAGTGGATTCCTCCATAGACGAGGATATCCTCCCTGTATCCAAAAAGGAATTAAAAAGCAATGTCAGATGCATGATCAGTAGGGCCTGGAACTTCTTATAGAAAAGGCCCTAAAGCCGTCCAGGCCCAGATCTTTATCTTTGAGAGCTTTTATTGGCCATTCCACACACAAAGCCTGGATCGGGGAATCCAGGTCTCGAGGTATGCTTGGCAAATGTGCTCCTGCGAGATATTGCCTCTGTTACCACAACTGCACAGGGTCTCCTGTCATTAAATCGGAAAAATACTGCCGGACCACCTGCCTCTTTTCTGCCTCGCCCAAGCAAGAGTTCCCAGCATCATCCAGCATATTATTCTGTGTCTTCAGCTTTTTAATTCATATGTTAATGTTAAAGGTCATTTGTACCGCGCACTATCACCACCGAAGTGGTCCCCTGGCGCTCTGGCGGCTCTGAAAAGGGGAGGAGAGGGGGTGGGTTAGTAGGAATAAGCTGGAAAAGTGCAAGAGAGCAGTGATGTGCTGTTGGCAGCCTCAGCCCGGTGGTTCCGTCGGCTGGGCTTGGGGTGTTTTATGGTCCGTAGTCGTCGTGTGCTGTTGTGCAAGTCTATGTTTGGTTTGTTTTGTTGTTGCATTGTTGTGAAGTTTGTGCGGATTGCTGCGTTTAAGGCTTGTGGTTGTGTTTGGTTATAGTTTGAGAGGTGTATGCAGATGGATGGAATTGTTAGCTGGTTGGTTAGTTGGCATTGCTGTCCTTGCAATTGTGGGATTCCATCTAGGTCCGGTACATGCTAACAGTCACATTTCTATCTAGATGCCGCGCAGGCCAGGTTTATAATTCTAAGTGAGGTGCATGCTAAGAGTCACATATGCTAACAATCACATTTCTGAAATTCCATCTAGGTGTGGTATTTGCTAACAATCATATTTCTATCTAGATGCAACGCGGGCTAAGTTTGAGAATTCCGTCTAAGTGTGGCACATGCCAACAATCATATTACTGCCTAGATTTTGCGCAAACCTAGCTTGAGAATTCCATCTAGGTGTGGCAAATGCTAACAGTCACATTTCTGAAATTCCATCTAAGCGTGGCACATGCTAACAGTCACATTTCTGAAATTCCATCTAAGTGTGGCACATGCTAACAGTCACATTTCTGAAATTCCATCTAAGTGTGGCACATGCTAACAGTCACATTTCTGAAATTCCATCTAAGTGTGGCACATGCTAACAGTCACATTTCTGAAATTCCATCTAAGTGTGGCACATGCTAACAGTCACATTTCTGAAATTCCATCTAAGTGTGGTATATGCTAACAATCACATTTCTGTCTAGATTTGGCGCTTCTGTCTGAGAGTGGACATGCTAACATTCACAGTTCTATAAAGAGTGGACATGCAAGTATTATGGCACTCTATGTTATTGATAGGTAAGATAGAGTGGCAGGGGTTTTCTGGAGTAGAGTGATTGCTCTATTCCCCACCCATGCCACATTCACGGTTTTTGTTGGTGTCTGTTGGCTGCTGGCTTCCTTGGCTTCTCCTGCTGACACCTGCAGACACTTCCTGGAGTCGCCTCTGTTGGAGTCGCCCTTGGCCTCGGGGCCCTTAGCCGCTGGGGGCTGCCGGGCAGAGGGCTGCCCTGGGAGGACCGGTGATGAAGAGTGGATGCACCAATGGGAGGGAGGGAGGGAGGGCGGGTTGGGGAACCAGGAACGGGTGCGGGGAGGGAGGGATGCAAAGGCCTGCTACTGGGCACGGGCCCACCAGTCATAGGGCTGGGGGGAAAAAAAAACACCAGGAGGGTGCTGCTGGGGGCACACTCACCGCGCTCCGAGGGTTTAGAAAGGAGCCGGTGGGGGCCTCGCGAGTCAGTAGACTCGACACGAAACTCGGATGCACCAATGGGAGGGAGAGAGGGCGGGTCGGGAGGCGGGCTGGGGAGCCAGGAACGGGTGCGGGGAGGGAGGGATGCAAAGGCCTGCTACTGGGCACGGGCCCACCAGTCATAGGGCTGGGGGGAAAAAAAAACACCAGGAGGGTGCTGCTGGGGGCACACTCACCGCGCTCCGAGGGTTTAGAAAGGAGCCGGTGGGGGCCTCGCGAGTCGGTAGACTCGACACGAAACTCGGATGCACCAATGGGAGGGAGGGAGGGCGGGTCGGGAGGCGGGCTGGGGAACCAGGAACGGGTGCGGGGAGGGAGGGATGCAAAGGCCTGCTACTGGGCACGGGCCCACCAGTCATAGGGCTGGGGGGGAAAAAAAAACACCAGGAGGGTGCTGCTGGGGGCACACTCACCGCGCTCCGAGGGTTTAGAAAGGAGCCGGTGGGGGCCTCGCGAGTCGGTAGACTCGACACGAAACTCGGATGCACCAATGGGAGGGAGGGAGGGCGGGTCGGGAGGCGGGCTGGGGAACCAGGTGCGGGGAGGGAGGGATGCAAAGGCCTGCTACTGGGCACGGGCCCACCAGTCATAGGGCTGGGGGGAAAAAAAAAACACCAGGAGGGTGCTGCTGGGGGCACACTCACCGCGCTCCGAGGGTTTAGAAAGGAGCCGGTGGGGGCCTCGCGAGTCGGTAGACTCGACACGAAACTCGGATGCACCAATGGGAGGGAGGGAGGGCGGGTCGGGAGGCAGGCTGGGGAACCAGGAACGGGTGCGGGGAGGGAGGGATGCAAAGGCCTGCTACTGGGCACGGGCCCACCAGTCATAGGGCTGGGGGGAAAAAAAAAAAAACACCAGGAGGGTGCTGCTGGGGGCACACTCACCGCGCTCCGAGGGTTTAGAAAGGAGCCGGTGGGGGCCTCGCGAGTCGGTAGACTCGACACGAAACTCGGATGCACCAATGGGAGGGAGGGAGGGAGGGCGGGTCGGGAGGCGGGCTGGGGAGCCAGGAACGGGTGCGGGGAAGGAGGGATGCAAAGGCCTGCTACTGGGCACGGGCCCACCAGTCATAGGGCTGGGGAGAAAAAAAAACACCAGGAGGGTGCTGCTGGGGGCACACTCACCGCGCTCCGAGGGTTTAGAAAGGAGCCGGTGGGGGCCTTGCGAGTCGGTAGACTCGACACGAAACTCGGATGCACCAATGGGAGGGAGGGAGGGCGGGTCGGGAGGCGGGCTGGGGAACCAGGAACGGGTGCGGGGAGGGAGGGATGCAAAGGCCTGCTACTGGGCACGGGCCCACCAGTCATAGGGCTGGGGGGAAAAAAAAACACCAGGAGGGTGCTGCTGGGGGCACACTCACCGCGCTCCGAGGGTTTAGAAAGGAGCCGGTGGGGGCCTCGCGAGTCGGTAGACTCGACACGAAACTCGGATGCACCAATGGGAGGGAGGGAGGGCGGGTCGGGAGGCGGGCTGGGGAACCAGGAACGGGTGCGGGGAGGGAGGGATGCAAAGGCCTGCTACTGGGCACGGGCCCACCAGTCATAGGGCTGGGGGGAAAAAAAAACACCAGGAGGGTGCTGCTGGGGGCACACTCACCGCGCTCCGAGGGTTTAGAAAGGAGCCGGTGGGGGCCTCGCGAGTCGGTAGACTCGACACGAAACTTGGATGCACCAATGGGAGGGAGGGAGGGCGGGTCGGGAGGCGGGCTGGGGAACCAGGAACGGGTGCGGGGAGGGAGGGATGCAAAGGCCTGCTACTGGGCACGGGCCCACCAGTCATAGGGCTGGGGGGAAAAAAAAACACCAGGAGGGTGCTGCTGGGGGCACACTCACCGCGCTCCGAGGGTTTAGAAAGGAGCCGGTGGGGGCCTCGCGAGTCGGTAGACTCGACACGAAACTCGGATGCACCAATGGGAGGGAGGGAGGGCGGGTCGGGAGGCGGGCTGGGGAACCAGGAACGGGTGCGGGGAGGGAGGGATGCAAAGGCCTGCTACTGGGCACGGGCCCACCAGTCATAGGGCTGGGGGGAAAAAAAAACACCAGGAGGGTGCTGCTGGGGGCACACTCACCGCGCTCCGAGGGTTTAGAAAGGAGCCGGTGGGGGCCTCGCGAGTCGGTAGACTCGACACGAAACTCGGATGCACCAATGGGAGGGAGGGAGGGCGGGTCGGGAGGCGGGCTGGGGAGCCAGGAACGGGTGCGGGGAGGGAGGGATGCAAAGGCCTGCTACTGGGCACGGGCCCACCAGTCATATGCTAGTATTGCCATGTTGTCCTGCGCATAATAGACCTGCTTAGTTTTAAGCAGAGCCTGTGCCGATCTGTCTGCCAAGTAAGTCTCTAGTTTAACTCAGACTACTTTAAGCTTACAAAATGCAGAGCGAGAGCCCCTCTGTGTACTCCTTCTGCCTTAAGCACTGCAGCCTCCAAACGAGCTTGAACCAGCCTATGGGCTCTCATATATGCCGCTGTAAGGCTTATTATCTACCCTGTGACCACCGCTTTCATTGCATCCCAGATAGTCATTGGATAGTCGAATACACTGTTTTCATCAACATAATTTGAGATACCCTCAGATATTTCCCAGCAGAGGACCCTGAGCCTCATCACGAGTTGGCCGGTAGGCCTTAAATGTGGCGGTAACGCTATTACCGCCGCATTTAAGGGTCCACCCAAACATGAGTCTGGCAGCATTTACTCCCAGCTCCAAGCTGGGGGTAAATGCACCAGAAAAATGTCAATTTTTGGGGCGCAATTAGCGCACGCTGAAAATTCCCCATTGGGTCATACCCATTACTGCTCAACCCTTGATCCGGCGCTAATAGTGCCGGATCCGTTGGCAGTAACGCTATTAGTCCTGATGGTAATACCACTGGGATACTGGCCAACTCGTGATGAGGCCCCCCTATCTGTAAATATGTGTTTGTATAATCTCCAAGGGTGGTTGGGGTGAGGTGGTTGTGGAACCACCAATATAGTTGCCCTTACCGGTGCGTGGTCAGAAAGAGTACTGGGTGCTATGTGAGTCTCCTGAATACAGGAGAACATTGAGCTTGTCATTGGCATGAGGAATCCTCGAGAATGCCCCATGGACATGCAAGTAAAATGTGAAGTCCCTGATTTCCGCGTTGGACAGCCTCCACACATCCACCAGACCCAATTCCTGCTGCAGTCTGGCAAAGGATATTGCGTTTCTATAATCCAGTTTAGTGGGTTGAGTTATCTTATCGATATCCGTATTGGGAACCAAGTTAGTCACCCCGATTATTACCTGCCCTTCTGCAAAGGCCACCTCCTGGGGTATAAAAGCGTTAATGAACTGGTCTTGATCACTATCTGGTCCATACAATGATATTCTATTGAACCGGTGCCCGTATAGGTCCCCTTCACACATAAACATCTTCCCTGAGGGTCCTTTAGGGTCTCGACCTTAGCTAGTGGAACGCTTCGAGTGACCATAATGGCTAACCCCTGCTTTTTCCTACACCTGTTGTGAAGGATTGACATGTGAATGTTTTATGGGCTAGCCTCTGTTCATCGACCTGAAGCAGGTGTGTTTCATGTAGACACATAATCACCACTGATGGGTCACCTCATTTCTGGAGTACAGATCTCCTGTTCATTGGAGTATTCAGCCCTTGAAGGTTCCACATACCCACACGGATCCCATCCGCCTCTCCTCTGTCAGGTCCTGTTGGCATCTTTCACAGAGATATATTGATCATTACAAGAGGCTCCCGCTGCTTCCAAAAAGTCATCTCCCACTTAACCTAACCTTTCCCCACCGGCATCACAGGCTATTCAAAACTAAAACGTTTAGCCCCTTCCTCCCCACCCCTTCCAAACTCCCTGTTTCCAACAAAAAAATAGCCATCAACCAAAGCCCATGCATTCCCTCTTGCATGTGTGGGTTTCCTGATTTAGAAGCAGAAGTGGTCCAAGTAAAATCCCCCCTTATCCTCCCTCTCCCCTTTTGACAGTTTCATTTCAGACAACGACAGATATGTCATTATAGCTGCAATCCGACCTCAAGCAGTGCCAATCGCCAAGCCCATTCGGAGCACCCTGTCGCTTAAGCTAAGCATTGCCCTTTCTTTCCTGAGTTGTAGGGCCTAATGGCCTTCCAGGCTTACCCACGCTGGTCTATTTCTTTGGCACAGATGGTCGGGCGGCCGATGTTGAGCCCTCCTCCTTGTTGCAGCTTCCTCTACATTTGGTCTTTACAACTGCTCGCCTTCCTTAATCGACTTAATAGACCATATTTTCCCATTGATAGTGAAGATTGGAGCGGTAGGGAACCACCATCTATAAGAAATGTTCTTGTCTCTCAGTTATTCCATCATCAGGCGTAGCAATCATCTTCTCTTCTGCAAGGTCGTTCCATCCAGGTATTGAAATAACATCTTTGCATTTCTGAAGCTTATAGTTGACCTGGATCTTGCAGAACTCATTATTTTCTCCTTAATAATACAAATAGGGCACGGATCAACACAGCCAGAGGCTCCCCTTGGTAAGGATGCGCTCTAGGATGGGTACGATGGGTCCTGTCCAGTTCCACATCCGAATCCTCAGGTAACTCTGATAGATGTCGAAAGAGATCCTTTACATACTCAGATAGCTCCTCCTCTCGGATTGAGGTTGGAATCCCTCAGAAGCACACTTTGTTCCTTCTAGATCAGTTTTCAGCATTTTCCTGTTTGTCCTCTAGGGCTTCACATTGGGTTTCCAGTACCTCAATTTTATATACCCACTCGCTGATCTCATAGGACTGATCGCACACTGTTATTGCCATCTCGCTCACCCTGTTTTCCACTTCTTCCATCCACCTATCAAGAGCTGATATCTTTTGAGATTATTCAGCCATGCCATTTTTTTATTTCCTTTTTGATCTACCTCAGCAGCTCCTGGAGATCCGACTTTGTTGACACCTGAGAGGGCATCCCCTGCAAGGGTGTCTGTGGCATGTACCATTGCTGCAACAATCTCAGACTTTAGACTTCTCTTTGAGCTGGAGCATCGTTGCTATATCTGCCTCTGTGCCCCCTTTGGCGTCTTAGCCAAAGCTTGCAAACAGTAAGGGGATCTATGCCTAACCAATTATAGTTTCCCAACCATACAGCAAGATATCCAGAGAGGGGACTCCTTTTCCTCAGACAGGCCTCCGTGCATGCAGGATGGACAATTTAGCTAGCATTTTGGTCCTCTTAGTAAGTACATCTATCAGATCAGCGGCTGTGCTCGTTTCCTCCTGGCTCCATGGGCCCTGCCAATCCTCTAGTGAGGGTTAACTTGCTGCAGGAGCGGTGCCGCCTACAAAGCAAGTGGCTCAGTTCACCCGCTCCTCAGCACTCCTGCCAATCGTCAGAGCCTCCGCTTCAAGCAGACAGGTTGCGTTGGGGACTCGCTCCCGCCAGGACCCGGGCCTCACTGGGATGGTTTCTGGCTACACAGATAGCTTTGATGAGAGCAGGTTCGCCAGTGCCCCGGTGCCTCGACTCCGAGACCATATGATGATCGCCATCTTGAGCAGCCACATTGCGCTCCGCTTGGCCCTGCTAATTCGGTCCACATAGTCGCTCCGGTCACGGAAAATGACTCTGTTGATTCCCCTGCTGTCCGGGGCCCATGCCCGTCATCCAATCTTATTTGTACATATGGAGGGGGGATTGAGCGACCCCGATCCTTTCACTGCATCAGAGACACTCGAGGAGCCCACTACCCAAACAGTGTGCAAGGACATGCCCTCTATCCTTTGTTCAAATTTAATATACAAAAATAAATCTCACCATTTATCCTAACTCCCAAATCTTCTTTTAACACATTATCTCACCCACAAACATTCAGCAGTATCAACATTACATCACCCACCTTAGCAATGTCATAGGTCTTCATCTCCTGCCCCAAATAATATCAGCTCAATGTACTTAATTCTTCACCATTAATCAGAACATGCTTTGATCACGTCAATCGCATTCCAACACAAACACCATGTACGCTGCTCTTGCTATGCTATCCCGCTCACCTAACATATCAAACATTTACATTGATTGAAGCAGATCATCTTGTACTTCCTGTGAAGACTAATATGGCTTTTTACCAACTTATTAACCGTCTTCTTGTCCATCACATGGGCTTAGGTGAGCTTATTTTATTTTCTCCATTAGGCATCTCTTCATCACTTCCTTCAATTGGGCCAACATTTGACTTTCAAACGGTACCCATTCTGCACCATTCGCATGGTCAGCACTCATTCACCACTTGTTATATTGAACTGTGTTCTAAGACTACTCTTTACCCTTGTCTACAAAAAGCACATTCTTTAAGCCCAGCAACGATGTTCTCTTAGCCAATCCCACGTTTCTACAGAAACAATGCAATGTCTGATTTCTAGTTAAAACTTAAACACTTACAATGCAACACTGGAAACACTTTTCTCTTCCCTGTTTTTATTGCACTAAATTGTAAAAATACATCCAACATTTCAGAACAATTTATCTGAAGTCTATCTGAGTGGAGCTGATTGACTCCTGATAAGCAGTCAAATAAGATCAGACCTTTTCATTTCTGCACCTGTTCATGGTACTGGCTTCCAATGCAAAATACGCTTTTTGTGCTGTGACTTGTAGGCTGATATTGTAAGGAAAATAAAAAATAAAAAAAACTAGAAGACTGAACATGCAAATATCTCTACCTGTATAAGGATGCTCCTGATATGATTATTTTATTTATTTGTGTTACATTTCAACATATGAGAAACTGAAGAGATATCAGAGAGCAAAACACTATTACTTACAAAAGTATCAAATTATTTTATTTATCATGATACAAAAATTTGAACAAGTCAATTAATGGCATTCTACTTTGTAGAGCATCAATAAATCACGTAACACACCAGCATAGATGAACAAATAACTGTGACTAAAATACATCCATCTCAACAAACATTCATAGTGCAGCATCCAAACCATACATCATACATAGTGACATTCAACCAACCAACAATGGCTAAAAAGATAACTAAATTAATTAACTTTATTTGCCAATTGGGAGTGGGACAAACATTCATCACATCCCATTTGATTATTTTAATGTTTACAAATATATTAAACAAACAGCAATAGAATTCATTAAAAACAATCTATCACAAGGGCGGATCTGTGAGGAGAAGTGTTATGTAGATCACATCCCTAAAAGAATGAACTCAACCGGTTTCGACGTAGAGTGTGTAGTAAACAACGTCTTCATCAGGAGATACAAAGCGAGAAGCTGCAGAAAAAGAACATTACTACATAAATATGCGGCAGTGTCCCATCACATGAACTAAACTCAACAATAGATTGTATATAGCCACCATGTGCCACCTGTTACGAACCAATAAAACTAGACATTTGTGCTGGGGAATTATATCTAAATGAGAACAACCCCAGAAGCAGGGTTTTATTTAGAAAAGCCAGAGGCGAGGCACCGACCCTGAGAGTGTAAAAAATAATTAAAATTAATAAGGTGCACCATAGGGGCCACAAAGGTCGAAATAGCCCAGGCAGGAAAACACTAGACACCCCCACATGCGGCATAAAAATATCATGGCTAAATAGATGCAATATGCTAGACTAAACAAACCTTATATAAGTAGCCATTAATATGCAAAATGCCAAAAATGGATCGTATGCTGGAATCGTATCGCCAATGGAGTTGTGACTAGTGGAAAATAAGAAGTTGATTGAAGCACACATAAGGTAAAAAAGTGACTACAACAACCAAAGGAATCAAATGCGAGCGGTCAATTGTTACCTGTAGTTAACATGACACTGCTCTCAGTAGCCCCCTTCAAAGATTATGGTACGATGGCTTTCTGGAGGGTGATGCAACGAAGCAAATCGTGTCAGCCGATGTGCGCCTAGTGTACTATCAAACAAAAAATAATATTAGCCTAAACCGCATATGACAAAATCAAACTAAAGATATCCCAATAGAGTCATATACAGTTTAAAAAGTGGCTACTAATTGAAAAATTAGCTGGCTGCTGGCAGAAGTCTGACAGACGAACTGTATACACAGGCATAAGTACGTAAATGAGAAGTGTCTATGATACTGCAGGCTAAGTAAAGCACGAATCTTCATATACAAATGCAGCCGAACTTGTATATTCATATAGACGACAAAACTTCGTCTCAGAACAAGGATTGTACAATACTAAAGCGGCAGTGTGAAGAGCGGCAGATCATGTTCGTACTTACTTGAAGTTAACACCCAGATTGGCGTGGGCGGCTGGAGTTACTGAGCACAGCCTAGCCGTAAATCTCAATGACCATGCTACATCGGCCGTGTGCAAGCAGCCGACTGAAGCCGTCGCTGCTGTGGACGTAAGTCACGTGGAAGATCACGTATCCTCAGTGGGAACGTGTTGCATGTGCGTAACGAACCCAAAACACGCCCAATTTAAAAACTCTATACAAGAAGGAGCAGTGTGACTCATAGAGGTGACATGGAACTAGAATGGAAACTATGTACACCATACAATATCTGTACAAAGAAATTATCTATCTGCTATTGAACTCCCATGTTTCCATGGAGTTCAGGCCTTTGTGGAGGGTGCCTAAATTAAAAATCCACATTTGTTCTTTGTAGGCCAATTTGTTGGCAGTATGCACATGGCCACTTGCTGTGATTTTTTCGATGCAAAACCATCTTAGTGAATCTGCATCATGCCCCATCTCGAAAAAATGGGAAACCAGGGGGGCAGTAAAACAACGCATCCTGATCTTGGAACGATGTTCATTGATGCGCACATGTACCTCCCTGGAAGTCTTGCCTATATAGAACAGATTACATGGGCACTGAATGGCATATACAACATTCTTGCTTTTACAAGTGGTGAATGTATGCAAGTCCCATCTTCTGCCAGCATTCTCAAAGTGTGTCATTTTTTGGGAAAATCTGCAGGCCATACAAGAGGTACAAGGGTAATGACCTACCACAGGTTGAAGGTTAACATCCCTAACCACGTTACCTTGTAATGGTAACCTGTTGGCTCTCGTGAGTTTCTGCGCCAGGCTCTTGCCCTTTTTAAAGGCAAAAAGAGGTTTATGCAAGTTAATCTCAGCAGAATTCAGAATTCTCCAATTTTTAAGGATGATACCCTTAATAGACTCACTGAATTTGCAGAATGTAGAAACACAGACAATTTGTTCTCTCTCTTTGTTTTTGGGGCGTACACTAAGTAGGGCATCCCGGTTGGTATACCGCGCTCTTTTTCTGGAATGTTTGATCAATTTTTTGGGGTAACCCCGAAGTAACAATCTGGCTTGTAGTACATCTGCATGTTTGTCAAAATTGGAAATATTAGTGCAATTACGTCGTAACCGTAAAAACATACCATACGGTAAATTCCGTAGTAGGCTTTTTGGGTGTTGGCTCTTGAATTGCAAAGTTGTATTGCGTTCTGTAGGTTTTCTATATAATTCTGTTTGTAAGCATCCTTCATCCACAAAAATGGATAAATCAAGGAACGCAATCCTAGAGGTGGAAAATTCAAAAGTGAATTTAAGATTGGGATCTACCTGATTCAGCCAAACCATAAATGTATTCAATGTAGCAGAGTCACCCTCCCACAGCATTAAGATGTCGTCTATGTAGCGACGATACAACTTAATATGTTTGACAAAGGGGTTGGTGACGCTAAGCACATGATTTTCTTCAAACAAAGACATGAAAATGATGGCCAAGTTAGCAGCCCATCGCCGTACCCTTAGTTTGCAAAAAGTAGGCATCCTTAAACTTAAAAAAACTATTGGACAGCACTAGTTCAACACAATTAATAAGGAATTCAGTAGGGACAGCATGAGGTAAAGGCCGTCTGTCTAGCATAATGCGTAGACTGGAGGCAGCTTTGTCTTGAGGGATGTTAGTATAAAGCGCCTCAATATCCAAAGAGACAAAAATTTGTGTGGAGGAATCAAAAGGGCGTGCTTCAACCAGATTTATAACATCCCTAGAGTCCAAAAGAAACGTGGGAGTGGCCATAGCAAGTGGTTTAATAAAGGTGTCTATATATTTGGACAGAGGCTCTAAAATGGAACTGCAGCCAGAAACAATGGGACGACCGGGAGGTTTCAGAGTGTCCTTGTGTACTTTAGGAATAATGTAAAAGAGCGGAATTCTCTCTTCAGTCGAATTAATGAACTCACACTCCTTAGAGGACAAGAATCCTTCATGAAGACCACTTTCACTCAACGTAAGAATCTTCTTTTTTATAGATGTAGAAGGGTCACCAGTGATTTTTTGATAGTGGCCTGGTATGCTGAGAAGTCTGTATACTTCTTGATCGTACAATTCTGCGTCCCAGACCACTATCCCCCCGCCTTTGTCGGCGGCTTTAATCACTATAGTGGGATCCTGAGCTAGAGAGTCAATTGCATGAAATTCTGCAAGTTCTAGATTAGGTTTTAAATTGCTTCTGGGACGTGTCAAGCATTTGTCTAACTCCTTAAGCACAATGGTTTCAAAAATGAGAACTTCAGGTGGGAGATCGGCTGAATTAGGTGTGAAAGATGAAGGTTTGGCCAAGCCTGAAGTATTATTTTCACAAATATTCTCTTTGTCAGTGAAGAACACTTTCAATCTAATTTTCCTCAGAAACTTTTGGATTTCACTAGTGAGTTGCATCGCACTAGGTGTTTGTGTAGGCACAAACGAGAGGCCTTGTTTTAATATGGCTAATTCTGGTTCAGAAAGGGTGCGAGATGATAAATTAAAGATGGGTAATAGCTCATTTACCACCTGTAGGACCGGTTGCGGGTTTGAAATTCCCGGTGCCCTTGGCCCTGTGGAGGGGCATTCTGCAGTTGCATGTGAGGCTGTCTGTATAGGCCTCTGCTCTGCTGAAAATTCCTGCGGCCTCTGGGGCCGCCCCTTCCTCGAAAAAGGGTAAGTCCCTGGATTCAAATTAGTTGGATCTTCATTGCCTGAGCTATTAGAGGAGGTGTCAGAAAAAGTGACACCCCGCCTTCTGCCAGCCATTCCGTGTTGGTTGCCTTGTTGTTTCCAAAAAGTCTGAGGATTAAAATCTTCCGCCAGGTAAGGGTAGACAATCTCTTTTTTGAACATAGAAATGTCCTTTTTTAATTTATTTGTCTTTTTTTCAATGGTTATATTTTTGAACTCCAGGAAAGATGTTTCTATTTGTTCAAGTCTTTGTTTGGCCTCACTAATGAGAGTATTGGCCAAAAATGCCTTTTCTTGTTCAAGTACCGTTTCCATAATTTTTTGACTGACTCTTTGGGCAGTAGTGATGGTAACAACTAATAAATCGCGACTGCACTTAGTCGCCACTTGACTAAAAGCCACTTTATATTCCATATCATCCAAAAATAGACAGGGAATGATCTTAACCTGTAGACCTTGCGGGATGATACTGGACTTAAGGTACTCCTTCAGCACATGCCCATGCATCTCAGTACGAAATTGTTTCTTTTTGAGTCTGAGAACTGCATCACCTGAAGTATTATTATCCTGAACTGGGAGTTGTAGATTTTCAAAAAACAACGGGCCTTCAATCAGTTCTGCTATTTGTGCTTCAGTGAAAGAAATGGTGTCTGACTCTGCCATGGTGCAACCCCTCTCAGAAACGGTAACCTGGCCTCTGGAGAACCCTGCAGCCTCCACAGGAGGAGGTAAAACGTAGTTCCCAAAGAGAGGGATACAAAGAAATACAAAAAACAGGACCAACCTGCACAGCCACGGGCTGAATTAATGCAAAAGCGGAAAGATGCAGGAAAACTCTATCCTCTGGACCAGAGTATTATCGTAAAACGAGAAACTGAAGAGATATCCAGAGAGCAAAACACTATTACTTACAAAAGTATCAAATTATTTTATTTATCATGATACAAAAATTTGAACAAGTCAATTAATGGCATTCTACTTTGTAGAGCATCAATAAATCACGTAACACACCAGCATAGATGAACAAATAACTGTGACTAAAATACATCCATCTCAACAAACATTCATAGTGCAGCATCCAAACCATACATCATACATAGTGACATTCAACCAACCAACAATGGCTAAAAAGATAACTAAATTAATTAACTTTATTTGCCAATTGGGAGTGGGACAAACATTCATCACATCCCATTTGATTATTTTAATGTTTACAAATATATTAAACAAACAGCAATAGAATTCATTAAAAACAATCTACCACAAGGGCGGATCTGTGAGGAGAAGTGTTATGTAGATCACATCCCTAAAAGAATGAACTCAACCGGTTTCGACGTAGAGTGTGTAGTAAACAACGTCTTCATCAGGAGATACAAAGCGAGAAGCTGCAGAAAAAGAACATTACTACATAACTATGCGGCAGTGTCCCATCACATGAACTAAACTCAACAATAGATTTTATATAGCCACCATGTGCCACCTGTTACAAACCAATAAAACTAGACATTTGTGCTGGGGAAGTATATCTAAATGAGAACAACCCCAGAAGCAGGGTTTTATTTAGAAAAGCCAGAGGCGAGGCACCGACCCTGAGAGTGTAAAAAATAATTAAAATTAATAAGGTGCACCATAGGGGCCACAAAGGTCGAAATAGCCCAGGCAGGAAAACACTAGACACCCCCACATGCGGCATAAAAATATCATGGCTAAATAGATGCAATATGCTAGACTAAACAAACCTTATATAAGTAGCCATTAATATGCAAAATGCCAAAAATGGATCGTATGCTGGAATCGTATCGCCAATGGAGTTGTGACTAGTGGAAAATAAGAAGTTGATTGAAGCACACATAAGGTAAAAAAGTGACTACAACAACCAAAGGAATCAAATGCGAGCGGTCAATTGTTACCTGTAGTTAACATGACACTGCTCTCAGTAGCCCCCTTCAAAGATTATGGTACGATGGCTTTCTGGAGGGTGATGCAACGAAGCAAATCGTGTCAGCAACATATGAACTTTATACAATACAAGAAGCAGGAGAAGAGAAAACGCAGATAAAAACAACACAACTAACAATAACAATCCTACAATACATCCCATATCAATTCATCATCCATATTCAACCGAATAGCATTAAAAAAAAGTATAAAGTGCAAGTGGTGCTTGATTTGAGTGCCCACTTAATGCATAGTACCACAATATTTCATTGTCCACAAAATCCATGCTAAATATTAAATGTCTAAAAATATTCAAATTGTTTTAAATGTGGGGAAGGACTGCTGGTCACAATATATTTTAAAGTTTCTACATTATCAACAATCTTCCAGTACCTACATGATAACATCCCACTATTCATTAATCGCCACCTTACTTTAATTTCTCTTGTGGGCAAGATGTTTAAGCGAAATCTCATGCACATATCTCAAATCTTCCCATTGGGAAATAGCCAAAGATATGTTGGAAAGTGACCTATACTTCTGTGCTCATATTTAAGATGGTCTAAGGATTTATAGCCATGCATTGTCTCAATAGTCTCACAAATATCAGACATAAATGATTCTTTTTTGATTTGCGAGTGCTGTGTAGGTTTCATTTCTAATGTAAAACCCAATTTCTCCACTATATTAGAGAAAGTTGATGAAAAAACTTGCAAAGTGAAATTGGTATTGCTTACCAATAGCTCTCTCATGTCTTCATATAGTGATTCTTTCGGCGGGTCCATGAATTTACATATGAGCCAAATAACTTTCCAACATAACCTTGAATATAGTGTGAGAAACCTGAAGGTGGCTCCCTAGCTACTCCCCGGGGATCTGTATTCCAGGTGGCCACGACACGGCCATCGCTATTGGAGCCAGTTCCTGGGGGTGGACCAATGAGGGAGGATCACCTGGTTTGGGGGTCCTCGGGGAAGGGAGAGTGGGAGTGGGAGTGGGACACTGACGGTTGGGACGCGGTAGCCCCCTTCTTTCAACAGCTTTTCCCCATCCTACCACATAGGACTTCCGAAACCACTGCCCTCTCCTTTTTCGGTACAAACACTTTCACACGCCACACAAGAGAACGGACTAACACACGAGTGGTTTACCTGACATGTCCCAATACAATGGTCAAGCAATTGATCAGAATTACTCACACCTGATGGCCCTTTCCCTTCCCCACAGGGATAAAAGGTGGAGCAAGAGAGCACAGTACGATCAAGGCAGACCGCACGAAGAGACAGCTATCCAGACCCGGCAGTTCAAGAGGAGGAGAAAGGCGGCAAATATCGAGAGGCTGACAAGGAGAGACACGCCCTTGCCCTTTTTTCTACAAAGACCCACAAAACCTCTGCAGAGGGGATCTTAAGACCGAGGACAATAGCCTGAGTGTGCTGCAACAGATGTCAATGCTACACGGAGCGTGTTGATGCTGATAAGCGGGAGTGAGGGAGACTCCTGCTTCCGTGGCACCAACCTTGACTCTAGTTACGAGGAAAGCAAAGCGGTTCATCACAGCCAGTGAGTCGAGGGGAGAATCGATAAGAGCCGGGCTGTGGTGAATGACTGTCACAAAGTGGCAACTTGAACAAAGTTCAAAACACTGTAAAAGTGTTAAAGGGGAGACCAGCTGCAGAGGGAACCGGCACCACATGGATGCCAACTCGAGAGACTCTGGTCGATCCCCATCTGAGTGAAACTACAGATACCAGAAGGCTGTAGAAGATCCGTTAAGTTAGGTCAAAGTGGTCATACAGGAGGTCAAGCAAAGTCTCTGTACAGATGAAAGCCTTTGAACTAAGAACTATAAAGAAAGCAAGGGAAGTGAATCTCACAAACATTGAGAGCAAAAGTAAATGTGAAGTTGGCACAAGTGAACCCGGACGAGGGAAGCTGATGAAGAGGGGGAAAAGTCTAAAGTCTCAAGAAACAGTGTGTTGACAAACGTGAACACTGGAACTGTTTAAAAAGATATTAAGGTTGGTGAATAAACGACAAGCCATAGTGAACCCGGAGGATGGAGGATGGAAGTAAAAAGGGATCAGTGTCCGGAAGAGGGGGAGCCTGGGGAAGCTCGAGAGTGTACTGTGCTCCAAGAACCCACTTTACCCCATGCTCAAAATGTGGGGAAGGGAGACCCAAGCCACTGCATCCTAACATATCATTTCATAACATTTCTTTCTTTCTTTGAAAACTATCCCACACCCTTTTTGTATTAGTTGTAAGGTTTGGCAATAGGCTTCTTAGTATAGGCCCTTTATTTGACATAACGCCACTAGGACTGCCTTATTTTCATTTGATGGTCGACGCTTGCTCCCTCTTAGATTTAGATATAGATTAGGCGTTTTCCCAACCTGCATACAGTTTAATAAACATCCTTGAACTGTGATCACTTGTGTATGTCTTTACTGTTGCCACCATGAGTTCCTTACAATAGTGAATTCAGGCCCAGCTCATACCAAATGAGAGTCCGGGACACAGTTCAGACGATTCAATGATTTTCTCCACATCAATGCCTCTAATGTTTCCACTTTTTCCACAATGCAAGCTGGCATTACCTCCAGACCATACAACAATTTGGGAATTACTTTGCCAACATAAAAAAGGAACAACGATTTTATAGAAAACCTACAATTTGTTCTTTTAATAACATGCCTTTGAGGGGCTAAAACCTGTGCCTTGATCATAAAGAAGTCTAGGGTGTGCCACACACCAGCCCCTCTCCCCCCACCACACTCACGAACAACATATTGAGCTACGAAGACTGTGGTAGTTAATTAGTTAATTTGACTTAGTTTGTTTGTTGTGTTACCGTTTGATGGTTGTGTTGTATTTATATAAATGCCAATAAAATACTTTTAAAAAAAATAAAGCAGTCTAACATTTTCCCTTTATTTGGTTTGTTAAAAATGGGTATACCCAAATGTATAATACTTTTAGCCATTTTAAACTTTTCAGAGTCTAAAAACCAAGAATATTTATACGTTTTTCGCAAAGGGGATAAATCTGATATTCTGGTCTTATCGGGAGTAACAGATAAAACATTATTTTTGGCATATACAGAAAAAGCAGATATTGTTTAGTGAAGACCCAATGGAGTGGCTTGAAGCAACATTATATCATCAGCAACATAGGCTGTACAAAAACAAAAATCATTGGCTCATTGGCTCAAATGTGGGGGGTTGGTGGCAACGCTTGCTGGAGCGAGTTTCTCCTCCAGATCAGATAAGTATAATTTAAATAAGCAAGGGTCCAATATACAACCCTGGCGTAAGCCTGTATTGGTTATTATCTTTTGAGAAAGGACTCCTTCCGTACTTAATCTAACCTGGCAAAGGTGTGATTATATCAGTTTTGCAACTCAGAAACAACTAGAGATAATGTACTTGGGCATATGCTCAATATTTTTGTTCAAAACATCTAAACTCCTCTTTGACTCCTCAATCACAACACCCACTCTCTTCCATGACCTCCGCACCTTGCTCTCCCTCTCCATTGTCCCTTCTGGTCCTACCCACTCGGCTGGACACTCTTGATGCCTTCATCCACACAGATATTTCACTCTCCTCCCCACTGATGACCAGGACTCTCCTGGTCAGACCACTCTATCCTCTCACCTGGGTCCTCTCGGCCCACTGACCGCACCTCCCCCAGCCCTGCCAACCTCATTCACGCACATCCGTCTGAGGAAACAAGTGTCAGCTGCTGCCTTCGCATCTACCTTCATACCCCCATGCCCTCTCCAGACTCTACCTCTGCTCTCAGCAAGCTCCATCTTGCCATTTCTAATACCCTTGACGTTCTTGCCCCAGTCATGAGGATCCACCTGAAACATGCCTCCAAGTGCAACACCTGGTACGAAGTCAAACTTGCAGCCCCAAAACACAAGTGCAGAGCTCTGAAACGGAAGTGGCAGACCTCAGGCTCACCCTCTGACAAACTGGAATGTCGCCTGATCCAAAGGCAATACAGAGACTCCATCCGTGCCACGAAACTCGCTTGCATCTAGTCACGCATCTCTGGTGCATCTAACAACACGGCTGAACTCCTAAAATCTGTAGGGAACTAGCCAACCCTTCCGCAATCTCCTCCTCACCTCTTCCCTCACAGGTCATTTGCAAAGCACTCGCCACACTTCAATGTGAAAACTTGGGACATCTTGAGCCTCCTTGCTTCCCTCTCCTCCTCGAATCCCCCGACCCCTTACCTCCTTTGGCCTTCCATGCTCCTCCTGCCTCCCATCCCCCTTCTACCCTTCTCTCTTCTCTCCTATCACACAGGATGAGGTCACCAGAGTTGTCCGCTCTATGAAGGTCTCCTCCAAGCAGGTTTCCCACTGCTTCTCTATACCCATTAAGGACAATATTGGCTCTATTGCCTCTGCACTTGCTGATTTCTGTAACCACTGTTTTGCCACTGGTACTTTCCCCTCTTCCTTCAAGCACTGACTTGTGTGCCCCCTCCTGAAAAAACCTTCTGCAGATCTGTCCTGTCCAGCCAACTACTACCCCAAATCTATCACACACCCTTCCTTGGGAAACTCCAGGAGAAGCTGCTCGTCCACCAAATGGCCAACTCGTTGGTTGCCTCCATGACCATCAGTCTGGATTCTGAGCATCCAGAGGCATGGAAACTGCTCTTCTGAACACTTGTGAGGAACTGCTTGCATCTCTTGACTCCAACTCTCCAGCTGTTCTCATTCTACTTGATCTCTCCTCTGCATTTGATACGGTCAGCCAGTCCATCCTCATAAAGGCTCCATGATACCTTAGGTATCTCGCAGCGTGCACTGGACTGACTGACCTATTTCCTCAGTGGCTATCTGTCCCAAGTTATTCTGGGTTCTTTCTCCTCCCACACCTCTATCTCCACCTGTGGTGTCCCTCAAGGCTCCAACCTCTCTCCCTGGCTCTTTAACACCTATCTTGCTCTGCTTGCACACCTCTCACCAAACTTCTAGTGTTATGCAAATGACACACAATTCTTCTTCAAACTCCCCTCTGATCCTCTCCTTACTTCCTCCTTCATTCCTGACTGCCTATCTGCCATCCAACCTGGTGTACTTCCAATGATCTCTGCCTCAACGGCAGCAAGACTAAGATCCTTCCTATTGTGATTTCTGCTCCCTGTTTCTGCTCCTCACTCTGGCCATCTTTCTTTGGGATCTCCCCCTTTTCCTTTATCTGAAGCCAGAAACATTGGAGTCATATTCAACTCCTCTCTTTCCTTCCTCACACACATTGAGGTCCATGCCAAGAAGGCCCACTTTCAACTCCACCTCCTCTAAGGAATTCTTCCTTTCCTCACTTTCACCCAGAAGCTCAATGTCTCCAGAGCTCTGGTTCTCTCTAGGCTAGCCTCTTGCAACAGCCTGTTCCTTAATCTACCCTCTTCCCCTCTACGACCCCTCCAGCTAATCCAGAATAGGGCTGCAAGACTTATCCTTGACCTCATGCCCAGGGACTGCATCCCTCCAGCCTTAAAAACTCTCCACTGGCTCCCAGTTGCTGTAAGGATCAAATTCAAATCATTCGGCATCATCCATAAGGCTCTCTGGGGACCGGGACCACGCTATCTACAACTTGCTCTCACTAAGTACTCTCCCTTTCCTCTGGCACTAACTCCCTGTGTGTCGAGTGCTGTGCTAAATAGCTAGCTGCTGGCCGATCTCTTTCCTCAGAAGGCTCCCTCCTATGGAACAGCCTCCCTGTTCCTCTTCTTCCTGAGCCAGATCGCCTCAAATACCGGAAGCTCCTCAAGACTTTCCTTTTCACTTCCTCCCTCCCCTGCTGAATCCCTTAGTTGCTGAGATTGGTGACTGTGGCCCTTATATGTCCTCTTGGGTCCTGGCCTCCCACAGTCAATCGCCTTCAGCCTCTCAGCCTCTGCCCTCTCCCAGCACCTGCCTCGCCACCTGCTGGCACTTACATATTTATTGGCAGCTGACCACTCTCACTTAAGCACTTCCAGCTGCTCACTCCCTAGAACTTCCCTCTTGGTACACCTAGCGCTAACCCCCACCCCCCTACCGCACACTCAGTCATCCCATCTCTCTCCCTGCACTTGCACGTTCGGAATGCTCACAAGGTCTAGTAGGTCCGTCTCTATCTTTCATTATTATATTTGATTTCCTCCCCTTGTTCCCTTCCTGTTGGCGCTTTGAGACACAATTTACTTGATTTATAAGCGCCTTACAAATGCACAATAAATAAACGTTGTAAGTGATGTTGGAGCAAATGATCTTAACAGCTCTTCTCTGTCTTGTTTATTATATTGCACCTATTTTCAGAGAGGGGCCATGCTGTGAGATCTCAAGCGTTTCCAGGCTATCTGTGATGCTTGCTTTGGTTCTATGTTTTTCTCCAATCCTTGTACGTGTTTTGCTTTTCAGCTATATAGGCAAGACCACAGCTCCTAGTGCACAAGGGATGCGGCAGGACGTGCAGTTAAACAAGATGTGGGTTACGTTGACATTTCTGGAGTCATTGAGTAACTGCGCACATTCTAGAGGCTCTGTTTGGCACTTACTTTGTCCCCACTGCTAAGCAGGCCACCAAGGGCAGAGGTTACTCAACATTCGCTTTGTTTTTCACAAAAGCCACGCCATCTCATAGCACTTCCCACTTGTAAATGCTAAATGTGTTAAAAGCGTCATTCTTTCAGGGGATGTGGCAGTGGGCCAGGGCATTCATTCCCTTGCCTACCTTCAAATAAAGTTAAGATGCAGAAAAATAAGTTCCCCTTCCTTTGAATCCATCAGAGAAAAAAAAGGGTTTTTTGTTTAATCATATATGGGGGGAGGGGTGGGTTAAAACAGGTGGGGAGGGGGTTGGGTTAAAAACATAGGGAAACGGGGTGCTTCGGCAGGGGGAGTTGACCACCCCCCAAAAAAATGCATTGAAGAAATGTTTTGGGTAAAATCACCGTGAAGCGTTCTATCTAACCTTTGTCGAAACGGAAATACTGGCCTTGGGATCTGCTAGAGCTGTTGTCCCTCTACACTCTGCCTGCCATTATCCGTTTACCTTAATAATCAAATGCGCACTTATTCTCTTGTCATTTCTATCACTTAAGACTTGATCAGGCTGTAGGTCACTTCCGGGAGGAACACATTAAATACAACTATCTCACTACTCTGCCAGCACTGGTTAATGCTGCCATACGTGCCCAATTTTACAGGCCCGCTCACTAACGCCCGATTCGTGCTGCTTCTGCGCTGCATGGAAAGCCCCCAGAGTTTCACGCCAATCTCATCCCCACCCTCACGGCGAGGAATCTCTCTCATCGCTCCAAGTAAGAACCTCAATGACCCTCCCCCCCGCCCCCCCAAGCACCTCCTTCTGATATTCCTTTATCGGCGCCTGCAAAGCCACCCACCACCGCAAGGCCTTCCCTGATAAACATAAGCCCCAGCCACGACGTTTCTCCACTTTAGAGAATACTGAGCATATGCTGGCTCCACTCACAAGCCTGTCATTCAGCCACTCCATGCTAT
Organism: Ambystoma mexicanum; assembly: GCF_040938575.1. Taxonomy (NCBI): domain Eukaryota; kingdom Metazoa; phylum Chordata; class Amphibia; order Caudata; family Ambystomatidae; genus Ambystoma; species Ambystoma mexicanum. The sequence goes on along the minus strand of NC_090932.1, from coordinate 1,357,526,263 downwards.
GTTGGCCATCTGGATGGTCTTTGAAATGTTCTCTATGGCATGTGTGCCCCTTATTGACAATATATAGATAGGAACAATCTGTAGAGGTCAAATGGGTGTTTAGGCTCTATCTGGAAATGTCGGCAATCCTGTGATAAACATTCTGCCAGCAGTATTTGCTTTTTTGTGTGTTTTTAAAGAAGCTGGTACGCCCACCCCCTCCATTGCTGCTCCCTCTCACGCAATCCGTCTCCTGCCCCATAACTTTCTCTACAGGGTGAAAGGGAATCCCGCCACCAGAGCTTTCACCACCAGCATTATTAGCGACCATGCTAATATGCCATGCTTGTGTCCGCTACTAAAGCAAAGCTTAATATTTGTATCATCTTTATGAATGTGCAGCAGATTGCTTCCAGTCTTAGACAAATGGCTTGCGCTTTGTCTCTCTCGCGCAATCACGTTTTCCATGGACCTTTAAGGAGGAAGAACGTGGAATATTTGACATATTTTATCTTCGTGAGAGTAGATCCTTCTCAAAGGTGGGGGCTCAGTTGTTAAGCGAGGAAGGAATTCTGCATGCATTGGGATTGCAGCACGTGCTTCTTGTTAATTCTGTTTTGAGGGACAGGAGGGGCATTTTCTTCAACATACCACTGCAAGCCAGCAGCCAGGTGAAGGGCTCCCTGTATAATACTGAAGACCTTGCTCTTAAAAGAATTCCTCAAATAGCAGTGTGTTCCATTGATCACCAAGCAGGCAGTCCTATTGTCATCCACCTGCGGCTAACCAAACCCATGACCCGCCCTTCTATGTAAACTACCCTTACCACACCACACCACTCCACTGCATCCAAGCTATGTTTGCACTTACCTACCTACATACGTACGCGCGTGCAAACACGTGCCGTGCTAGGCATTGGATAGGACACTGAAAATACCCCAAATACCCGACTACGAGGCTGGAACCCAGGAGGCATCTGTCAAACCTCTTAATGGCCATACAACAACCCCCTACCCAAAAGCAGAGACTGTATGAACTAAAACCAGGACCTTGTCCAATGAGGTTTGGGTGACAGCCTGTGTTCCAGAAAAGCTGTGTACCTCTTTACTCCCTAAAGTCAGACCAATATTCTCAACAAATAAATTCATATCTGTTACTCCCTATGGTATCTGTCCCTTTCTGTTACCTCTATTGTTGAGTTGATGTGGTCAGTCCCTAGGGGGGGGATCACTTGGGAAATGGACTTCGAGGCAGGTTCAGTATGCTTACAATTGAGAAAGATGGTGTGTCTTGAGTCCATTTCCTTTCCCCAGATATATTGTAGGAGAGAAAGCAGGCTTCTAAGACTACCAAAGTCCATGATGATCCCCGACCAAAGCATTGCACCTGGTGGGGAGTGGAAGATCCAGAAGAGCGATAGGCTGCCGGGCAGAGCAGTAATCCATGCGGGAAAAGTGAGGTACAGTTCTATGTGCCGTATGCTGGCCGTGAGTAGGAATTATGGCATCCTTTCAGCTAGTTACCAGCTGGTGGTGGAGGAGAGAAAAACACTTAGGAAAACGGTCGTTTGTCAAATTGAGTCATAAGTGCATAACAAAAGTCAGAGAAAGCACCGTCAATGGAAGAGGCATGAATAGGGAAAGAGACAAAAGATATGTCCGCACATCATCAAGGTAAGGGACAAGATGTTAAAGTGAACAATGAAGTGATCAGATGGAGAAGGGTCAATGGAGAGGTTGGAGGAGGAGAGTAAATAAGAGAAAGGCAAGGTCAAGAGAGTTCTTGCCAGAGTGTGTAGGCTGTTTGTGGCAGGAATAGAGGGAGTGGTCAGATACGAGGGATTTAAGTTTAAGGCAAGTGGTTGCAGTGGTCATGGGAATATTAAAGTCCCCCAGCATGTCAATGAGCCTGTCAGCAGGAAGTGACTCAAGGAAAAGGGTCGGGGAAGAAGGAGTTGTGCGGACTAGGGGGGGTCGATGGGGAGCCAGAACAGTGAGAGGAGTGGGAAGGAGGTGTTGAATAGTGACATATTCAAAGGAGAAAGAGTTGATGTCGGAGGGAGTAGAGGAAGTGTTGAGGGCCTTATTGATAAGGAACCCCACACAGCCGGCCTTCCCAACAGGTCAGGGAGAGTGGGAGAAGGTAGCAAAGTCAGTGTGGAGAGCTGCTAATGTAGCAGAGTCATGAGGGGAGATCCAGGTTTCTGTGATGGCATTAAGTGAAAGTTGAGCGTGATGAGAATCAAAGTGGTCAGTGATGTAGGAAGACTTGTTGCAGAGGGATTGTGCATTCCAGAGGTCAAGTGAGATAGAAGGTGGGGGAGAGAAGTAGGTGTTGTGCTGTACATGAGGGGGATAGATGAGATCGGAGTTCCTGGGCGCATGGGAGCATCTTATTTGAGGGGTGCGGGTGCAGGAGGGAAGGAGGAAGATGGGGAGACTGGAGATTGATATAGAAGTAACACCAGGTTGAGGCTGAAGGCTATGAGTAAGGGAAGGAGAAGAGTGAGTAGAAGGAGAAATGGACACAGTCAAGATGCATGATGGAGGGTAGAAGAAATATGCAAGTGAAGACAATGAAGAAATGGTGCACTAGAGAGAGCGTAGTTGGATGAACAGAAAGGGAAGGGGTAGATGGTTGGCTGAGATGAAGGAGGTGTACATTCTGAATTGGGCTCGAATAGCATATAGGTGGCTAAAAGGCAGTTTGCAGGCCCAAAAACAGCAATGTTCCTTGGTCCTGTGAGGTAACAGCTCAGCAGTGCTCCGTTCCTTCCTAGCTAGGTTTGTGCTCTATAACCCCAAATACAAGTGCAAACACAAATAGTGGTGTTAGTGATGGGGCGCTGGTGTGTTTCTGTGCATGTTTCTGCCCCTTTGTCACTTGTGCTGTGCTTGTGATGTGATCCGACCAGTGTCCTCAGCAGTCTGTGCAAAAAAAGAAGCTATGTTATATACATTTTTTTTTGCTTACAGGAATTACATGTCATAAAGCAGGGTTTGAATTTACGATTTGCTGAGCTGGAACTGAAAACCACCTCCTGAGTGCCAGGCATCACCCAGTAGGCAAGAGGTACCACTGGGGACCAGGGGCTAGTATTCAGTGCACTGTCAATCTAACTTCCATATGCAATGCAAACCTAAACCTTTGGCCCACTGTGTACAACCCAGTATATTTAAATGTGTCCAAGACGTGTCCTAATTCTTGTTTATTTGCATTCTCAAACACTCTAAATTTAATGTCACAAATGCATGTTTGCAAAGCACCAGTTGGCCTGTGGAGCCAAAAGTAGCTCCTGCTAACTGTTGGTTTTCTAACCAGACTCGTCCATGGTAGAAGCAGGAGCTAAATAGCTTCCAGCAATTTTGAACCCTGCAAAGGAAGTATATATCACAGTAACAATTCTATTTTTAAAATGTGGTTTTCCATGTATAAAAATACTCCACCCTAAAGAGGAATTATTGTTAATACCTAAAATTGCTTTTGACACAGCTTTCCAAAATAGGGCGTAAAATACTATACCTAAAGTTCTTATTTGGAGCTCCAGACACTGCAGTGGTGAAACATGGCCTATTAGGTTTCAGATAAGGAGTCTAGTGTAATATATACACACCTTTTTCTATTTCTAATCTGTACTTTTGTCAATTGAGTAGTATTAACTCTTTATAAATGGGATTGCCAGGAAACTAGTTTATCAATGCCATTCTACGGTGTACCTGTGCCAATGTGTTTCTGGTATGTCGGTGCCCAGGGTAAGCTGGAGCACCGGAGTCAGTCCCTGAGGTCTCAGGGGGGTGCTTCTGGTGAGACACACATCACTCTTTCACTAAAGGCTGAACCACATTTCTGATGGGCAGCCATTTATTTTTGGTTCAGATTTCTTATTTGATCATCATTGTTGACAGAAATGCATCCATAATTAAGCGTTAAAACCCGATCCGGCGTCACAGATTGGGTGTTATTGGCCCGGGCCCCGAGTTAAAGGCCAGGGCGTAGCCAGGGTGTTTAACAAGGGTCCCCGAGTGTTAGGTAAGAATTAGGGCTTTCCGACTGGTGTGGGACTACAAAAGACTTATCGCTTGGTATTAGGTAACCCATCTTTTAATATAGGCCTGCACTACACAAGTTGGTAGTGCGACTAAGCAGCTAGGCTTATCTTAAGAGGGGTAATGTGAGCTGTAGAGCTGTACAATGAAATCAGTAAATACAAGTATCCAAGTAAACACTTACACACTTAGTTATAATACATTAATTATTTATTTATACACAAAGATATTTAAAGCATTCTTTAAAAGGCAGTAATTAGCTGTAACATTAATCCCAAGGTAGGATTCAATTAAAAAAGTGCACAATAAAGCAGATGAGTAATTAATTCATATGTTACACATGTTCCAGCACCCAGAGGTGACATCATTTGAGGTCAGTATAGCATTTATAGTATCACCTTTGCAGTATTGAGTTATATAAGGATGGAAAGGTTATGGTTAGATCAGAACAGACTGGTAGGTTATAAGAACAGTTAGATTCTCCCAAAGGAATGCAGACAGCCCATTATCCCAGCATTAAAGTGTTCAACGTCTAAAACCTGTAAGGGAACAAGCACTGCCAAAGACAATAGGCCCAGAAGGAGGTCTTTAGGGAGTCAGGACAGCCAAAGTCAATGGACAAAGTCAAAGTTATGATGCTCTTCTTCTTCTTAGGAAATTGTTCTTAAATAGTCTTTGTTCAAAATAGAAATCACAGCAATTCAAGAGGAGTCACCTTTGGAAAGCACAAGCTGTAAGGCCAGTGCACATAAGTAGAGGTCAAATAGATTCAGGGTTACATCACACTCCCAAAGATAGGAAGCACCCCAAATGCCAAAAGAATAAAGCAGCCCAAGCCCCACAGTGCCTTTTGAAATGAAGACATTGTTCCAGCTGGTTGCCTTCACGATGCAATGCAGTAGACCCTTGTTGCTGATCCTTGGTCGTGGTAAGAAAAGGGAGGACATCTGGCGGGCTCCTGCGGCAGCACTCGAGCGTTAGGGACTTGGTAGCAATGGATTTCTGTCGATTCAGCCTCTCTCTGTGGTTTTGGCACCTTTTTCTCAGCGCTAACGAAGAACAAAAAGCTCTGGTTAGGATTTCCTTGATCCCTCTTTCCTCGACTCTGGTGAGGGGAATCTGGAGGTGGATTTCTTGCTTCTGTAGGGTGTTCCGGATGCCCACAAATATCTGGCTGGATTCAGACTTTGGAAGACAGTGCACTCACAGGTGGTCGAGGTACCCCCGGGTATTGGGCTTCTGCCGCCTTGGAAAGTTGCACCAAGTCGGGGTTGCATCAGTATAGAGTTTGTCTCGAGGCTAGTTGGTCCTACCAGCCTAAGGGAGGAAGTCGTCCTTTACGGGTCTTCCCTGTCAATTCGAAAACGGGGTCAGCACTGTTGTAGGGCTTCACCGGACACTTTGCAGTCCAGGAGGGTGCTACTGGCGTCTTCTCTCGTCTTCTGCTTCAGATGTTGACCTCTAGTGGTCGACTCTGCTCTTAGTCCCAAAAACTTTACTTTTTATTCAAGTTCCCATTCATTCAGAGCCCTAGGACAGCCAGCCGGCCAATTGTAACTGGTTTCACTCAGGCACACCTAGAGACAAAGGACAGGGAAGTTTCGAGACCCTCCCTCACTTCCTGCCTTTCCAGACACACAGTGCCTGTGCAATTCACACAAAGGACTCAAACCTGATGCAAACAGAGTAAAAGCACGGAAGAAACTAACAAGAAATGGCAAAAAAAGAAGACCGGAGCCATTTTGAGAAAATGGTCACCATTGGGTGCAGTACTGCAGCTGAGGTATCAACCTGCAGATACGTGTCACTAGGTAGTAAAAAAAGAAACCACTGCCACTAGCCATTCAATGAAGTTAGTGTAGCAAAATGTTACATAAGGAATGGCTTAAAGGAATTACTATGTAAAACCCCCGCACTCCACACATAGGGTGGTGTGTGCTGGAACCATAAAGTAAAGGTAAGACAGGGGTCATTTTACTATTCTTGGGAAAGTAGTTGGCCCAAGAAAATGTAGTGAAACATTGAGAGGTCCAAGGGAGTTTTCAGTGGCACTGTACAAAAGGTGCTATGTGTCCCAATGCAAAAACAGTTGGCTCTGGAGTTTACCAGACTCCATAAAACTGGAAGGAACATACAAAATCATAGTCAGGAAAACCCATGAGTGAGTGAGAAAAAGGTCCCACTCACTTAGGAGTAAGAATTAAAAAGCCCTGAGTGCAGCAAAAGAGCTGGGGGGTTTCTAAGCTTAAAGGGAATTGGCACAGAAATGGAAATTCTCCCTAACACCGAGCCGATAACACCCGATCCGGCATTCCAGAGAGGTTCTTAATGCTATTAGCACCGCGGGTTGCAAATCCGGTAAACCGGAGTGCTGAGGGCAATGTTCCCTCTAAGCTGTGCGCATGTGCGCTTGCCAAGCTTCCTTCTGTTTGCCGCTCAGATGAATTTTAGCAGCGCACACAGACAATTCTCACATGTTCAAAAAGATTTAATAAGGCACAAGCCACAACAATTGCCTGAAATGTTTTTCTCTTAAAATAAGCGTCTAGTCTTGATATTCTGCTCATTTTGATTTGCCAGGGTAACTGTAAACACCTAAAATCCCTAAAAGCAAAATGCACACAAAATAGGTTAAAAACGAATATGAAACACTGGCTCCATGAACAAAATAATCTAACCAAGATATGCCTGCACACATTAACCAAATAACGTTCGCTCACCACACGACTCCTAAACTTGACTACCACACTTTCACCTTATGACTCTAACTTCTGCCCCAGAACACATTAAGATGCTACTGGACAACCTTGACTCTTCCTCTCTTGGCTCTGCGAAAGGCTAGCAGACGTGTAGCTACATCCACTTGTTTTATGTTTTTTGTAATATGAACAACGTTCACCCGGCAGAATTTCTGTTACTCATTGTGCCTTACCAAAAGTGTCACCCACACTATATAGTCGAACTACCAGCTCAAATATGAGATACTGACTGTAAGTAAGCAGGCTACGTGGATGTGTAACCTTATCCCATACTGCCTCTTTTTTGTACTTATGTCACTCAAGTGCTTTGAAGCAGCCCCCTTGCAAGTTAACGCATTATAACACTGAAATATTAATTTGCCCTTTAAGGATTTTGAGAAAACTAATGTAATGCTCAGCATCTTCTACTTTAGCATTGCTATCATTACCCTATAAGTGGAGAGCAACATTGCAATATCGTTCACTTTGCCGACAAGGGATAATGGGTATGGACTATGCCTGGAATTACTCGTCCATAGTATCAGGGCACTGGATATTCAGACAGGAGAATGCTTTTCACACAATCTGCATCATTTCCAAGTGTTCAGTGTTCCCTTGGGCATAAACCATCACACATTATATGGTAACTCGCTGCTATACAAAAACGGTTTCACTGAGCACTGGTGTAATCCTACACAATGATATAAGGGGAGGGTATGTTGCAAACAATCTGGTATGCACTGCAAAAGAATTGTGTACATGCAGAGTTATGACATTATTAAAATGCACTTAATATGTTGAGGCATAAAATATGCCTGGCTTGCAAAGTATTGTGGGTCTGCAAATATCCCAGTGGATATGTACTGCTCCAATCCCTCACTTTTTACAGTGCTCTCAACTAGTAATGGAGTCTAGCACAGGGGCCGGGGGAGGGTATGGGTGGAACAGCACAGGTCATCACTCCTTGCGTGTGATGAACAAAGCTGCACATTTCAAAAACCAAGGCAGACGTTTCAGCAGTACACTGAAGGAAATGTGTTGCTTGTTTGCTAAAGGATAGGAGATTTGAGTACCTGTCTCGATGGTTCTATATGATATTTTGGCATTTCAAAGACCAAACACAAAAAATACTTTTTCTTCTGCCCTTTTTGTGTTGGATTTAAAATGCAGAAATATCACATACTGCCCCTGCAAGTTAATCCCTTCCCCACCTCCAACCTCTCCCACTGGTTGTTTTATTAATCAGGGGTTTTAACCCCCTTTCCCCGAATACCCTATTTAAAAAAACACACACACACACAGAAGAGGGATCCATAGTTACAGAAGAGCGCACTCAATCAGTTGTATCTCTGATGAATTGATGCCATCAACTTGAAATGCATATATATATATATATATGTGTGTGATTTTCTTCAATAGGGCTCCATAATAAACCTCAGGAAGGCTCTTGTTTAAATTTGATCTAGGTTGTGGTGTGGAAGGGTGGGCAAAACTATAGCCTTTATTATGTGTCCTGTAATTTCACTCCCTGTGTCAGGGTACTAGTAGGGCTCTAATCAGATTTTGCTCCCTACCTGGAGTGAAATGATTTTTGAGGAAGTATAAAAGTAATTAGCTTTGCCAATAGGGATACTTTCTGTGTATTAAAAGATGTTCTTTCCCCTGAAAATTCCTCTTGAAATCGGGCATTAATATTATTAGAATGAAGATTCCCCCTGCTAATAGCACAGGGAGCTCTTGATTCTATTAAAGACAAGGAGGCGAGCATTAAGCTTCATCTTCTTTATTCTCTACTCTCCAGCAGTTTCAACAAATATAACTTTGTAAACTTTCAATTAAAAATGTTTTTTTTTTTAAAACAATCTTCAAATATCGTAGTCTACTAGTCTCTGGCCATGTGACCTAGTCCTTCCTGTTCCTCTGTCCTTCCTCTTCTTTGACTGCTTGAACTTGTCCTTTCTCTTTAACTGCGCACTCAACTGTTGAACTTGTGCTGAACTTCCTGCTTTGTACCAGTTCTATCTCTCCCATACAAGCTTTCGAAGCTGTTCTAGGTGACCTGCTCTTATTCAGGCTTTCAGCTGTTCTTTTGCTCATCCCCTAAAGTCAATAAGAAACAAATGGTATACGTTAGGGTGGGAATACACACCCTATTCTGGAAGAAATAGTCATGTTAATTATCAGCAGTACTTCACAACATGTATTTCATCATTGCATTCATTGTGTATTTGGGATGGGAATTTAATGCTCCCCTCCTTGTCTTTAATAGAATCAAGAGCTTCCTTGCGCTATTAGCAGGGGGAATCTTCATTCTATGTCAAGACGGAGGCGAGCATTAAGCTTGTTCAAAGCTTCTTACTACTATTCCTGCCATTGTATTAATAGGTCGGTAATAGAACGTTCTGAATGTCGTATCACTAGCCCAGTCTGCGGCTTTCATGATGTCTTGTAATGTTGCACCTAGTCCTAGTGCTTTCGAGGCCATCTCTCCTCTTACTGAGTGTGCCCCGAATCTTGTCATGTCTACGCCTGCTAAACTCATAATGTTTCTGACCCACCGCGCTATGGTGGCTGTTGCTACTCCTCTGTGTGGCTTTCTGCGCGCAATTAATAACTGAGTTGTCCCTGCCGGTCTTAGTTCGGCTGTCTTATTTTCGTATTCCTTTATACATGCCGCTACGCACCATTTCGGATGCTCCTGCATGTACGGGTATGTGATGGTACTAGAATCCGTCTTAGTTCTTCTGGCTAAGCTGAACGTCACGCCTTCCGGCCCGTACGTTCTCCTAGTCACTTCTAAGACTCTCACGTCAGCTACTCTCCTGCATGACACCAAGCATAGTAGCATGGCTAGTTGTTCAGATAGTTGTCCTAGGGACAGATACTTGTTGTCGGGCCAGTCCGCAAATAGTTTCAATACTATTGCTACGTCCCATAAAGATTCATATTTCGGCTGCGGTGGTTTCCTGAATCTTATTCCTCTTAGTAGCCGAATTACTGCTACGTTCTCTCCCACCGGTACTCCTTCCACGGGTAGGTGACCTTCTGATATCGCAGATCTGTATACCCCTATTGTTCTGTATGCTTTGCCGTCCTGGAGGAGTTCCGCTAGGAAATTCAAGATCTCAACTAGAGGGGCAGAAACGGGATGAATATTTCTCCTTCTGCACCATGTTGACCACTTGTTCCAAGCTGCGTCGTAGCTCCTTCGAGTTGATGGAGCCCATGACTCTGCGATGAGACTTGCAGCTTGTGACGAAATGGATTCCAGCGTCTCCTGCTATCCTGCACGCCATCAATGGCAGTGTCCCCTTCACTCTCAGAGGGTGAGATGACCCAGCTGGGTCCGTGAGGAGGTGTTCTCCTTGGGGCAACATTCTCTGGTAATCCACCAATAGTTCCATGAGTGCTGGGAACCATACTTGGGATTTCCAAATCGGAGCTACCACTATCAGGTCCGCTGTTTCTCTGTGTACCTTTGCTAGTACTCGGTTCATCATTATGAATGGGGGAAAAGCGTAAAGCGTGTGCTCCCTCCAATCTTGTAAGAAAGCGTCCACTCCGGCTGCTGCTGGGTCCAATCTCCAACTGAAGAACCTCTCCTTCTGAGCGTTCAGCCTGGATGCAAACAGATCTGTGTACATCGGGCCCCATACCTTCTCCAGTTTCTGAAAGATCGTCCGATCCAGCATCCAGTCGCTGGAGTCTGAGAGATGTCTGGAGTTCCAGTCCGCTACTACATTCAACGAACCTGGTAAGTATTCGGCTACCACCGAGATCCCCGATTCTAGGCAGGAATGCCAGAAATCCTTGGCTATTTCCGCCAGCAATTTGGACCTTGTCCCTCCTAAATGGCTGATGTATTTGACTGCCGAAATGTTGTCCATTTTTAGCAGGATACAGGAGTTCACTTTTCCTTTCGTAAATGCCCTCATCGCAAAGGATCCGGCTAGTAACTCTAGACAGTTTATGTGTAATTGGAGTTCCGATGTGCTCCATCTCTCTCCTGTCTGGAGATCCCCGCACCGGGCGTCCCAGCCTGCTCTGTTGGCATCTGATTCTATTATCAGGTCTGGGCGGTCGCCGAAGATGGCTCTGCCGTTCCAGGCCTCCATGTTCGCTAACCACCATTCCAACTCTGCCCTGGACTCTTGATCTAAGAGTACCAGTTGGTGGTAGTGTAGGCCTTGCTGAAGATGCCGTATCTTCAGCCTCTGAAGGGCTCGGTAGTGTAATGGCCCTGGGAAGATTGCTTGTATTGATGCCGCTAGTAGTCCTACTACTTTCACTATAGTGCAGAGTGATATGCTCGTTTTGCTGAGACATGCTTTTATTTCTCTCTTTATGTCTCTGATCTTTTTGTTTGGGAGTTCCAGTGTCGCCGATCTGGTGTTTATAATAAACCCCAGGAATTCTATCCTCCTCGCCGGAGCCATCTCCGACTTTTCCCAGTTCACTAGGAAACCTAGCGAAGTTAAGAGGTGTACTACCCAGTCGGTCTGGTAGACTAGAGTCTCTCTGCTGTCGGCCATCAGTAGGATGTCGTCTAGATATATAATCATGCAAATTCCTTTCCCTCTGATTGCTGCGGCTACCGGCTTCATCACTTTCGTGAATGCCCACGGCGCCGAGGAGAGCCCGAAAGGCATTGTTGCGAACTGCCATAATTGCCCATCCCAGTCGAATGCTAGGAATGGACGGAAATCCCTATGTACAGGAATCGTAAGGTAGGCGTCTTTCAGGTCTATCCTCGCCAGCCAGTCGTTCTGTCTGAGCGTATCCCTGAGCTGGTGGATTCCTTCCATTTTGAAGTGGTTGTAGGCCACCCAGCTGTTCATGTGCCTTAGATTTATCACTGGTCTCACTTTGTCTTTTCGGTGAACCAGGAACATGTTGCTCACAAATCTTGGCGGCGCAATGCATGGTTCGATCGCCCGTTTCTCTGCTAAGCTTCGCAATTCCGAGTCTAGCAGCTCTTTCTCTGTCTGCGTCGTGACTACGGGGCGTGGCGCTTGGTCTTGGACGGGGGTTTCTGTGAATTCTACACACATGCCTTTCACTGTTTGAAGGACCCAAGCGTTCCTGGAAAGCGAGCGCCAGTTTTCCCAGAATATAGCTGTCCTCCCCCCTACTGGTGGATATGTAAAGTTTCTCAACTGTGGGGAAGTTTTGTCCTCTTTCCTGTCCTCTGCTTCGTCTTCCTCTAGGGAAGTGGCCTCTTGGGGGAAAGAAGGTATCGGGCTGCCTCGATTCCCAGTATTGGTTTGTTTCTGTTGTACTGAGGCCTTCTGGATGTTTGGTATCGACCGGTCGAGCGACCTCTGTAGCGACCGGTCCCGCCAAAAACTCTCCCTGGGAAAATGTTCTTCATCGAAGCCTGTGCTTTCTCCAGGGAGGTGTAGGTCCCTACGAACCTCCCGATCTCCTTACCAAAAGTCTCTCCGAACAATAGGCCCTGTGCAGACTCGCTGGCTTCGTATGACGACAGATCTCCTAGTTTCCGGTCGATTTTCAAAAGGAAGCCTCTCCTGCGTTCCGATGAAATCGCGCAGTTCGCATTTCCTTGTATGCATATGGCCCGTTGGGCCCAGTTCGCTAGCACTCCTGGGTCTACCTCCTCGCCTGTATCGCTGGCTCGTTTGGCTAGGTCCATTATTTTAGCTAGCTGACCTGCCAGGTTGAGGAGTTTTTCCTGGCACCTTCTCCAGGAGCGGTCAATGCCGTTCCTCCAAGTCTCTGTTCGACTTGGAGATGAACGACAACATTTTAGGGTCCAATTCCGGGGCTTACACGACTTTGCCCGGCAGGTCTGGTCATGGACATTCAGCCCTCAGTCTTTGTCTGACCTCTTTTTCAAGAGCTTGCCTCAATCTCTGCGTCATGTATTTCGCCACTCTCGGCGATGGCACCCATTCCGAGGATCTCAGATTTCTGATTTCTTCCGGTTGGAACATGTCTGCCGTTTCGTCGTCCTCTAGGTGGTGGAGTTTTCGTTGCCTTTTCTTTGGCAGAGGTTGGCTCCCCTCATCCCCTTCGTTATCTGCATCCGCTTGAGTGGATGTGGGGGATATCGGCGGTTCCTCGTCTGCGAAGACTTCTGTGGGTTCCTCCTCTGTACAACCCATATTGTCATCCCCTGGGGTAGGGGGTCCGGAGGCTCGGTACCTGGGAATCTTTCATGAACGCTTCCTTCAGTCTGAGGAACGCGTCCGTAGCCTCTGGGGCTCCTGTACTCGCCCCTGTCGGTTGGCCCGGGGGGTCAGAAGAGCCTTTGCTCTTCCGGGCCCTGTTACACCCCTTAGGGTCGTCAAACGTTGCCCTTGTGGACGCGCTTTCTTCCTGCTTGGTGCGTTCTTCCTTCTGGCTCAGGAATAGTTCTATGGTATCTAGCCTTTCTTGTAAAGGCCGTACTCCCTGGGCTACTCCCTCTGTCAGTGAATCTCCCAGCACTTCTTTGAAGCTATAGGCTAGGTCTTCTTGGTAGAATGCCTCCTGCTCCTCTTCGCTCCACTCGAAGTTCGACATTGTGCTGGCCGCTGCCTGAATCAATACCTGTCTAGGTGTAGTGGCGCGTCCACAGATTCACTTTGCTCGAGGCTGCACCTTCCTTATACAGTATGTATGTTTGCAGGATATATCTTTCTTATTTGTGATAATACTCTGTAATTGAGCGGCTCCGCTGTCTAAAGCCACGCCCCCGCGTTGGAGGCGTTCGCTATTGGCGCATTCGATGCGCGTGTCCATTTCTGTTCGGCTTGTGGGAAGTTTACCGCCTGCGTAGAGCTCTGCCCTTCCAAGGGTTGGGGCTGCGAACTTGCGCTCTGCTAGGGGGTACGGTAGGCTCCTGAAGTGTCGTGTATTACGACACGGGGGCCTCCGAATCCCCTTCAAAACTAAACCACTAACGCTCGCGCGCTCTGCTATACATGTTTATTCTATTATAGTCCATGTGTACAATTCTAATTACTTTAATGGCATAAAACACGTTTTGTCAAGCGAATATTACTGAACTAAGATAAAGAGGTACTTATCTTGTGGAGAGCAGGAAAAGAAGAGGAAGGACAGAGGAACAGGAAGGACTAGGTCACATGGCCAGAGACTAGTAGACTACAGGATTGATGGGATTTGAAGTTTGTTTTAAAAAAATATATATTTATATTTAAATTGAAAGTTTACAAAGTTATATTTGTTGAAGCTGCTGGAGAGTAGAGAATAAAGAAGATGAAGCTTAATGCTCGCCTCCGTCTTGACATAGAATTCCTTCCTATGCCGCTGCTCTACTGGTCACTAATTCAAAAAAATATCAGTGGAGCTTTGTGGCTTGATGCAATGATATGTGTGGTATCTTGGGTGGCAGGGGATATCAAGTAGTAAGCAGGAACCACTCCAGAGCCAGATATGTACAAAAGATAAGCTTGCTTTATTGTTGTAGCTACAGGGAGGAAGGAGAGCAGGTAACCAGCTTCTACTCCCTCTGGCTCTCTATCTCTTTCCCCACCATCCGTCATCCCTGGAACCGAGGTGCCACCTAGGTTCCAGACCTCTCACCACATTCCATCCTCCACTCCACTTACACACATAGCTCATCCTGCCAGGTACTAGGCCACTACAATATGTTAAGAACAAGAAGGTTGGGCAAAAAAAAAGCCAAGTGGGACACTGCGCTTGCAGTCTTGGTTAGTGTTAGATGGAGGGCAGCAGGTGACTGGGTTGTGTGGGTATATTGCCCATATACACCACTGTGAGGTAAAGTTAAGGAGGAGTGTTTCCAGTCTCACTGCGCCAACACATACAAATTTAAGACACTGCTTGGTTTGCAGTTTTATTAAGTGAGTATGGTACAGCCTAACACGTGTTTCGAGCAACACTGCTCTTCCTCTGAGGCTTGTACATCAAAATTAAAATTAAATTAAATATTGGTCAACCATATAAGGGGTTGTAAAGGTAACAAAATAAATAACGAGAAAAACATAGAAATAAATGCAAAGCAACCATAAAGTGCAAATTCATGGATTTCAAAATTTAAGAAGTACCATGGGGCAGTAGGGGTGATATGACCCCCAATTTTTAAGATAAGTAGGTCACATTTATGCCCCCATTAGTTAAGAGGCGTGAGTAAAATTATATAAGGCAAAAACGTTTTAAGTCCAAAAGTAGCAGAAAACATTATACCATGCAATGCATATGGAATTAATACATTAGTGGGTGATCCCACAGATCCATTTGTATACATTTAGCATTGTCAACCAGATAATAAGGAAACCCACCATGTTAATATGGTGGGTTCAAATTGCATAAACAGTTTGGAAACAAAGTTGTAGAGTTGAGAAGGAGCGGAGAAAAAGAGAGAGACAAAACAATGGGAAAACTGTTAGTGCATAATTGCAGTGTATTCACAGTGGCCAAAAAATATAAGGTTTAATTTAATTTAAAAAAACTAAATATAAGGTACCTTGGATTGATTGTTGAACATACGTGATTACGTGTTGTAGTTGTACTGAAGGTACAAACCTAAAGTAAATGATATTGATTATGGCATTGGTCGTAATTAATCAATTTGGAGTTGCTAAATTATGCAATTTAAAATAATTATGGCATACCTTGTTATATTCCTTGCGAGGAATCCAACCAGGCAGTGGCAGAGGAAACCAAGCAAAAGTAAATGATATTGATTATGGCATTGGTCGTAATTAATCAATTTGGAGTTGCTAAATTATGCAATTTAAAATAATTATGGCATACCTTGTTATATTCCTTGCGAGGAATCCAACCAGGCAGTGGCAGAGGAAACCAAGCAGTGTCTTAAATTTGTATGTGTTGGCGCAGTGAGACTGGAAACACTCCTCCTTAACACTACAATATGTTCATTGTTTCTCGTTTTTGTTAGGCACCTCTTTTTAGGGTGTAAAAATGGATGGTGCATATGTCTCTTAGCTGTAAGGCTGGTGTTATCACTACCCACAAAACAACATATTGTGGATAGTAAGCAGAGGCACAGGAATTTTTGATCATCATATTCTGAGATGGTTATTTTGATGCAATTATCAGCCTTACACACATCATTAGAAGCCTGTTCTCCTGGCCCTTGAATTACTTCATTAAAGTGGCACTTCAGCTCCAATCAGCATGCTTTTTGACCCATTGTTTTTAATTGCCATTAATCCATCAGCAAATGTTGTATTCTTTCTGAATTTGACAGCCACATCAGTTATGACACGAGCTATTTGTGTTTTAGAATACACGTGACATGAGTGATTTTCCAGTGGCATAAAACATACATTTTTCTCTGCATAGAAGTACGTTTGCAAGGTACTTTGGCAGATGTTGATGTCTTGGACTGGTTGATGCGTTTTCTGTATAGTCACATATGACTGTATCATCACATATGACATATTTTATTTAAGATTATGGGCCTCATCACGAGTTGGGCGGTAACGCCGGCGGTATTGCCGCCAGTGCTATTAGCCCTACCGCCAAACCCCCAGCGCTATTGGCACCGGATCACGGGTTTGGCGGAACGGTTAGTGCCCATTCCCCATTAGGCCCATTCAGGAATTCCTCATTCCCCATTGGGCCCAATGGGGACAATTGGCGCTATTGCCGCCGGCGGTAACAGCACCGAAAATCATCAATTTTGCTTCGGATTTCCCCCAGCTCAGAGCTGGGGGAAATCTGCCATGGCCCTGATCTGGCTGACCTTTAAACGCGGCGATAATAGCGCCACTGCCGCATTTAAGGGTTACCGCCAGACTTGTGGTGATGCCCCATGTGTTTGGAAAAAGTGTCTTAAGATTTGTAAAGAATTGCAGTGGCTTGGAAGAAGACATTCCTTTCCAAACTCTCTTCTGCGACGGTAGTTCACTAAATATGCATGCTCACAAAGTTGCTTACCTCATTAGTCAGTTGCACAAATAGAAAATAAGGTGCGCACAACAGCCAACCAATTCCACACATAGAAAAAAATAATTAGCGGGAACATTGGCTGAGAGCATTGTATTTTGATTCAATGAATGGGACGCCACACTTCACTAAGATAGCCACCATGGATCTAGAAGGCGAGGCTCCATACGGGGGAGCTCCTCTTCCATTGCCATGGCGGCCAGCAAGCAGGAGCTGCAATAATGCAACTGCAGCGGTGAAAGCAGGTAAGTGAGGCCGGTGGTGGGAGGCACTGGAGGATATTTGGACAAGGGACAGAGGGAGTAAGATGACTGGGTGGGGTAAGCAGCCAGCATATTGCTCGGAATGCGGGCTGCAGCCCACGTTCCAAGCAACTTGATTGGTTGTTCACCCGTTGCCGGGTGGTAATTGTGGTATCATGTAAGCCTTTTTGGCTCACCTTAATTCCTACGCTATCCAATCAAGATATCCACAATGCAGCCTCTGTATTCTCTTGTCTTGTAGTCTTTTATTTAGCAATTTGCACTTGTATATCTTTGTTTTGCATGTGTTTTGCAAATACTTTATAATCGCATATGGTCTTATTTTTAACAAGCAACTTGATTTTGAAATGTAACGCCCTTCAACCTACGTATTGTAATCTCTTCAGCCGTGATTGCCTGGGTTTTGCAAACATGTGGACAGTGCTAAGTGCATGTTTGCCAGTAACACATCGGATGTAATTTCTTCTGTTTTCCATGTGAAGGTCTGAAGACCCCCAGTAACTGTGAACTGGTGGTCGGCGGAGAGCCACAGTGCTGGTCAGAAGGTCGATGCCTCCTGTTTGATGATTCCTTTCTGCACACAGCATTTCACGAAGGTAACGAATCCACTGTTCACTGAAGACCAGAGGCTTCCATTTTTATATTGTATTGTTTTAATCTTTGAATGACTTGCTATTAGAGCTAGGAGTATTTTTCCAGAAAATCCAAATCCGCGATGCATATGTTGGACGGTGTTTATGGGTCGGTATTATCACTGGGTACACATTTATTTAAGCAGACGTAATTAGACTTGACTGAAAACTCTGCCATTTCGTAAAGTGGTGGAATCTAATCTATTTCCTCACCTTGGCTGTGCTGGCATTATTTCCTTGCGTGCCCTGAAGTGATCCTTTGCAAGTGGGGCTTGTACAATTCAAGATAATTACATTAAATAACTCGAACTATTGTAAGCAGCAAGATTTTCTGCAAAAATGGAATTAGCTGTTTTTTCGCCAAAATACTTTCAGCAATAATTCCTGACTTTGAAAAATATATCGCAGATAGTTTAGGAGTTTTGAGTCATGAGTTTAGTTTACAAAAATGGATTACAAACTGCTGTATATACTAGGAAGTGACATTAATTTGGCGATGTTAAACCACCATATCCTGGGTTTTGCCTTAAAATTCTCTGGCACACGGTCATTTGCCAGGAACTGTCATTAGATGTCAGACATTGGCAGCTATGATGAATCTGACGATATGCTCTCTCCTTTCCCTGAGATAACCTCCCCCCATGTGTCAAGGTGTCGGCAGCCGCTACCTGATCCTGACTCGGGAGAGGCTATATGAGTGAGGACCACCTGGGGGGGATGACTCTCTGGGAGATCATATGACTTCTATCATATCAGATGATATTGTTGGAGAAAACCACATGCTCTGCGTTCCTTTCCAGGAATGTTTCCTCAGCCCCCCATGCCTTAATGGCATATTGTTAGACTCATTTTCTACCTCCTAAAAGATCGATTGTGATTAATCCCCAAACTACCATTAGGGAGAGTATGTTGACAACTAGGACAAGGAAGAGGCAGGGAGTAGTAAGGACTCAATATCCACATCTTTCAAGTCATTCAGAAAGCAACTCAATAATGACTGACACAAGAATGAACAACATAGTAATGAGGGTCATGAATACCGGGCAATCAACGCAGCGGTCTAGTTGTTGGCAAATGTGTAAGCAGGCCCGGAAGTTCAAATACGTCCCAGCTGCAGCTGATGAGAAGGGTGAGGAGAGCTGCAGAGGCGGGACTGTCCCGCAACCGGTAAAACCACTGAGCACTATGCTGAAGGCAAATGGGTCTTGGCAGACGACCTGTAGGTGAATCCGAGAAGGGAACGGAGAAACTAGGGTGCGGAGGGTCCATTGCTGAAAGAGAGAGCAGCAGGAACGGTGCACTGTGAAGGCTGATACGAGAGTGCATAGCTTGTTGGGGCAACTTGCAAAGCCAGTACACCGAAGCAGGGGAGAACGGAGAAATGCTGTAGACAACCGGTAAGCCCTGGGAAGGAAAAGGATTACTAGATTGCCGGCAAGTATATTTCACTCTGCAGAAGCAACAGAAACAACCAGTGAACCTAAAAGGAACAAGTGGGTTAACGGGTGGCCAAATAAAGTAAATCACTTCTTGAGAACACAGAGCAAGGGAAAGAGCACTGTTACTAAAGAGGTGAGAGTATTATGTGAGAAACCAAAGGTTGTGTCACAGACCAATCCCAGGGGATCTGTCATCCAGGTGGCTGGGGCACGGCCATCCCTATTGGACCCAGACCCTGGGGGTGGACCAGTGGGGGCAGATCACCTGGATGAAGGGTCCCTGGGGAGTGGGGCACCCGGAGGAGGGACGTAGTATCCCTGTTCCCATTTTCCTGTAGAACACCCTCATTCCATTTTCTATTTAAGAACTTTACCTGCCCCCCTTTTCCCACACACTCTGATACACGGACCAAACCTGTGAAGGGAAGACAAATGCACACAGCCAGTCTGGTTGGCATGTCCCAGTATCAGGATCAGGGTCAGGGTCAGGCAGAGTCAGGCACTTGATCCTGATGACTTACACCTGAATCCTGTTACCTATCCCCACTGGGATAAAAGGCGGAGCATGAGAGCACCCGGAGAGCGAGGCAAAGCACACGAGCAAGGCTTGAAGGGCATCCGAAGCAAGCAAGACCAGAGAACGGAAGGACAGGAAATACCGGGAAGGTGGTGCGACCATGGAAGCAGAGCAGACGGGACCAGGAGGTGAATGAAAGGCAGTGGTCCTACCATCTGCAGGGTGAAGGTCGCTGCAGAATCCCAAAGGGGCAACTACCTGCTACTGCAGAGTGTCACGGCAGTACCTCCTTCATGTGCGTTGTAAGGACTTGAAAGGAGGCAAGCTGCGCTGGGCGAAAAGTCTTGACTAGATGGAAGCTCTTCATAATCTGTATCAACCACTGCCGGTGAGTGAAATGGGAGACCGGCTTGTGTTGATAAATGAAAAGGACATTAACGTTTGAAGTGCTCGCTGGGTTGTCGGAAAAAAAGCGTGAGCAAAAGCACATTGTAGCAGGAATGATGAATGACAAGATTGTATGTGTGAGAGAAGCTGGAAAAGAAATCTGAAGCACTTGATAGAGGAGGCAAATAGTCAAAGTGGTCATATGAGGGTAAAGTCGAGGGTACAAGCCACCCTCGTATAGTCAAAAGTCTTTGACAAAAGATGAAACAAAGTATAAAGCTAACCTAAGGAATTATTAGCCCTGTGATGCTAAGAAATGCAGATACCAGGTCTCACGAGAGGAGGCCAGTATAAACCTTTGAATTGTATCCAGTATTGTGGGTTGTACGTAGGATGGCAGCCGTGAGAAAGAGAAGGCTGATTGTTGAAAATAAACGCACTAGCTACAATATAACTGAGTAACCCGGCGGTACACGATTGCCTATCAGAAGTCTCTGTATAGAACTGGCAAGTACTTTCAATTTAAAGTGTGAAAGATTGCAAAGTAACAAGTGTGTTGCTAGCGGTTTGAAGACTCGCGCCCGATCGAGAGAAGACAGAACTGCCTACAGAGGAAGGTCTGAGCCGGAGGAGGGGGGA
Source organism: Ambystoma mexicanum (assembly GCF_040938575.1). NCBI lineage: Eukaryota > Metazoa > Chordata > Amphibia > Caudata > Ambystomatidae > Ambystoma > Ambystoma mexicanum. The sequence goes on along the minus strand of NC_090932.1, from coordinate 1,357,505,723 downwards.
CCTGAGTGAATCAGTGAAAGTGCACCAAATATTTGTTTAAAAAGACATTAAAAGCTTGTGAGTGTTATAAGCTAGTAGAACTGGTAAAGGTTAACTGAACTGTGATTTGAAGGCTACAGTGAAACTGCTTCCTGATGCCTATAGACTCAAGGGGTGCTCAGTCATGCCACTGGTTCTCCTTGTCCCGTGATGTAATGTGGGGAAAAGAGTGCACTGGTTCAGCAGTCCTGAACTACCGAAACCTTTTTGCATATTTTAGTTTGCACTACACTCTTTTGTTATACATATCATTGTCCCACACCATTTTAGTTATATAAGAGTAAGAATTTGGCAATAGGTTTATTAGTATAGGCCACCACTAGGACAGAGTTTACTTTACTTTGATGGTCTTAGCTTGCTCCCATCCTAGTTTTAGGTTTAGATTGGGCGTTTTTCTCACACATATACTGTTCAATAAACACCCTTGGATTGCACTCCTTGTGTCTGATGTACTTCTGATACCATGCCTTCCTTACAATTAGCAAAGCAAGTTATCCATGGGTTATTGAATCCCAAGCTGAAAGAAGGAGTGCCTTATATGGTAAAGTCCTGGCAAAAAAGGATACCCAGTGAAGTTAAGTATATGTATAACAAAGAATGTTTGTGTAACAAAGTCCTGGCAAGCAAGTTTACCAGGTGAAGTTTAGTATTTGTGCATAGTTAGGCCCTTGCAGGAAAGTATGCAAGGTGAAGATTGATGTTTATATAATAAAGTCCTGGTAGGAAAGTGCACCGGGTGAAGTGAAAGTTAGGCATTTGTGTGACAAGGGGAGAGTATCCCAGGTGAAGACCAAATACCTATTGCAAAATAACCCTTGAATTAAATTAACTATTTTCAAATTGTACTGCGAGAAAGAGGGTCCTTAGTAAGAAACACACACACCCTTGGGGTTTGCAATGTGTAAAAAGGGAAGAGAAAGCTTGGGGAAGGGAGCTGATACCCCAAGAAAAGTAAATACACCAAGGGGAGAGAGTAATCCTCTTGGAACCTAAATGTTCTTTTGAGTTGGTGACTCTTGATGCAAAGAATCTGGGGAAGGAAGCTCATCCCTGGAATTGTTAACATTGTTCATCGGAAACCTTTTTGTTGGATTGGATCTTTGTGCTGAACTTGAACATTTTAACAGTTTGGAAATTCAAGAGTCAATACCCTTACACATTGGAGTTTATTTAGATAATGCGGGCCAGAATAGGATTACGGACACAGGACAGACCTTTTGTTTGGACATCTGGACACTGGACAGGTTCATTAGTTTGGTTGATGTAGTGAAATTCCTCCCAGATTAGGGCTAGTGAGGTATATTCCAATCCCCATGTTTGTTAATAAAGGTTTGTAACCACAAGCATCTCTCCTGTGCCCACGTCTCATTCCTGGCTCCAAACACAACATTACACTTAGGCACCCTGCTGTGATTTCCATGCTATGCCTAGGTATTCACCCTATTGCCAGGTATTGCAACATTTGACTTTCTGCAGTGTCAGATTATCATTTCATAGCAAATTTGATTAATACCCCCGGATTTTTGGTGGGGTATTAATAAGGACTTATCCTGATATCACAGGTTTTCAAGCTACGTGAGCTAAAGTTTGTTCAATTTCTAGACTAAGGACTAATTGAAAATCCACTTGAACAGGAGGATATTCAGTTCTCAAACAACTATAAAGTTAGTCTCAAATGCAGGCAATCATATTGGAAAAGAGCAACTGAAATGTTTTTTTTGCCGCTTAGCCATAAAAAACTGCCTTTCTTGTGGCACAGAAGGATACTTCTCAAGACCTTCCTCTTTGCCTCTGCCTTTGCCCCCCTCTGCCCTGTTGATCTGTTTCTTCTCATGGCCTTGTGCACCTAGCCACCCTCTTTTCTTTTGGGCCCAGGTACCTGCGCACCCTGCCACCCTCCTGCACTGCCTCCAGGCCACCATCTGCACTAGGGTTCTGTATCTGTACCCATACAGTCCCCCTCCCACCTTCCTTCTGCACTTATCAGATATACCTTTCTGACTAACTTTCACCTGCCACTTGTTGGCTGCACTACCATGGTTTAAAGCCCTTATTTATTATTTTTTCTATTTAATATTTATTTGTTTTCTCTCCTCTGCTTTGCACTTTCCACTTCCCCCCCTTTCGCTTGCACTTTTCCCCCATTTTCCTTTCCCATGCACTTGCGCTTTCTTAACTGTCACTGGGCCTAGTAAGATTGCTGTTTTCTGTTTTTTTTCTCCCTTGATCCCCTCCCTTTGTGCCTGGTCGCGCTCTGAAACACTTGTGTATTAGCGCGATATAAATAAAATATCATTTCATTCCATTTCATTTGATACAATCGACTGCCCATCATCTTTGAGTGGGATGCTAGCTTAATCTTTGCTGTGTTAACCCTTAGAACAATGAAAACTTTATGGACTAAAAGCACCCCCTTTGTGAACATCGATTAAAATTCACTACATTTCTGCTGCCTACATTCGGAACCAAATAAAGCCACGCCTCACCACCGACTAGAACCGTCAATACAAATTCCCCATTCCTACAGTGGTTGCTGGCTTTACAACCATTCCGTGGGGCATTGGCGTTACTACTGACAGAAGAAATGCATTCTTCCTATGTTAAAACTTTGGGTACGGTAATGTAACAAATCACTTTTAATGACTGCATAAAGAGGAGTTAAAAAGCTGGTGACTTACCCATAACCCCTCTGTGAGCATACATTATGGCCATAAAACAACCCCCACCCAGTTGTCAGTGCCATACCACTCTCATGTGGCAGGCATCAGCTTAGAGGGTATCCTGGTCCGTAAACCAATCAAGGGCTGGACGAACGGAAGATAATCTCCCTAGCAACCAGACGAGAAGGGGTATACAAATAGCATGTTGTTGAAAAGGGGGAGTTACCATCGGGACTTGAAGAAGAAAGGATCACTAGACCCACTGAACCTGTAGACCCTTGGAGAACAGAAGAGAAAACCAATTCTCCATTGAATCCTGAATGGGAGACTGAATCTGTACCTATTCTCCAATAAGTGTCATGATCACTGCTTCCAAGGAGCCAGGACCAGCCCAACGTCCTTGGAAGCAGGTCCCTAATCCTAGGCACCAGCCGGTCCCCACGGGGACCTTTTGGACCATGTCCTGGCGCCGGTGGCACCAGGCTCATCAGAATCATCGGTCCCGGCACTGGAAGCGCCGGGCTCATAATATGTGTGCAGATGCTTGGGTGGACTTGCCTGCAGCAGACCATGCTGCTTACTTACCAGCCTCTTAGAAGTCCTCTGTGAACAGGAACTACTTTCTTACCTGGGTGGGGCAAGCTCCACTCCCTGGATTCAGCACTGGAAAGCTTCTGGAACTGGAACTCTTTTCTTACCTAGGCGGGGCCGTGGAGGAAGACGCCTCATCACTCCAAGGCTATTTAAACCACACCCGATAGACGAAACGTGCTTTGCGTTATTCTGCATCTGCAGCAGAACGCTCACCGAGTCTGTTCCAGCCTTTCTTCTTACGATCCCGAATCTGCAAGAGTCATACTCACCATTCCTGCATCCTGAATCTGCAAGAAGCATACTCACCATTCCTGCATCCAGTCGACAGCAGCACCTGCAGAGACAAGAAACAGCAGGTTAGCAAGGCAGCCTTATCTCGCAGTGCTACTCACCTGATCCATCGGCTGCGGTCATTTTCGGCACGCTGCACCTCCGCCTACGAAGACAAAAGCATTGTCACTACTTACCGGCACTCCGTGAATTCTGGATTTCTTCACACTGCATCGCCGCCTGCGGAGATAAAAGCATTGTATCTACTTACGGACATTCTGCGGACTCCGGCGCTGCAAACCAACTTCTGAAAGACAAAAGAAGAGACATTAGACAGGTATTTACTTACGCCCATCGCGCTCTTCGCAATAGAACGCCTGCTCTTCAGCACGAACTACGCTGCAAGGAAAAGACAGTTAGAGCGCTTGCATTTACTCACGCATTTCCAGGCGCTTCACTCCATCTTCCTCAAGAGTCCTGCAAGACAAAAGGGAGAAAAGCATTATACGAAGTCCTGTTCAATGTTAACGTGCCTTGCACCTAAAGACTATAACGACTAAAAAGGTGTCTGGAAACTCACCGCTCGTGCAGTTAACGACGGTGACGGTCTTCTGAGTCCAAGAGGCCTATGTTTCACCAGTGAAGGAACTGGCAACAGCGCCCTGCACCAGACGCAGATGGAGAGCCCAGCATTCACCTATCTAAGGTCAGCTCGTTGACCTGGGGGCTCTACGGAGAGGGAGAGAGAGGAAGAGGAACATTGAACAATCCAGACCATTAACCCCCATATTCTTTCACCTGCAGAAACCTCACCCTACGAGTTCGACACACAGTGCGAAGAGGTTCGACCCCAGAAGCCCATCGGGTTCTGCACATCACCTTTCGAGTCACAGACACCTTCCTGCCAAGATCAGCGCCTCTGTGGGAATCAGGTGAGCGTTACAATAAGTCCTGAACCTATGTGTTGTGCCTATTGGACCTGAAAGCACTGCAGACCCCGAAAGCAATGTGAAACTTAAAAATTCTGTGGACACCAAAAAGCACTCAACCCCAACAAGCTTTGGAGCCCAAAAACATTGGGGCCCCGAAAGCTGTGTTAATACCAAAAGCGTTGCCATCCCCCAAATTGCTAAACTCACTGTGATCACTGAAAGCACTGGGCATCCCGAAAGTATTATTAACTCTTAAAATGAAGAGACCTTCAGAGCACAGAAAACAATGAAAATGCTGTTAACCCCAAAGACATTTTGAACCCTAAAAGCAGTCGCTGAAAGCACTGTCAACCGTGAAAGGCTCTGAGAGCCTCAGAAGGGAGGTGAACTGTGAAAGCACTATGATCACTGAAAACAGTGGGAACCCCAAAAGCTTTGTGAACCCAGAAAATGCTGGGCCCCTAAGAGCGCTGAGAACACTGAAAACAATGACTACCCGAAAATTGATGTGGATATGCAAGAATGTTAATCCTGAAAGAAGTACCCAAATTGAAAAACAGGCTTCTGCAAGATTGAAAATTCTGTAAGGAAACCAATCACACAATCTGTTGGGTGTCAAGCTGGCAAGCGTTCTGGTTCTGCTCAGTGAACAATGGGACCTGTATCACAAATGCCATAAAGAGATGCTGATCTTCAGTCACCTCCCTGCACCTGGTGATTTTTGGCATTCTTGCGCATGCTATTGATGCCCATCACGTATGATTATCTGTTGACACTGTGCCGCTAAATAAGTACTTGCAGTATGCTATCGAACACCTGTGGCCAACATACACTGCAACATGGTAGGCTTTACCAGACATTTTACTTGAGTGGGAGATAACTAGCATTTAATGAGACCCCTCCAGGCAGAACCCTCCACCGCTTATCAGAGAGCCCCGATTCCCAGACTCCTGCATCTTGTTCCATACTATTAAACACTAACATATTGAGCTACTGCAAGTACATATTTGGTATTTTATTAGTAACACTTTCATGACAAAGAACATAAAACAATACAATCAAACCGGGAAAACCAAAATATTAAGTTATAAAAGCTTTACCTAAAACAACTGAATTTGAGGGATATGAAATATTTGCAACCTAATTATCAGTCAAGGTACAAAGTACAAATACAGATCTGCAGGCAATACCAATTAAACAGGGGAAAGGAGGTCAGTATTCAAAACCATCCATCTGAAACCCTGTGATGAAGTTATAAAACCTTCAACGGATCTGATAATTAGACTTTGGGCCTCATTACGACCCTGCCGGTCCAGAAAGAATGGTGGTGGTAAAACCGCCGCCACCATTCTTTCGGGACCGGCTGATTAAGAGTCCTGCAGGCAGGAGGTGTCACTCCCGCCAGGTCTGACCTGGCGGGTTTAACACCACCCGCCTGCAGGCGGACATGGAAACACTGGCTCTGTCATAGACAGAACCAGTGTATCCATTGTCCCCATCCCCATGGAGTCCTATGGAGCTCCATGCGAATGGGGATTTACACAATTCCGCCTCTGGAATTCCCGGATCACCGGGGTCGTAATGCCCCGGTGATTCCGGGAGGCGGAATGGTGACACGGGTCCGGTGGTAACCTGCCGGTTTTTCCGGCTTGGTTACCGACGGACTCGTAATGAGGACCAATAACTCTTAACTCATATCTTTCTCTCACTCTCCATGCACCAGATCTGAATGAAGCAGTAATGTTTTATATTCTGGCCAGAATCCCTCAGGCGCATTGACATTGTCACTTTGTCTAGTAACCCTTCTCTCTGATAGTGGGCGTGAAGCCAAATTACCATAGATGGTTACAGCCCAAATAGGGGCTGAAAGAGACAAACATGAAAGAGATTCTCGTCCTCAGCTTGTAAGACCTTACAGGTCGAATCCTTTACACAATCCCATCTCCTCATGTTTTTTCCAATTGCCAAGTTATCTGCTCTGGTCCAGACAAAAGACTTATCTGATGGTGCTCAGACAGATCTTTTAAATTTGGTTGTTGCCTGAGGCCGAGCATGTAAGCATCAGCCCAGTCTATCTGAGATATTTGTATCATTTATCCATCAAGTTTAAGTTTATCACATATTTTTTGTTTTTTTGTTTTGTTGGTCAACAAAGATATATACAACTCTATGTCGTGAAAATTGGGATCTAAAATTCCTGCCTTGCCCAAAATAAGTTCTTCCATTCATTACTACCTGTAGTTTGAAATGAAAGACTGGTAGAAAGGGATCCTTCTATGCCATGTTAACCAGATTTTCATTTAACTGTTACTCTTTCAACTGCACACCTGGTGGGACTATTCATTATCCTCCTTTTTTTCTGGGGGAAGGAGCCATCACCAGCTCATAGAGCTGCGTCCGGGAACCCTCGTGGCATTTATAGGAGCTTTTATAGGAGCTGTTTCCAAACCTTTTTTTCACTGATTTCAACTCTGAAGGTGTTTTTGTCCATCTACCATGTCACTGCTCCATAGGACTCAGCTGCCAAATTTTGCTCAAAATACTTTTTCAACTTCAGCGCCTACATTTTTGTTAAAATTTCAGACAGGTTTTGTGCTGACGCTTGCTGCTAATTCTGCTTTTTTCAGCACCATGTCTATGTTAGGCAGAAACCTGTGCAGTTCCCTTAGGGACCACTGCAAAAGATTTAAGACTACAGGTGTTTGGCAGTAAACCCACTTGTTAGCAGTCTGTACCACACAGATTCACTTGGTAGCTGTGGCTGAGCGGTCAGACTTACCTCAAGAAGAGTTAGGCAGTATACAGAGCATACAAAATAGGTACAGAAATACAGTAGCACAAGCAAACACTGACCAGAGCTTGGGTGTAAAAGTATATAATTATTTATTTAACACACACTTACAAAACACACTAGCACTAAATTGGTAAGATAAGTTCAAAACACAATCACCATTATCATATGTACATCCCTGATTACTTGTTGGACAAGTCTTAGTTAACACCACTTATTTCCAGACAGAGGTGAGCGCTTAACGTTCGATGGCACTCCAACAAGTTAAATAAAAAGGGAGGGAAAAGCAGAATTATGGAAGCGTACACACTAAACACTTTTTAAAGAACCACAGCAAGTTAGGAAGGCCCATCAGTAGACTGTGCAAGGACGTTTAGGTGCCAGGTCCACTTTCAAGGGAGCCAGGCGGAAGATGCCCAAGATCAGACAGTTATGTCTTCGAAGTTTGTGGCGGTAGTTCGAAAAAGGTTTAGTTCAGTGCAGAAAAGTTAGCTAAGGTGTCCCAGGCTAACCCAGGTTCGAGAGACGAGGATTTAATACACCCCGTTCAATCGGTTGCAAGGGAAGCCAGGCGGAATACGGTACCTTAAATGGAGAGGATCCTCCAGCGGGGGCAGTTGTTCTTGGCAGCAGGTGCAAGTCGCAGCGTCGTCCAGAGGAAGAGAAGATCTCGTCGTGGAGAAAAGATGAAGGTCATTGCACTGCCAGGGAAGAAACCAGCCGCAGAGTTCTCCAGTACAAAGGTCCTACCCTTTCGGTTCGTGGTAGTGGCGAAAACGTGGTATCCCGGTTGCCGGGGTGCTTGGCACAGGCAAGGCGGCCACGAGATGCTCCAGGAAGGCGAAAAGAAGGTAGACTGGTTATCCCCACCAGTCGAAGGAAGAAGACTCTCCGGGCTGGAGATCTCCTCTGTCGTTGGGAAAAGTGGTGAGAGTGTTCAGCAGGGCTCCACCGGTGGTGTTGTCGTTGCAGGTCGGCTCAGCTTCTCCCTCCTCGGATTCTTAGGTCCTGTGGCGACTTCTGAAGTTCCAGTCCCCAAAGCCCTGCTTTTATGCAGCACACCCCCATTCACTCAGCCTAGCTGTCAATCAAACATGCTAAGCGGTGAGCCGGCCGGCTCACCACTTGGGCCAATCACACAAGAGTGCGACTTGAGTTACCAGGTAACTCAGTCCAGGGTGCCTAAACTCCCTCCTACACCCCCTGTGGTACCCAGACAGAGTGGCACCACTTTTGGAGGCTTCTGTGGAGAAGCCCGCCAAAAAGTGGAACAAAGGGCTCCTCTTGGGTTGGAGTCAAAGAAGAGAACACAAACGCCATTTTAGAATCAAGTTCTGGCAAAAAATACCAACCGGCGAATTAATATTAAATAAATAAACCGGCGGTATGTTCGAGGCTATAAGAATTAAATAATTAAAGTTGGTAGCCTCGAACAATGGGAAAATCCCATAGAGATATATTTGCGGTCGAATATAAAAAGTAGTATCCACTGGTACCAGCCAAAACTCGATCAGGGGGGACGGAGACGTGCCCCCTCGAACAACAGACCCCGGGGCAATCGAATTGCCCCGACCAGTACGTCCACAATATGATGGTTTGTGCTGGTTTCTATTCATAATTTGGGACTAGTAAAGCCAATGGTGACTTTACATGCCCTGGGAGACAGTAGTCAGTCCCAGGGTATGGAGTCTATGTTGGGGGGTTGCTACGACCCCCCTGGGTTACGGCACGGAGGGTGCTCTGTAACCCACATCAAAAAAAGACATGAGACCCTATGGAGTAAAAGACCCCATAGTCCATAAAACACATGGAAGGTTAAAGGAACACCTCAAATCTTTTCTAAGAGTGGGAGCAAAAAGAATCTCACTCTTAGCAGGAGAGAAAAAAATAAACCCCAAAAATCCAGCAAAGCTGCTGGGGGACTCACTAGGTTTGGGAAATTAGCCTTAAAGAAAATTCTCCCTAACAGTCTATGTGGTGTTTCCTTGTTGAGTTCGATGACGGAGACCCTCCAAATAAGGAAAGGAATGCTCAATCAGTATTTAGGACCATAATGTTAGATTTGGCCCTATTTGGAACTAAACGATTCAAAGTACGGTAATCTGTTACAGCCTTCAAGTGGACTATGAGATCTTTATGGAGTCTGGTTTAACAGTGATAGACGGCACATGTTGGCATGCATCTAAGACTACATTCACTATGTCTTTAATGTAGAGGCAGAAAAGAACCAATGCTAAAGCAGCTAATAAGCTATTGCAATCTTCCGGGGTTGATTTCCCGCCTGCCCAAAACAGACCTGTGTGGTGGTCCTAAAATATAGCGCATGATGATGTTTAACCGGCTCCTGTGTATCTCCAGTTTTGGCAGTTTTACTTAGAAACTCTCCCTTAACACAAGGTCAAAGGCCAGTGAGAAGTCAAGGTACGCAACATACAGGGACATTTTCTCTGTGAAGCTAAAATGATTGATCCGATGTGTCGAGGTGAAACTCTGATCAACCGTGGACAGGCCCAGCCTAAAGCCACCCTCGGCCAAATTCAGGATTGGTTTAGCACTCATTCAGTTATGTTATGGTCACTTGTAGAGCGCACGGTCGCCCGTAGGCATCATGGCGCTAGAGAGGCAGGTAGCCACCCACAGAACAACACATCAGAGCCAAGATTGCTAAAAGATCAGAACAGGTGAGTTTTTAATGCTTTCCGAAAGGCTAGATTTGACAATGATTTCATAAATAGTGGGAGAGTATTCCACAGTTGTGCTGCTGCAATCGAAATGGCACGCACCTGACCCAAGTGAGGCGAAAAGAGGGCACAAACAGTATGCCAGCCGCTGCTGACTGCAGGGGGCGGTTCGAAACATAGCGCTCAAAGTTGGCACACAGGTATTCTGCTCCCTGATCATGTAGAGCATGATAGACAATGTAAAAACTTTAAATTGAATGCGCTGGGCCACTGCATGCCAATGGAGGGAGTGCAATACCAGGGAAATATGGGACCCATAAGGGGTACCCGTTGCCACCCTGCTGCCAGATTCTGGAGACGTTGTAGTCGGCCTACCAACCCTTTGGGCTGCGCCAGGTACAGAGAGTTGCAGTAGTCCAGCCTACACAGAATCATCGCAGCCACCACAAGAGGACGTAGCATTGAAGGAATCAGATGGAGCACCTTTCTTAAGATTTTCAACTGAAAATGCCCCATCTGGCATATCGCAGATACCTGGGCAGCCATAGACAGATTGGCAGATATGATTACCCCAAAATTTCTAACCTTGGATCTGGAGGAGATCCCACCACAAGCACCACAGTTGTGTCCGCATTCAGTCATTTAGCTCCATAAATATAATATAACTGAAAAGGTGCAGTCGAAATCAATTAAACTGATCTGTCGGAATGAAGTTATTGCATTGGTTGGACCTTTCAGGTACAAACGTACTAACAAGGTTTATACAGGAATATGGAAAAACACCACTTTCGAAGGCAGGGAAAACTGCCTTCAATAACTCAACCCACCATTTTTAGGCATACTTGAACACTGTAGGAATCATGTTTGGACCTAGTGATATGCCCATAGATAAATGGTCAATGGCCTTATTGATTTTATCTGCTTTGTAGAGAATATTACATGAAAAGGCATCCTGGGAAGATCAGCCAACGTGATTTAGTCAAAAGGTAAAATGGGTTTTAGCCTTTACCACGAGTTGAGGTGATATTTGTTGTTGATGAGGACTGAAAAGTTGCCTTCATACACTTAACAAACATACAAGAGCGATGACCCTCTGAAAGGATAAACAGGCAGAATGCCTATTCTTATCGCACTACCTGTTTACCAAACTACTGATTTCTACTGATCATGTAGCAGAAAGAAGCAGCTACTCAGCGCAAAACAGATTGGTGGGTGTTGGATACAGAAGGATGCTTGCAATGACTTTAGAAGAAGAGAAAATAGTAGTTTTCCCAGTTTCACACTGGAATTCATGACTCTGTCAACATATTTGTCTTGGAAGCAAGACCACGCAGAGTAACACAGGTTCAAATACCAGTCCTGCGCTTAGAGACAGGTCTCTGAAATTGAGCACATTCTAAAGATTAATTAATGAATTAAAGTTGTCATGTAGAACATTTGAGAACTGTGCAGTAGATTCTCAAAATGATTTTAGCCTAAGTTAGAAGCTGCACTGGCAAATCTTCATAATTTACACCAAAATTGATATGCCCTATTTCCTACGGTCAGTTTAGCCTATATTTGCAAATAAGGAGATGTTTCTGCAGATTTCAATTGGATTTATGTTTTGTTGTGCAGAAAGTAAACCCATTCTCCTGCACGTGCTGATGTGCAGTGCATGAAAGTTGACTTTTGACTCTGTGATGGAATTTCTATGAAGTGAAACTGTCACAGTTACATTTCTATCTCTCGTTGGGGGATAGAAATGCGTTATTTCGTATTCTTAAAATGAGTGTCGGGCTCCGGCACCTAGAAATGCTGACATCACCTTATAAAATAAGGTGACCCGCGCATTTCTCATTTTAAGCACATCCTCTGCACATTTTTTATTTGCGTGACTTTTTGCAGATTTGCTACTATGTGTGAGTCAAAATACCAATGGTTCCAAGCGGATAACAGAGGAAAGTGTAATGCCCGTGACAGAGGAACAGAACCCAGCTATATGTTTTTCATAAGGTTTTTAAAAACTGAACTCCAACTGATTCTGCCTTCACGCAGGATAGCAACTGAGGAATAATAGACAATCACTGGTATTCAGTCAGATTGTAACTCCCTGTAAAGTGTCTTAATATATTTGTGTAGCCTACCACCCTGAGGTGACTGCAAGGTGGCATGTAGTGCTCTACACAACTTCTAATAATAAATAACATATAGCACAAGTAGACTTTATGTTGTCTTGTGGATGCTGCCAGAAATTGGACTATTTGGGTGCACTATAGATAGAAAAAGGGTAGTTGGACTGGATTGTGATATATTCTTCGGATTGGTCAACAAAAGGACAAAGGACTGAGATTTCCTTAGGTGATCTGACCACAGTGGTGATCAGAAAGTCACCCTTGCACATTCCTAAACATTTCTAGAAACGGACCCGAAGAATCCAAGGAAGGGGCCCCTACTCCTAAAGGGGCAAAGAAACAATAAGATGGGGCATTGTCATAGCTCTGGAGGAAGGAGTGAGAGGCGGGGTCGACAGAAGAACAAATTCCTCAGGAACAAGAGATCTCAAGAGGGCCACCAATATGGTCAACTGGACAAGAGGTAACTAAAGAAGTGTCCCAGCAATGTTTTAAGGCTTTTAGTGATCAGATGACAGAGACCCCACAATCGTAGCTGAGTTAGAGCAGAGCTGGCTCAATCCTTGTAGGAGGTGAAAGGGGATATAGCGGCAGTAGGAGTGTGACTTGATACTACCGAAAGCGCCATTCAGGAGCTGGCAGATGATGCACGCAAAATAGATGTTTTTTTCCCGACCACCTTGCAATGGCCACACAAAATGTAGAGAACCAGATTGAAGCCCCCGAAAATCTTTCAAGGAGAATAAACATTAGGGTTAAAGGACTCTCAGAGGGAGTAGAGTATCGAGATTTGAAAGACACAATGAAAGAGTTTTTGTTGACCTACTGGAACTGGAGACTGGAGAGGAAGTACATTTCAGAGTCTTTTTGTGCTTTTCTTCCACGTGTGTTTGTTATCTGTAATGGGGTCAAAAAAGAGCCTTTTTGGGACATAAAAGGTATCCCACCATCAAAGACAGGGAAGGTGAAAAAGAACTCAAGTGAAGCACCGAAAAAGTAATAATAGAGGGTGACCTACATCAAAATGTAACATTTAATGCAATGTGAACCGGTATGGAAGGTAGAAAGTTACAATGTACGTCTAGCGAAACCTGGGCAAACACTGAAAGCTTCCACACTCCATATTTTGCAATTTCGCCTTCCACCTATTAATTTCAGGTTTAGGCATAGTGTGCAAGAAACCAGAATGAAAGCTCTAAATTCTAGGAACACACGTGCTTTAGATTGAGCAAAGAGTGAAACAAAAATGGCATAGAATATGGAAGGAAGCCTATGATAATAACAAGACGAAAACCCTTTAGTGAGAAAATAATTAATTTAGGGCATGTCAAGCCTTAAAGTGCCCGACTCGAACCATGGTTTGAATCCATTAAAAAAATAGTATGAATCAGCTTTAGTCCATAGGGCTGACTGGTAGTGGATTCGAACAGGACCTTTAAAATGCTTTATCATTCAAACCGATTCAAATCCTTTGAAACCTTAGACACCTATTGGTCGGAATACAGAATAAATGAGAAATTGATATAAAGGAAAAGCGAAATAAAACCAATGAAATCAAAATAAATGAAGAGATAAAACACACACACAGACTTGTACATTTTTGAGTTGCGCTATAGGTACACTTCTCTCTTCACGTGGCTCGATTCGGTGTTCAGATCTTTGGAATCATTTAGCATTTCAGCTCCAAACGGTATGAATCTTTCAAGATAATACACACACACACACACACACACACACACACACACACACACACACACACATACATAGATCAGATCTGATTAGAACAGGGTTCCCTAATGTTAGCAACCACTTCAGAATGACAAAAACAAAACATTCTTTTACAGTTTTGTCACCCGTATTCCCCACAATGGGGCAGATTAACTAACATTTGCCCCAGTGCTAAAAATTGAGCAAATGCTTTAATAGTCCAAAATGGAGCAAACCGTGTTTTGGGTCAAAATTTCAAGTTGCCAGGCATAAAAAGTAACTCTGCCTCTCAACTCTCCACATACACATAGCACATAATGTCCTACTCGCCATAGGTCCTTTATCACTAGCCATTGGCTAGTGGTGAGTGCACATTTTCAGCCGCAATCCAAATTATCTCAAAATAAAAAATGGTACTAGGGCAAAAAAATAATTTGGGTGTGTACTATGTTTGCTGCACAACATAAAATGAAGAGTGCTTACAATCTTTCTTTTCATGTTTTGCCACAAACATAGTAAATAAACCGCCTGCTTCAATTTTGCCCATGTGATTTTATTTTTTTGGGATAATACTGATTGGGGATAAACCAGTTAGCCCCGTTCAGTATTATCTAAGTTGTTCAGTATTATCTAAGCAGCAAAAGTGTGCTAAATTAATTTTCTCCACTTCCTTGCACAAGTGCAAAGCTTTGAAAATCTGGCCCCAGTGGAGTAAATTAATTTAGAAATTAAATTATGGATGTTACAATAAGTGGGAACATGTGTTCTGGGCAGCGATACTGGGCTAACTTGAAAAGGTCAATTCATGTTTTTAAGAGGATCGTTCTTAAAAAAGAGCACCAGACTAAAAGTGGGATGATATCTGAATAACCCGTCTTCATCCGATTTAAACATGTTCCTCAATTGGCTGCCACAAGTACATAATTCTGTTTTGTATCCTTCATCTAGGTCCGGCAGAAGAAGGTCCGCGTGTGATTTTAATGGTCGATTTATGGCACCCAAATGTGGCAGCAGCGGAACGCCAAGCTCTGGATTTCATTTTTGCCCCAGGGCGATGAACCTACATCCTCCGCGTACGATAGGAACCTGAAACGTGGGGTCTCGCCTCCCACAGCTGTGATTGTACCATTTCGACCAATTGAAACCTGCCTCAATGGAAAGCTTTACCACAGCACATACATAGTGTTTCTTCTTGTTTGTTGGGAATTGCCGAAAACCGAGATGTCCGGTTTTTGTTTGACTCAAAGTCGTCCATTTATCAAACCATTTGCTTATCAGGGATTTCAATTTTGCAACCGACAACGGCTGCCATCCCTTTCATTCTGTGATAAAATGCGGTTTCACTGTAGTATGTGTTATGCTGCTACTGTGTTTTTGCAGTGATCAGAAATAAGATTACACAGTTATTAATTATTATTATAATAATAAGGGTGTGTTTTGTTTGAATGTAATATACAATTTCTTGTGATCATCTTAAGAACCAATTTATGATGTGCTCGGCCTGGCGTCTTTGTCCCTGTAAAGATACATCACTTTGTGGAAAGTTTGTACATGAAGCGGAACAACAAATAATAGCCCTTGAGAAACTACTTATAAGCAATGCTTTTGGTTTGTTCACACAGATTGAGTGTGAATTGGAGGGCGGGTGAGGGACAAGGCGGTGGGGATGCCAAAGGGCAATTCAGAGCAATCATTAAACAAGTGACCAGCTTTCGAATGAGTGAAGTGTTTTGCAGTCTTGTAAAGACGTTTCTACTATTCGACGACAGCGATCCCAGCTGGGGAGGCTGGGATCAAAGTATTTATAAAGACAGTATTTTCCAAGCCTTCATTTGCAGAAGTTTTGTTGGGTTTTGCATGCTCTTGCTTAAACCAGGCAAGTGACACTGACGGGTCTCAATTGCACTACAGTGGAAGTCAGTGGCTGGCCCGATTCACTGACGAGACTGTGTTCAAATGTCTTACAAAGGAATTCCATCCTTGGACTGTCTTCTTGACTTGGGGGGGAGAGGGGGAGGAGGGTAAGGGCTCGCCAATGTACCTTCTTTTGGGGGGGAGGGGGAGTATTGCACCAATATTGACCATCTGCTAAAGCTTCTCATGGCAGCTGGCCATGAAGGGAATCTAATCTTTTAATCTGACCAAAGTTTTCCTTTTTCTTGACTACGTATACATATGTCATTTATATGTCATTGAGCCGAAGAGTGTTTGAAATACAAATTTAAAAGGCCTCTGTTGTGATGGTTGGGCACCAGCCGTTTGTCTTCTGTGTGGAAACAAACATGTTTTGTTGTGCTTTGCAAAGCAACGGACTGACATTTTGTTCTAAAATAAAAATGGATAGGCAAGAACTGAAGCAAACTGGTTATCTCTTTCTGAAGTTCTGTTGTTATACCGCTAGGGACCTCCGAACCATGGATGTAAGATTTCGGTGACTTGTAAATGAAGGATTAACTTTCTAATATGCTTAATTTTAAAACACTTTAGAGTAAAGATTAGATTTTTGTCAATAAGATACTAATGATAAAAAGTTAATATTTTTTATTTTTTATTTTATTTTTTTACATTTGTGGAGCGCACTGCAGCCCATAGACATCGAGGCGCTATTACATGAAGGCGTAAGCAGCAAGATTATGTAAACATAGGAAACATAAGGTACTTAGTTACAGAGAGAGGAGCGGAGCATAGTTACAAATGACGTTCGTCTGCCTTTAAATATAAAGGCAGGTAGGTTTAGACAAACAGCCTAGTTTTTAAGGCTTTGCGGAAGGCTAGGTGATAGTCAATCCCCCTAAGGAGCGAAGGTAGGGCGTTCCAATGTGAGGCTGCTAGGGTTGAGAAGCTCGAACCGCCCGCACGTACTCTACAAGTCTTGGGGGTAGAAATCAGGTTGGTGTAGGCAGATCTGGTGGGCCTGGCCGAGGTGGGTCGTGAAATTCTCTGGGCAAGGTAGGGGGAGCAAGGTCATGGAGGCATTTATGGGTGAGGGAGAGGATTTTAAAGATGATCCTCTGCCTAATGGGCAGTCAGTGGACCTGCCTCCTAAGGTCAGAAATGTGGTCTTTCCTGGAAAAACCTGTAGCAGCCCTGAGGGCGTTGTTCTGGGCAAGCTGGAGTTTAGCGATGTTTTTACCGGAGGTCCCACCAAGGAGTGCGTTGCAGTAGTCCAACCTGGATCCTATGATGGCCCTAGCAATACTGAGGCCATTTTGTGAGGATAGGAAGGGTCTTGCTGCGTAGATGAGTTTGGAGTAGTATGCCGATGAGGAGGCTATGGCATTAACATGCCTGTCCATGGTGAGATTAGAGTCGAGATAGACTCCTAGAGTCTTGACTGTTTGGGATACCGCAATCGGTATGTTGTCGATGGTAAAAGAGGTGTATTGTTTGTCAAGGTTGCCTAGAATGGTTGGTGACCCAATAAGTAAAAGCTCGGTCTTCTCGCTATTTAGACAAAGCCAGTTGTCTGCCATCCAGGCTTGGATGGTGGCGTAGATGGAGTTGAGGGTGTTCTTGTCCAGCTCATAGTCACCTGTAAGCGGGATGAGCACTTGGGTGTCATCCGCATAGTTCGTGTATGAGATGCCCATATAATCGAGGAGATTGAAGAGAGGCCATGTGAACAGGTTGTAGAGGGTGGGTGCTATGCAGGAGCCCTGGGGCACCCCACATTTGATGTGGCTAGGGGATGCGCATGCTGAGTCAGAGAAGACTTTCATGGCCCTTTCCTGTAGGAATGAGGTGATCCATGCGCATGCTTTTGGGGAGAAGTTGGCTGCTATAGAGAGATGGTGGCAGAGTGTGTTGTGATCAACGAGGTCGAATGCTGCAGATAGATCGAGGAGGAGCAGGAGCGCTGGTTTGCCTGCGTCACGAATGTCTTCCATTTGATTTTTCAGGTCAAGTAAAGCTGTTTCCGTCCCGTGACGAGGTCTGAAACCAGACTGCCGAAGGCCGAGAAGGCGGAGCTCTTCGAGGAATTTTTGGACTTGATGGTAGGCCGCTTTGTCCAAAATTTGCAATAGAAAGGGGACAGTAGTGATGGGCCTGTAGTTCCCTGGTACTGATTGGTCAAGTGAGGGCTTTTTGAGGAGCGGACGGACCCAGGCTTCCTTAAGATCAGTTGGAACATGGCCAGACTGAAAGGATGCATTTATGAAGAGTGTGAGGAAGGGGGCCAGAGTAGGACCGCAGTCTTGGACTAGCTGTGCAGGGCATACGTCACCTTTACAGTTAGATGGTTTGATGGTTTTTAAGAGCGTGATGACCTCAGATTCAGTGATGTCTTTGAAGTCGAAAGGCGGACAGGAGTGGGCTTTGGTCTTTTTGTTGGTGTTAGTATTCTGGTTGGCGATTAGGAGGGTCATAGCTTTTTGGTGTGCCTGAATTTTAGTTTGCATGGTATTTAGTTTATTAAACATGGCGGATTGGATGTCATTACACCATTTTTCATCTTTCTGGATGGTGGATGATGAGGTGAACGGAGTTTCAAGTTCCCTGAAGATGGTGAAGATTTCTTTGGTACTAGATTTGGCGTTGGCAATCCTATTGTTGAAGGAGTTAGCTTTAGCGAAGATGATAGCTGTAGTAAGCTCAAGTAAGTTATTTTGACATGGATTGTACCATTGTTTTTTTCCCTTTACGGGATGTTGCTGTTTTACCAACTGTAGTTTCACAAATGGACAAAAACAGTAAGAGATTATCAACATGTCCTGTTTGAAAGCCTAATAAATACCCAATAAAATTACTTTTCATGAACTTAATACAATATGTTTGGTGCGGGTTGTGAGCATGCAGTCCTTCCTGAATAGCAATGATCCAGAATGTGGAAAATGAAGAGAAGAGCCGGCCACTTCCAAGACACGCTAGAGATTGCACAGTGGAGCACCGACCCTGAGATGACAGGGTGATGGAAGTTGGAGGAGGGGATGTAAGAAATGGTGGTTCAATAGGGCAAGGGAAAGGATGTGGAAATGTGACATTGTGGTGGACGCCTCTCAATATTACAAAGCAAAATAGTGATCATAGAACGGAGTGGAGAGAAATCACAATAGCAATTGTCTGACAGGATCGAAAAAATAAAGAGAAAGAAAATGCAAGGTTGCAATAGTCTTGCAGAATCCTGCAAGCATGAACTGGGAACATTTGCTTACTGTCTAGGATGAAATCGTAAAACCTGAATTCAGGGCAAGTACATAGATTCCACCCTTTCCTGTGTTGAGTATTTTTTTGTGTATTTTGTTATTGGGTTAACATAGACCTGACATGCTAATCTTATGCTCCCACTTAAATAATCCCACCCCACAATTCTGTGACAGGCCATCACACAGTTGGCTACCGCCATTGCCGGACAGCGCAACGCCACCCCAACCTCACAACCTGAACCATCTACCAGCACAACACCAGCCAGCTCAACCCAAACAAGCCCTGTGCGACACTCACAGTGACTCGTTCACGCACAGATGCTGAACTCACTCCTCCAAAAAGAGGGCATGAATAGGACTAGTCACCAGTGCACGTCGGGATGCAGTAGTTGTGGAGGTGTTGTTGGGGTAGTGGGGTATTGTGTGTGGGGGCAGCGGGGGAGGGGGAGTTGGGGTATTGGGTGTGGGGAGTGATGATGGATTAATGCATGCTGTGTGCACTTGTGCTCCTCATGCATGCAATCCTATGCTATGTTCCGATACCCCTCATCTCCCAGCCAGCAGACACCTTCACTATGCTTGGGAATCCTCCCCCCCCAATCGACACCTCATGTCCCAGCCAGCAGACACATTCACTGTGCTTGGGATTCCCCCCCTCAATCGACACCCCTCATGTCCCAGCCAGCAGACACGTTCACTATGCTTGGGAACCCCACACCTCACTCAGCACCCCGCATGGCACTGTGGTTACACTCTCCCAGCAGCCAGGTAAGTTCTGGAGCGTGTCGTGCCATGTAGCAGGGATGCATGGAGTCGCGCAGCACCTTGGAGTCATGTGTGGAGCCAGGGAATCTTGCACAGCAATGGGTGATGATTGTGCGTGCATCGCACACTATCTGTATATCGAGGGAATGGTACAGCTTCCTGTTGCTTGCGTGTTTCAGGAGTGCATCTGTCACCTGTGTCAGCACATGGGAGAAACAGGGTTGTGAGATTCCATGCAGCTGCCCCAATGTGTGCTGATATGTGCCTGTAGCAAAGAAGTGTGGCACAGAGACTACCTTCAGCAAGGAAGGAGGTGGCTGTCTGGATATTGATCAGGCTCACCAGGTCATCATGAATGAGGTCCACTATTGTGGTGATGGTGTCCCTGTCCAGCCGGTTCAGGGTGTGGATCTGAGCAGAGGTTAGGTTGAATGGGCTGGCCCTTAGGCAAGGGATTGGTGACTGCCTGCGGGGTACAATTGCCTGCAGAATGGGTATGTGCTGGCCCATTCTCACCCTCCTGTGCCTCAGCTGCATTCTCTGCCTCCACAATAATAATAATAATTTGCATTTATACAGTGCTACGAACCCTCAGGCATCTGAGTGCTGCTTATTATTGCCCGCGTGTGTGGTGCTCATTTATCAACCCCAGAAGGATGAAAGGCTGAGTTTGGCCCTGCCGGGATTCGAACCTGCAGATGTCAAAGCGAGCACTCTACTCGCTGTGCTATCTGACCGGCTAGCTGTGCTATCTGACAATGAGTAGCAGTGCAGGCATGTCCTCCAATTCCAGTACTGCAAGTGCTAATGGAAGCATTGTGGATTTGGGATGGGGTGTGGTGTGTGGGAGTGCTCCTTTTTTGCTGTGCCAGACTCCATTGCTTCCACCTGTGCTCATTGTATTCATCTGTTGCAGGTTTGTACACACCTGATTGTTGTTAACGCCTTCACCGCAATGCCAGTGTTAACAGCATCATTGAATCCCTTATTACTGGCATGCCCATGCTGGTAATTTTATGTCCGTGCACCTCTTAATGTGCACTTAACTGCGGCATGCCGGTGTCACTGGCACGGCTGCCGCGGGTCGACGCTCAAACCGGCAAGGTTGAGGCCCGTCACGGAGGGTCCCTGCCGATGCTGGTAACACCAGCATCGCGGCTCATAATACTCTGGTCCGGTAAACAATGCCGGTATTACCGTACCAGCATCGATTTTACCAGACCAGCAACCTTGTAATTAGGCCCACTGTCTCTTTGCAGACATTTAACACAATTTATACAGCGCTAGCGACATGTCGGGTATTGAGGTTCAGAATGACGTGATATTAGATCTGATAAAAAAGCGTACAAAATCGAAAGGCCCCCTGGCCCAAACGGCCTGTCAAATATAGTGTTAACAAGTGATATGGAATCTAGGGCAGACATATTAATTGTCATATTTAATAAGGTGTGCAGGGATGGTATTATCCCATACTCATGGAAAGAAGCCTTATTGATACCTATATACAAAAAAAACTCTAGACTAGACCCTAAAAACGATAGGCTTCTTTCATTATTGGATGTTATGTGGAAATTATTTGCTTCAATGCTACTGCATGAGTTAAACATCTGGGTTGAGGAAAAGCAAATACTAAGCCCTTTATTGATGGGTTTCCACAAGGGCTGCTCTACATCACATAATCTACTTGTGTTAAATTTACTGACCACTGCGGCCAGAGAATTGGACAGCCCCCCGCCCCTTATATGTGGCATACATAGCTTTCCAAGCTGCTTTTGACACAGTGAATAGGAAAATCTTATGGCAAAAAATGTCGAAGTGGGGATTGCCGCTTCCTTTAAGTTTGATTATCCAACTGCTTGAAGACATTTATGTGTGAGTCCACCTTATGGTAAATGGGCATTCACGCACAAAATACCAACAGATAAAGGCTTGAAACAAGGGTGCGTGCTTGCCGCTTTGCGATTTAACATATATTTAGCAGATCAACCTCAAAGGCTGAATAGGTTTAACAGCTGCCCCCCTAAAATTGGTGACTTCCGACAGGTATGGTTATCTTACACAGACGACATTGTACTGCTGAACCACACAGTTTCTGGTATACAACAATCAATGTATGCAGTATGTAAATATGCCAAGTAAAACGATCTCTGTGTACATTTTGGAAAGTCCAATTTTATGTACTTTGGCCGGAAGAAATTAACATGTAGGATCAACAGCTCAATCGGTAAGATTTAGCGCATAGAGCTTTATCGTTACCTAGGTTCGCCTATAGCACCAAAGAAGGGATTTGATGAGGTGGTTAATGACAAAAAGAGAAAGTCTATTATGCTTGGTTGCTTAATTGAAAAGCTATCCCTTGGGTCTGCCGAATTCACCATGAAATGTACAGTGTAAATGTGAAAAAGGATTTTTTGCGCAGCTGTAACATATGGGCTTGAGTCTGTTTGCTATGATCTGAAGAAGTGTGAATGGCTAACTTTGTTAGTGAGTAGGCTATAGAAACGATTGCTGAGTTTGCCGTTGTGTGTCCCAATGGCCGCAATAAGGCTAACCTCTTTGTTAGGACAAGTTCGATATAAGAGGGCTATCAAGTATATAAAAGCTAAGAAAGCTCCAGTCAGCCCTGTTTTTGACATTTTGGGTAGAGCTATGGAAACGCAGATGCTAAAAGGATTTAAGGTCGAGAATGAAAATGTCTTTGAGGAAGTGGGTTGGATACCGGATTAGGCAGACAGTGAAGTAGCGTTACAGCATGAACTGCAAAAAGTGTTTTTGCTGTATGACTGGAGTATGAACTATCATCACTTGGGGAAACTAAAACAATATCTTCCTTTCCGGTGTTTGCACCAATTGTTTTTGCAGATACAACACTATCTGATTGTTTTCCACACCCCTGAAATTAGGCGCTTTGTGTTGTTGTTACGACTAGGAAAACTTCTGACACGAGCGGTTAAAGGACCAGAGTTAAATCTCCCGGTGGAGACTCGAATATGTAGACTGTGGTTTAGTTACACAATTGGAGACCGACTAATATGTTCTGACCTCTTGCATAAAATTCAGAGCTGTTTATGTCCAGTGTTTGGCGTGCTATGTATATGAGGTGGAGAGCATACATTCGGGTGCATTCTGGTCATATTGTTTGAATAAAAGAAGCCTGAGTGTTAAGATAGCCTAGTATAGAAATGAGTTGAATCTTCCTTAAAAGAAATGGTACAGGGTTGAAGTAAGAGACCAGGTGATAAAGTGGTTAGAACAGGGTAATCTTGAAGTATGCATCTAGGTAGGGCATGATGATGTTATGATTTTATGATATATCTTGAAGATCAGGATTATTGTGATGTTTATAATATAGTGTATATGTTGTAATGTTTTTTGTGTTATTGTGGTGACCTTTTTTTGTTTTACTAGTCTGATGTGAAAAGTTCACATAGAACTGGTACACATTAAAAGAAAAAAGGCAATATACATACTAACATTCTACTTAGCATGGGTTTCTTCATGAACATTACTAACTTTTCAATAGAAATGTTCACATAATGCAAGCATTGTTAAAGCATTTGATTTTCTTCAGCATTAAGGCAAATATGTTGCGGAAGAAATTGGCATCAATTACATAAAAAAAATATCACAAATTCCCCTGTGTATATGAAGGTAGTGAATGCATTAGCTATGTAGAGGCAATTTGACATATAGGCTAGAACTGGCTAACATAGCGCTATGTATTAAGCTCTGTACATGCAAAAGGTAACTTTTTTGTATTGGCTCATACATGTCTAAATTCACAGGTAATGTTCCCGGGAATCTATATATTCTGTCCTGAGCCCAAATATATATTTTGTGTTCTAAAAGACATGGGTACACTTTTCACTAATCATTGCTGTGTGACCTTAGCTAAACATGAGTGTGTAATTCACAATCTACACATGTTTGTGTATGTGTGCGTGTTTACAATCCACTAATGCGTGAATCTTTTAAACTGTTTAAGAAAGGAGGATTTGCACTTCACACAATTCTTTATGAATAGAGTTAATTCTTTCAACATGCTTATCGTTGTGAAAACATCCAGACTATGCTATGGCTTTTCATCGGTGGCAGTAATTGCATTGTCACTGCAGGCAATAGTGTCATGCCTTTATACTATGACCCGATGTGGCTCTGCACTGGTTCAAACCACTACTTATTTTTCAAATAATAACTTTACAAAGGCAACCCCACCTTTAAATAGCATCCTAAATGCTTTCAAATTTGGATTTTGTTTTTCACTGAAAAGTGGACTGGAACTGAAAGCAATGACATCTCGCTTTCGATTTATAGAAGGAACACAGAACATTGGGATATTAGCACCTGTGTCCCTGTTTTCGAATTGCATTTCCCTACATTCTCCATCCTGTTGCCTTCCCAGATTTCACCTTGATCAATTTGGACAGTTTAGGGAACTGGGTTGATTTACCATTTCAGATGTACATTCTGGTTTTGGGAAAACCAGCTTGGGACCCAATCAGCCAGACCTCACCCTCACTTCAGGTGGCCTTTTCTGAATCAATCCCCCGGTACAGACAGGTCATCCTTCTATGGGCTGCTGTGGCTTCCTTCTCTCAATGGGCTGGTCACATGGACTGGTCTGCTGTATGACAAGAGTCAGTTGTCTTGCTCTGCAATCTCCAATGTGTTCCCCTTCTGTCTCTTCCTCATCAAATATTCCATAATAATCTATGTATACCATTATATTTCTCTTTAAAGACACCTCTGGCTGATCAGAGGTGTGGTTTTCCAATCCCAAGGGTCGGAGGAAAGCCTTCCTTTTTGTGAAAAGCTTATATCATTTGCAATGCTCTAATATTTGACTAATCTGTGCTACCTTACGTTTTCCAATTCTACCATAAGAGGCCAACATTTTGAGATATTAGATAATTGAATTCTGATAATTTTCAGGCAGGTTTATGCATTTTTAGCAAATTAAATTAATTGTTAACACAATGACATGTAGTTTTTATTACATCATCTGATGGCCATTACTTTTATCTGCAACATATCTAAAGCTCAGCTAAATCTGAGCTTGCATGGCGAGGCACTGCTTAATTTCTCTTTTTATGTATTCTCTACATTTTAAATTCATGTATTTTGTTGGTGTTCATTTGAAGCAATTCTCCACAAGAGGGCTGATATGACGCATGACCTAAATATTCCCTTTCTATATCACCACTTATCCAAAGTAGAATGTTCTTAGTGAACATATTTTCAATGACCTTTCTCCTTGACTAATCCAAGACAGAGGCTTGGACACAGTGAATCTTAATGTCATTCACTTCTTGATGTGAAATAAAACATATGATGGGTTCTTTGAAGGCAAAGCCTGAAGAAAATGTGTACTGTTTATCTGCTTTGAAAACCTGCCTTCAATACAATAAAGGAGCATCTCGGGAAGCATCTCAGGGTGCTCTGAAAAGCCAACTGGCCCGGCTATAACATGTAGCAATCTTTTATCCAATTGCCACTAGACTGGAGACCTGTGTTCTCTTCAGAAGGCCTATAAATGGGAACAGAAACTTAAAAGGCAATTTCGATTATTTTCTTTCATTTGTGAGAAACCTGAGGGTTTTCTCCCATGTACTTCCCTCAGATATATTATCCAGGTGGCCAGGGAACGGCCATTGCTCTTGGATCCCAACCCTGGGGGGCGGTCAAGCAAGGGAGGATCACATGGATGGGGGGTATCTTTGGGGGGGGTGTACTTGGGGGAACCCTCAGGTGGGACATGGTATTCCACCATTCCCAAGGAAATCGCTAACTACCTATCTAAAGCTTGTATGGGGTATTCTGATAATTACCCCTTAAAACCCGGGAAAACTCTAAACCTGTATCAAGGGAAAAGGAATAGAAAAAGAATAAGAAAATCTAAAAACAAAGTTAGGGAAACCGTTTTTTCAGACATCAACCCAAAACTATCTTCCCTTTCCTCAGATGTCCCGAATAGTTGCAAGAACCAATCATTGCATTCCTCCCTATTCTTATCTGAAGATTGTAAAAGAAACACTCAGAACCACCATTCTATTAGCATCCCAATCATAATGATAAAAATAAAGCCAGGCAAGGAGAATTCAATACATCGCCTATGCGTCCACAACAACTTGTCTATCCCCCCCTTTTCCAACATACACCTACTCGAAACTTCCTCGACTTTCATGGGATACTACAAGTCCCCAGACACCCACTTTCCCCATTCCTTTGATGAAAGTAATGACATGAGTAAGATGAGCATTTCATCAGTATACTCTTCCTTTCCAAAACACAACAGTGCCGTTAAAACAAAGAAACTACATTCAGGGGCACTCTATTTTCACAAATGTCCCACTAACAAGGTCAGGCGAAGTGAGGGCCTGGGCAAAGATTGTATCCACCTGAAGCCTGTTAATACTCCACAGGTGTTTAAAATGAGTAGCTGCAAGAAATAGATCAAACGATTTAGAGCCCGAGAAGGAACCAGAGTCAGAGAACAAGATGACAGGTGAGACGCTGAGAGCCGTGGTTTGAGAAGGCTAGAGAAGGCATGGTGATGGAGCCGTGTCTCCAAGGAGCCAGAAGGGGATTTTGTTGTATGCAGATCTCTAAAGGGAAGTCCTTTAAGAGGGGCTCATTCCCCAGTGCAGGTGAGGCAGCCCAGGAGTTTGAGAGGCAGGCAAGGAGCCCCTGACCTCGACACAACATAACCGCAAAAGCTACGCTGAAGTAATCACAAGGGTAAATTCAATGTGAGATGGGAGCCCGGTTGGTGAAAGAGATGAAGCATGAGAGATAATTTGTTGCAAGTGAAGGACAAACATAGGGTGAAACACGCGCTGAAGAGAAATTTGAATTGTCCATTGTGAACTGTAATGTGAAAGCGAAGGAAACAAAGTAACAGAATGGTCATATGTACATTTACACATTGTCGTAAGACTGTTAAAATTCAATCACTCTATGAAAGTACAGGGGAGCTGTGCAAAATGGGAAGAGTGAGCTGAAACCCCAAGAGAAGCTAAAGAGTGCGTGGGGCATGACCCGGAAAGTGAATTGTTGAAAATGTTAACAAGTTAAAGAGTGCCTGGGGCACAAAACTGTTTGTGAAAAAGTAAAGAGGCTAAAGACTGCCTGGGGCAGGACTCTGTTTGTGAACTGTGATAAAAAACATTAAAATGCCGGGGGGCATGATCCCATGAAGGCAAGGTATCACAGTGTCCCCGCACAGGTCTGAGTAAAACTGTGCACTTTTGGAAGTCTCTGATATGAAGAGTTGTTGAGAACTGTTGGGGAAGGGAACCCCATTTTTGAACAAGAGACTCTGATGTGAGGAGAAACCATTGAACTGTCAAGTTGTTGGAATTGTAGGAGAAGGAAACTCCTCTGAACACTATGGCCTTAACCTATGGGTCAGTCAGGTTGACTTCTCAGCTTGTTGGGGAGGCACGGAGGGTCATGGGAAAAGGTGGCTGTTCTCTCTTTTGTAAAGAGCACAGCTGGTGCTTGCTTCCCCGTTTATCACTGAGGTCTTTTTCCGCAGTCAATAAGCAGAGGTACGCCTAACATGTTGTTTGATACAATTGAATTGCTCACCATTAAGAAACCTCAAACTGTGGGTTTCAGCACACTAGAATTAATATGGGAATCTGGTCAAATTAATTTAAGGGAAAAACCAACAAACAGAATTAGAAAACTAGAAACATTAATACAGAGTTAGATCAGTATCAAATGACATGCTGTAACATTAGGAAGGTACTACAGAGTACAACGCATCATGAGGTGCTTACGCATCCCACTTAGGCCCACCCTTTGCAAATAGAACAAATATTTATTTTTGTAAATGGGAACAAATCCTCAATAAATTTCTCTTGACCTAATTTTGTTAACAATTCAAGAGTTATCTAAACAATTAGGCACATTGGAGGCCGACATACACACAATACAGAATTAACTTGCTGCAGTACTAGGCAATAAGGAATTAAATAAAATCTTAGATGAGATCAACACTAACCTAGAACAGTACAAGAAGAAACTAGAACATAAAAGGTATGTATATTCTACAGAGATACCTATGATTACCTGAAGCAAGTGGTTTACCCCTGGATGGATAAATATAAACCAGCAGGTCTATCTAAACACACGACAGACAGCAGGACATCTGACGCCTCAGCATCAGAAAGTGAGAACAATAGTACAGTAATAAAACAGCTTCAGAATAACACAAGATCAGAAACATCAGAACAGGCAAGTACCTCCCCACTCACGGACACATGTCCTGCATTTTTTTTAATTTTTTTTTAAAGAGGTGCAAGAAACAAAGAACAAGACAGGGAAGAGGAAACCCTTGAACACAGGAGAACCTAGTAGTGAACATCTGAACCAGAAACCTGAGTCCCAATAGGTACTAACCCTTCAGAAAGGACCTAACCTTGTCCCGGCATACAGCACCACTCAATTTGAGACAAATGTAGATCTCTTCAACTTTACATGCAAAATGAGATTAAAAGCATTTTTGCAGAATTAGAGAGAGAAGAATCTAACGACATAGAGAATGAGGAACAGTACATTGAATTCAAACCCAAGAGCAATTTTATTCCACCAGTTCCCAATAGCACGATCGACATCTTTCACATACTTGTTTCAGATGACATTAGTATTACATATGGGAAACCTACATTTAAAGATTTCAATCATGGCAAACTGGCCTTCGTTAAGTCCCTATATACTGACAAGAACATATAAATACATCTGGCAAGCCAAGGGAATACCACAGACTATGATTTAGAATGCCTTACGGAAATAGGGGATACTCAAACTACATGCAGAGCCCATCAATGATATACAAGAAGCTCTGACTTCTGTCTTACAACAGGCAGAAGATAATGGATGGATTAATGAGAAAGCTATGAGATATTTACATAGAAGATATCCAAAGATCCCCATCTTTTATCCAAAATACATAAGGACATAGCGACCACCAGGTAGACCGGTAGTGTCAGCAATCAATGGCATTTTTACAACCGCTAGGCAGATACATAGAGTTCTTCCTACAACCCTTAGTACAAAGCACATCTACCTATACAAAGGATACCACACACTTTTTAAATCAACTTAATGGAAAAAACACAGAGGAATCAGATATTGTATTCACAATAGGCGTCAAAAGTCTGCACACCTCCATTCCTCCCTCATTGGGTTTATAAGTGATCAAATGGCTCTTATTACAGCATGGCGAAATAGGTGCATTGAAGGAATTTATCAAGCTTTTGCCGACGCTCATATTTGAAAACTATTTCCTATTTCTACCATCAAATCTCAGGCACCTCAATGCGGTAAACAATGGCACCAGCATTTTCCAAATGTGTTATGTTTAAGTTCGAAAATGACTATATTCTCACACTTCCTGAATGCTATAAGTACATACTCTTTTGGGGAAGGTACATCAACAATGTGTTCAGAATATGCAGATGTCTGTCAAGACATTGCACAACTTTTTTGAGTACCTGAACAATATTATAGGAGACCCAGGGATGCATTTCCTTGATGTCGATGTAAATTGCAAACAAGGTAGTTTCACTGCCAGCATCTTCCATAAACCTACAGATAGAAATAACTTGCTTCCATCCCCCGCCCACCATTAGAAGTCTACCTTATAGCCAACTCCTAGGCATCAAAAACATCATCACCAACACAACACAGAGTACAAACAACTGGAAAAGGTTCTCCACAAATTCCAGGCAAAAGGATACCAAGGGGAGTAGCTAGGAACAGAGTTGACACTAATACCAGAGAAGAGCTACTGACCAATACCCCTAAGAAAGAACCCCCAGCTTTGGTGTACATGTCCAAATACTCGACACAGAGCAACAGAATAACGAGATGTAGGGCCTCATTACGAGTCTGGCAGTAACCCGCCAATAGTACAGGTCAGACCTGCTGGGCACAACAGCCCCCGCTCACAGATTTGTGTGGTGGTCCGTAAAGGGTGCTGGTACAGTGCAACCGACACCCTTATTTCCAACTGTAATAATGTAACAAAGGGGTATATGGTGTTTTCACCCACATACAGGAAATACTTTTTTTAAAAAACCAGTTTGAAACATATGACTCAAAAAACATAATATACAGAATCAAATACCCTTGTGGAATCTATTGTGTAGGGTATACTTATAGGAAGACAAAAACAAGGTTGACTGCACATCGATCTAATGTAAGAATTCATAATACAAGATCTCCAGAGGAATGACATTCCCACGACGCAAGACATAGTATTGTGTAAATGAGATTCCATATCCTAGAAGTTGTGAACATTAAGAAGACACACGTGAATGTTGAGCGTGCATTGAAGCAAAAAAAGAGACCATGTGGATTGATTTATTGGACTCACGTGAACCCCATGGGATGAATAAAGAACAGGACTTTACTTGACCATATCTCTGATGATGTAATTTTTTTTACAAAACTGACTCGATTATATAAGCTGTAAGAACTGTTGCTTTATGAAAAAGATGGTATTTGAACAGGACACTGCCTTACATAATTTCCACACCACTTTTTTAACAGGTGGATGTTTGATTACAAGACAATGTTTTGACGCTTGGTTTCTATAATTGTGAAAAAATGTATTATTGATTTCTTTGTAACGCACAGTTGCTGAACTATTTCTTTAACAGAGTTATTACTATTCTCTTTGAGGATCCCTACGCTTTGAGACTGGGGACCAGCACTCTGAAAGCAGCAATATTATAATGCAGTAATATGTTGATTCAGATTCTGTACTTGTAAAACAAATATTGCTTGATTGGTTGCCACACCTAATGGAGAACAATGTCTATACAAGCTTTATGGAGATCCATAGTGTTGGGACTTGCGAATAGCACCTTGAAAACAGCAACATTGTAATGCACCATTATGTTTCTAAATACTGAGATGAATTATGAGTACAATACACACATATTTTGCTAGTGTATATATGTGATCGCTGACCTATGCCATACTGGTGACTGCCACAGCAATCTCTTATCATCCTGCAAAGTTAGCAGGATTGACCAGAACTGACGTTTTATTAAGCTATTATAGGCAGACTATCCACATCACAGAGCAAGCCTGTACAGTGCAACGTCACGGCATTTAACGCGCAGGTTCAAGAGTTCTTGGGTTTTATGACTTTGTAGAGAGCCAAGGGAACTCTAACCTTAACATTCAAAGAAGTGTTTCACATTCTATTACGCTGAACTTTGATTGAGACACTTCATTTAACTTGCAAGCACGCATTCAGTTTCGAGGATCATTGCCTGTTACTGACTTGTAGCATACTCACGAATCTCAGAAACGTTGATCCCCTTTGGTCTTTTTTTTCTTAGCCAATGAGCTACCTTTTGTATTCTCCTCATGGACCCCTAAATGAACAAGTTAATGTGCATTACCCCATACACACCTCACTGTTTGGTTATTAGACTAACCTTTAGCACATCATATTACGAATGATTCTGAACTTGGTTCAAATATTTTTCTTTCTGGTATGATCAACCAATGTGTTACTGTTTGTTTTGAGAATTCACCAGACAATACAACAGTAGACTACTAAGACATATATATGGTACACAAACGCAGTTCCTATGCAACTGACATACATATTTCTGTAACAGATTATTGTTGGAGCACTACGTAGCTGATACGCTTTCTTATCTCATATGTTAAGATCATGAAATTGGGCATTCTGCCACGTGGTCTCTCATTTCGAAGGTCTCTTAATGGTACCCCTCTCCTGAACAAAGAAAGTATTGAACAAGAAAATAGTGAAACTACAAGTACCAAGATGCCATACAGAAGGCCGACGTAAGGTGTCAAGGTGGTCATACAAGGGTCAAGCCAAACCCCTGGTACAATCGAATGCCCTTGACATGATGGAAAATGTGTGAAATGTGGAAAGTGTGAAC
The DNA here is from genome assembly GCF_040938575.1 of Ambystoma mexicanum. Taxonomy (NCBI): domain Eukaryota; kingdom Metazoa; phylum Chordata; class Amphibia; order Caudata; family Ambystomatidae; genus Ambystoma; species Ambystoma mexicanum. The sequence goes on along the minus strand of NC_090932.1, from coordinate 1,357,474,090 downwards.
CCAACCGAGGGAATTGTAAAACTGGTATTTGCACCCGGCTGAGGGGAACACTGTACAAACTGTGATATGGTGAAAGCACACACTTGCCATAGAATAACAGAGTGACCCAGCGACATGTGATAGCCCATCGGAAGCCTCTGTTTCAATTGGCAAGTGCTTTGGGAGGCTATCGCTGAAAGAAGGATCGGAGCCGGGCTGAGGAGGGGATCCTAGGGTGAAGAGTAACCACCCGACACAAAGGTTACCACAAGGAGCTGTTTTAGTTTTGTTGGTTTTGGAATATCAGGCCACTCTGAAGCAAGAGTCTTTGCATGAGAAGGGATTGGGCACAAAAAGCGCTGATATAGAGAAAAGGAACTGTAAGCTCATTCCAGAAGACCAGGAGTGTGCTGTGCTCAAGAGTTCTGCCTTGTCCCGTGCTAGACATGTGGGAAAGGGAGATCCTGGCCATAACTTTGTCTTATCATTTTGTGAACACTTCTTTCTTTTCTTGTGAACATTATCCCTCACTATTTTATAGCATAGAGGTAAGGATTGGCAATAGGTTTTTAGTATAGGCCCTTTTTATTTGACTAGACACTACTAGGACTGTATTATTATTTGATGGTCGTAGCTTTCTCCCATCTTAGCTTTAGGTTTAGATTAGGCGTGTATCTCACCCATTTTACAGTTTAATAAACACCCTGAACTGTGATCACTTTGATACCATGCCTTTCTTACAGATTCCATAGTCACGATGACTCCTCTGAGCAGATGTTACTAAGCCACTGTTCTGTTGAAAAACATCATCAGTTCTACCTAGTTGGGTTGGGTAGAACACTCCATTCCTAGATTTGCATTGCAAAACACTCAAGCATTCAAACATTTCAGTCTGTGTTCTGGCCTTTCACTTCTGGGAATCAGATTTCATTTTGAGACAATTGATGTACGGTATATCACAAACCAAGTTAATATGGGGTGATATTGGACACACTGCAATGCAGCTTCTGACTCCTGCTTGCCCTGTACAAGGAGCAGATGCTCAAATTACAGCATGACTGTGTGCAACAGTAGTAAAATGATTTGACTTGATAGTAATGTGTAGTTTTCCCCCTGCCTGAGTCAGCATGGTAGAGGTGGGTGAACAACTACTTTTTTGTGGGCCCGAGACGAGAAGGGTCAAACCTTTAGTAGTGTGTGGTCCCTTGCGAATAATCGCTGTGTATGTCTGTCATTCTTCCTCTTAATGTCTCTTTTTTTTTTCGATCTGTGCTAGTTTCATGCAGCGGCATGAGAATCTTTCCACAGTTGTCCACGGTTCGTGCCAGTTCTGTGCAGCAACACAATAAACATTGCGATGGCTTATTTTCAATCCATGCTAGTTTTGTGTTGAACCGTGCAAGGTTTGCACAGTAGCATGAGAAACTTTGCACAGCTTTCTGTTCGAGTCGTTCTAGGTTCCCAAAGCAGCACACAAAAAAATGGTGCCGCTCTTTTTGATTCCTGCTAGGTTCACGCAGCGGCACGAGAAACTTTGTGCTGCTCTTTTTGATCCATGCTAGGCTTGCACAGCAGCATGAAAACTTTGCACGGCTCATTTCGGTTTGCAAGAAACTTCACACCACTCTTTTCGTACAGATTTTGCTTCCGTGGCTGGTGAAACGGAATTTAACAATTTTGCCCAGCCCTAGTATTAACATGTAACATGCTTGCTTTATCATAGATGCCCAGAATGGAAAAAACATGCCACAGTAAGAAATTGCTAGACTGGCCACCCCAAATGCCAGTCTAGCCACAGAATAACAAGTCACATGCCTGCAGCTGCTGGCACAACCTGTCTATGCAGAGATGATCCAAACACATTCCATACATATAAGCACAGCTACAGACTCACTCAACTAGTCATTCATTCACACACACATGCATACAATGCATTACATTCAAACACATACATATATACATACATACATACAATGGCACTCCAAAATGCTAAGCATGTTTATTGATGACTTGCACTGTGAACAACGTACACATTAGAATGTATGCCACACAGGTGACTATCCATGGCAAACAAGGATCATGTGTGACCAACTGACAAAATATAAAAAATAAACAACAAAATCTTCTCAAAACCAATGAAGGTGTCCGACATTCATTATACAAGAAAATAACATACTGTCACAACCAACGGGCTATCCAGCACCAGCGTACTAAAGAGTTCCAATCCCAACAAAAAAAACATACATACACACAAGTCAACAATTAACGTAGGTGTTCTTTTCGTCAGGGGCACCGCGCGCAGCCGGGCAGAACATTTGACATATGCAGGTGTGTTGTGCAGGCAAGCCCCAGGCTTCCGGTGCACACCGACACTGCGTGTCCAGCAACACCAATGCAGTTGCCACAGCATCCCTGTGAGTGGTGTGCTGCATTGCACATGTCATTTTGCCACCCACAGGGCTTTGTTTTTTAAATATCAGGGCTGGTGCTCTGAGCGTGAGTCCTGGGGATATTGTTTAAAATAAAAACCTGCGAGTGACACACCGTTGAGTGCAGCGTGCCACTCGCAGGGTTTTTTAAATCATTGCTGGCGTTCATTCAGTACCAGTCCTGACTGAGCACCAGCTCTGCGGGCATCATGGGGTCGTACAGGGTATTTGTGGGGAGCCAGGAGGGGGCAACCAACTCCCTGCCACTCCCCATGCTTTACCCCTGGCTCCGGCAACCATGTGCAGTCTATGGCTAGCAGCGCTATAATGCAGAGATTGATGTGGATGCACTCACTGCATAACCACTCCCCGGCAACGCATATTTTTTCCTCATATTAAATCCAGTCGAAGAAGCAGCCTCTGCTCATGCAGTCATGCCTTATGCCCAATCGGGACACTGCCGCACCAGTGTGGGTAGAGGAGGAGATACTGCACACATTGCTTTAAGTGGGCCGGGCTGGGTTCCGGCAGTCTCCAAATAGTGGGGCTGAGCCAAGGCCCCCAGTCTCACCACAACATTGGCTGGACATATTATCCCACCACGATTAAGTCAGGCAAGCTGACAGAAGTGCCAGCCAGCCACATCGACGCTGTGGCTGGCTGGCACTTCTGTCATTCACTGTAACTTCCTCTGGTGACCCCTGAAACGAAGTTACTGTCCCTCACCCCAGATCACGGAGGCGTCTTTAACCCTCAGCGAACCATATTTCCTGGTTTATAAAAGATGGCTTGAAAAGTACACAATAACCACTAATGCCACTGGCCAAATCAAAAGATTTGACGAATGATGGTGCAAGGCCCCAGGAGATAGTTAATTTGCAAGACAGACTTTGTTTTTCTTCTTCAGAACGTCTCAGTAGGATTTCTGGTCAGTGCTGGCACAGCAGCCAGTTGCATTTTCAATTCCTGCCAGGCATTTACTGCAAGGCACAAGTGGAGGGCACCCAAGGGTGGAATGCGTCCATCCACTTTTTTCAGAGAGCAGACGCTGTCCTCCTGGGTTTTTTAGAGGCCATGAGACAATAGTCGTGAGCCCTGAAACATTGCCATCGACTTATGGCAGTGAAGGCACACAGAAGTGGCAGTGCAGTACAAGCGGGTGAGAGGTGCGCACTGTATTGTAGCACAACATACACATTGAACATGTGCATGTGCTTAAAGCTAAATGGTAAAAGTAGCCATTGCATTGTAAACAGTACAGCGTGGACTCCAGCCGGGGTGCACCCACCATCCTTTTTTTAATTCCCTCACTTCAACACATTTCCCTAAAACTGTTGCACCTCATGAAACTGTGGTAAAAATACAAGTTCAGCGCAGTAAAAAGGCGCAAACTGAACTACGGGATTAGCCCACTAAAAGGGGAGGGGTCTTCACTGACACAGTTCTATGCATTAGGCTAGAGAATGCTCTAAATAATTGTTTCAAGCAAATCACATTTAAGCGATAAAGTTGGGTCACAGGTAAGTCGACGGGGCTCAACGGTAGACCGAGGCACTGTAAACAGTCCTCATAGCTTGCTTTTCACTAGAAACAAATTCACATTTTATTAACTTGCTTAGTAGCTGCAGCAGAGGCTGGCAGCACTATGCAAACTCCACGCTCCCAGGATCATACGGGAAAAAAGGAACAGCCTTTGATACTTTCGAGGTCAGGAAGCAAAGCTCATGGGTGCCGTGGAAAGGCAGTGAATGCACAATCATTTTATAATTCGGCATATTCGCTTATAAAACTGGTCTACTGACGGTTTCAGAATGTCCCATGGTGGTTTCAATTTGCCTTTTTGCACATTTTAGCCTGGGAGGAGGTTCAAAGATTTCCTAAAATGCAACATTAAAATGGTAACTTGGCAATGGTTCAAGGCTCCTGCAGTGTCATGATTGGTTGTATTCCCATGGGAAACGGATGGAGATGACCGGCAGCAGATGAATAAAGATCGGCTGGTCATCTCAAATGTCTCAATGTTTTGGCACTATGATGTGGGAATTGTGGGTTGAACTGTGACATCACAGAGGTGGTCGAGGGTGGTGTGGCAAGGTTTGCAGCACCCAGTCATTTCAGAATAATGTATGTCCCACTATAGGGGTATGAAGCAACTCTACCAATCAGCTTCACACAGAGGACTATCCTAATATTGCAATGTGTTTTGATGCAAATTAGTTGTATGATTATAAAAGCTTCTGTTTTAGGGGCGTATCTTTGACAGTGCCTTTCATGCAGTTCTGTTCTGCATTCTGTATGAATCTTACTTTCCTAGCTGCAACTGGACCCAGAATAAATGGTTACTTCTTTCTTGTTGGACAGTCCTTTTTGGATTACTTTTGTAATTTTGTATTGGTGTATTGTATTGGTGAGTTCCGAGGCAACCCGTCTGTACATTTTGGTGGCCCGTATGGGGAGAAATCAGCTTTCCCAACCATATGTGGAAATTCCAGCTGTGCACCCGGAGGAGTGAGGGACAGCATTTGCAGAAAAGTCCTAAGAGCTCAACACACGAGGAGGCTGTGCAGACGCCGAGTTCACAAAGGTCTGCCTGGTCAAAACACTCTCTGCGCTCAGAAGGAAGACCCTGGGGTCTAGAAGACTTGAGAATTTTCTGAAGAAGGATATGTGAGTGTACCCGTGCATAATGCTCAGGATAGGATGCACCCTCAAGAGGTGCAGAGTGATTGGCTGTTGTAGTCATAGATTTTAGGTCCACTTACCCGATAGGGAGTGAGTGGGCGGTGACACAACTGCGTTAGAACAGAGGGTTGCATAGTAAGTGGCGGACCTTCTTAGACCAGAGTTGCGCTTACTACAGGCAATTGGTATAGTTGAATCATTTTCTATTTACAGGTTAAGGAGTATTGAAGTTGTGGAGAGGAGAAGAGGAATATGCATCAGTGTTTTGTTGAAACAGTAGTAGTTTGTTGTGATAATGTGAAGTTATTGGCCCTCATTACGACCCTGGCGGAGAACCATGGTGCAATTTGCACCATGGTCCATGGCGCTAAGCTGCCAACTCCGCCATGGTGGTTGGCGGACTTACCGCCCCATTCCGACCTTGGCGGGGCGGTAAGTCCCCAATCCCCATTTACCCTTCCCCATTCCCATTTTTGCCCCATAGGGTATAATGGGAGTGGGGAAGGCGTTAATTACGCCACCGTAAATTACGGTGGCGTAATTAACAACAAGTCCCGTAGCGCCATGGATTTTTCCGCCTGCAAAAAGCAGGCGTAAAAATCACCATGGCGCTACGGGAACTCGTAGTCAGGCGGAAAGGTACGCCATGCTTTACGCCGGCATAAACCCCTTTCCGCCAGGGTCGTAATGAGGGCCATTGTGTTTTATGTGTGTAGCACGTGCAGGCGTTGAACGGAGGAAATGGTAACCAAACCACAGGCACATTAACATAGGGCATAGTTATTAAGGTGGAGGTCCTGTCGAAAGGGCCATTGTGTGTAAGTGTTGTGAAAGGGCAGGGCCTAAAGAAATGATCAGTGTGAACGAAATAGGTTGCAGAACATCTGGAAGTCATCCAGTTCAACCTCGCAGTACAGTCCATTGACATAGAACATCTGCTAGCAAAGCACAAGAACCTCTTCACAGGAATCGGCTGTCTCAAGGGCAGGTCAGTGAAACTTCACATTGACCCCACCATCGAACCACGGGCGGTGCGCCACAGAAGAGTACCATTCCATATGAGAACCGCAGTGGAAGCAGAGCTCAAGAAACTGGAAGACCTGAGAATCATTGAAAAAACATCAGGGGCCACCCCGTGGGTCTCTCCAGTGGTGGTCACAGCCAAACCGAAACAACCCAATGCAGTCCGCATATGCATAGACATGCGCCTCCCCAACGCCGCAATAGGATGAGAGAGACACATTACGCCAACAATAGATGAATTGATTGTTGATCTAACGAGAGCAACCATCTTCAGTAAGCTTGACCTCTGATCAGGCTACCACCAGATCTGTCTTGCAAAAGACTCCCGCTACATCACCACGTTTTCCTCACACCTGGGTCTCTGACGCTACCGCCGCCTCAACTTCGGCATCTCCTCGGCGGCAGAAGTGTTTCAACATGAGATACGGAAGGTCCTACAGGACCTACAAGGAGTGACAAACGTCAGCGACGATCTCCTAGTCTATGGCAAAACAGAGGCCAAACACACAGCAGCTTGCAGCCACCCTTCAACGGCTAGAGGACTCAGGGCTCACGCTCCACGAGGGAAAAATGCGAATTTGGAAAACGATTGCTAATCTTTTTTGGTTACATCTTCGATAAGCATGGAGTGTCACCTGACCCCAGCAAAGTTAACGACATCAAGAATGTGCAGGCCCCAACCACAGCGACAGAGGTCCGCAGCTTTTTAGCCATGGCCACGTACTGTGGCCGCTTCATTCCAGACTTAGCCACTTCCGACACCCCCTGCGTGAACTCACGAAAGCCAGGGCCCCCTGGGTGTGGGGCAACAAACAGCAACAAGCGTTCAAAAAGATCAAGTACTCCCTCTCCAGCGATGCCACCATGGCATTTCTCGACATCTCCCGCATGACAGAACTACTGGTCGATGCTAGTCCAGTGGGGCTGGGAGCAGTGTTAACACAGAAAGACAAAGATGGAGTTGTTTTCACCATCGCTTTTGCGAGTAGGACGCTCACACCTACAGAAAAGAAACTACGCCCACATTGAAAAAGAGGCACTAGCGATCATCTAGGCATGCAAACACTTCCACATGTGCATCCTGGGGCATCCAGTGAAAGTGATGACAGACCACAAGCCACTCATCCCCATCCTCGGAGGATCTGCACCACACCCCACGGCCAGGATCGAGCAGTGGCTACTGCAACTCCAACAGTTCGACCTGAACATCCTATACAGAGCAGGTGCAGACAATCCAGTAGACTTTCTCTCACGACATGCGCGCCAAGTCAATACCACTGAATGCAAAGCCGCGAGAGTGACAGAAGAACACGTGTGCCAGATTGTCACCTGCGCCTGGCCCAAGACCATAAAAATTGAAGAAATCCAAGTTGAAATGGAGAAGGACCTGTGCCTACAGCACGCAAAGGCAGCGATCCTGTCCGGTGAATGGAAAGCATTCCTAACCACAGTTACACAGAAGACAGCCCCAGTCCAAGAACTAAGACAAGCTTTTTTTGGGATATGCCACAAACTATCCATATCATTAGATCGCTTAATTCTGAAAGGACACAGGATTATGCTACCCGCATCCCTCCACGGGAGAGCCCTCTGACTAGCACACGAGGGGCACCAAGGGATAGTTAAAATTCAACCATTCCTCAAGTCCCGTGTATGGCTACCACACATGCAGCGCAAAGTCATGACACTAGTAGAAGCCTGCACGGCCTGCCTGTCCACACGCCGACCAGGGCTGCCGGAACCCATGAAGTGCCCCCCCCCCAGAGCGACCGCCGATGGGACACCATAAGTATCGACTTCTGCACAATTGCAAATGAAACATACCTACTAGTTGTGATCGACGAACACCCCAGATACCCAGACGTTGAGCCAGTCGCCTCCACAGATGCCATTTCCGTGACCATGGCTCCGGAGAAGATGTTTGTGACACATGGCATTCCATCATCGATCCGAAGTGACAACGGACCCCCCTTCACGAGCAAAGTGTTCATAGACTATCTAGGAATACGCCACAACCACATCACCCTGTACTGGCCACAAGCCAACGGGGTTGGCGAAAGATTCATGGCTTCAATCAATCAGACAGTGAGAATCACCAAAGAGAAGGGTCGGCCATGGCTACCAGAGCTCTACAGGTTCCTCCGAGCCTATCGACTGACCGCCCACTCGACTACACAGGCCAACCCAGCAGCCATGATGTTTGGCGTTCCCATCCAAGGAAGCCTACCTCTACAACAATCGTGGAAGCCACCACAGGTAGACCTGGAAGAGGCTGAGACCAGAAGAAGCAGACACACCACCAAAGAAGATGACGTAAGAAGAGCCACCCCCAGCGAGCTCCAGATAGGAGACACAGTGCTCGTGAGAAACAGAACCCAAAAAGGGAAGATGTCCCTCCCCTATGAATCTGCACCATGGACAATATCTCGCCGAGAACACGGCCTTGCCTCCGCCACCCGAGGGCAAGAGACAGTGACCAGGAATGGCTGACACTTCCAAAAGATCTCACCAACGCTGTGGGAAGAAGCCATTGTGGTACCAAACTGCTGAGAGAAGCAACTCCTCAGGGAAGCAGCCTCACCAGCCCCGGAGAGAAAGAGAGGCCAAGGGAGGACACGACGTGGAAAAGTGTGGACCCAACAAGAAGAGAGGAACACATCCAGACCCTCAACACCACACCGAGGGGATCACTACTCGCTCCGGAAACGACTAGTGCCGTCAACTCGACTACAAGGCTATATACTGAACGGCGTGTACCGGCGAAAGAGATACTGAGAGACAAGATGAACCCTATCAGCCAGCGGAAGACCACCACATGCCAACGGCTCCAGAAAAGAATATTGCATTTAGTTATCGGATAGTTTGTGTTTGATTTGTTTATCTGAGGTTGAAAAGGGATGTGATGTCCACATGACCTTTGTCACATGGACAAGGAAATAAAGGGAGGAGGAGCCCACCAGAAAGGCACTTCCCGCTCCAGACACCAATGCTGCATGTCCTGTGGTTACTTCCATGCAGCGAGACAGGGCTGCGCAGCACCACCCCCCCCCCGGCCTGCCCCATGGCCCGGAGCGGACCTCACAGGGTGAATGAGTATGGCGGTAGGTATAGGAGTGAGTGAGTGTGGGTGAGGAAGGGGGTAAAGGGGTCAAGAATAGAAGGGGGAGAAAGAGTACTCTAAAAATTGGAAGAAAGACACAATAATGTCATTATATGGACTCGAGATAGTAAGTCCAAACATGTGGTTAATTTAATGAACATGGCATGCATACTGGCCAAAAGATGCATAGTGATGGTGTAGAAATCAGCTAGGGGCCTGCAATATGCACGCTGGCATAAGGAATTCGAGCACTGGGCAGGGGCAGAAACCACAGTGTGGAATGGGGTGGTTGCTAGATCAGAGAGGAATGCTAGTGTCACCTATGAAGCTTGGAAAACGCTGGTTTTGGACATGTTCCACCCCTCAGATGACAAACCCCTGTGAACATCTATATGCTACTTTTAGGTCAATAGAAACATAATGTTAACAAAGGACAATATGCCAATGGTTCAGCTCCAAGTGCGGAGGCCCGATAAAGGACAACATGTGCCTCACATAGTACCCCTGACCATCTGCAAAGAACGAAGTGATGTTAGGTAGACTACTTTACCCACCAAGTGAAGAATGTGTGTGTTCTTATTGTGTTAATTTGTTGTAAAAGGGCATGCAATTAATATGTATACACGCAAACTGTACTGATGAAAAAGAAACGATTGACATATGCATGATTGTCTATATATAAATGCCAATAGAAATTTTTTAAAATAAATATATGGACTCACACCCACCCCATGATCATATGTGTAAATAATTGCCCCAATATCACGATAAAATAGTGAAATATCACTTTCAGGGGATGAATGACACAGTGGGAAAATGTTATCAGGCATGTCCCGGAGAGGGAACATTTCAAAAGAATGTAATTGACAGTATGTCTTCATATCTGTTAGCAACATATAAAGGTGCAAAGCTGAAAAAAGACAGGACATTCTAGGTCTCCAGAAACTTTACGAAGAAACTAAAGTGTACAACAAGAAGGGAGAAGAGGAAGAGGAAAAAGCTAGTGCTACACTCCCCCTATGGATCGTTTCCATTATTAAAGCCAGCAGCAGGATATACAAATCCTAGGCAGGCATCGCCAGACAGAAAGAAGACAAAGAAAAATAAGACCGAGCCAGAACCTCATTCGAAAGATAAGACAGCAAAAGGAAATAAGAAATATTTAGCGGACATTAAGGAAAGCATACGACAGCAACTGGACTCAATGTTTAGAGAAGAGGAAAAGGTAATGGAGAGGGAAATAGAGAAAAAAGGGAACGAACAGGGAAAAGAAGAGGACCAGCAGGGATGGACAGCAAGATGTATAAAATGTAAAATTGATAACTGGGGACAGGACATGGAAGAGGATGAGCCAAACATGACAGAAGGTAATAATACTGCATCAGCCTGGGAGGACAGCAGTGACCAGGGCAATCGGGATGACTAATTCAATGCTTGCGATTTAACAAGTGTAGGTAGAGGAAGGAGAAGAAAAGAAGGGGATGCGGAGGAACAACAGGGAACAGGGAAACTATGCTTCGAAACAGGAAAGCAAGGATGGCAGTAGCAAAAAGACTGCAACCAGGGGTTAAGCCCAGAGCACAAACTCAGTTGCCCCTTCTACAGAACGCAAAGGGGGATGTACATTACATACCCTGGCAGCCGATGGACAGGGATAATTTAGTCTACAGTTTACATTCACTAATGGCAGGGGCAGCAAGTGGATATGTGTTCGAGAAGGAGACAACAGGGATCCCACTGGCCATAGGGGGCACCAAGAGCTTATTGGCAGTCCTGGTCAGGGAACTAAGTGACAAGATTTGTCAGCAAGTGTGGTGTACAGGGGTAAAATTAAGCACCAACATACATGACTGGTCACCTTTTAACAATTACTGAGCACACATATGGAAAGCTCTGAGAGAGCTGTATCCAGATATGTCAGATGTGGGATCAATATCAGCATGTAAAAATGAAGCCAGATGAGGACCCTGCAGAATACATTTGATCAATACAAGAGATGTGGATGCAAGAGAATAAACAATCATGGTATGATAAAATACCTTTTTTCTATCACATTCTAGTGAGGGGCTTCCCACAGATGTGCAGGCTTCCCTAAAATAGGTGGTGGGGATAGAAGCAAAAGGATGGCCTTATATACAGGCAACTATCGTACATTATTGTAAAAGAAAACAGGAAGAAAGACAAGGAGGCAGTAGACAAAGAGATACAAGTGGAAAATAAACGTGTGCAGAGAAAATAGGCCAAAATAAGCATGGAAGGAGCAGTGCTCATGGAACCAGTTAGCGTTCCACCCACCCAACAGGGGGGCTTCCAGTGACAGTGGTAGCACAGCAAGAGGGATATACACAAGCACTGTATAAACAACAATGGGGAGTGCAAACAATGCAATAGCAACCCAGAGTTCTCAATGCACAACAGCCTGGATTTGCATATGCAGGGGGAGTAAACCGTACATGGGACATTACCGGACAAGAAGAGGATATTATCCAAGGGCAATTGGATTTGGGTACAGGGGTATGGGGCCCTGGTTTGGAGGATTGTGTTTTGTTTGCGGAAATACTGGTTACTATGCCCGAACATACCCACTCATTCAACAAACAGGACAGCAAGGAGGAGTGCAGCCCCAGCAGCAATACATGCAGACATCCACACAACCTCAACAAACGCAAATGATACAGCCGCAACTGCAACCTATACAGACACAGGTCGTACCAACACTGGGACAGGTATCAGCACAAGGGAAGGTGACAATATAGGGATAGAATGAGGTGCCCCATTACACTGGGGTCACAGTGGTTAGTGGAAATCCATCCACAGCTTCAGTCAATACGTTTTCCCAATAGGGGTGCTCACAGGAAGCACAAGTGTGTCCTGTCCTAGCATTAACTGAAGACTTCGAAGAGGACCCCAAGCTAGCAGTTCAAATAGGATGGGGGGACTTTTTCTTTCTAATAAATACTGGAGAAACCAGATCCTGTATAAAAGAAGGGGGGTTCCCATTATCCAACAAGAAATTGGACATGCAAGTCTTTTCGTGGACCATCCAAGCGGTTCCTCGAACAAAAGATTTACCACTGGCAATAGGGATGCAACACATTAGCTGCATTATTGTATTCAAAAGACACACCTATCAACATATTAGGAAGAGATTTGTTAAGCAAACTGAATGCCACAATTTGATTTTCAGAGAAAGGCGTGGTGTGCACTACACCTGAGATGTACCCAGTCAGGGTGGCAGTGTTTGTACAAGAATACTATGCACACAGCACATTGAGAGGGATACCCACACACACAGAGTTGTTCTTGTATGGAGTGCAAGTACTGCTGGGTAAGTGCCGGAGATACAAGGAAAGGTCTTTTGACTGTCAACGAATTTGCATTCAGACTACAGTGCCCTTCAACCATCACACCAGGCACACACACACACTGCTATACCTAGAGGAAGTAGTAGTTAGAAAATATATGCTACAGTTGACGATAATATGGAGTGTTGATCGATGCTGTGTATCGATTGCACACTAACACTGACAGGAGTAACAGACACAAAGTTTTTCGCTACAAAAGATGAGGAGGAGGGAGAGATAGTGTTTCAGTTGAGCATACCTTGTCCAGTACAGATAAAGGAAAGAGCAGTACCCCAGATGACACACCTGGCGAAAAAGAGACAAAATACATGCAGGAGGAGTTGGAAAAATTTCCAAAGAATCTATGGACCAAGGGACCCCACGATGTGGGAATATTGAAGGGTTGGGAACAGTGCGCATTGAGATAAAGGAAGGACCACTGCTGCCGCGAGTGAAGCAATACTCCCTTTCACTAGAAGCGTATGAGGGTATATATGAGACACTACATGCCTTATGGCAGCAGGGTATGGTACAGGAATCTACATCACCATGCTACACAGAGATCTATCCAATTGAAAAATCAAAGGGTGGGGCATGGAGATTCATACAGGATCCCCGCCCTCTTAACCACATCATCGAAACAGAATGTCCACTAGTTCCAAATGCTCTTACAATTTCCTGCAGCATCCCAGCAGAAGCACGCTACTTCACAGTAGTGGATTTGAAGAATGCTTTCTTCTCCATTGCCCTGCATCCAGCCTCCAGGTATCTCACCTCGTTTACGTATTGCAGGACCAGATTTGAACACACTAGAAGGCCCCAGGGGTACAGTGAGGGACCCAGCATATTTAACAGAATAATACAATTGGATTTCAGCAATTTGCAAGTAGCAAGTACAGTGATACAATACATGGATGACCTGTTAGTGTGTAGCACAACAGAAGATGAGAGCAGGGAGGACTCATTGACACTGCTAACATTGCTGGCTGACAAGGGGTACAAAGTGGACAAAGAAAAATGACAGTATTGTCAAACAGAAGTGGTTTACTTGGGGCAGATTGCATCATCAGATGGGTGAAAAATAAAACCAGAAAGGGTTGAAGCAATGGAAAAACCCCTGACCTAAGACAGTGAAATAAAATCAACAGTTCCGGGGTGTAGAGCATGAATCTTTGATTACTCCACATACACACACCGGGCCACTCCTCCAAGCACTTAAGCAAACTTAGAAAAACAAAAGAAACCTAAAATGGACAGCTGAGATGAATGAAAATGTAGATGGGCTCAAATATGAGCTGGCACATGAACCAGTATTGGCCACACCCAATTACAAAGAGAAGTTTCATTTGTTTTCTCAATCAGAGGGTAAAGTAATGACAGCCGTACTGACACAAAAGAAGGGATTGGGACATACACCACTGGCATATTACAGTGGTTCACTAGACCCAGTGATGCAGGGGAAACTTTCCTTGGGAGCAGGCACTTGCTGCCACTGCATTTGCAATTGAGAAGACATCAACAATAATAATGGGATGCCCAGTAATTTTGTATCTGGACCATGCATTGTTTGCAGTGCTAGAAAGATCCAAATCAACATTGGCATCTCAGAGAGCATCGGGTTATGAAATTATACTGACAAACCATGCAATAGAAATTGCAAGATGCAGGATGGTAAACCCAGAGGAACAAGGAATGAAGGAACCCCCCCTGGTAAAAGAAGAAGTCCTTGAGGGGGGGACATGATCTTTATTGATGGGGCTTCAAGTATCGACCTATATTTGGGACAGAGGCATTCTTGTTCAGCAGTAGTTGGACACAAACACGGAATACAAAAGGAAGGGGACCTCACAGTTTTCTCCCAAACTCGACTGCCAGCACACTACTACGCACAAGCGGCAGAATTGTTGGACTTAATTTGGGCACTAAACATGTCAGAAGGACATGCAGTAAATATCTTTTCAGATTCTGCATACGCAACACATCTACAGTAAATTCAGGATTAGCAAGATGGGAAAGGAGAGGGTTCAGGAGAAGTGATGGCACACAGGTACAACATGCAGCACTTTTGAGTAAATTATTAGAAATGCTACCGTTCCCAGTAGAATTGGCAATAATCAAGTGCAAATGCCATGCAGGGGGCAAGATTGTATTTCATTGGGTAACGAAAGAGCAGACAGAACAGCAAAAGAAGCAACATATTTGCCATAAGGCACATGTGCTGTTCCTTGGCGAGAAGGAGAAAATACCACTTAGGGCATTGATGAAAACAACTAAAGAACCAAATGCACTACCAGAGGGATTTAATGCAACACCAATAGTACAGATAATAGAATTACAGGGAGAAGCACCGAATGATGAAAAAAAGCTTTGGGGAAAAAGGAGGTGCTGTCTGTCTCCAACAGATTTGGTTTGGCGGCAAGACAGCAATGGCAAGGTGGTAATGCCAAGAAAGTTGTTAAATGTGGCCCGGGAATAGCTTCACTACTCTACCCACTTATCGAATGAGCATGTGGCTTCAGGGATAAGGGAGGATTGGTAAATGCCAAATTTACATGAATGTGTGTCTGAATTTGTGAACAATTGTATATTTGTCAAAAGTTTTTATCTGACCACACTTTGAGAGTGATACAATGAACATTAATGTGACCGGTAGGGCCCTGCCGGCACTTGCATATGGACTATGTTGATATGCAAGACAGATGTACCGCTCATAGATATGTGCTTACTGTTTTTTGTCCATTTTCACATTGGCTTGAGGCTGGTGCCTGTGCCTGCAATGACGCCCGCTCAGCTGCAATATTTTTGGTGAGGGAGATATTTCCGTGGTCGGAAATCCCAGATGAAATTTGCTCTTACAATGGTCAGTATTTCACAAATGGTTTGATTGGGGAAATAACTGCCCTTCTGGGAATACAGCAGAAGCTATGTACCATTTACCGGCCAAGGGTATGGCTGAGAAAATGAATGGCTAAGCTAACACTGATGCTTGGTAATACAAGGTTGCACTGCTTGCCTCGTGCTCTCTTGGCTTTGCGCAATTCGCCTGGAGGAGACCATAACCTCACCCCTCATGAAATTGTTACTTGTCGGAGTATGCATGCACATATCTCTCCGGCATGTACAATTTTGAATGCTTACTCTTCTAACACATGTAGCTCACAGAACTTAGAAGATCACTTGCCTATATATCTCAACAGACAAATCCAAGAATACAGACAGAGCAAGCAGGCGAAATTAGCAGTATTGAGCAGGCAAGGGAATTTCGACAAGCAGCACTTCTCTAATCCGGAGATTTATTTAAAAAAACACCTCAGAAAGTGCAAAAAAGAACGTTTACCGGTTCACACACAGTGACCTACTCAACACCAACAGCAGTGAAGATTGAAGGTCGCCGAGGATGGGTTCCCATCACCAATGGGCGCAAGGACAAGAGAACCAGCTCCCCCAGAGAAGAGGGCAGAGCGCAACATGATGGAGAGCACACATTGGCTTTCATTAATTTTTTTTTCAGCAATAATGTTTTATAGAATACCAACCAGGGTAGATGGAGAGAGTCTTTTTGCAGGACAATGTCATTATAAACTCACAGCAAAACATGTCTGTTCTATGGAGTGTAATAATATTAACATGCATTAGTATAGGATTAATATTATGTTTTCTTTTTAAAGAAAAAAGTGTTACACATTTGTTTCTGTCCAGTGGGTGGATGAAGGGGAAGAGGTTTACACAGATAATTATGGACAACTTGACAGGATGGCCTAAAAAAGAGAAACAACAAAAATGATATTAGAATATATAACAGAAGGCTCTAAAAGAGGGTAGCAAATGTTTAGCGGACACAAACAACTGCAGTGTGTAGATAAAGAAGGAAGTAGCATTCCCTGGTGTCACACAAGACCATTAATGAGAATAAAAGCAGCAGCGTGGTATGGTGGCGAATGTGAGGGGGGTATAATCCAATGTTGAGCTGAGGGTTTGGTGTGATTTGAACAAAATGTGATGTCCAAAGTAAACAATAGTTGCAAGGCAGTTTAGGGAAACCATGTACATACGTTAACTTGGATAGGTGAAACTCATCAATCAATTAACATAAAGAGCTTTAGACGATTCCCTGTGTTTCAGGCCCAGTGGGACCATCCATTTGGGAACTAACAGCGGCTGTGCAAAGGTGATGAGGAGTGTGGCGCTGGCACTGGGGACAGTCGTCATAATGGACTTGTGGTGGGCATGTGGATCAAAGGCCTATGCCCAGCTTCCTCCTGGTTGGAGTGGGGTTTGTGCGATTGTTGCGCTGCACAGCCCTGCCCTGGTGGTACCTGAAGCAACAACAACATGGGGCTTTTGTTAAAGGGGAAGTCAATCGTACTGAAGGAAGAAGTGGTGCAGCAAAGCAAGGAGCAAACAATGTGAGGAGTACTAAACAGAAAGAAAAGAGCAAACAACTATTGGTCCGAGAACAGTGCAGACATGTGGCAGCAATTCCTGCTGAGTTTCAACTGTTTTCAAAGGCAACCACTTTTTTGTATCTTTACTGCTTCCAGGAGTGCGAACTACAGCTAATGTCAAGTGGCCCCAGCTCACCAGATACGAGTTGCTGTGACTGGCCAACGCAACAGCAAAGGGCCTAAATGCAGTACAGGAAGAGCTGAGGGCACTACATTTGATGGCACTCCAGAATAGGTACGTGTTGGACTTTCTCACTGCCATAGAGGGAGGAGTTTGTGCCAAGATACGGAGCAGCTGTTATAACGTAGTGCCCACTGGAGTAGCACCGAATGGAATATTGGGAACAGCTAGCAATGAAATACATACACCCATGAGAAGATGACAAATGAAGCTAATGGAGTGCAATCGAACAATTGGTCGGAAGCCCTTTTTGCCTCAGTGCCTGCTTGACTCTCATGAGTATTTAAAGCGACTGTCCCCGTGGTGGTCCTCATACTTGTCGCCTTCTGCACTGGCAAAACTATTTTGAGACTCTATACAAACAAAAGGAGAGGAAAATGTATGTTGCCCCTGAATGTTGACGGGGTAAATGATAAAAATAAGGCCATTAACAAACTTACCAAGGGTGAAAAGGTTGATGATGAAGTTGACTGGGTTACAATACCACCAGATGCCTATTGGATTTCATGTGATAAGGATAGAGGGATGATTGGAAGACTGAAGAAGATCGCAGTGACCGAAGTAGACTAAAAAGAGTATGGATCCCTAAAAAGAGAGCAGCAGAATGGGGACTGGGGGGAGGAAAAGAGTTAGTTATTGATAGATCAATAAAAGGGGAGAATAATGTGGTAAAAATGCAAGTTCAGCGCAGTAAATAGGCGCAAATTTATCAGCTGTGGGATTTGTGCAGTAAAAGGAGACGGTACTTTGTTGATAGCCACACAGTTCTATGCATTAGGCTAGAGAATACCCTAAATAATTGCGTTTCAAGCAAATAACATATAGGCTATAGAGTTGGGTTGCAGGTAAGTATATTGACTCAACAGTAGACCCAGGTACTGTAAACAGGCCTCAGAGCTTGCTTTTCATTACAAACAAATTCACATTTTATTAACTTGCTTAGTAGCTGCAGAGGCTGGCAGCACATTGCAAATTGCACGTTCCCAGGATCATATGGTAAGAAAGGAGCAGCCTTTGATACTTTCGAGGTCAGGAAGCGAAGTTCATCGGTGTCGGGGAAAGGCATTGGATGCACAATCATTTTATAATTCAGCATATTAGTTTCGGAATCTGTTCTTCTGCCAAACTCTTTCAAATCTGCAAGGAGCTGGCCAATCCTGCTGCAGTCTCTGCCTCTCCTGTCTTCTCCCAGGCCCTCTGCACGGCCCTGGCTTCTCATTTCATCTCTGAAACCGAGGACATCCTGTCCACCCTCTCCTCCTTCTCCCTCTACTTTTTCCTCTACCTCCGGCCTCCCTGCGGCCACCTCTCCTTCCTTCTCTGCCTTTCCTCTATTCATCCCTGACGAGGTTTCTAGACAAGTCCGATCTATGAAAGTCTTGTCAAAAACAGGTTCTTCCCTGTTCTTCCAAAACCATCAAGGACCGCATTGACACCCTCAGTCCAGCCTTGGCCGACTTCTGCAACCACTCTTTCTTCTGCACTGGAACCTTCCCCTTCCCCCGAAGCATTCTCTTGTGCACCCTCTTCCCAAGGAACCCTCAGCTGACCCCTGCTGTCCGGCTACCTATCGCCCGATCTCCATTACTCCTTTCCTGGGCCAACTCTTGGAAAAGCTGACCATAACCCAGCTTAATCTTCAGACTGAATCTGTTGGTTGTCTCCATGACCATCAGTCTGGCTTCCCAGCAGCCAGAAGCATGGAAACTGCTCTCCCGAGCATCTTTGAAAACCTGCTCTCTAAAATTGATGCTAATCACCCCTCTGTCTTCATCTTACTTTATCTCTCTTCTGCTTTCGAAACTGTCAACCATGCCATCCTCCTCAACCGAATCCGTGATAACCTGTGTATCAGTGATTAGGCCCTTGCTTGACTGAACTCTTTCCTCTCTGACCGACTGTCCCAGGTCCAACTTGGGTCCTTCCTCTCCTCTAGCTCACTCTCTACCTGTGGTGTTCCCCCGTTCCCAGGGGACCAACTTTTCGCTCTGGCTGTTCAAACAATACCTGGCACCTCTCACCACCACATTGCTGTCTCTGCTCCAACTTTCAGTGCTATGCGGACGACACTCAGCTTGCTTTCAGGCTTCCCTCTGCCGCCTCTTCTCCCTCTCTCATTCCAGATTGTCTTGCCGCAATCCAGGAGTGGTGTGCCACCAATGATCTCTGCCTCAATGCCAATAAGACGGAGATCCTCTTCATCGGCACACCTGCACCTTCCTTTCCTGGCATTCTTTGGCCGGCTACTCTTGGCCCCCTTCCTGCTCCCACCTGTGACGCTAAGAACCTAGGGGTCATCTTTGACTCCATGCTCTGCTTCTCTCCTCACATCTCTGATGTCTCTAAGAAGTCAAACTACCAGCTGCACCTCCTCAGAGGCATTCTTCCTTTCCTCACCTTCCCCCAGAAGCTCACTGTCTCCAGACCTCTAGTTCTCTCTGGGCTGGAATACTGCAACAGCTTCTTTTTACATTTTCCTGCCTCTACTCTCCGTCCTCTACAACTCATCCAGAACAGGACAACAGGACTGCGAGACTTGTCCTGGGCCTCAAGTCAAGGGATCGTATCTCTCCAGCACTGAAATCTCTCCATTGGCTCCCAGTGGCTGCAAGGATTAAGTTCAAGACCCTCTGCATTGTCCACAATGCCTTCTGGGGCCTGCTAACTGCAATACCTCCAACTCTGTCTTCGGAAATATCTTCCAACTCGAGCTCTTCGCTCCTCCACCTCCAACTCCTCGAGGGTCAGTTGCTTCTCCGAGCAACGATTTGGGGGCAGATCTCTTTCTTCGGCTGGCGCCTTCCTCTGAAACAGCCTCCCTACCTCTCTGAAACTTGAGCAGAACCATCTCTGGTTCTGGAAGCACCTCAAGACCTTCCTCTCTGCTTCTCCCTTCTCTCTTCCTCTCCCCTGTGGATCTCTCAATGTCACTAGGCCTAGTAAAATCGTTGTCTTTGTCCTCCCTCTGTTTCCCCTCCCTTGCCTCATCGTGCCTTGAAACACTTGTGTATAGATGCGTTATAAATGCAATATCATATCATAGCATACCGATGGTTTCAGAATCTTCCATGGTGGTTTCAAATAGCGCCACTGCACATCTTAGCCTCAGAAGAAGTTTGAAGAGTTCCTAAGATGCAACAGTAAAACATTAACTTGTGAATGGTTTAAGGCTCTTGCAGTGTCCTGATCGGTTGTATTCCCATGAGGAAGGGATGCAGATGACAGTGGCAAATGAATAAAATCCGCTGCTCACCGCAAACGGCTCAATATTTTGGGACTATGATGTGGGACTTGTGGGTTGGACTGTGATGCTACAGAGGGGGTCGAGGGTGGTGTGGCAACGTCTGTAGGACCCAATCATTTCAGAATAATGTATGTCCCACTATAGGGGAATGACGCAGCTCTATCAATCAACTTCACATGGAGGACTATCCTAATGTTGCAATGTGTTGTGATGCTAATTAGTTGTATGATTATAAAAGCTTCTGTTTTAGGGGTGTATCTTTGACAGAGCCTTTCATGCAGTTCTCTTTCACATTCTGTATCAATCTTTCTTCCCCAGCTGTGACTGGAGCCAGAATAAATTGTGTTACTTCTTGCTTGGTGTACACTTCTTTTTGGATTACTTTTGTAATTTTGTATTGGTGTGTTCTGAAGCAACCCGCTGCACAATACCCACAACATGGTTAAGCATGAGATCCTTCTTGGGCAGTGTCCTGAGTAGGAAAAGGGCAAAGGTGTGCTTTCGTGAAAACTCCACACAACCAAGACACAAAGCTTCACGCTTCAACGGTCAGACCCCTCCTTCAAATCTACATCTGCTGGGCATGATCCTTCTATAACCAGTCACACCTGAAGAGTCTGCTTTCAAACAAGAAAGTGCACAACACCAAAACACGCGTCCAAAAGTCACAACTTACAAAGCTCCTGTTAGAGTGACTGGGATTCATGTGCTGTATAAATGCCCAGGATTCAACAAAATAAGTTACTTTTTTTTGTAAATAGTACATTTTTTAGATGAGGGAATAAGTTTGCCAATCTGTTTTGAAAAAAAGGTCTGTAGACAACACCATTTCACATCTTGCTATGGAAAGAGGGGTATTAATACTGCCCTTTATATGACAAGGACAACCTATGTTTCCTGCCCCCTGTGATGTGATAGCGTCTTTCACCATGGGCACCACCCCTCCCGACCCAATTCTTTTTAGAAAGGCCCAAACAAGCTTTTTGTTTCTTTCAATATTTGGATGGGCTGGAGAAGCTACATTACTTTGATTCTCAATCCAAATTCGGTTTGTGTTGTGCACACTATTTACTCATACTGTTGTATGTGCTGGCAGGCTATAGAGATAGTCGAGGCATATCCAGAGTATACACAGACTCCAAAACAGTAAATTAAATTATTTATTTTAAGATAAAATAAAAAATAAATCTGATTTCAGATAAAGGTATGTACATTTCTTTTAGTAGACAGACTTGCCAGAAAAAGACATTTACAATACAGATATACATTTTATGTACATATAAATATATTTTTACGGTTCTGATTTGAAGTGCATGATTTGAACACATGATGCGTATTGTAAGAAACAAGTAAAAAGGTGCAATGCTTGGATGGCAATAAAGGGCTGTTCTAAAACAAATAAGTTTACAGCGCATACATGTGTTGCCAATTGTTTGTTTTCTGCTTCTGTGAAGCATGGGGCCATCTTGGCCTTTCTGGTGTCCTAGCAGCAAACGAGCTTACAGTGTTCATTTGTACAGTAGCGCTATGAAGGGAGCTCGAAGAATGCTGACCCCATGGTAGTCGCAAGGCACTAAAAGATTGTCTTGGATACAGTGCAAGCTTAAAGTCAGCTCGGCCATCACTCCTCGGTCCGCTCGCAGCATGTCGAACAGAAACATAACATCCAGTGTGACATCTGTGACATCATCTCTGGTCATCTTTGTGTGGCTGTAAAAAAAATGAAATTCAATAAGTATCACATATGGACATAGTTGGATTAAAATATGCAAATTGCATTCAATATGGATGGCATTCGGAATATAAAAGCTAATGATTGAACGTATGCATTTAGCTCAAAAAGAGTGTTTCTTCATTCTGTATTATTTCATTGAGTTTCTGAATAATTTGACTAATGGCATTGTTTGAAATAAGAGGACATGGCCAGCGATATCACTTATGCTTTAAACGGAAAATGGATTTCTGCGTTCTTGCCCACTGCAATCTTTAGAACTAGCATAATTTTCTCACCAAACTCAAGTGCTAACCCCAGCAAGCAGCAATGAGTTAAAGTATGGTTATGCATATTTTCATGCAGGTGGTAGAAATATGATTTTGGCACAACGTGCCCCCTTTCTCCAGATTCCACTTACATATTCAGTAAAAGAATGTAAAGTCTGAAGTTAACTAGAGCCATCACTTTGACTGAACACCAGTAACAATTTTTCCTGTACTCGAATATGCCCCAAAATGTACTGATAAATAGTATTGCGTTGAAAATCAGGAAAGTTGGCTCAACTATTGAGCCTCCAGGAGTGCAGAGCACCCCCTTAACTACAAGATAATCACAGTCCCATTCAGCAACACCAAGCCACCAGGACCCACGATTTGCAAGAGATCATTCTAAGCATTAAGATCCACAGGGAGGAAAACTATTTCATCTGCCAAGATTTATTACCTCTGTCCTAAGCTTCGAAGCATCAAATTCTAAGCTTCGAGATAACCTAACATGCAAACCACCTCCACCTGATCTAGTTTATGACTCCACCCGCAATATCTTAAACACTGCTTCCCCAGGCCAGGTCTCAATTCTCCCTCTGATCAGAGATTCAGGGCAGCCATCTTTAAAATATGTTCAAGTGGTAAACCTGCTCAAGTGCACTTCGGGTGCCATTTTGCTCTGATTGTGCCTTTCGATTTCTTGGATACATCATGGAAATAACAACATCACATTTTTTTAATTCATCACTACTTTTGTGCCTGGATTTATGGCATTGGGTCAGATTATAAATTTGGTGGTAATTCTGCTAAAATTACCACCGAACACATTTACTGTTACAACAACTTAGTCTGGTGGAATTACCACTGGTTTACGAGTACAGCAATGGCAGTGTTAATCCCCATTTGCGATTTTTTTTAACAATTAACACAGTGGTATTTCTGCCTGCAGTAATTCATCTGTTTTTGCCAGTAAAAAGGGAAGAAAAGACCTCCTGCAATATGCGGAAGCTATCTCCCTCCTCCACTTTTCATTACAATTTATATATTGGCGCTACGGAAAAGCGGTGGTAATAGATTTACTGCCACGCTACCACCATTTATTCCGTTGTCAGTGGATCCCTTCCACCTGGCGGTAAAAAGACCCAGACACAGCCTGTTGGCAGAGTTGAAAGTGAATGCGCTGCCAGCTCGTTTGGTTCGGATCCCCAAAGCAGATCAAGATTTTACAGAGGTTTGCATTAAATTTGGTTATATCCCATCAGCAATACTTGGGGGTGACGGGGTGCGCGCACTTGCTAAAGTAGGCTTTGAAGCGGTCAATAATGTGAGCCTTGCTTAGAAAGTTGTCAACTGAAGTTAACGGAACAGCGAGTTTGCCTGAATGCTACTATACTTCTACAGCTACTTAAGAGAAAAATAAATAATTAAGTACTGCAGAAACATGTGTATACACCTTTTTTCGAGACTCTAGGCAGCTATTTAAAAATTCACGATCGTTGGGTTCAAATTTTCCCTTTACGGTGTATGTTGACGAAGTCCCTGTCGCTGTCTTAATGAAACCTACGGTTTGACCTAATGCCTTTGTACTTGTCAAACAACAACATTAAAATAATAATGGTAAGCAGGTTGTAAACAGATGGTCTATTTGTATAGATGTTAGTCATTTTTTATCTCATTGGCATGTCTGTTTCCCAATAGAATGAAGGCGGTTTGATCTAAGTAAAATAAACCATCTTGGAACAATATATTGCATTAATCGGGAAGAGTTTAAGGCTGTAATGTTTTTTATTAAGGACACCTGGGGGTCTGCAAGCCAAAAGCGAAATAAATTCAGGAAAGTACATCAAAAGAAAGCGCCATTCTTTTGATAGCAGTTGTCCAAAGATACAACAGTCTTCAACTTTACACATCCGGGGAACCCAAACCATGAGATGAGCTTTTGTGAAAGGCAACAGAATGTGCTCAATTGTTAGATCATTGGAAGTGGGTGAGCGTCACGCTAACGAGCACATAGATTAATCTAGGAAACAGAATATAAACTGCAAAAGATTTGATTATACTCTGTGAAATCATCTGCTGATTTTAAGCAGGATTATTTTAGGCCAGTAGAATGTTATCCTTCCAAATGAGTATTCATTTCGGCTAGGTAATACTAATTGTACATATTCATTTTCTATGTAAAGTGTTTTGGTGAGCGGGCTACATAAATGACAAATATTACTATTCGTTGTTTTGCAAGTTACTTAAAAACACCTTCTGCCAGATTGTATTGCAGACCGAGTTAACATGATTGTGTGCCGAAATATTGCGCAGGAACTGGTTTCCCTAAAGGCAACATTTAATGTCACCTCCATTTCAGATAACGGTTTTTCTGAAGGGCATGAAGGTAAAGTTGTTGTTTCAAAGAAGGGACTTTCATATTTTTGAAACTATTTTTCGTAAAAGTGAAAATGGCCGTCCTAATTTAGTATAAATTACATACACCAAACGGATGAAAGGCAAGATGGAGGAAATTTATAAATGATCTGCTCAAGACTTATGAGAGAAACTTCATGCAGGGAGCCTCATATAGCTTTCATGCTGCGGCAGCAGGGTGGACATGACTGGTAAGGGCCTGTAACCGCGAGCCATGGTAGGCCTGAGTGAAGCGGGGTCTTCAGCTCTGCTGCTACCAGCTATGCTCACCCTCCCTTTGTGGCATGAAAGCAATTGGCACCCTGGGGTTCATCCGGGGATTGCAAATAGCTTTCTTTTTTTTCATTTGGAGATTGGTGCTGCAAGTGACACCATTCACTGAAGGAAAAAAAAACAAAGATGGCAGCCACCATAGGGTAAAGTGACTAAGTCCCTTTTCCATTTCTAAAGTGGCAGGAGCGGGAGGTGCAATGGATCGGAGCTCAAAGCACCGGTCCCACAGGTAAGTGGTGATGGGGGGAGTGGGAGAAAGGTTTGTTTGGTTGGGGGACAGTATGGGAGCGGGGGGGGGGCAACAGGGAGAGGCTCAATTGCTACCCGACATAAAAAAAGAAAAATGTGCCACCCAGGGAAGAGCCTCATGTGGCTGGAACAGCGGGTAGAGAATGCATATTCTCGCCCGCTGTTCTAGCCATCTGATTGGTCAATGGATCTTCCCCAGGGGCATATACAAAGATATTTACCAAGCTTGGCAAAATGGAGATGCTGGCACCACCACATCATTTGTGGAAAAAGACACGTTGCCTTCTTTGGTGCTACGGTTGGAATGAGATGGCTGAATCTCGGCTAAACCTTCATATGATAAAATCGCCACTGCACCATTAATCTGTTGTATTCCAAATTGATGAGTCCTAATCCGCAATCAACAAAGGAGTTTGGGGTGCAAAGGGAACCACACATTCGCAAGGCTGCAGAGCTATGCAGTTGGGAAGAGGAAGGTTAAAGGGATCTGGTGTTCTGCTTGCTGTTCTGCAGAATACAGCATCCCCCATGCCATTTCAGGAAAAAAGCCTGTCCCCGTCGCTTTGCATGTAAAAATATACCCCAACTTTGAGACATTCACCCCGAATATATGTCCAACATATGTCAAGCACTTGCACGGTGTGAAAGGCATACAAAAGTGCAAGCCCCGCTGCTTGTAAGGCATAACAAAGCGTCCTTTGTTTCAGAGTTGTACAATTGTAGAGAGGGGTTGCGATTCTGCTGCACTATGTCATCAAGTTTTCAATAGCTATTTCAAAGCCGTCGTCTTTGCTGTTCCTCTAAATATCCCAATGACGCATGCAGCAGAGGGAAACTGGATGATCGCCAGAGTCTTATTTTTCATTTTTTTTATAGAGCAAGCCAACTGCTCATGTAGGGCTCGAGAAAAGGAAAGAGCATGGCCAATACACTCCTTTAGCAATCATAATCTGGTGAACGCCCCCCTTCAGCAGACAAATCAATGAGTAACTGATTAGCCAAATTCTTCCCCAGCGGTCACTCATGATATGGTGGGTTATTTATAACGTGCTTAATACCCACAGGTTTCTAAGCGTGGACCCCGGGATCGAACCTGTGGTGTTCCATATCGTACCCAGAGATTTCTAAGCACGAACTGGGGATCGAATCTGTGGTGCATCCATCTTGCTTCCAAGTCAAGCACTTTGCCCCTGAGCTATCCTCCTGAGCTGTTATCCTCCCTGTTCAGACCAGACACCAGCAACATGCCACACAGGGTTGTGCTACTTTTCCTGCACAGTGTGAAGTTTGTCTTCAACATGGAAATCACTGTGCTGACTTATCACCCCCTGCAAGGATGCATGCATTACAACATCTGTGACGAGTGAATCATTTTCCTGCAATAACATTCCACTAGTCCCCTACTTTTAAAATAGGGAATACAACGTGATTGTTTTTTTTGCACAATCCCTCTTTCTGCTGTTTTCTATTTTTCTATTGTACGATTTTTGTTTTTTTCCTTATATTTGTATCTTTTTTTAATTTTCCATTGTATTTGTTTGTACTTTATGACAGTAAGTAAATGATGGTATTTCATTATGTTCTATAATTGTGCTGCGCGCCACCACCTCTGGGCATTGTGTCTCTGTTCTCCCTACAAGCTTGAAGCTCCTGCCTGCCCCATTGGGATTTTAGACTTTTGTAAATACACACACATCATTGCAAGTTGTAGTAATCGGTTGGCATCACTGTGGGATGTGTACCTTGAGCTGCTGAAGCCCGGGATCTTCAGAACTGGCACCACCGCCACATGATCAGGATTCGACACCTCAAGATGCAGCTCTGCTCGCTGCACCGACAGTTCCAGGGTCTGGGGGTCCACATAGAAATCCAAGTTCTTCAAAGGCCCCTCTGAAAAGAAAAGAAGACTGTGTAAGAAAGTGCACGAAAACATATATCTAACCAGCAACTAAACACCCCACCCCAGCGGAGAGCACCAGAAAATGCTCAAGCCTGCTAAGACAACACTGTTTCCAGGGAGATGACAGGGAAGCATCTAAAGCTCAACACAGAGACAAATCTGTTCACGGGAGCAGAGGGAGGTTAAATGATTTGCCCATGGTCACACTTATTTGGGGATAACAGGATTAGAACACTGACCCCCCACCTGCCCCTCCTCAGCCCCCACTACCACAGTCTGTCAGTGTATCTCTTGTCTAGACCAGATCTCATCCTTTTATTCCAGTCTTTACACAAAAAATTACTCCGGTCTGCAGAGTCGAGTATGGTCCAGTGTCTGTCGCACTAACAGGCCATTATTATAATTAATAATAGCATCAACAACTTGGTTAAAATGACTTATAATGCATTAGTTCTTTCTGCCGCACTTCTGGAGTTATACATTTTAGAGAACAGTTTTACACAAATCACAGATATTATCAGACCCTAAAAGCTTAAGTATTCTTGCTGGGATTTTTTTGATTGCGACAAATGTATTTCTTTATCAATGAGTTTTCTAAAGTGCAGCATGCACCCTTGCAGTTGCTTCAGTGGGCTCCAGGTAGCGATCATAATGACAAGTTCAGCGGTGCCTCACTGCGCCTTTGCAGTCATAGCGATGTAGTGATTTCTAGGTCATGTTGCTGACTTGGTCACCATCTACGATCCCCTCAAGTATTCTGCTCAATGTAAGAACATATTGATGACTGGGACTGGGTGCATAGGCCAGATGGAGAGAAGGATCAGGAAAAGTTAGATAGATGGTATGACAGTACAAAATTGCATTTATACACTGTTCAGTGGTCCCATAGGTGCATGGTGCAAGTGGCCCGGTGGGTCACAATACTAGAGGCACTTGCCCATAAAGGTCAGGGGAATTTAATGGAATGGCTCAGATCCCTAATGGCCTTTTTAAAAGCAGGTAAGAGGCGAGGGACCACAGAAAGGGGGTGTTACTTGGCAAAGATACTAGGCGGCCCGATGGCCTGCATGTAGAGCAGCCAGTGGAAGAGCT
Organism: Ambystoma mexicanum; assembly: GCF_040938575.1. Lineage (NCBI taxonomy): Eukaryota > Metazoa > Chordata > Amphibia > Caudata > Ambystomatidae > Ambystoma > Ambystoma mexicanum. Next base: position 1,357,445,754 of record NC_090932.1, on the reverse strand, counting down.
GAAGTCACATTGCAGTACTGGGCAGAGTGGATGGTTAACGCTACACAGCAAAACAAGGCTGTAACACTGTCATGTGCCTGGGGTTAATAATGATATTCTTGTTCAGAGGAGAATTGCCACAGCATTGCAGTGCTGAGCTGCCTTTATGGGTGGGACCAGACTGATATGCAAATAGTTATTTCTGCTCTGTGAAAGATGATCCCATGGTTTCTTTGCCTTACAGGTGGGTGAGGGGAGGAGATCCAACGAGTTTGGCCAGAGGGGGGGGAGGCTGCGGGGGGAACAGGGAGCATGCTTTGCAATGAGTGGGATCTCCGTCTTACTGGGAAGTTATTGCCAGAGCACCATGCCTGAATAGCAGTCAGGTATGAGGGAGGAGGAGGTAGAGGGTGGCAGCTTGAAAGAGAGCTGTGTGTTGTCTACATAAAAGTGGAAATGAGGGGATAAAGTGGAGATCAGGTGGGACAGGTAGATGTTGAAGAGTCATGGCGATAGGATAGAGCCCTGAGGGACGCCACAGGTATAGGGTGTGGTGGAGGAGAGAAAAGGACCCATTTGCACTTGGGGTGGTCTGTTTGAAAGGAAGGAGGCAAGTCACACCAGTGCCCTGTCCATGATGCCTAGGGTATCATGGAGACGGTTTTTGGAATGGGGTAGTTGCCTGTGTCAAAGGCAGAAGAAAGATCAAGGTAGATCAGAACAGAGGGAATGTTAGAGTCCATGTTAGAGAGTAGGCCTTCACAGGTGCTCAGGAGAGCAGTTTCAGTGCCTCTGGCTGCCCTGTAACCGCAGTAGTGGTCATGGAGGCAGCCAGCCACTTCTGTGTTGTGGGTCAGTTGGGGGATGACCAGCTTCTCCATGAGTTTGGCCAAAAAAATGGGTGATAGAGATAGGGCGATAGTTACCGGGGCAAGAAGGGTCAGCAAACAACTTTTTTTGGAGAGGGTGCACAAGAGAGTGCTTAAGGGTTTGAGGGAAGGAGCCAGTGGTGAATGAGAGGTCGCAGAGGTCAGCCAAGGCTGGGGCGAGAGTGGTGACAATGTCCTTGATGGTTCCAGAGGAGCAGGGGAGCAACTGTTTAGAGGAGACTTTCATGCAGTGGACAAGTCTAGAGCTCTTATCAGGTGCAATAGGAGAGAAAGGGGAGAGTATGGGGAACAGGGGAGCCAAGAGGGGGAGGGGGGTGAGCTGACGACAGAGTTTTGGAGGACAAGTGGGGGGAGAAAGAGGCATCAAATCATACGCTGGGAATGTGGATTGATTAGACAGGCAGGGAGCAATGATTGACAGATCTGTGACTGCAGGCTGTGCTGAAGGTTTGAACTAGAAAAGTGGTCTTTTTACATAGGTGACATTTCCAAAATGGGGCTTAAAAATATCAGTTGTTCCATTTGGTGGGTGACGTCTGTGTAAGCACCCACTCTGCATGACCTGAATACTAAAAACAATTGCAACGATGCCAACCTATCGAAAAACTGTGAAACCTATAAAATTAGGAGACTGGTTAAATAAGACAACCACATATCTGAAAAGACTTCATTTTAGTCGTACAATCCTGACCTAAGCGATGCTCCATTTCAACTAGAGCAACTATCCTCTGGTGCTTTCTAAATCAAGGGAACTTATAGGCTGCGTTTATTTGCGAGAGTGCGGCGGCGCTGGCTCGCGGCAGCCCCGGGTGTTTATACCCAAATGGCTGCAGGAGAGTGGGCTGGAGCAGACGCCACATTAATGTACAGGGCGTATATACAAGTGCATGCACCTAGCTGGGGCAGGGGAGGGGATCACTGCGCTCACAGAGGGGCGAAAGTTACACTACACGTGGCGTGTTTTCAGGGATGGGGAGTAACTCGCTTGAAACAAATGGAGTGTTTTTTTCCAGCATTGTCTACGCACAAAATCTGAATTCTGGTTATTTCTCAGATTGGTTGTAATGCACGCGCACAAGAATTGTATTGACTTAAACTCGTGCGGCGTGTGCAGACGAAAGGCGTGATTGGTTATGAAATAACGTGTGTAACCTTCTAGCACACAGTTGCTCAAAACTATGAAACGCCCATCTCAGGGTGAACCGTTTACAAGACGAGTGAACATGGAAATATAATTCGCTCAAAGTAAAAGCTGCACGTGACATTAGGGGGGAGGAGGGGGTGAATTGTAATTGCAGTAATTATTGATTGAATGTGTTGGTTGAACTGTAACAACCAGCGTGTGTTAGTATCGGTGCCCAGTGAGATCTATAGAGAAGGTGGCACGCACGTCTGAACCGTGACGTGCCAACAGGGGGCAATAATGTACTATAGATCAGACTGCATCGGATAACAAATAACACCAAAATAAGGTACGAGCATGCACCCACAACGTGGGTGGCCGTGTCCTTGATTTCTGGATTCCGAAAAGGTAAGCTGCATATTAACGCGGGGGTTGAACGAGTCGCCTACCCCAGCACTGGCATGTGGGTACCTATAGCCGGGCCCACGTTTACAACACATATCAGGAAGACCATATTCAGGGGCGCTTGATATAAATAATAGTTCCAGGAACCACATTTGCCGTTTGTATTTAAGGTGCACCTGGGATCGTTTAGCCATTGCAGGGAAAATTGGAAAGCCTGTATTATTATTATTTGGGGGCTGGGGGGGCGGGGGGGTTGTGTCATCAAGTCCCATTCCTGGGAAACATGTGTCCAGGTCATCGCAGAAGACGTGTTAACCAGTCACCGACTGATGGCAGAAGGCGCATTTATAATAAACTAAACCGCCAGGCTCCCTCGGGTCCAGGGGGTGCGCTAGGGGATTAGGGCTGTCCTGCCGAGGTAAGCGAAAAGCAAAGTGGCGGTTCTAGCACTTACCGAGCACAACCCGTCCCTGGAGGCCCTTGATCTTCCTGCAGGCGAAGCCCAGTTTGCAGCACCTGTAGATGTTCTTGATATAGTGGAAGAGGTGCTGGTGAGGGAAGGTTGGCCTTGGCGGGCCCGACGCGGCGGTGTGCGCCCGCAGCCGGAAGGGGGCGCTGTCCTCCAGCTCCGCCAGTCGGTGCTGGCCGCTACTCCATGGCTGGCTCATATGCAGGCACTGGGGCCCCGGGTAGCGGTGCTGCTCGCTCTGCGCCCCGGGCACGTGGTTGTCAGCTTCCAGGCCCATGTTCCGGGGCCTCCTGGGCAGGGCAGCGTTCAGCGCGTCCCTGGGATAAAGCGACAGGGCCTGGGTCTCCTGGAGGAGGCAGAGGAGGAGACAGAGCGCGCGAGGGGTGTCCATGACGTGGCTCCTGTGCGTGAAATGGCGGCAGCGACCCCGGGCTGCCCCTTAAATACCCCTTCCCGGGCCCACACAGACTCTCTGGCAGCCCGGACTGGCATCCACCCAGCGCACCCCTTTCTTTCCCTGATGGCCTGGGCCCGAACAATGTGCTGCCCATGCTGCGATAATGGCCTCTATTTACATCCCCATCTCTTATGTTAATGCCCAGTAGGGCCTTCAGAAAGGCTGAAAGGAGGGTGGAATTAAGAGCCGTGGCTAGTCTGAAGGCGCTGCAGCGTCCAGTTTTGATTGGGTTGGCTCAAGGGATGCACACGTTTCCAAGAAACAGGCTAAAAAATAAAGCCTTGGCTAAACCAAATTTCTAGAATTCAACATTACAATCTGCTGTTGTAAACCGGTATCGCCCGGATGCACCCTAGCCATTTACAATATTGTTTAAACCCAATAATATGGGGTCGGGAATGGATACCGTGTCAGCGCTGTCCTGTCACCTTCGTGCAACTGTTTTATTAATCTTCGGTACATCTCAAGTCAATGGTTTATACACAGGTGGACTGACTCGACGGGCAGGTGCCACCAAGAGTCGGTTGCCTTTCTGGGGGAGCATTTTAGAGGCCACAGCATTGTTGGGCGATTCTAGCAGTTAACCATTTTCCGAGCAGTCTCATCTCGGTGAAAGTTAGCACCACCCACTGCAAATATCACCTGTCCTCCTGCTACATTCTAGGCCTAGTCAACCCATCTCCATCACCGGACCCGAATGACAGTAGTTTCTGAAACCTGGGGTAAAATAGCTCTCTCCAGCAGTGGACATGCACCGTGTAGAAGAAAACTGCTCGGTTTAGCTGTTTGAAAAAACACTGGCAAGTGCACAGGACAAAGAGGCCCGCCAGCACAGCGGGGTAGTATTTACCTGCTAACTAATGAGCCCTTCATTGTCTTATGCAGACAACAGCCTCGGCATTTGAACGCTAATTGCCTTTATGCATGTCGACCATGCGAACGGGTGGGGGATGGTGGTCGCCGCCTGGGCACAGAAGCCCATATTTCTCCATTCCGGCAGTAATGTGTACAATGCAACCCACGTCTGGAAGTTACGATATGCGCCCACGTTCACCTCAGCCACAATTGGTAGGACCTGAATAACAAGACGGGCCTTCTCCGTGTTCCAATCACGCGTACTAAGATAATTGTCCACAAAGGTGCAGGGCAGTCATTATAGAAAAAAAACATAATTGAAGAGTATTTTCCCCAAACACAGCGCAGTTACGACCTTGAATCGCCTCTCTGTTTATGTAGCGTGCGTCACACCGAATCGGTCTTTGGAGTTCCACTACAGCGGGATAATGCACAGGGCGGCCGATGCAAAGCATGAATAATTGCGAACATGTACACGCGCTTACCGTGTACAGGTCTCCATGGACCTGGGTGTTCTATCGGGGATGGGTGCACACCAGCTGGGTCTGGGGGCGACTCCGGGCACCGACAGAGCACAAAACCGTCATCTCCTCACAAAGTCACCTCACCGCTTATGTGTGAGCAGGGGATTGCCACGCCAAGATAAAGGGTCACACCAGGGGCAAGAGTATGAGAGGGGGCTGGAGGCAAACGAGGGGGAGGGGGTGAATCCCCCCTGAGAAGAAGTTTGACTTAAACAGGATAACACGAGTTCACGTTCGTGGTTTTGCCCTGTCCCTGGGCCTATATTTCCCAATAAATACATGCTAGGTTGCTGTAATACGGTAATCGCTGAACGAGATGTTGCTGGCTCTCTTTTTAACATTGTATGTAAACCAATCAAGTGATTGGGCTCATTTTATAGCATTTGTCATATGAACATTTAGTCGCCCTGTAACGCTTCTCCAACATCTCGTCGGATACTGCGTCGCACTTCAGAGCGGCTTGAAGGCAGCGATGAGCGCTATACAAGCGACACCTACCTACGTGCTTAACATGCCTTTTCTGTCTTGTGTTTCGGGGAATGAGTGGGCCTCAGCGTAGGGTGCAAACTGCAATATTTCCCCAGGAAAATATGAACCGTTAAGGAAGTGAGCGCCCAGTGAGTGACTATTCGATCAGCGACGGGGAAACACTTCAAGAACGGCGAGCACGGTGTGCACGCGGGGTGGCTCAATTGAAGTCTATGGATACGAGCCGATTTTCGTGAGGGGGTTCAGGATTTACAGGGTGCAGGTGACCTGTGGTTGGGGAAGGGATGAAGGTGTTTTGCTGGCAGGGTAATTCCTTTGCCGGCGAGTGGTTCGGTGTTCGGGACGTATAGTGGAAGCCGTGCTACGTGGATGTATTTTGCGCAAAGCAGCATGGATTTGAAGGGTTTGTACTGGCGTCTCTTGCACACCCTAAGCATTGCCAGCGGCGGAGGGTAGGAAAGCCAGGCAGAGGCTGGCCGATAAGACTTGTTCAAATCTTCTGGAACCGGTCTGGCTCCAGCTGTTTGCAGGAAGAGCGACCGAAAAAGGGGGTCGGAGAGCGATTTTAGACGCTTTGAAAGCGCCCAGGCACGCCCACCCCTTCTTCCACACACGGGTCGAGAAACATCAAATCACGCTCTCGAGAAGATCTGTCCATTTCCTATGGAAAGGTTGCATTTATTCCTCAGATAACTTTGCAATAAAAACGCTACAGAATTGGCAAAGCTACACTCGTAGATTATATATTTCACAAAACGCCCTGGTAGCCGCACCAGAGGGCGCGTCCGCTTTGAGTGAGGAGGAGAATGGCTCTAGTGACGACGCACAGCTTTCTAGCAGCAATGCACGTTCTGCTGCAGCGCTCTCTTCCGCTGGTGGTGGTGTGTGCAATGGAGTCACTTCTGAAAAAGCAAAGGGGGGAGAGGGGGTCCCCGCCAAATGAGGGGACAAAATGGTGTGCCAGGAAAGTTGAGGGGGCCAAACAGCCTTGCGACCCCCACCCCCCAACAAACTCCGCCCATGGGGGTGTGGGCTCTGTGCCCCGTGTGCTCAAATGGAAATTTTATCTGCAACCGAGTAAAGCTGGGTTTCTCTGACTCGAAAAAAATAATTAACAGCGTAATTCGTCGGCCTAATTAAAGCCAGGGGAGGCACGGTAACTGTTGGCATGGGGGAAGGGATGGGGAGAGGGAGGTAAGAATACTTTTTTTTGGCCCCCTCTGCCCAAGTCCGCAATTCAGCAGTCTCAACTTCCAGAACAACTAAATTCAACACTGACCTCACTCCAACGTACACATTCTCCATTATATATAGTAGATAAACAATTTAGTCATCAATGCACAAAGAACACAAATCATGGTTTGTAATGCGAAAATCATACACAAGTGGCAACTACAGCAATGTGAACTAAGTGTGGAGCATTATAAGTACCGTGGCGTAACCATTCAGCACAAGAAAATAGATACATAATTCACGTGTGAAATTAAAAATAAACTACGATCTTAAATATCCCAATTGAAATAATACAAGCAAGGTTTGGCAAGTTTTCGCTAAGGCACACCTTAAGTTTTTACAAGATGAAAGTGTTAAGATGGATTTCTGAACTCGGACCTGGAGGGGCAGAGGTTCAGAAGGCCAGCCTAGTTTCTTGGAACAGGGTACCCTCTGGACAAGCCAGACCAATCAGGGTAGCGATGGCGGCGTTCAAGACTAAGTCTCAAGAAGGGTGAGGGTGACTGAAAGACCTCAATGAGCACAAAAAGCAAGGACACTTACAAATTACTCCAGACAGGTGTTATATGAAAAATATAGACACATTTATTACAAGGCCTTTGTAACATCGACCATAGCAAAGAATCACAATAATACTAAAGTAAACCAACACATCACAATCAATACAATATATATACAAGACCGAGGGGTCTAAGGAGTTATGAGCACGTAATATGTAGACTACCTAGATGGGGAGGAAAACAGGCAGTGCAAGTAATCATTGGACCCAGTTCGACATCAGAAATACACCTAACTAGGAGAAAGTCCGAGCCCTACGAAGAGAGGAGCCTTATGCTCAAAAGTACCTGCACGCGCTGGTGTCAATGGACAAGAGAAGGCCTCTTCAAGGATATCAGGCAGTTCAGGAAGGTGAATGAAGCGATGCAGAACAAATCCCCTCTAATCAAGCAAGGCCTCCACTTGGGGGCAGAGGCAGGGTGAGAGTGCGGGATAGAGTCGCTAATTCACAACAGCGGTAGAAAATAAAAGGGCTCCTGCGCGAGGGGCCACCGGTTGGGGTATGGACTACTCACCGGTCCCTGACGCAGGCAGACCCAGACTTTTCCAGTTCAGTTCACATTTCTGGCAGGTTCAGCTGCGATCATCAGGACGTCTCGACACTGTGTAGATTCCGTGTAGCAGGATGTAGGGTCGAGGGTGTCCCAAATGCAGCAAACGTGCACAGGTTGTTACCACAGCAGGGCAACACGGCAACCGCGTTTACTCTGGTCCGGGCGCACTCGTCTCACTTCAGACCTGGGAATGCCAAGTGTACGAAATCTGGTGTGATGGTGCAGTGGACGCAGAGCAAGCAGTAGACCAAGTTTCAAGGGCTTCCCCAAAATGGCGGCAGTGACAGAGCAAAGCGTCCTGCGTAAGCTGGTCAGCCCACTGGTTGGCCCAGGGACACTTCCGAGAGGTTTACTTGCAGGGTTTGATGAAGGTGCCAGGAATAGTTGATCCCACTATTCCAATGGGTCGAAGCGCCTTCACAGACCTTTTAGGACGATCAGATGCAGAGGGGCCTCGCAGGACGACAGCAGTTCAGGGTGCCAAATCTTCAGCGGGTCACCAGCGGTTCCTCGACTCAGCCTCTTGTTGCAGGATACTTGGCTCCTTATCCCTTGTTCGGTGTGAACTCGGGAGATTGACATGGTAGTGGTGTTTTCAGCCTCCTCTTATCCAAAGTTCCCTTCGCGCCAAAACAGAGAGGACCCAATGAGAGATCTGCTCACAAACACTCACACCATACGTGGACCTATCACGGACCACGGTAGTCCCAGGCATTCAGGACACTTCAGACTCTCTGGCACCCAGGATGTGTATTGGGAACAGACATCCCAGCCCACATCCTGGAGGCACACACAAGGCATGCAGAAGCCCGCGAAAATGTTGGGTTTCGCGGGAAAGTACATGACCAAATAAGGACAGACTCGGGTCGGCTCGACCTGGGGAAGGTGAAGGGGCAAGACGGTCAGAGGACAGGACAAAGAACCTCGTGGCATGGCCATTTTGGACCAGGCCACTCATTTCTGCCAAACGCGGTAGGCGCAGATAACATGGCGAAAGAGGGTTCAAAACACAAGAGAAATGATAGCTGCCACCAGTCCTGTCTGTGACAAACTTGCACAGTTCATAATAAGTCCAGCGAGAGTTTCTAGGGTCTTTGAAATGACTAGAGACCCAAGAGCGCAGTAAAGTAAGTTACAGTGCACTCTTGTTTCATGTTGCACAAAAGCTGCAACATGAGGAAAGGACTAAGGGAAACAAAGTCTCCCAGTACTGACTGTCTTGAGGGCATGTCAGTTTCCCCATAAGAATTGAGCGCAAGCCCAGAGGAGTGCAGCGGAAGGCTGCGCTTCTCTGGCAAAGTCTAGATCAGGGTGTTAAACAACAGCAAAAAGTTTGGGGGTTGCCACATGGAGGGAAAATTACATACAATTATGAAATCTTTCCTAACAGAAAGTCCTACCAATCATCTTGTATGGGGTGGAAGCCTCACTTCCTCAGAAGCGTTTGTTTTGGGATCGCATTGAGTCCAAATATTGGAAAACCCTTCTACATTTACCTTGTAGTACTCCATTAGCGATACTACGATATGAGCTAGGTGCATTATCGCTTTACTCACAGGTGACGTGGAAGCAATGTGCTCTCCTTCGTAAAATGTTGGATAGTTTAAAGAAATCAACCATCTTGGCTGCATTAGCAAAGGACTTAATCACCTCCCACAAAACCTTTGCAATGAGGTGGCGGACTCATGTTCTGAGTGCAGCAGCTGATGCTGCGGTGACCATAGACCTTCTAATAACCAATCCAGACAGGGCAAAGCTCAAGATATTTCAGCATGATCGGTCTGAGACTCTAGTAAAATGTTCTGAGCACAAATATTTCAACATTTATCTATTTGGCCCTAAAAAATATGGCACCCTGGCGAGCTATCTAGCAAGATGTCCTTCTCAGCATTTTCAGAATACATTTCTGAGATTTAGACTGAACCAGTGGAATATCAGAGATATATTGTGCATAAGGAAGCTAATTACTCCAAAGTTAAACTTCTGTCGTTACTGTTTATACATACATCAGAAAGAAACCTTGCAGTATTTGATAATTGATTGTATTGCATTAAATGATGTAAGACGCAGATGTTTTGATAAAAAGCTGGTTGTACAGGGACATGTGGATGGAGATCAATTATGACATCTTATATTTGCAAATCCGCGAGTCGCTGTACAAGTAGCGATAGTTAAATTTCTTGACATTGTGCTACCAATGAATACACTTGCGAACAATTAAGAACTAGCCATCCTATTTTGAAAATGCCTGATAGTTCATCATTCTCATGCAGTAACATATTGTGTTACATTGCTACCCATGGGATGGGCGTAATGTACTCATTTTTATTTAAGTGTATAACTTTTATGAATGCACCAGATCACATCAAAGCTATTGATGATTCATTCATTTACGTGTTGAGAAAAACGTTTTTTGTGTTATGTTGATATTTTTCTTTATTACTTTTTGTAGTTTTTTGTTAGTGTGTGATGTTTGGTATTTGATGCAAGGTTGTTTTAATTTCTTCTTTGATGTTAGGTTGTGTACTTTTATCTTGTGCATTATCATTATCCTTGTTTTATTGTATAAAAGAAAAGGACAAATAATTTGAAAAGTTGTATATTCAACTAAACAAGTAAAAATAAATAGTAGATATTATTGGCATTACTTAACTTTTATGCAACATATCGTTCAGTTATCTTTGGGATTTGTTTGAGATCCGGGCCCCAGCAAACCTCCCCCATATACCAAAAAGTATAATGATTTCACCGGGATAACATTTGGTGAGATTGGAAAGCTAGGATTTGTTCCCAGGTTTGTGTCCCAGTTTACAATGGACATCCCTGTCGGCTATATCTCCTCCCACCCCATCTTTAGCCCCAGTTTATTTTTCATTTTATTGTTCATGTGAACAGGATTGCCACATATCAACATACTGCTCTAATAGACGCTTGGGAAAACAAATGGAAGATTTCAGCGAGAATCAAATGAGAATGAAGAAAACTGCAGTCCAAGTTCTGTAAAATCTGGGGGTGCAGTGTTCAACAGATTGACAAGGGCATATAAGGTATTACCAAGTCAAGCATACAGTGGCGGGATATAATGAGTTGCTGATCCATAGGTCCAAAGCATAAGGCCCCCTGTCCTGAGCCTGTCGGAGCGGGGAGGGCTAAAGGGCTGCCTCTGCCTTATACCACAACTTGACGAGCCACATCAGAACGTCCTGGACATTCATGGCTCAACTACTGTGGTAGGATACCCACATATATTCATATACAGCGCACTCGTATCCCCCCTCTCTCAAGTCTGTATACAATATTTAACCGTGCGACTTGCCTTGCTATACTGCATGCCACTGCTAGTCTGTTCCAGCCTAGCTTCACTCTCCCTGCCCCGCATCCTGTCTATCTACCAGGTCAGTAAACAAGACTGGCTCCGTGCCGCTGCTGCTCACGCTTAACCAGCCCTGGAGGTAGCAACCGTACCAGCCGCCCTGCCCATGCCCAACCTTCTAGACTGCAGTCCAGCACCCCCCGCTGCGCACCTAACCTAGGTGCGTTGCGCCCAATTCACGCTTGTTTCAATTGCTCCCTCTCGCATGCTTCCTATGGTCCTTTTTGACGCTGTCTGTTCTGTTCATGATGTCACTTTTGTTACGCCGGTGCATCCTGGCTCCATACCAGTAATACACTGCAATTATTCTACTATCTTGTACTATTTAAAACTTTATAATTTGTCTGTATTCCAAACCTGCATGCGTACCACTAGTGCCATTTGTGCCAAATTATATGTATATGATCTCTGCACTGAATTGCTCCCCACCACCAGCACTGTACATTATACCCTGCCGTAAAGTATTTGTTATTCCTCTACCAGGTAGATCACTGTAAAACTTTGTTCCCAAGATTCAAGTGCTATCACTTTGTACTGCCTAACATTTTTATAACTGTATGTATACCAAATCTGCATGTCTGAGTTATATGTATATGTGTATGTATATGTGAAGTATAGTTCTCTAGGTGCAAATGCTACTCCCTACTCTTATTGACAGGACAGCTCTAATTCCCCCTCTTCTCCCGACACACCATGGCCACCACAAGACTACCTAAGTCGGAAGACATCCCCCTACCTGGATTCTGCCACCTTTTTGCAACACACAACATATCCTTAACCCCATACTTACTGTCACTGATTCCACCACATGCGATACATACTCATTAGCTCGTAGACTTAACAGTCTTCGGGACCCGCACTCGACCCCCCTATTTCCACAAACGCCCCAGATCTACTTCCACCACATATACACGTCTTGGTCAGCGCTCCCAACACACCCTTAATCTTAGCCCCTTCAAATCGAATCTAAACCACTCCTCAGCAGAGTACCTCCACAGACTACACACAGGGTCCCAAATATCTCATTAGCCACTCAGCCTGCTCCACGGTCCACGATCACCGAAGATGAACCATTCCCCCTACAACAATGTGCACTCATCAATGCTAGATCACTCACAGCTCACGCAACAAAGATACTTGGACCTAGATGTTTTGGCCATCACCGAAAGCTGGCTCCATGAAGCCTCAGGACCAGCCATCTCTCTTGCTCTGCCGCCAGGGTATACCTTGCTCCGCAAAGACAGACCCATTGCCAAAGGCGGGGGAGTAGCCCTTATCATCAAAGAAAGCCTAAGAGTTAGACAAACCTCATCGCTAACATGTGAGAATGTGGACTCCATCTCAGTCAAGATCTCCATCTCTCCCAATACCACCATTGATATTCACCTTGCCTACCAGCCACCAGGCCCTCTTGCAGACTTTCATGACAACTTAATTCACCTCCTGGGTGGTAACCTAAAAAACCTCCACCAAAACCATCCGCTAGGGATTTCAATCTGGGCTTTAATGACCCAAAAGATAAAAACGCCAAAGGCCTACTTGAACTGGGCTTCCAGCAAAACATTGACTATCCTACCCACTGTAAAGGGCACACCCTAGATTGGGTTCCAGACCATAACTGTTGTGTAGACATTAGCTCTATTACTCATTCCCCCTGGACTGACCACCACCTTATCCACTTTTTCATTCCCACCAACAAAAAATCCAAAGCTATGCTGCCATCTGTCCCACCTGCCTTGGCCCGACGCGCACGCAACCTAACCAAAGAAAAGATACACCCCTACCTAGACAGCCCAGCCCTCCAGCTCCCACTCTCCTCAGACCCAGTTGTACTAGCAGAAATTGACAATACCACCATCAGCAAAGCTGTGGATGCCATTGTCCCGCTGGTGGTCAAGAAAGCGAAAAAAAAGAAACACTCCAATTCTTGGTTCTCTGCCGAACTCGAGGAACTTCCTCGCGCAAATGCTCAACCTTGAGCAATTGGCAAAAGACACCACAGGCTCCCACTCTCGACATTTATAAAACCCTGGCTAATCAATACAAAAACGTTATTATTCTAGCTAAATCAGCATCATACAATGAAAGGATCTCCAACGCCACCTCTGAATCCAAGGAGGAGTTCTCCATATTTAAAGAATTAGCCACCCCGGCCACCAACACACAAGCAGTCATTAAATACGAGTCCTGGTGCACCAATGTACAAAAAGCAATGATCAAAAAAATTGAACTCCTACAAAAGACAATCAATGACCACCATCATGTCCTCACTAAAGTATAGATGACTGCCTGCTCCACATCCAACACAGCCACTTGAGTTAAAACGCTCTTCTCCTTCAGGGAAGTAACTGAGTCAGAAGCTCTTGACATCATCCAGAAAATCAAACCCTCAAATGCAAAGGCGATGCCTGCCACCCACCTTAGTCAAAGATTGTGCAGATTCCCTAGCACCATTCCTGACATCCTTCATTAATGCGGCTTTCAAGACTAACACAGTCCCCTCGTGCCTTAAAGAAGCCTGAGTTTCCCTACTCTTAAAATTGCCCAGCCTAGACCCCGAATCTCCCAACAACTACAGACCAATCACCACGGTCCGTTTCCTTCTAAAAAATTTAGACAAAGTTGCCCACACCCAAATTCAACAGTTTCTGGAAGCAAACAACATCCTAGGCATGCAGCAATCAGGTTTCCTCCCAGGCCACGGCACTGAGTTTGCCCTACTGGATCTCAAGATCCAACTAAGTGACTTAGGGCCTCATTACACGGATTGCGGAGAACCATGGCGCTATTAGCGCCATGGTTCATGCCGGTAAAATACCGCCACCGCCTTGGCAGAAAGGGGAATTACCGCCCCATTCCAAGGTTGGCAGGGCAGTAATTCCCCCTTCCACCATTGCCCTTCCCCATTCCCATTTTTGGCCCATAGGGCTCAATGGGAATGGGGAAGGCGCTAATTACGGTACCGCAAATCGCGGTACCGTAATTAGCTCCCTGGGTCCCTTTGCGGGTTGCTTTTTAACGCCTGCAAAAAGCAGGCGTTAAATCCCCCAACCCGCAAAGGGACCTCGTAGTAAGGCGGTAAGGATTTACCGGTACCGGTAAATCCTTACCGCCATCCGTGTAATGAGGCCTTTAGTGGACAAAGGTCAACCGGCACTTCTCATCCTACTGGATCTGTCGGCTGCCTTTTACCATGACAATCTGTGTAAACACCTCACAAATGCTGCTCAATTCTCTGGCGAAACCACAGCCTGGATCTCCTCCTTCCTTAATGGGAGACTTATGAGGGTCTTCTCAGACCAGGCACGTGCAGCACCCACCACACTGCTTTCTGATGTCCCGCAAGGTTCATGCACAACCCCCACGCTGTACAATATTTTCCCCCTCCCCCTCTTCAAGGACTTGGATTAGCGTGGCATAGCCTACACCAACTATGCCGATGACACCCAAGTCCTACTCCCCCTCGACGGCTCCTATGAACAGGATTCTTCCAGGCTGGACAACATCTACGCAGCCATTCAGACATGGATGTCGGCAAATGGACTATGTCTCAACTGAGACAAAACAGAGATCCTCATTGTAGGCACTAAAGAATTGCTTAACAAACTTGGCCCGCAATACCAGACATTCATTATTGACAACACAACTATTAAGGTGTCCCCAGCAGTCAAAAACCTTGGGGTCTTTATTGACTCAACCCTATCCATGACACACCATGTGAGTGCCATTTCATCACCCTCAGCATTCTCCGCCAAAATAATTAATGCTGTGAAACCCTACTTATCCAAGACCAACCGATTAGCAATAGCCAGAGCAACAGTTGGAGCAAAACTTGACTACTGTAATGCCCTACTCCTTGGCACCTCTAACAAAAACCTCCACAGATTACAAGTTACCCAAAACAACACTCTCAGAGCTGCCCTTAGCATTCCAAAAGGGAACATCTCTCACAAGCAAGGAGGGAAGCACATTGGTTACCAGTCAAGGAACGCATTCTATTCAAAACTATGGCCATTACACACAAATGCATCTCACACACTGCACCCCCTACCTAACAGAAAAGATCACTCCTCTCTCCTCCTCCAGATCCATCCGTTCACACCACGCAAACATGACCTTTGTCTCCACATTCAAAAGAACTAAAGCTGGGGGGACCAGCTTCCAACATCTAGCGCCCAAACACTGGAACGCCTTGCCCACAGTGCTTAGAAATGAAGCGTCCTACACAATCTTCCGGAAAGCTCTTAAAACTAAACTGCTAGGTGGTGTTTGGTGAAAACTCCAGATCTTACTATGTGCCCAATTCGGGTTTGATCATACCACTGGCCGTATTTCATGGGAATACAGACAGCAGTAGTTTCTGGTAAATATCTGCCTATTTTTACCTTCACCTGAGAGGTGGAAGTAAAAAACTCAAATTGGCCCCAATTTTGTAAAAACCTGTTTTACTATACGGAAGGGAAGCGCTGGCGCTGCCCATTAACACAGGAAAAAAAAGTGTTTACAAGGGGCCATGATAAGGGATGAAGAGGGGGGCACCTTTGATGCTCCCTGCTTACCACCATGAACCTGTAATGCATTAAAGGCTCTGAATTGAACCTCTTGTGCATACAAATATGAAAATAAGTGATATGAGCCACTACAGTACATAATCAATTTCCACATTGAAGGTGGAAATGGCTGAGCAAATGTTTATAAGAATTTTATTTTTACATTACCACCGACAGAGTTGGTATTTCTGAAATATCTCGGGGGGTGATCCAGAAATACCACCTCTGCCGGTGGACTGAATTGGACATACCTTCAGAAAAATGGAAGAGGTAAGAACTTTCCTGAGTGGTAGATCCTAAAAAAACAAAAAAATAAATAAAAAAAAAACAACAAAAAATAAATCGGCCCAACTCTTAATGACCCCCATAGTCTAATGATCAATACCCACATGTTAGCTATTTCTGTGTGTGTTTTTCAACTGCACCCAAAAGTGAGTACCACAAACATTCCAACTGCTATTTCCATAATCACGATATAGTATCGTCCATGGGTGCTATTCAGGGTGCTGTTAAACCCTTTTTGTAGTGAACTCACTAGTGATTAAGACATTCACCAGCACATAGGGAATGCATTCTCACAGAATGAAACTGAGGACAAACTGTAATAAGATATAGACCCTTGCTTCCTTGGCAAGTAGGAGGTGTGATACGCTGTTGGGAATTGTAACAAAGCCATGGTGTATGGGTCTATGGGCCACAGTGGTGTCGACATTACCATCCAGGGTCATAGAATTTGTCATTTAAATGTGTACATTTCCATTGGGTGGTACGACCATGCCTGTGCACCTACTGGCCATGCACTGTTCGGTGAGCGCCTGCCATGACCGCCTTACCATACAGTGCCTAGCCTCAGTCCCCAACTAGGAGGAACAACTCTATATCAGTGTCCCCAAATGTTTGTTACCAGTATCCATCCAGTGCAATGTGCTCAACCTACCACCACAGTGGCCCTCTCCCTGGATTGCAACCCGTGGGCACGCTGGTGCACTTGTCCCTACCCAAATGCATCACCACACTTGCACCCTCTCATTCCCTGGCTGGTTACAAAAACTACCCGCGGCCGCAGCCAGCTGGGACACAATAAGCGTCTCCTTCATGGCCTTGACACCTCATAGTTCTCTTCAGCTTCTTTCCTCAGATCCGAGTCATTTGGGCTCCAGTTGTCCGGTGTACGTCTCCATCCCGTTGGCAGCACCGCATACAGAAACATATCCTCATTTTATTTTTTTTCAAAAGGGGAAGTTCACCTGTCCCCCAACAGTCTACACAGGTTATGGCAGATTGGCACTGCTACGCCTGCTGGCTCAGTGAGGCACCTGATTGAGAGACCAGTAGCCCTCCATTCACCAGTTGCTGTTGACGCTCCCCCAGCAGACTTGGCGCTGACCCTTAACAACCCAGCGCACCTCTCTGTGCCCTTGTCACCTGCCCCCTGATTAAGGGTAAACATACATATGTTCGACCATGGCAAGAACTAACCACCACCGACTGGCTCCCTGTGACCAATGTTTAATTTCAATTATACCATACAAAATGCCATCCCATTGCAAAGTCATATGGGCCTCCGCACACTATCAGTCCGCTCCACAAGGCAAACAATCCACTCCTAAGAACCCCACACAAATACCAGCCCAGTGTAGCTTTTTAGTTTTTTTAATAAACAGCCCCTGTAATCCCACAACAGGGTGTACCCTGGGGACAGTCCTATGCGACTAGACCCCTAATGCCACCTGATTGCCCAGACCCGCCCCCTTTGTAGTTTACTCCAGCGCACCTGCCGGGCGAGCTGCCATGTCCCCGTAAGGCCACCTCAACGGCCGCAGCAGCTGCTGGTACAGCAGTAGGAACTCAAAAGGTCAGGAGGGACTTGGCCCATAATGCCACTCAGTTGCATCGACCTGGCTACAATTCAGCTCTAGTGCACCTACCGGGTCAGCTGCTCGCGAGCATCAATACAATCACCTCACTGGCCCTCACTAATGACCAGTATGCCCCTGGGAGCCCACTAGGTCCTTTGTGACTTGCCCACAATTCATCTCCATCGCACAGAACCGGTCCCCCAACTCCTGCTCCTGTGCACCTACTGAGTCCTGATCCCATCTGAGCGCCAATATGGCCAGCTCACTTGCCCACACCAACCACTGGTATGCCACCTAGGAGCCCAATAGGTCCTGTACGACTTTGCCCTTAATGCCCCTCCATCACAGAGACCCTGCAACCCCCACAAATCTGCTCCTGCACACCATTCGGGTCAGCTGGCCATGAGTGCCAATATGGCCACCTTACCGGCCCACACCAACCACCTGCATGCTCCCTACGGGCCAAATAGGTCCTGAGCACATTGGCCCATACTGGCAAACGCAACACACAGACCCGTCCACCGAATCCTCTGCCCTCATGCACCTACCGGATCAACTGCCCTTGAGCTCCAGTATGGCCGTATCACTGTCCCTCACCAACCCCCAATACGACCAATTGATCCCCGATACCTAAGCTCTCTTTCCACTGCTCAGCATGGCTGCCCTTCACTCCTACTTAAGGGTACTCTGGGGAGTGGTCCTGTGCAACTAGCCAGAAATGTCATACAATCGCCCAAATGCCCCCCCCCCACAATCCAATCCTGTGCACCCATCGGGTAAGCTGCCCCTGAGCACTACTGTGGCCATGTCACCGGCCCACACCAAACATCCGTCCCCCTAGGAGACAAACTAACCAAAGTCGGTATGCAAGAATTCTGACAAAATAAGTGGGACTCTTCCCCCTCCTCTCACTGGAATGTCTATTTGAGAAGGGGAAATGTTGGATCTGGCAGCCCCTTTGTCCTGATTATGGGTGCATGTACCAATACCACTAATATTTCTCAGGGACAATCTGGGCAGTAGAGAGGTAGTTTCAGGAAAAGGAGACAGTCTCCATTCTTCCAAGAAACTTGTGTGTCTCTGAACTTTACCGATTCTGAACCCAACTTATTTTCGTTCATTTCTTATCTTAATTTAGCATTATTATTAATGTCAATTATCATTTGTTGTTTACATTGTACTAATTAATAGACATTTGATTCATGATCTAATTTTATAACTTAATCTAGATATTCTGTTGATCACAGAGGCTTGGATCCCTGATAACAACCCTAGTTTTTTAGCGTATCCAACTCTGATCGAGGAGGCCCACATGTTATGTCAGGAGTGGACAGGAGAAAAAATAAGAGTACTCTCAGAGAATTAGTGAAGAAATGTATCAAAATGAGTTAATAGAAAAAACATTAAAAGGTATGATCAAACAGAGACCATTTGTGCTAGACTGCGCAAAAACACCAGACCTGCTTATAGTGGAAAAGGTTGCTGTAATGTGACAGGCCACAGCCTGCAATCCATGCTAACCTGGCTCTTTGGCCTTGGAGACTACAAACCAATAACACATGTACCAACAAAAACATTCATTCATCAAATCCACCTAGCCCCCCTCCAGCTCTCCCTTGCCCCAACAACCTTTCTTCCCATCCTCTCCCAGATACAACCTTTCTTCCCATCCTCTCCCAGTGCCAACATCTGTCCTCCTTCAATACCTCTTCTCCCCCTTCTTAGACCACCGGGCTAGCCTGTCCGTCCAAACAGCGCTAACCCCATCCTTTACCCTGCTAATAGCCTTGTCAGCTTCCCCCAACCTTCATCCAAAGGACCGTGTCCCCGGCAGACAGAAAAACCCTCCACAGTGGTGTTCTTTCTGCCCCGTCCCCACCCTCCCATTCCAACCCTTCACCACTTCCTCCACCGCCATTCTAATTTCCAACATATAGTATTATTTCCCCATCATGGGTCGTGAACACCGTCCTCTCTAAACAACTCAAACTCCTCATAGCTTATTTCTGTATGCTTCAGCATGTACACGCCACTCGCTGCACAAACATTTCATATCTTTATGAATCTTCTTCCTTGTTTTCTCAACTGCCCCCTCTCTAAAAGTTCATACTCTCCTTGGCAACAGCTCTGTCAAATATAGAAAAACCTCAGGCCTGTCCCCTCCACTCGTTGCACAAACATTTCCTATCTCTATTAATCTTCTTTCTGGTTTTCTCAACTGCCCCCTCTCTAAAAGTCCATTCTCTCCTTGGCAACAGCTCTGTCAAATATAGCAAAACCTCAGGCGTGTCCTCTCCGCTCGTTGCACAAACATTTCCTATCTATATTAATCATCTTCCTTGTTTTCTCAACTGCCCCCTCTCTTAAAAGTCCATTCTCTCCTTGGCAACAGCTCTGTCAAATATAGCAAAACCTCAGGCATGTACTTTCTCAAAACCATGAAGCCCCTTTCAATCTTCTTTATAAGTGCCCCACGCGGCTCCTTTACAGGACCATTCTCCTCCGCATGAATAACTACTGCTGCAGTTACGCAATTATCTTTCTACAACCCCACCAACATGGGTACCAATTGGTCCCACTTTAAACGCCCAATCTCGACCACCTTACCAAAACATCATTGTAACTGCACCCCAACTACATCCGAAACACCCTATTCCCTGCTTGCTTTCCTGCCCATTTCACCAAGGTGTGGCCGCAAAATCAAATGTG
The DNA here is from genome assembly GCF_040938575.1 of Ambystoma mexicanum. NCBI lineage: Eukaryota > Metazoa > Chordata > Amphibia > Caudata > Ambystomatidae > Ambystoma > Ambystoma mexicanum. The sequence continues at coordinate 1,357,425,727 of NC_090932.1, read as the reverse complement.
AGGAACCTCTCCACTCTATCATGCTGCATCTGTGAAAAAATGAAATTGTTAGACCTGTGCCATAATTCCCCATACTCCCTTACCTCATACCTTACTTCTGACCTTCACTCAAGTGACTAATGTACGTTTTGTACTTCTGTGATTTCCAGCGCCCCAATCTCTCAATGCCCTGTACACTCATCCCCATTTCCTTCCTTTCTGATGCTGCTCCCATTCTAAATGAGTATCAGATGCTTTGCCGTCAACCCCCAAAGCTGCCAGCACTTTCCTCATTACCCCCCAAAACCTGGCCAGCAGTTAACACTGCCCCTTTATTGTGTGTAAAAACGGACCTTCACTGTGGCCACACTGCTCCTGCCATAATTTTCCTGCTTTAAAGAGACACAAATCCAGCCCACCCCCTCCATTTGAACCCTCAAGCCCTTGCCCTGCTCGTCCTCTTTTGACTTCGTAATCCCAATTTCTAAACTAATGTCTGATAGACACACATCTTCCCACCTCAACCCCCCCCCTTGGCTTCCACCACCAGTTCAGATATTCTGAACGCATCACAAACCACAATGTAAAACATGCCTTGAAAATCCCTCCTTCCCATGACGACCAACAGTATCCCACATAATCTCCCTGGCAGCTCCGCCGTCACCATGTTTCTTCTTACACCCTTCTGCCCCCTTTCCCTTGCCCAACCCTCCAGCATTCTTTCGCCATTTCAACATGACTTGGCTCAAAACTCCCAAACCATTTTCCATAAAACGCAATTCCTGATGGTTTCCCAGCAGTGGCCACTTCCCCACTATAGTTACCCTTGACAATCCTTTATCAATCATGTTCATGATGTAATTATCCACATCCTCCCTCCTTCTTTCTCCTGTGTCCCCTCTCCCAGCCCAGCTGTGAGCCCACCCCTTTACAAATTCCAACCATGCTCTCCTGTAAATCGCCCTGGAGCTTGCAGCCAAAGATTTCTCCACTAATTGCAGAGTCCTCAATCTCCTAGCTTCCACAAGTCCATTGGGATCTGATGCCCTCTTGCCCCGCTTCTGGTGCCAACCCATGGAACCTCTACCACAGAAAATGAGACAAACCATCGGCAATGCTGTTATCCTTCCCGGGGACATGCCTGGCTTTAAACAAAAAATATTATGCAGAAGGCAATGCAGCACAAACTCTCTCAACAGTCTGGACACCCTCTGATCCCGGCAGACTGTCTGTTCACCACCTCAACTACCGCTATATTGGCCACATTGAAATTCCCTTTTTTATTGTCCAGTTCAGTCCCTCACAGTGCCAATATCACCACCAATGGAAAGAACTCCAAAAAGGCAACGCTCCTGCCCCCTTTCTTACACCACAGTGGCCACTCCCCTGTGCACCACCTCCCTCGCCAGTACACTCCAAAACGTCCTGCCCCTCAGGCATCCGACAATATCTGCACCTCCCAATACACTGGGTCACCTAGGAGCCACAAGGACACACCAATGAAATTCTCCAAGAACTGTAACCAAACCTACAAATCCTCCCTAAGTGTACCCGACAACCGTATTCTGTGGTGCAGCTGCATCACCCCTGACATAGTATGTGCCATGTTCCTGCAAAAAGTGTGCCCCGGAGCAATCGCCCTGCATGCAAAGTTCAAGTGGCCAAGCAATTTCTGCATATCTTTCTACACCATCTTCCATGCTCCTACAGCGCTCGGCAACATCCCCACCAACTTGATCACTTTGTCCTCAGGCAAGCGGAATGTCATTGCAACAGAATCAAATTCTATCCCTAAAAAAATGACTGCCCTTCCGTTTTCTCCTCTGCCAAGGGAACTCCCAACTCTTCCATTAAACCCTGAAAAACTATCAACATATCCTTTCCCGCCCTACCAATAAACAAAAAATCATTCAAATAATGTAAGACCCCTTGATGAAGAGACCTATACAAAAAACACAATTGCAAGAATTAGCAAAATCATTCAAACAGAGCACATAATATCGCACACACCCCGGGCAGCGCACCTTGCCCACAAATATTTGGTCCTTAAATTGAATGCTCAGAAATATTCTGGATGCACCAGCAACAACCTGAACGCAGATTTAATATTGCATTTGGCAGTATGTACTCCATGGCCCCTATCCCGTACAAGCTCAATCGCCTGGTCCACACTTGCATGTGACACTGTATAACCTATTTCTGCGATAAAGTCATAAACAGACCACCCCTCGGGCCATGACAAATGATGAATCTGCCTAAACTCCCCATCCATCTTCTTAGGCACCACCCCAAAGATGACACCACTAAATCACCTTCTAATTCTTTAAATGGGCCCGCCACTCTCCCTTCTGTAATTTCCTTTGCCAGTTCTTTTCCACTATCTCTGGTCACATCCTTGCCAACCTTAAATTTGCTGACCATCTTTGCACCCCTGATAACCTAATCTAATACCCTCCCAAAACCATCCCCCAAAATCTTCGCACCGGCTCTATCTGGGCAGAAGTGCAACCATTCTTCCAACTTTCCTATTTTAACTGGCATATTGGCCTTTTCCCACAATCCCTCTCCCCGTACTCCTATCTCCTACTGCCAAACATTGAGTAACAAAGTGCTAACTCGCGCACCTGCTGCACTTGTGTTGGAATTTGCAAATTGCACTGAAATAAGCCTTTTTATTGAAGGCACAGCATGCTGTTGATGGCTGCCCTCTGCCTCCTGCCCCCACCGTGTCTGGGTTGGGGCGACAAGGAAAGGCCGGTAAGGCATGGGCAGCCCACTCCCCATATGCAATGTTGGAGCTGGGCGTGTTGTGGCCATCCATTGCAGCCACAGATCCATGTCAATCTCCTCCCACACCGCACTCTGATCCTCTCCTATCCATGCCCTAAATTCCTCATCGTGTCTCAGCCACGCAACCCCCCAAAACTCACAAACCATTTCTAATGATATCCATGTACTTAAACAGTGCTACACTCCTCTCTAGATACTTCTCGCAATATACACTAGCATATATAATAAATATTGATGTCCAGTTATCAATCATAACCGGTACCCTAGGCCTTGATGCCAGCTCCTTCTTTTTCTCCTTGGACCCCTCTTTTGTCCTTGCGTATCTAGGAAGGAGCTTGAAGACATCAACAAACTCCCATCCCCATATTTTCTCCTTTGTTGATGCCATTAGATGAGCCCCTAGGGGCTTCGTTATGCCCATGTAAGGCAACATTTTCCCCCTTCTCCTTGTCCTTACCAACCTCCTTCTTCTCTTCACCAACTTTCACCTGCCTCCTGTGAGAAACCTGAAGGTGTCTCACCTGCTAGTCCCCGGGATCTGTCATACAGGTGGCAAGGACACGGCCATCGCTATTGGATCCAGTTCTGGGGGTGCACCAGTGCGGGAGGATCACCTGGATTGGGGGTCTTTGGGGAGTGGGAGTGGGACACCCAAGGGTGATACACGGTATCCCCATCCTTATAACACCTTTTGCCCATTGTACCAGACAGGGTACCTAGAAACTCAACCCCCCCTCCCTCTTTCCAACACAAACCCTTTCTCACAGACAGTTCATTGTGAGCGACAACAGATTAACACCAGAGCCGTATACCTGGCATGTCCCAACACAAGGGGTCAGGCGGAGTCAGGCAATTACTGATAATTACACACACCTGACTTCTATCACACTTCCCCCACACGGATAAAAGGCAGAACCCAAAAGCACACTGAGCAAGGCAAAATGCACGAGGAAGCAGCAAGTCCGAGGTGGCAGTTTAAACCGAGGAGAAAGGCGGCGAGATCAGAAAGGACGACAAGGAGGGAATTACCCTGGCCCTTTTCTACAAAGAACCGCGACTTTCAAGAACCCTCAAGGAAACTAAACATAAGACCGGGAATTGCAGCTGGCGGCTGAAGAACAGTGTAGCATGTGTCAGACGTACACAGGGCCCTCCTACACTGATAGCCAAGGCGGGGAGAAGCATTGCCACTGTAGTACTGTCCTTGACTCCGACAGCAAAGTAAAGCCAACAAGTTCAGCACAGCCAGTGATTTGGAGAAACTGATACCAGACTGGACTGTGTTATGCTCAAGGTTGCAAGCAGCAACATTGTGTGAGGAAAGAGAACTTGTATACAATTCAACTTTGTGAAAAACCAAGATACGTACCAAATACAGAGTGGTCCAGCGTCACGTAGGTGCTCACTCAAAGGTGTTTGTTTGGTGCCCCCTGCTGAACGAGGAAGAAGTATTGAACTGTATAATCGAAGTGGTCCTGCAGTGGGTAACGTTAAATCCTGTGCACATTCGAAAGTCTTTGATTGTCTGGAACCTGAAATTGGTCTGAGGGGGACTAATTGTAGAAAAGGGGTCTGAGCCACGAAGAGGGGGAGGCTAATGGTGAAAGACACCCGAGAAGCATGTGGCAAATGTGAACCCAATTGAGTGATGCCTAAAAATTGAAGTTGGTCTGAACCCGACAGAGGGAGGCTTATGGTGAAAGACACCAGAGAAGATTGTTGTGGCAAATGTGAACCCGACTGAGGGATGCCTCCAAATTGAAGTTGGTCTGAACCCGACCGAGGGAGGATAATGATGAAAGAAGAATCGGAGCCCAGCTGAGGGGTATCTAGGGTGAAGAGTAAATCGCCCAACGTGAATATTGAGAAAGAAACTTTTCTTTGTTGTTTGTGGTACATCAGGTCCTGGGAGGCAAGAGACTTTGCACAAAAGAGACTTGAGTACAAAAGTCGCTGATGTTGTTGAAAGAAACTGTGACCTTATGCCAGAGAAGCCCAGGAGTGTACTCTGCTTCAGTGACCCGCTTTGTCCTGACTTATCATTTTGTGAACACATCTTTCTTTTTGTGAACATTATCCCACACTATTTTGTGGCATAGCGGTAAGGATTGGCAATAGTTTATTTTAGTATAGGCCCTTTTATCTGACTAGTCTACACTAGGATTGTATTATTATTTTTTGATGGTCGTAGCTTGCTCCCAGCTTAGATTTAGGTTTAGATAGGTGTTTTTCACACCCCTGATAAAGTTCAATAAACACCCTTGAACTGTGATCACTTGTGGCTGTTTTACTTTGATACCATGCCTTCATACATATGGTGTCAGGCGTGGGATGTGATTCAACTGATAAAAATTGAAATCCATGCTGATAATTTTCATACCACCAGAAGGGGAAAATAGAACCGTTGAACTCTCTGACCCTGACCGCGTATCCACGCTAAAAGAAGTTTTGCTCTCTCAACTATGTATCCCAACTGGCCAACAGGATCTATTCTTTAAAACTCAAGTATTGTTAGACAAACAAAGGTATCGAATAATACTGAAAGTTCGACCAGCCTTTACCTTTATTAGACATAGGGCCTGATCACGACTTTGGCGGTAACGCCGGCGGTAATACCGCCGGCGGTATTAGCCCTACAGCCAAACTCCCCGGCGCTAATAGCGCCGGATCACGAGTTCGGCGGTAATGTTAATCCCCATTCCCCATTGAGCCCATTCGGGAATGCCCCATTCCTCATTGGGCTCAATGGGGCATTTTCGTACTCTTACCGCCTGCAGATTTCCCTCCGGCGGTAATAGCGCACATTTTCAGCAGATTTCCCCCCAGCTCAGAGCTGGGGCAAAATCCGCCGAAGTCCTGATTTGGCAGACCCTTAAATCCAGCGGTAATAGCGCTACCGCCGGATTTAAGGGTTACCGTCAAAGTCGTGATGAGGCCCATAGTGCTTTAAATCCCCCCACTCCTGAACCTTTTTCTTTTTATTGGTACCCAATTGTCATCTGTAGCGGGGCCATCATGGTTGGTTAGAGATTAGCCTACCAAAACCAATTCCTTCAGCAGAATCAGAAGAAGTAGACGACTTCTAAACGTTATCCGAGGGATTCGAGACCTGTCAATTTTCTGATTAAAAATAAATCACACAGAAGACACCCTTAACCCGCCCCCCCAGAAGAAATGGCCGAACTAGCCAAAATATGTACCTGCAACTAAGAGACCCCACGGTCACATGTAACCATCCTAAAGCAAAATGTTTGCTACACTTTCATGTAACAACGCCACGATGCCTTTGGGCTGCATGTGCGCTATACAAATGCAAATAAATAATGTCATTACCCAGTTGGTGGCTCATCAAATGCAAGCCAAAGCTAGGATTCAAGAACATTTAACTAAATTGGTTGAATTGCAAGCTAGACCCTTACTACTTCAGGGGGTACTTCAACCATACCTAGAAGGCAAAGATCTAGGAAATGTATGCTTGAATTTTGAAAGCCTAGCTGATGGGAAGAGAACCTTACAAGGTACTATTTGGCTCCCCTGTTGAAAGGCGAATTACAAACCGCCTATCAACTACTTAATCTTGCCCAATTGGTGCCACCTTTTTATCCATCAAGGAAGGGTTGTTAAAAGGAGTGGGGCAGACCTGCAATTTTTATCGGCCGAAATTGAGGGCCATTAAATTAAACCCGGGAGAAACCCCCCTAGAAATGGGTGAACATGTCAAAAACACTGTAGCCCTGTGGATCAACAACAAATCCTTAGAAGAACACAGAGATGATTACCCTTGAACAATTCACTAATTCCTTAACCTTGTTGTTGCAAAAAGCCGTTTTACAGTTAAGTCGACCGACCGTAACCATGGCCATCGAAAATGCACAAAACCACTCAGATGCAGCTAAACACTTCCACTCGGCACATCAAGGGGGGGAGTGGAAGAATTACAAACCTATCCACCGACCTCAACCTCAAGGGGTAGATTAACAAGGGGGGTTCTATAGAATCAAGGAAGGGATACCAGAGAAAAAGTAAAATTAGAAATCAAAAGATCTGATCCTAAAACCAATGATGAAAGCATAAGGGAGGAAACTAAAGTAAATAGACCACCTCCTCCTGTCTGTTTTTCCTGTAGAGAAACGGGACATTCAGCTAGAGACTGCCCGAAGAATCTAAGGGACGAACCTATGGAAATAGGCTGTTTAAAGGGTGAAGAGTGGGAATAAACCAAGAAGATTTAGAGACCTTTTGCATATGTTTATGTCAGTCTTCTGCTGACTTCACATATGAGAAGGCTTGGGTGAATGGAAGGCAAGTAAGAGCTTTAATCAACTCGGGTAGTAAGCAAGCCGCTATTCTAGCTGATTTAATCACAACAAAGGACCTCGAGAACGCTGCACTAGTTAGAGTTACCTGTGTACATGGGGACAATGAAGTGTAAGCCAAAGCACCTGTGCACATTAATATCGGGGGTGAGTCCTATGTCATATCTGCAGTCATCATTCCTGGACTTCCTGAGGAAGTTATTATGGGTCGAGATTCCCCAACCTTCACTAATCTCTTGCAGGAAACCCCACCTCCCTTTAGAGATGTTCTACCCCAGAATTGCTGGCAGTCCAATCATTACTCCCGAAATTCTTCAATATGGGACTGGGAAAAATCTGAACCCATGAAACCTGAGGCAGCCCCTAGAAACCAATTCATGGGCTACTGTAGGGAGACCAATAAAACCACTCCACCTCTAGCTAGACCAGCTAAAGGAAATCAAGGGAATATGAGAGAGTTCTTGGACATCTCTCATCCCTGTTCTCTCCCAGATCTTAACCACAAAGAACCTGCTAGGCCCTGGGGATCTGACATCCAGTTTGCCAGCACACGGCCATCGCTATTGGATCCATTCCTGGGGGCAGACCAGTGCGGGAGGATCACCTGGATGAGGGGTCTTCAGGGAGTGGCACACTGAAGGGTGAGACGAGGTATCCCCTTCCTTATAACACCTTTTCCCCATCCTACCGAGTAGGATACCTAGAAACTCAACCGCCCTCTGTTCCGACACAAACATTTTCTCACAGACAGTTCATCGTGAGCGACAATGGACTAACACCAGATTCATAATACCTAACATGTCCCAACACAAGGGTCAGGCAGAGTCAGGTGATTACTGATAATTACACACACCGGACTTCCAGCATACATAAAATACATAACCACCACCCCTCGGACCTCCCCCTTAGCCAACATTGCTAACGTTAAGAAACAAGGAGCACAACCCAGAAAGGGTATTCTAAAAAACCCTGTCTACACTAGTGGCTATGAGGAAATCCCAGAACCCCTAGGCAGCCCATCGGCAAACATTGTTTCTGAGCAACAACAGGAACAAACACCATATTATGGAGCCCCGCAAAAAGATTTGAGTTCCATAATCTAGAAGTGCACTGGAGAAAAGAGAAAGGGGGGTTCCCCCTGTACCATACGCATAAGAAGCCTTCCTACTGTCATTATGATAGAATAAATATGTAAGCGGTAGAGAGAGAGTAAATTTGTAAGCGGGAAGGTGGGGAATCAAGTAGTGGCTGTCACTCTGAGGAAGGAAGTTGGTGGTAGACGCAATCAAAACAATTAAGGCCATAAAAAGATGTACAACCTCATCATAAAAATGCATTGTATGAAAACATGATGGTATCAATTGGACTGAAAAATGACCAACATTGAATACATAAAATAGACTTTTTCTCTGGCATTTTCTAGTTTCTAGTTTCTTTGCTCGACTAGAAGACCAAAAACATTATAAATGGTCCCCTCGGAGCGGAGCCAAGATGGCAGGCAATATGAATGTGGCTGAATGAGGCACCATCTGGAGAGACTCTGAAATGAGGCATTCAAAAACACCAGCCGGGAGGATAGCTCAGGAACAACGCTTTTGTCTTGGAAGCAAGACAATGCAGAACAACACAGGTTTGAATCCCCGTCCCACGCTTGGAGACTCTTCTCCGATAAAATAAAAGATGAATGAATTAATGCATTAAATAAACTGTTAAGCTGCGCCGCACCACCCGTTTGAGTCCAGACTCCTAGAGGTAAGCTGCAGAGAGCCCTGCTGAGGCGCATTGGATGCCAGTGCCATTTTAGGTCTGTGCCGCTATGCAGATGTGAAACCAGTGGAGGACTGGTGAGGAAAGCAACAGACTTGAGAGGCAGTTGCTTTTGGGAGACCTGGTAAAGCTCCCCACCAGTGGGAAAGCACACAGAGGGCCCATGCAGAGATCTGCATCAGGGAGCTGCGCCACATCCCGAAGTGGCAAATCGGCCGAGCTAGGCCAGATGAGGAGAGCCGCAACATCTGGCACGATCATCACTAATGTACGGAAGGCAGAGAGACGAGAGCATGGGCAGGCTCTAACTGCCAATTTGAAACTTGGTATAATGTGGTAGGGGATGAGCCGGCAAGACAGCGAGATCAAACTCTGCCGTGCTCAGCGGATTCCCCCGGTAGGCATGCTCAGGGTGGAATTGAAGCACTAATAGGACTCTACAGCATGGTGGCAGCAAAAGTGCCAGCAAGTATGTGTGTTCAGTGATAAAAGCCACCTAGGATCAGCGCTTCCCACTATCAATAATAGCGGCTGCCAATGCAGAAAGCCTCCAAGACGCTGTGCAGGGTGCAGAAAGGGAAACTTGAGCAATTTGCATATAACCCTCGTCAGTCAGCAGAGAGTGTAACTATGGAGACTTTGCGGGGGCCGGAGTCACAGTTGAATGCACCAGTAGCCTGATGTCCCGTTTAAAATCCTTTCAAGAAAAGAAAGCTTTCACTGCAAATGGCTCACATTTAAACAGAGGTTGTGAGAAGTGTGGCCGATTTGAGAGCTGAGTTGGATGCACTATGGGGACGATAGAAAGATCTTGAGCATACAGTCACAGCAATAGTGGAGCAGTTATGGGGGCTCTGTTGCGCACAAGCAAGATGGCTGCCTGATTTCGGAGCTCCTGCTCCACCGCAATATCCTGTGCTGATTTATCCGTCTCAGGACTGTTGAGGAGGCCGGAAAGCTGTTCTGCTGATGGCCCGTGCGCCTGGGCGCAGTCAGTGAAAATCCTGTTCCACTGCGATCTAGCATTGGCGAGATATGACCGGGTGGAAATCAGCCGACGCCTGGCACTGAGGCGACCTGAGTGCTGGGACCGCGCGGACCCACCCATTCACCGTGGATGCGGCTGTGCTGCAGGCCACGGGTGGGAGGAGTCAGCTCGCGCGGTTCGCGCCTAAGCTATCCCACTGGCCCTCGCTGATACGGATTAAGAGAGCCGTGCCCATCGGATGACTGGGTGCTGTTCCGGCTGCAGGGAGACGAGGTTGGAGGCGCGCCTTGCCCTCCCGTGTGCGACGATCGGTCGGAGGTCCTGACAGAGACGGAGCAGCGCGGTGGGCACTTCGGCTCCCTGGCCCACGCTCCTACCCTGGTGAGGTACTGTGGGGGGGGTGAGGCAGTGGTGGGCCTTGGTCCGGCTGTACCTGGGTCTCCCGCCCTGGCCGCGCCTGCCGCTGCAACGGTGCTGGTTGCTGTCCGGGAGGGCCAGCGCCCGCGGGGTGAAAAACATCCTGTGCTCTGCACATTAGGGGCCGCCTCACGTCGGCGAATACGGCGACGGTCCACTGTTGATCGTACTGAATCCCGTTGGAAACGCGCAGGACATTGCCGGCTGCATCTTGATCATTTTGTGCAGGGGAGCCGAAACATTTAGATACCACGGCTCCCTATTACCGGGAGGCGCGTGGGAATCGCCCCCACTGCCCTCTACCACAGGGGGGGGGGAAACACCTGTGATACATAGGGACTCTGCAGTCGAATACTGCGTTTGTGGCCACGATATCCTGCAACATATCAAATACATGGAAGAGCACAGTCCATTCGTGCCAACAAGCTCCAGGGTCACAAAACGCAGAGGGAACCACAGGCGCACTTAAACCCCATTGCTATCCGGACAGACGAGTCAGGGGGTGATGCTGTGAGCGCCTATAATAATTACCGCCATACTATATGCCGGTGTGGGTGGGAGTGACACACGGTTCCTCGCTGTTATGGGGAACCACATAAAGCAGACAAGACATCCAAGACCCCAGGTGGCAAGAAAAAAGGCCCAATGGACACCTACACTAGCAGCCAAGGCCAAACCACTGCAGCCGGGGTACATTCGGAACCCACGGTTTCGGGAGAACATGATGGAGGGGAGCGTGAAGACAAACTTGCAGCGCTGGTGAAAAATGGGTTCTTGGCAGTAAATGTGAAACTGGATGAAATAGTGGCTACCATAGGGTCCATGACGGCCAGGATAGATAAAGAAAGCGCACGTGTCACAGAAACTGAAAATAGGATAAGCGCTAACGAGGACACTATTGCTCACCACAGTCAAGACATCTCTCAAATCAAAGAAACGATGAGCAAGCTGCGAAACAAGTGTAAGGATAGCAGTTTAACCTTTAGTCCGTCACCGGTGTTGCATGGGGCAATGTTCCGCCTGTATCTTGTATCGTGATACCATAACATATGCATATTGTGGGTGGTGTTAGCATCTGTGTAACCACTAATTTAACCAATACCAAACAACTTATTTCCTTCATGTCCCATTCCGGACGGGGCTCCATATCATGGAATCCAGTCACCGTTTTGTTACAAGAGTCCATATGCCAACAACAACACCACCACCACAACATTGCACACCCTCCCGCCACCCTCCCTCCCTCATCATCATCGTCGGGTAAGGCTCCAGGGTCGGATGGATTGGGGGCCGAATTCTATAAAGAGTTCCGCGAGGAGCTGGTGTCAGTGCTCCTGCAGGTCTGGGAGGAAGCTCTCCAGAGCAACATACTAACACCGCCAATAACGGAAGCTGTAATAACCGTCCTCCCTAAGCCTCGGCGTCCCCCCCAAGACATATCTTCCTATAGGCCCCTTTCCCTTATAAATAACGATGCCAAGATATTTGCAAAAATACTTGCCACTCGGCTTCTCCCAGCGGTCCCGACACTTGTCCATCCAGACCAAAACAGATTTATTCCCACAAGATCTACCGCCCTTAATCTCTGCAGGCTTTTCGGCATCCTGGCGCAGATAGATCCTGGAAGAGGTGCAGTGGCCATATCACTAGACGCTGAAAAGGCCTTCGACTCCGTGTCGTGGGTTTACCTGTTGGCGGTTCTGGAGGCATTTGGGATAGGCCCTAATTATATTAGTTATGTGAAGCTGCTATACACGGAACCTGGTGCTAGGGAGTTGACAAACAGATCCATCTCTGAATTATTCCTTCTGGGTAGAGGTACTAGGCAGGGGTGCCCATTCTCGCCTCTACTTTTCACACTCACGATAGAACCAATGGCAATCGCGATTAGACTTAGACACTCAGATAAAGGAATCAACCTGAAGGGCGCAACCCAGCTAATCTCCCTATATGCGGATGGTACGCTCTTATATGTGCGGGAACCAGAGAAAAACATCACACCCATAAAAATAATGTCAGAAATCAAGGAATTCTCAGTCCACTCTGGATACACTATAAACAATAGTAAATCAGAGATATTCCCACTTACACCAGCAGCCAAATGTCCTGTTTCCCGGTGTGGCCTTAAATGGTTTGACCAGACTATCAGATACCTGGGGGTTCTTGTCTCCAGGGACAGACATACATTATAGACAGACAACCATGAAAGCGCTCTGCACACATTGAATACCAAACTACTGATGTGGGGACGCCTCCCGATCTCATTGTATGGAAGAGTCGCAGTCCTTAAGATGATAGTTTTACCCAAATTACTATACCTTTTCGTGAATATCCCTATATGGCCGGGACGCCCCTTCTTTGATAGGCTCTTTACAATGGCGGTAACCTTCCTCTGGAATGGGAACATTGCTAGACTAGGGTGGGGAAAAATGATTGAACCATACTCCTCCGGCGGCATAGCGGCGCCTGATTTCGAGTTGTATTATTATGTTGCCCAGGCTCAATTTGTGAAATACTGGTACGATGACACTAATTATCCACCCCATACATGGATATAAGAACACACCACGCATCCAACAAATATTCAGTCTGTAATTTTTGATACACGCTACAGAGATACATGCGATTATAATCCAGTGAGCTGCACGGTCGGAGCATGGAAAGCTATATTCAAAAGACTGGGCGTGGAAAACCCTCATAACCCAGAAGTTTCCCTATGGAACTACCCGGGTATACCACCAACACACGACAACAGTCTACGAGAGGCTTGGGATCCCAATGGGGAAATGACATGTTCATTGAGGGGAAATTTGCATCTTTAAAAGACATCCTGGGGCATTCGGTAAGGGGCCACTTAGGACACTCCAATACTACCGCATGAGGTCAGCTTTCCAGAAGCGTTGGCCACTCTTCCCAGATGAGCCTATCCCACATCCTTATATACAGCTGGAAACTGCCAAAGACAACCTGGGAATTTCCAAGCTATACATGGCGGTCCAGGAACATACCCCTACGATTAATCTGGTCAAAGACAAATGGGAAAGAGACCTGCAGACCCCTATTGATGACAAACAATGGGAAAGATACTGTTCGCTCACCAAGAGGGTGTCCTTAAATGCTGGTCTGTGATTAATCCAGTTTAAAATCTTAAACAGGTTACACTATACCCCGGCTAAAATAGCAGAATTCACGATGAATGGGCTGGGTGAATGCCCTAAATGCAGAGCGCCCCAGGCTGGAGCATTACACATGTACTGGGAGTGCCCGGTGTTGAGGGACTTCTGGAGGGAGGTGGCTGAGATGCTAGAAGAAATTACACAGGTTCCCCCGGTACTGACCCTGCAGAAATACCTATTTGGCAATATAGGCAAGTACTCCGAAAAGATCAGGAGATTGTTTAACATCTCATGTGCGGTGGCCAAAAAAGGGATCTTGCAAAACTGGAAAAGTACTGGACCACCTACCATGAAAAATTTCCTTCGGGAACTAACATATGTAAACGAATCGGTGGAGCAATTTGTCCTCACCCTACCAGCTGCACGCAGACCCAAGGACATATGGGGCCCCTTCAGAATGTACTTGTGTGACTTGATTTCTGACGATGATGAGAAAGATTAAGCTGCAATATTCAAATGTGATATGTATTGTATAACTGTTGTAACTATGAACGTGAGGTGATAAGTGCTGTGTATCTTTTGTGACCACTGATAATAATAATAATAAAAAGAAGATTAAAAAAAAAAAAGCAATAGTGATCAGTCGCTGGACAAAGCAGGTGAAGTAGATGCTCTGAGAAGCTCATTGAAGGACCTGGAAAATAAATTCGAAGAACTTGAGAACAGATCTAGACGCAACAACATTTTACTAAAATTCCTGAAGGATCCGACCTGCCGGAGCTACTGAGAGACCCGTTCACTCAATTGCTCCCAGCTAAACCGGATGGAGATTGATAGGACCCACAGATACCCATTGTCCACAATGAGAGGTCCGCGACATAGTTATCAAGCCGCAGAGCTACTCCTTTAAGGAAAAACTAGTCCGTGCAGCAAAGGAGATGGGCACAACGGACCTCAGGAGGTCCAAGATACAACTATTTTAGGACTTATCCAGTGCAACCCTTCTGAAGCACTGATAACTGAAAACAATTACAACCTTGCTAATGCAAAAAAAGAGCAAGTATAAATGGCTATATATAACCGACAATCAATTCAAGAAAGACGACCGAAAACATGTGATCGGCACGGCAGAGCAAGGCTTTAAAGGTCTGAGCTTGGAGGTGCCTCAGCAGCAAACTGACCCACAATAAAAGAAAACCTACCAGGGAGAAGTGAAATGCTGGTCAACAACACTTGCTAAAAAGAGACTGGGAGATAATGAATGAATGCCACCCGGGGGTCAGATCTAAGCTTACGTCAGTCTCGGATGAGTGTAGTTGAGTAAAGTTCACACATAGTTGACGTGGGAGAAGATGCACAACATTGGGGGCTGCAGCAGTATTGAGTCACATGAGTATGCTATGGGGTCTGGAATAGGAAGAAGCTTTTGCTTTTAGATATGCAGAGTTATCCCACTAGGGGCTTGGAGTTCAGGTAATCCGGCAAGACTAATGGCTCACAAACATTGGGTTGGGCCAGAACACTGGTTGGTTGACATGTGTAGGTTTCTTGGGGAGGTTTGGGTTGGGGAAGGGGAGGGCTGGGAATGGGGGGGGGCAATGGGGTATCTGAGCAGCGATTTAGTACATTTAGATGCCAAAATCTTTGAATGTCATCTTGCTGAACATTAGGGGGCTTAACTCTCAAATAAGAGCACACAGTTCTTCCACCTGATGACACCGACATTGCCATGCTTCAAAATAACCCACATGCTACCTAAAGGTAGATTTAGGATGCGTAGCAGGGAATTTTCAGTACAATTCCACGAAGCATCCCAGACAAAAACAGCATGGGTGACAATTTGTTGCAGAAGACATGGTAAGTTTGAAGTAACAAGCACATTAGCCAACCTTAATGGTAGATATTTGGCTGTTAGTGAGAAATTTGGATCCAAACCCCTCACCCTGGTTACGGCATATGCACCCAACGTGAGGCAGTCAGTTTAGGCTGGAACTTCTTCCAAGGATTTCGCAGTTCGGGAGAGGGGAGATTATACTAGGAGAAAACCTGAACATGGTAATGGAGCAAAAGATGGACCTTTCATGGGGTGCAGGGCCCAGGGGGCTCAAGCCCCCGAGAGGTTGAGGCAGGAATTGTTCAATATGGTTTTATACAACACATGTTGGGAAGAACACCTACGGAGGGGGACTTTTCATTTTTCTCCCATGTTCATAGGGTGTACACTAGAAATGACTGCATATTTGCATCCAACACACTTCAGGGAATTATCAAAGAGGTTGTAATGTGAGACACAATGATATTGGACCACTGCCCAGTAAGCCTACAGTTGACAACGGGGGAGCAGAATCATAGTCCTTGTGCCTGGACTCTTCCCATGATACCCACTTGGAGCCAGAGTATTCGAAGCCAAAATTTCAACTCAAATTAGGGAGTTCCTAGAGAGGAATAACCATACAGATACCTCCTTTAATAATAAATTGGACATGTTTAAGGCAACTACAAGGGGGCACTTTTTGACAATAGGCTCCCAGTTAGCTGGAGCTTGGAGGGGGAGAAATTGAAGGAGGAGTTGAAGAAGCTTGAAACGAAATATAGGCAGACCGGGGCCTTGGAATTTCTTAGGAAGATCAATGCACTAAGGGGCAAACTGATACAATAGCGACAAACAGGGCGTAAAGGTCTCTATTAAATTTAAAACGCATGTTTTTTGAGAAGGCCAATACTACTGGCCCAACACTAAGGGTTAAACAGGTAAAGGTACGAATAACACTTCTGAGAAGTGAGGCGGGAGACCACATAAATGGCAACAGGGGTATTAGCGAAACCTTTTGAGGAATGTATGAAAAACTGTATAGGGCTGACCGGGGAAATGAAGACCATGGGTGCTGCATTGAAGACTAAACAGTGATCCAAATTGGACCAACCCAAAACTATGGAAGAAGTCCCCTTAGCTATGATATCAATATAACGCGCATGTACACAAGTGTTTCTAGGCGTGATGAAAGTTAATAAAAGCTCCTGTGCCCATGGTCTCATTGGCCACTTTTATAAGGAATTCAGTAGAGAATTGCTGAAACTCTGAGTTGGCCTATTTAATTATTTTTTGTTGTTGGGAAAGGTTATCGAATCTATGAGCCAGGCCACCATAGAGATAATCTCTAAGTTTGGGGAAGTTCCACAACTATGCATATCTGACAGGCCCACAGCCCTTTTGAATCTAGATGAAAAAGCTTCACAAAACTTCTAACGATGAGATCAGAACCACTGTTGCCACTGCTCATTCACTCCGATCAGTCAGGGTTTGTGCTAGGCAGGCAAGCGTTTGATAACATGTCGTAGATCTGGTAGATAAAAAGAGGAGATTTGAGGGTGACCCCGCAATGCTATTGTACGCTCAACACATAGAAAGCCTTCGACAAGGTCCATTGGTGCTTTCTGAGGACGGTCATAGAGGTGTTAGGATTTGGGAATAACGTTATTAGGTGAATCATGGCCATATATTTGGAACACACTGCAAGGGTTAGAATAAATGGCACATTATTACAGGCATTTAAACTGAGGGAAGGGAAGCAGGAAGGGCTGCCTCCTTACCCGCTGCTATTCACACTGGCCATGGAAACCTTTGCTAGAAGAATAAGGGTTAACCCAGACATTCAGGGCATTAAATTTGTCAAAACTGAATACAAAATTGCTTTGTTTTCGGAGGATGTGCTACTGTCGCTTAGGAATCCCACCACCTCCTTGTTAAATATAAAAGAAGAGCTTGAATCACATGGGAAAACCTCAGAATTTAAAGGTAATTACAATAAATCAGAAGGATTGAACCAACTACCCCCTCCACCCCCCGAAGCAGAAGAAGTGCCTACAAAAAGCATAGCCATATAAATGGGCCGAGGGGCATATGAATGACCTGGAAGTGAATCTAGCCACATACAATGGGAAACTATACGACCTGAATTAATGGGGTCTCATCACAAAGATAGGGGAGAACCTAAGGAAATGTTAAAAACAGATCTTATGGATAGGTGGAATTAATACAGTTAAAATGGATGTACTTCAATTAGTACTTTATCTATTTCAGGCCCTACCTCCACAGGTAGCACACCTGGTGTTAAAGTCGCTACACAACAACGTTTTACAGTTCATCTGGCAAGTTGGAAGAAGTAGGATCTCCAGACACATTTTGATATGCCATATGACAAGGGCCTACAACGCACAGATTTTCAGGCGTACTGCGATGCAGCACATCTTTGGATCCTGCTGGTGTGGTGTCATGTGGACTCCAGTAAACAAAGGTGGGTGATGAACAGGGTAGTGGGAGGCATTCCCCTCTGGCGGGCCTCTTGTCTAGATACTTCCTCATGACATGACACTGTCCATTTGTAGAATGCTAGTATAAAGCACTTCCATATCTAAGGAGACTGATAAATCATCCTGCTCAACTTTCATGTGAGCTTAAGTGTTGATCAGTTGTGTAGTGTATTTTATTTAAAAAAAAAAAGAAAAGAAATTGAATAAAGTATTTGTATTGTGAAAAACGTGCATGGTTAAATACAGTGTTAAGAAATAAACACAGTATAGAAATGTCAGTCTAAACCAGTAATCTGAACATAAGGGAGGGGTAACCAGTTTACAATTTTGTTTTCTATATTGCGTGTAATCTTCCCACATTGGAACTGGTACCCCGAGAAAATAAAATATGGAAGTACCCATCTTCACACTGCCCAGTTCCGTTGGCCATGGGTTGTAGTAGTTGTTTTCCTCGCTTTTAGCTATGATCATTAGTTCAGTTTTTCCCGGGTTTGGCTTGAGGCTGGCTGTAGAGCTCTTGTAGGAAGTTGTTCAGCGATTTTTCTTCCTGTGTATCTTGTATTTTGTAGACTATCTGAGTGTCATCTGCGTAGTTGTAGCATGTGAGGCTGTGTTTTTATGAGTTTAATTTGTGGCATCAGGTATATACTGAAGAGCATGGGGAGAAGGATGACCCTTGTGGTAAACTGCAGTTGGATTCTCTTGTAGTTGATTTGAATGGTTTGATCCAGACGGTTTCTATCCTATTTGTTCAAAAGGATTTAATCCATAGTTGGGCTGTGTCAGTGATTCCTATTTCTTCTAGTCTCCCGATGAGGATTTCATGGTTGACTGTGTCAAATGCTGCAGAGAGGTCCGGAAGGATTAGAGCTGTGCTTTTGTCTGAGTCTGCATTAGTCTTTGGATCATCCCATATTGTTAGCAATGCCATTTCTGTTCCCCTCGTTGGTCTGAAGCCTACTTGTGCTTGGTCCAACAGTTGGTGCTCCTCTATGAATTCTTGTATTATTCTGTAGACGTATGTCTCGAGAGGTTTAGCTGGGTATGGGATGTTGGAAATGGGTCTGTAGTTGGAGAGATCTTCCACGTTTCTTGCTGTGTCCTTGAGGAGCGGCTTGATGTATGCCACTTTGAATGATTGCAGTACTGTCCCTGTTGAAAGTGATTGGTTGAAAAGGTTTCTGTAGTATTCCAGAGCGTTCCATGTCTGAGGATTGATTTGTGTATGTCTGGGGGGCATGGATCCATTGGAGAGCCTGCTTTATTGCTGTTACCAGCTTGACGAATGTCTCCGCTGATAATTGGGGGAAGCTTTGAAGTTTGTTCTGGTGATCTACTGATGTCTGGGTAGGTCGCATTTTGTAGTCGATTGGTCTGCTTTGTATGATTTGTTGGATAGTGGCGATTTTGTCTTTGAAGTGGTCTGCAAGGTCATTGCATAGCTTCACTGAAGGTATCAGAGCGTTGTTGCAGCCAGGAGGCTTTCTTATTTTGTGTATGATTTTAAACAATACCTTTTGGGTGTTGGTGGCTTTGGTGTTTCTGTTGTCGTAGTATTTCTTTTTGGCCTTACATATTTCCTTCTTGTATGAGTGGATTTGTCGCTGGAGTTGTAGTTTCTTCACCTGATTGTTTATTTTCCTCCATTCTAATTCAGGTTTCCTGTTTTTCCTTTCCATGGCGCAGAGTAGCGGGGTAAACCATTTTGCTGTCGCTCTTTTGCATGATGGTGTGAAAGGTTTTTCCTTTGAGATCCCGTAGATTGTTCAAGCAATCCATTTTTAGAAGTATTTCTGTTTTTAAATCGATGTCAGCTTCATTCAGGGTCGTTGTCGGTGGTTTGTTGATTTATAATTGTTCTGCTAGGTTGCTAGCTCTGATGGCTCTCCAGTTTCTTTTCATGACAGTTGTAACGCTCACCTGGTTCCCACGGGGGCGCTGGTCTAGTCTGGATTGCTGTGG
The DNA here is from genome assembly GCF_040938575.1 of Ambystoma mexicanum. Taxonomy (NCBI): domain Eukaryota; kingdom Metazoa; phylum Chordata; class Amphibia; order Caudata; family Ambystomatidae; genus Ambystoma; species Ambystoma mexicanum. Next base: position 1,357,406,081 of record NC_090932.1, on the reverse strand, counting down.
CCTCTTCTAGCGTGATGCGCAGGACCCGGAACACCGATTGGACAGGACCTCCAAATCGTGCTTGCCTGGCCCGTAGGAATATCCTTCTGCAGATGAGAAAGGGGATTAACAGTCTGCAGAATAGTGTGCTAGCTCTCCCCTTTCCCCCTTCCCCCTTCGTTCCTCTCTAACTTCCTCCAAACCCCGGTTTAAGCTCACCTTATGGTTTGGAAGGATGAACTCTCCATCCTGCTTCTGGTGCAGGGCGCGTGTTCGTCCAGTTACTTCACTGGTTTTCAGAATGGCGCTGGCAAAATCCACTTGACTTTCCTGAGCGATGCGCCGTAAGTATGAAAGTTCAAAGTTCAAGTGAGGCCCCCTTTATGTTGTCTTTCTAACCTGTGATCTGTCCTTTATTTCAGGTGCAGAATGAAGGCGATGCGTCGAGGGGTTAAACTGCCGAGGTGAGTAGTGATGAGGGCGATCCCTCTAAAGGTCCTTATTCCCCAGAAATGTCTCTTGTCCTTTCCCCATAGGCGCCGGGGTACGGTACCTGCCAACGGGGCGGCGCCGACCCGAAATGGGGAAGAAAAGCCGGTAAGTATTATGGCTGTTAATCAGGCTTTCCGTCTGTGTCCTTCTGCTCACCTTTTGTTTCTTCCTCTCTCCCCTAGGTGCAGAGATGTGGCGTCCGATGCTGACAGCCGCGATGGAGCCGGGAGATCTCTCGAGGACAGGTGAGTGAAGCGTGGCGCTGCAGCGAGCAACGCGATGCTTTTAAATGGAAGTCTTTCTTCAGGGATGCTGGCGAGAAGATTCCGGATGCAGGTAAGAAGTTTGAAATAGTCCTTGGTTTTCACCTTTCTCTTCTCTTCCTTCCTCGCAGGTCTTCCAGGTTCGAGGCGGGCGTGGCTGGAGTCCAGGAGCAGGAGCAGACACGGTGAGCGTTAAGCTGCAGGCAGCAGAACAACGCGAAGCATGAGCTGCTGTCTGGGCGTGGCTTAAATAGCCTCCAAAGAAGCCCCAGGTATGTATCCTTCCCCTACTAGGTATGTATCCTTCCCTGGCCACGCCCGAGTGAAAAAATAGTCCCTATGAAAAAATAGTCCCTTTCAGGTCTCAGGGAGGCCTGAAGCGTGCAGCATGGTCTGCATCAGGTAAGTGCACAAAACACCTCCCTTTATGAGCCTGGCGCCAAAGGCGCCAGGACTGAGTCCAAAGAGCCCCTATAAGGGGCCGCTGGGCTTTTACCCGAGGGCATGATGCCTGCTTCCGGGGGTGCTGGGCCTGGCCTGGTGCTCCGGGGGTAGGCATCATGACAACAGTCAGGAGTTTGTCTGTTTTTTTGTCGTTGTCGTGGGAAGTGTGATTACGAATGGAATGGCATGGTGGTCGCTCCAGAGGATCTGTAGTGGTGGCGTTGTGGCGATGAGATTTCTGTTGGCGAAGATTGCGTCCAGCGTATGTCCCGCAGTGTGGGTTGCTCCTTTGGCTAGCTGATGTAGTTTCATTGTCTTCAGTTGGTTGGCTAGTGATTTTCATCGGCAAACCAGATGTTAAAGTCTCAGAGGATTATCAGGTATTCCTGTTCGATGGCTAGGTTGGTGATGGCTTCAGAGAATATGTTGGTGAAGCTTGCATCGTATATTGGTGGTCTGTATACCAGGATGAATTTTAGGTTTGTTTCGGGATTTGCTGTTAGGTGAAGGATCATGTATTCGCAGTTTTTGATATTTAGTGGTTCATCCATTTAAATTTTGAGGTGTTCCATGTTTGCTATCGCCAGTCCTCCTCATCTTTTGTTTTTCCTGTTCAGTTGTGAACACTTGAAGGTCCCAGGGACGTAGTTATGCAAGGTGGCTTTGTAGTTGCTGTCTAGCCATTTTTTGGTTATAAATAGGATGTTGATACCACCTTTGCATAGTAGGTCGCAGATCTCTGTGGCATGTTTGGACATTGATCTGGCGTTGATGAGGTTGCAGCGGATCTTTTTGACGTGGTTTGAATTGTTTTTTAATCCTTGCTTTGTCTTGTGGTTGTCTTGTTGGCCTTCTTCTTTGTTTGCGAGACAATTTGGTTGGTGCTCCATGCATTCTGCTTCCTTGCAGAAGCGATCTGTTGGGTTGATTGTCAGATTGATGACAAATTCTTCTGCTTCTTCATCCTCTATGTTTTGCTGTGGTTGCTCGCAGTACCCTTGTGTTTTTGTGATGTAAGGGATGAGAGCGTTGGATTCATTCCTTCCCCTTCTTCAGTCATCTCTTCTTCCTGCGGGGTTCCAATCAGTTCTTTTCGTGCCTGGATGTATTAACGCTGTGGGGTTGTCGAGACGGGGAGGCGCTTGCGATATACAGTGTTAGATATAGAGATTTATCTCTTGTTGTGATGTTTGTTTTGTTTTGTTGGCTGCAGTGTTTTTCGGTGTGTGTTCAGTATTTGTGGTGGTTTCTGCTGGAGTCGGGCATGTATCCGGTTGGTTTGTTCTATTTTCCGTTTCTCTTTGGCGGCATCCTGCTCTTTGAAGGCGCATCTTCAGTGTCTTTGGTGGTGTGATAGCTCACACTTGGGTTACAGGGGCTGTAGCCCGCCTGTAGGACTTTGTGCTGTTCGAATGATTGTTGAGTTCTGTCCTCTTCTGTTGTGTTGATGGGGTGTACTCTGTTGGCTTGTGTCTTTGTAGGTTGTTCATGGTGGTGAAGATGCTCTTGAAGGTTGCTCTTGTAGATTGGCTGGAATGCCTGCGTAAGGCTGAGTTGTAGATGTTGTGGGGTTCCTGGTTTGGTTGTTCTAGGGTGTCGGAGGTATAGCTCAGGATTTTCAATTGTGTTTTGCCGGGTTGTGATTTATTATTGCTCCCGACTTCTTTCTTGCGATGGCCGTGTGTCTAAGTAGGGCACGGTCTGGTTACTAAGTGTTTTCAATTAGGGGGCACACACCGTTGGACTAACTAGCTCTTGAATTAGACTGTGGCTTCACGTTAGACTTGGGCAAAGATACAGCTCTAAGCAATTGCCTTTATGTGGCTAGGTGGGTGTTCCCAGAAGGTGGTGAGGTCCTGTAGTTAGCCAGATGGCATGCAATGGGGAACATAACTAGATTCGAGGTTCCTGTCTAATGGGACAGTTGATAGGTCTCACGATATAATAGGCAGAAATCTGAGGTAAACCTACCTTAGTATTTGTGCCTTGTGGTTGAAGGCCTAGGTTTCACGATAAATAGGCAGATAGGGAGAGCACACCTAGATTTGGGATTTTTGTAGATTGGTATAAAACCCTGACTTTCAAATACTATAGACTGATAAGGGTGAAACACACCCATATTTGAGATTTCTGTATAGTCGGAGAGAGGCCTAGGTTTCACAAACACCTAGATTTGAGAATCCAGTATAGTGGGATAGAGGCCTAGGTTACACAATAGAATAGGCAGATATGGAAGAACACACCTATTTTCGAGAATCCTGTATAGTGCGAGAGAGGCCTAGGTTTCACAATACAATATGTTTCAGAGTATAATAGGCAGATATGGGAGAACACACCTAGATTTGAGAATCCTGTATAGTGGGAGAGAGGCTTAGGTTACACAATACAATTAGCGTAACGGGAGAAACACACCTATATTCAAGAATCCTGTTTACTGGGAGAGAGGCCTAGGTTACACAATACAATAGGCAGATATAGGAAAACACACCTATATCCGAGAATCCTGTATAGGGGGACAGGGGCCTAGGTGACACAATACAATTTGGTATGGGACAATACATCTAGATTTGAGAATCCTGTAAAGTGGGAGAGAGGCCTAGGTTACACAATACAATAGGAAGATATGGGAGAACACACCTAGATTTGAGAATCCTGATATAGTGGGAGGGAAGCCTAGGTTTCACAATACAATAGGTCTCACAGTATAATAGGCAGAATGGGAGAACACACCTAGATTTGAGAATCCTGTATAGTGGGTAAGAGGCCTAGGTTACACAATACGATCCGTTTTTAAATATTTTGTGTTCACAGTGGCTTTCCTAGTGACTGTGATGGATATGAGTGGTTGGTATACTTCTTTCCGGTGGTAGTGTAGTATGGTGGGGTGGATGCTAAAGTGGTTATTAGTACCAGTGAGATTGTGTGAAAATTGTGCCTACCTAGTCCGTTGGTGCTGGTTGATGGCAATCTGTTACTCGTTTTGTGTGTCTGGGTACTGAAGCCGGTTGCTACTGCTGGTTTGTGGGTGACATTATGCCTTTGCAACCACCTTGTCGATTGCGGTTGCAGCAGGGATGTATTGGCTGTTGTTAGGGGAATGGTTGGAGTTTGACACTGCACCCGGGGGACTCGGGTGGGAGCACTGCTGGTCCTTTCCCTTGAGCTCAGTGTCGTGAATGTGCTCGGTGATGGGGCACAGTGGGTCTGTTTGGTTATTTATGTCACTGAAGAATTGAGGGTTAGTTGGTAGTTTAGGCTTGGTTTATGTTAGTGGGTGGCTGCTTCCTCTGCTGACACCTGCAGACACAGTATGGAGCCATCCCTATAGGAGCCGCCCTTTGCCTTGGGCCCTTAGCCACTGGGGATGCTACGTGGGGATAACCTTTACTAGAGACTTGTACTTTACATTGATAGAACAGTGGTTAAAATGTTGCCACCAACCATTCTCTACAAATTATTATTTTGAATATGCGAAGGGCTGGGGGAGGAGGGTAACAGAGATAGGGATTAGGAGAAATGTTTATGTTCATGGTACAAATGGGATTGTTTCCCGAATGCTGACATTTTAGAAATGAATCAGATGTTCTTGACAACAAAAAAAATGAATGGTCCTATAATTGAATGTGTGCTGAGGATCAATCTCCTAAGGAGTTTTCTTATGAATTGAAGCATTAATTTGCCCAAATTTTCCGACATCTCAATGCTGAAAGCAGGGATTATAAAAGTACGCCCTCTCACACCCTTCCAACATATGTAGACGGACCCATCTGTGTGAAATGATTGAGGATAAAAAAGCATTTCTATCCCTGTTTGGGGATTGAAATGGTAGTGTGACAGTCAATGTTTAACCTGCAACTGTCACACTTCAAAAATAATTCATTGCAGGATCAGAATTGACCCAGTCGTGATTTGCGCATCCCCCTGCACCTCTTTCAAAAGGCACAGGGGAATGAGAGTCATTTCAGGGCATTTAAAAGCACATCCCATTTGTGAATTTGTGAATTCAGGATGCGCTTTGAAAAGACCAGAAACGCCCCCTTTTATGTGCAAAGTGGGGTCAAAGGGCATCTGAAGGGATCTTAGATGCACTGTGAGAAACCCAAAGGTGTCTCAACCACTAATCCCCAGGGTTCTGTCATCCAGGTGGCCAGGACACGGCCATCGCTATTTGATCCAGTTCCGGGGGGTAGACCAGTGTGGGAGAATCACCTGGATGGAGGGTCTTCGGGGAGTGAAAGTGGGACACCTAAGGGAGAGATGCGTTATCCCCTTCCTTATGACACCTTTTCCCCATCCTGCCCAGTAGGATATTTAGAAACTAGAACTCCCCTTTTCCAACACGAACACTTTCTCACACCGTGAGCGACAACAGACTAATACCAGAGCCATTTACGTGACATGTCCCAACACAAGGGTCAGGCACAGTCAGGCAATTGCCGACAACTACACACATCTGACTGCCCTTTCCATTCCCCATAGGGACAAAAGGCGGAGCACACACTGGGCCAGGCCGAACACATGAGGAAGCAGCTACTTCAGGACGGCAGTTCAAACAAAGGAGAAAGGCAGCGAGACCGGAAAGGACGTCAGCGTGGGAGTTGCCCTTGCCCTTTTCAACCCAGACGCACAAAGCATCTGACAAAAAAAACATAAGACTGGGAAACGCAGCTGCCGAATGGTGTGAAAGATGTCAGCGGTACATGGAACCCTTTCGCATGGATAGCCAGGGCGGGGAGACGCATTTGCCATTGTGGTACTGTCCTGGACTTCGGCGGCAAAAGAAACGCCAATGAGTTCAGCACAGCCAGTGAGTCGGAAGAATCTGATAGTGGACCGGACTGTGTTAGGCTCAAGGTTGCAGTGGTATAACATTTGTGATATATGGAAAAGACTTAGGGCGCCAAACAAAAGTTCTCAGCCCCAGTTGGAATCAGCAATAGATGGTACTTCATGGTTTGTTTTCTTTGAACAAAAATATCTACTACCTGCGAGATTTAAACAAGCTGACATTATTGATTTAAATACATACATTCCTGCGATTTGCCCATGGTCCGTACAAGACATCTTGTTTGCAATTGCAAAGTTAAAATCTTCAAAGTGGGCTGGCCCTGATGGTCTGCCACCATGTGTCATTAAAGATGACCCCTTGTTTTGGGCTACTGTGTCTGAGGATTTTTCAATTAATCTTTAGTACAAAATGCCTCCCTCCATCTTGGGTCAGCTCTATCATTATTCCGCTTCATAAAAAAGGGCCTTTGAAGAATCCTCTAAACTTTAGGCCAATTGCGCTAATTGATGTTGCGGCCAAAATCTTTGCTCTTCTTCTACTAAAAGAAGTTGAAAACCACATTGCGGAAAAGTGTATACTGAATAAAGTCCAGACAGGCTTTAGAAAAAACATGGGGACCCAACTAAATGGCACGATTCTTGCGCATCTAATAGCTGAAGCTCATGGTCCCTTTCACGGACTCATTTTCATAGCCTCATTAGATTTATCGTCAGCATTTTACTGCGTAATTCGTAGTAGACTCTGGCACAAAATGTTAAAACTCAATTTTCCGCCTTCCTTAGTGGCGCTTATTGCACTGCTACAAGCAATTGGCGTTAAGCAAGGTTGTAACCTTGCAGCAGTTCTTTTTAATTTATATCTTTCCGATATTGAAGGTATATGGGACTCTTCGAAATCCAACGCTGTTCGTCTTGGCAAGCTTCAATTATCATGGCTGGCATATGCCGATGATGTGCTTTTATTTGACAGCACTCATTCTGGTCTCCAGAATAAATTGGAAACCTTCCACCATTTTTGTAGAGCAAACAATCTCGCAATAAATTCTTCAAAATCGACCATTCTTGTGCTCTCTTCAAAGAAAAAGGTGCGCAAATTTTGCTGGCACATTGATTCCCCTTACCTTCAAATTGTTAAACAGACTACTTACATAGGCTATAATTTGGAAAATAACTCTTCCGCCTCCTTTTGGCAAAAAGCGTTAGCTGAAAAAGTCCTACCGCTACAAAACCAAATGAAAATAATCTTTTGAAAATATTGTAAGTTCTCTTTATTGCCTCTGTTCGAATTTTACTCTAAAAAGGTAGAAGCAATTATTCTATATGGACTCGATTTGTGTCTACTGGAGCTATCTACTTTTCTAAATAAATTGCAAGCCAAGCTGTGGAAAGCAACTCTGGGTCTCCCTGCTTATCTACCGAATGCGCTTCTATGCCACGAATTAGTCTTAAACTCTTTGGCATCGCGATATAATTGGCACATTCTGAACACATACGTAAAGATGCGCTTTCCTTTAGCAAACTCGCTTTATGAAGACTTCCTCAACATGTTGAGGGAATCCCATCCTGCGTCTATTGCAAGTCTACACAACCGTATTCTCTTTATACTATCTGGTATCAATATTCTTCCTGAGGATTTGCAATTCAAACTAAGCTCAGCACATAAACGTCTATTTTTGAATGATTGGGCTGCAACCTGTTAACAAATATCATCTTATTCCTCATTTATAGAATATGCGTTATACAGACACAAGCAATTGCCACGTTTGCAATATCTCATTCTTTGTCCCAATGTTGAAACCCGGACATTATACATGCGCTTTCGTCTAGATCTATTTCATACGAAAGTGAGAACGAAACATTGGTTTAGTAATCTCAACAATTCCTATGATACCACCTGCAGATTTTGTAAAAAGGCTGAATGTATAGAAACCTTAAAACACCTTTTCCTTGTATGTCCGTTTTTTGAAGTAGAGAGATTAAAAAATATTAACTCCTTTAGCTTTACACACACTGAATATGGAAGGGAACTAATTTGGACAAGATGTATGTGGGGTTCATGTAACTCCATAATCATTGCGACTGTACGTTTAGTGAAAATCATTGAGGCAGCTTTATCCATGCATTTAGAGACTCAGATATTATAAGAAGTGTTTCTGATTTGCTTATTCATGATATGTCTTAATGAAAATATCGCTATTTTCCTTATTATGAATTGTTTCGAAGAAAGTGGCTATTTTGAATGTATTTGTATATATAATTGTTAATTTTTGTTGTTTTTTTGTCTTTTGTTTTTTTTGTTGTTTTGTTAGTTGTAAATAATGTATATGCCTGAAATTCTGTTTTTTTAAAAATTTTGTATAAATATGTTGTAATGACTGAAATTGAAAATGAACTGAGATGTAATTTTGTAAAGATGCGTAAGCATCAAAAACAAAATCAATCAATAAACTTTAAAAAAAAAAAAACTGGCAACATTAAGAAGATGAATAGACAGAAGTCTTTTTTTGTGAACAAACTTGGTACCAGAGATAAAGTGGAGCAGCATGTGGGCTCTCATTTGAAGGTCTCTGGCTGGTACCCATCTCCTGAACAAAGAGAATGTGTTAAGCTAAAAGAGTATTGAAACTACCAGTAACAAGAGGCCATAGGGAAGGACGGCGTAAGGTGTTAAGGTGGTCAAGCAAAGGTCAAGCCAAACCCCTTATACAATCGAAAGTCCTTGACACATTGCAGAAGTTTTGACGATTGTAAATATTGTGAACTGTGGCAAGTGTGAACACAACTGATGGAATTGTGAAACTGGCATTTGCTCACGGCTCAGCGGAACACTGTACAAACTGTGATTTGTGAAGCCCGAACTTGCCATAAGCTAACAGAATGAGCCAGTGAGATGAGATCACCTTTGGAAGTCTCTGTTTAAATTGGCAAGTGCTTTGGGAGGTTAGCGAGTGAGAGAAGGATCGGAGCCCGGCTGAGGGGGAGCAAAGGGTGACGGGTAATCAGCCGATGTGAAGATTAACAAAAAGAACTTTTGTTTTGTTGTTTTGGCATATTGGGCCCTTTGAAGCAAGAGACTTTGCATGAGAAGAGACTTGGGCAAATAAGGCCCTGATATAGAGAAAAGGAACTGTAAACTGGTCCCAAAGAAGCCCGGGAGTGTGCTGTGCTCAAGAGTCCCGCTTTGTCCCATGCTAAAAACTTGAGAAAGGGAGACCCCGGCGATAACATCCTGCCCTATCATTTTGTGAATATTTCTTTCTTTTCTTGTGAACATTATCCCACACTATTTTGTAGCATAGCGGTATGGATTGGCAATAGGTTTTTTAGTATAGGCCCTTTCTATTTGATTAGACTCTACTAGGACTGTATTATTATTTTTTGATGGTTGTAGTTTGCTCCTATCTTAGATTTAGGTTTCAATTAGGCGTTTATCTAACCCATTTTACAGTTTAATAAACGCCCTTGAACTGTGATCACTTGTGTCTGTCTTACGTTGATACCGTGCCTTCCTTACAGAGGTGGGATCTGACTCAATTGAAACTAATTGGGGAACCCTACAATTTCAAAAACTCATTCATAGAGCTTCTAGCCCCTCTGGTGCCATGAAATAATGTATAGGTTTCGATATCTGTAGCAGTAGGGAATCTGTTAGCCCCCTGGAAAAAGAGGAATGATTCCTACTGATTTGTTTTGCTACCCCCTCTGGCAGTTACATAAGGTTGGCCCCAATATCTGGCCTAGCGTGGAAGTTCAGTATAGATGTTTTAGCAGGCATCAATACCGACTTCCGGGGAGACGTAAAGGTTCTCTTACAGAATCATGGTGAAATCCCATTTGAACCAAGTCGTGGGGAGCAAATTGCTCAAGGAATTTTGGAAAGGGCTCTATTTCCTCAGGTTAAAGAAAGTGAACCGGCTTTGGGGAAGCTGATAAACCAGTTAACATTGAAGAAAGGACGCAAGAAGAGCCTACCATCGGCTACCTTCTTGACCTAGCCTTCGCCCAGCAAAATGATTCAACTCTCGCTGAAGCTTTCTTACAAGCTATTCTGGAAAGACAAGGAATAGAGATAGGTACCCTCTTTTTCTTCTTAAATCAGGAGTTGCTATATAGAAGAGAAACATCTACAGAAAGTCTAGTGAAGACACAGTAATCCCCAAGACCCACCGAAAGGTTGTACTATAGATTGCACACTCCCATCCGACCGGGGGACACTTAGGACAACCCAAAACCCAGGCACATTCAGTGGGAAGTTTTACTGGCCAGGTATCCATGCTGATATCAAAACCTTTGTTCAGACGTCTGACATTTGTCAAAAAACCAGCATGCACATCCCATTACCTGCCGCTCTGAATCCCTTAGCAATCATAGAAGTCCCCTTTTCAAGAATCGGGATGGACATCATTGGACCTTTAGAAACCTCCAGATTTGGCAACAAATATGTCCTTGTGATTGCTGACTATGCAACCAGATACCCCAAAGCATTCCCGATGCGAAACAATACCACACAACAAATCTTTAAACACCTCTTATCATATTTTTCCTGGGTCGGCTTTCTCAAAGAAATACTAACCAATCAATATTCAAATTTTATGAGCAAGCTTATGGCAGAAATCGAAGAGCTGCTCCATATTACCACCTTACGAACTTCTGTGTACCATCCCCAAACTGATGGCTTGGTGGAAAGATTCAATAAAACACTGAAATTAATCCTACGGCTATTGGTAGATAAGGACGGGAACGACTGGGACCGAATGATCCCTTGGATACTATTTGCAGTCAGAATAAACCCTCAGGCCTGTACAGGATTCTCTCCTTTCGAACTACTTTATGGTAGAGAGCCTAGAGATGTCCTGGACATGCTCCGGCACCCATTCCCATCTCGCAAACCGCTACAAGAATGAGAGAACCTATGAGACTTGTTCGAGATCTAGTCTGTACTCACATGGAAAAAGCCCAGAGTCAGCAAAAATCCACTTATAACAGGAAGGCAATCTTATGATCATTTTCCATAGGACAGAAAGTACTGGTCCTCTTACCCACTTTAGAAAACAAGCTTGTCGCTAAGTGGCAGGGGCCCTAAAAATTATTAGAACAAACAGGAGCCTGTACTTATAAAGTAGCCCAACCGGACAGGAAACAGAACGTCCTTTTATGTAACATAAATCTCCTTAAAGAGTGGAACGAGAACCCATCAGCCACACATGCGAAAGTACTATCCTGTTTGGTTCGAGAAGAATTAGACAGCTTTGAATTAATTCCTCTAGAGCTATCTATTCAACAACAAGAAGATAAAAAAGATGTAATTACATCATTTCCCGATGTATTTTCATAAAAACCAGGAAGAGTAAAGGGCAACTACCCCTATATTACAACACCTAAGGGAAAAGTGGTTAATACCATATAGACTCCAGAAGCTTGTAAACAAATAGTGGTTGAGGAGGTAGATAACATGTTGAAAACAAATATCATCAAGCCTTCTTCATGCCAGGGTCCACCCCTATTGTGTTGGATACTAAACCTGACCGTTCCTGGAGGTTTTGCATAGACTTCCGTCAAGTTAACACAATTTCTGACTTCGATGACTACCGCATGCCCCGCATCGATTACCTAATTGATAAACTCAGAGCAGCCACCTTTCTATCGACCTTAGACTTAACAAAAGGGTACTGGCAAGTCCCAGTATACGGGTCAGATAAGGAGAAAACAGCTTTTTCAATGCCCCTAGGACTGTTTCAATTCAAAGTCCTCTCTTACGGCTTACACGGCACGCCAGCCACTTTCCAACGCCTCACGGATAAAATCTTGCAACCCTATGCTGATTTCTGTGGAGCTTATATTAACGATATTGTCATTCATAGTAAAACCTGGGAGGCCCATCTCTTCCATCTTTATACTATTATGAAAGTCCTCAGATAGGCCGGCCTAGCTACTAATCCATCTAAATGCAGACTGGCACAATCAGCATGAAATACCTCAGCTTCCTTGTAGGGAATGGGAACGTACAGCCTCAACATGAGAAAGTGAAAGCCAACCTAGATACACCAACACCCAAAACTAAGAGAGATTTTAGAGCCTTTCTATGGATATTAGGATATTACTGTAGGTTTATCCCAAACATTTCAGACAAAACAGCTAGGCTGACTGATAAACTGAAGAAAGCCAAACCCCAGAAACTTCATTGGACGGACGAGGATGATATATGTTATAACACCTTAAAACAAACCCTGTCCCAGATTACTCTAAAGAGTTCATACTGCAAACAGACGCCTCCCTTACAGGGTTAGGAGCAGTCCTATCTCAAGTTTGCCACAGACTAGAACAACCCATCTTGTTTACAAGTTGTAAGCTTTTCTCACATGAAAATAATTACTCTGTGCTGGAACTAGATGCCCTGGCTATGAACTGGGCCATTATACACCATAGATACTACCTCTTATGTTATGTTATGTTATTTTGCATTTATATAGCGCCTTATAGACCATTGGTATGGTCTGAAGGCGCTGGTAGGTTGAACGCCCTTGGGAACCGAAGTTCGGGTCAGTAGAGAGAGTAGGGAGAGTCAAAAAAGTGCGTGTGCGCACCAGGTATGTGTGCAGCTGGTGCGGAGTTCGAGTGGTAGCTGCTTCTTAGTGGTAGGTGTGGTGGTTGAGATATCAGGAGTATGTGTTCGGTCTGGCCGGCTTTATCCAGAATGAGTGTGGCTGCGTCAGGCCTGAGGAGAACGCCTAGCTGGGGGTGTGAAACCAGCAATGTTTACTTAGAGTGATGTGGAGTGAGCGGGAGATGTAGATATGATAACAGTTATACCGAATGGTGTCATAGTATCTCTGTGTTCTAGTTGAGTGGTGGTGTAAGGGAGAGAGTAAGCGTGGGGTGTGGTATGATGTATGTTTTTCAAATGTTCCCTTCATTCCAAAGCATAATATCTATGTCACGCAGTTCCGTGCACATACATAATATGTCCGTCCGTTGCACATACTCCTCCGTTGCACATATTCGTCCGTTCCACACACTCGTCTGCTCCATATACACTTGTCTGCTCCACACATTCGTTCAGTCCGCCCCCTCGTCCAGTCCACGCACTCGTCCAGTCCACGCACTCGTCCAGTCCACGAACTCGTCCAGTCGAAACACTCGTCCAGTCGACACACTCGTCAAGTCAGCACACTCGTCCAGTCAGCACATTCGTCCAGTCTTCATACTCGTCCAGATTAGACACTCGTCCAGTTCACAGCACTCATCCGGTCCACCCACTCATCGGCACAACATACTACTCGTTGGCTTGACAGTACTACTCGTCTGTTCTGCGTGTCGATCCATTCCACACACTGATCTGGTCTATGTATTTGTCCGCTCCATGCATTCATCTGTTACGCACACTCATCCGCACCACACATTCAGCCGCTTGACACACTCATCTGCTCCACATATTCATCTGCACCAAACACTCATTCGCTCCACATACACTTCCGCTCCATACCCTCATCCACACTACACATTCATCCGCTTTCGACACTCATCCGCTTCCGACACTCATCTGCTCTCCACACTCATCCGCTCTCCACACTCATCCGCTCTCCACACTCATCCGCTCTCCACACTCATTAGAAAGGAAGTTCACACTTGTCACAGACCATTCTCCCCTAGTTTGGATTAGCAAACGCAAAGACTCCAACCCTCGTGTCATACGATGGTTTCTAGTCCTGCAAACCTACTGTTTCACTGTGGAAAACCGAAAAGGTAAGGACCAGGGTAATGTAGACTTCCTTTCCTGGTTACCCTGTTAAACAGATGTGGCTACATCACATGGATGAAGGTTATGTGAGAAACCTGAAGATGTCTAACCCTATAGTCCCCGGGGATCTGTCATCCAGGTGACCAGGACGCTGCCATCGCTATTGGATCGAGTTCCTGGAGGTGGACCAGTGCAGGAGGATAACCTAGATGGGTGGTCTTCGGAGAGTGGAAGTGGAACACCGAAGGGTGAGATGCATTATCTTCGTTATGACACTTTCTTCCCATCCTGCCCTGTAGGATTTTAGACATCTACCACCCCCTTTTCCAATGTAAACACTTTCTCGCATTGTGAGCAACAACGGACTAGTACCAGACCATTTACCAGACATGCCCCAACAAAAGGGTCAGGCAGAGTCAAGCAATGGCCGACAACTGACTGCCCTTTTCTTTCCCCATAGGGATAAAAGGCAGAGCACAAGAGCACACACTGGGCAAGGCCGAATGCACAAGGAAGCAGCTATTCCAGGACGGAAGATCAAATGGAGGAGAAAGGTGGCGAGACCTGAAGGGATGTCAAGGAGGGAGTTGCCCTTGCCCTTTTCAACCCAAACATGTGAAGCCTATGACAAAGAAAACATAAAACCAGGTATCGCAGCTGGTGAATGGTGTGACAGATGTCAGCGGTACATGGAACCCTCCCGCACTGATAGCCGGGGCGGGGAGATGCAGTTGCCATCGTGGTACTGTCCTTGACTCAGGCAGCAAAAGAAACGCCAATGAGTTCAGCACAGCCAGTGAATCTGAAGAATCTGATAGCGGACCGGACTGTGTTAGGCTCAAGGTTCCAGTGGCAACATTAAGAAGATTAATAGACAGAAGTCTTTTTTGTGAACAAACTTGCTACCAGACAGAGTGGTCCGGCTCCACGTGGGTTCTCATTCGAAGGTCTCTGGCTCGAACGCCTCTCTTGAACAAAGAGAATGTGTTAAGCTAAAAGAGTATTGAAACTAAAAGTAACAAGCGGCCATAGGGAAGGATGGCGTAAGGTGTCAAGGAGATCATGAAAAAGTCAAGCCAAACCCCTTATACAATCGAAAGTCCTTGACATGTTGCAGAGGTTTTGACGATTGTGAAATTGTGAACTGTTTAAACCGTGAACCCGACGAAGGGAATTGTAAAACTGGCATTTGCTCCTGGCTGAGGGGAACACTGTGCAAACTATGATTTGTCAAGCCTGCACTTGCCATAAGCTAACAGAGTGACCCAGCGAGACCAGATCGCCCTTCGGAAGTCGCCGTTTAAATTTGGTAAGTGCTTTGGGAGGTTAACGAGTGAGAGAAGGATCGGAGCCCAGCTGAGGGGGATCCAAGGGTGAAGGGTAATCACCTGATGTGAAGATTAGCAGAAGGAACTTTTGTTTTGTTGTTTTGGCATATCAGGCCCTCGGAAGCAAGAGACTTTGCATGAGAAGAGACTTGGGCAAATAAGGCCCTTATATAGAGAAAAGGAACTGTAAACTCGTGCCAGAGAAGCCCAGGAGTGTGCTGTGCTGAAGAGTCCCGCCTTGTCCCGTGCTAAAAACCTGGGGAAGGGAGACCCCGGCAATAACATCCTGACCTATCACTTTGTGAACACTTCTTTCTTTTTTTGTGAACATCATCCCACACTATTTTGTAGGATAGCGATAAGGATTGGCAATAGATATTTTAGTATAGGACCATTTTATTTGATTAGACTCTACTAGGACTGTATTATTATTATTTGATGGTCATAGTTTGCTCCCATCCTAGATTTAGGTTTAGATTAGGCATTTATCTCACCCATTTTACAGTTTAATAAACACTTTTGAACTGTGATCACTTGTGTCTGTCATACTTTGATACCATGCCTCTTTACAGCGCTCATTCATATGCCCTTTGTGAGTTGTGCTTCTTCTTTTGGTGCAGGTGAGCAAATGCGCTATCAAATCTCTTCACTTGTGCTGAATGTGGCCCAGGCTGTCCAAAGATGTACTCGTCTGCTGTTAAATATACTAATAGGCAACTGACTAGTCAGCCACCTGGCATGCAAAATACCGATATGTCCAAACCAGGGACTTATATTAGTACTTAGCTGATAGGCCTATATGTTCCTTCATCAGAGAGAAATGTTCAGAACCCAGGATCAGGTTCACAGAGAACCCCAATTCAGCATTTTAGCCAAAAGAGAAACTAACCAACTCTTCCAATTACCAAGACAATTTTCTTCTCCTCCTCCCATGTTCCAGGGTAAGATATACCAATACTTAGAATCCATAAGGTCTCTACCACAGGCAGTTTACTACAGGAAACATAAAATCGTTTTGTGGGTCTTCACTAAGCTAATTCCTCATTTATTAAGAAAAGAGATTCAATTTCATTTTTACCATACATATATATCTTTTATTATCAAAAATATTTTCATTCTTAAAAATCAGTAATACACCTTAAACTCCAAATGTTTAGTAACTTTCCTCCATTTTAATTTAGATATCTAAAAAACAATGTCAGCAATAAGGATATACATTTCTGAGTGTCCCTCCTTTGGTCATATTTATATCGGACAACAGTGCCGTAAACCTTCTAGTTAACAGCGTATTATACCTGGTATGCTACATTGGGCGATTTATTGTAGATACTATCAGTGTAACATTGTTCCGGCAATAGTTGCTCTGCAAATATTATAGAGGCTGATGGGTGACACCAGTTCAAATTAAAATCTAGGCCTCCTACCAATACATCTCAAGATGCTGTTTAGTCTGAATGCCTTTCCATTGTTTTAAAAAAATAATGACATTAAGTGAAAGGTCAGTTGCTCCATTGCTAGGATGTACCAAAGTTTACCATTCGCCCAATGATGGCAGGTCTACCTTTTCCAGCATTATGCAGTAGTTCATTTTGTAGCAGCTAAAGATGGAATCTCAACAATAGACTGCATGTGAACATCTAAATATGTTCTTGAACATGTTGCCACATAGAGCCAGGATACAGATACCTGGATCAGTAGGGATGGCGAAATCCAGAATTTGACTTCTGGCTGCAGGAACCTCTTTCCAAAATATTGAAAGCTTGGGACATGACCCGCAAATGTTAAGTTAATCTTTCACCATGTCACAGTCTCTCCAACATAGATTTGGGGGTTCTGGGTACGTTCGCCCTGCCTCGTGATATTAAAGTCGCCCTTGCCCTGTTGAAAGCGTTTGATTTCAAACCCCTCTAATAGAGCCTGCAACCTCACCTCCACCAGTTATAAAAATGTTCCCCTCTTAAGGGGAACAGAAGAATAGAGGTGGGCACCACCGAATTTATTTTTTAAAGTTCAAAAAATCTTTATGGAACTGTTTCAATATATATGAGTGGAGCAACCGGACTATTGATGATCCCTTGACACCAGAATGCACAAAATACTGTAATCTGCCAGAAAGTTGGGTGGATTCACCCATCTACGTTTGGTGCTCTCACAATGCTCACATCGAGCCCAATATTTCAATGAAGGTTCTTTTGGATCCTCCCATATTCATACATTTATGAGTCTTGCAACAATTCTTTATAATCAAGAAAATCAAAAAATAGATACTTCTTGTAGTTTCTTAGTTACAAAAGTAGATTCTTTTGTTTGTCATGGGTTTTATGACTTAACAATCATTAGTTAGAAGCATTTCCTAGGTTTAAACATGGCCAGAGAGCCTATGCATTACGGAGCGGTTCTCCATCTTCAGGGCTTTATCTCTAGGCCTTGTTCTTCTTATGAGCTTCTAACTGTGCTTGCCCATGTATATAGATTGCTTCCTGCGGCGGCATTCGCTGATGAAAAAAATCAAAAAAGGGGAGGCATAAACTACAGGTTACAATGGAGTGAAGTCAGTGGGAAAGAGATGGTTGTTGGGTGTGGGACGGGGCCACCACCTGTGATATAATGCTAGAACCGGTGTAGTGACAGGGGGTCCCCAGACTACCCCACTTAATCCTAGCACTAACGCAGAGGACACACTTAATTACCCTTCCCCTACAAGAGATCCTTATGTGTTTAGGATGATCTAATATGCTACGGTCATATTGCCTGATAAGCCCACACTTTGAGGCAGTATAACTTGAGCAAAACTCTGAAAGTCTTGCGAGAGCTAATAAACACAGTGGTAAGTAGCAGCATGCTGACAGCATCTGGTGCAGAGCAAGCATGGCTGCTGTTAGCTGACAGAGGGGACACTAGGGTGGTTCGCTCAGCAGCGTTTGAATAATATGCATGACATCCAATATGACAACTAAGCCAGAAGTAAGCTCGGTTTACGTTGCTGTATACCACGGTGGAGAATCATTACAATTAGGTGAATTCAATATAGGACAACCTGTGCGCCGATTCTGTCTTAGTCACAATAAGCACACACAGATATCGGAACTCCAAGTAGGATGGGCCAATGAGAGGAACTAAGCCCCTATAAAAGGAACAGGCAGTTTGGCATGGGTGTAAGTTAAATGAGTTGGCAAGTGAGTTACTGTGGTTGCAGGGGACAAAGTGGTGGCAGCAGAAAGGCGGCGAGAGAAATCTGATGAATCCAGTGGAGTCCTCACGAATTCCCTGACTGTGGCCTTCTCCCATGTGGCCAGGGAACGGAAGCCCCTAACTGATCCTGACCCTGGGGGGGGGGGCTGTATGATGGAGGATCACATGGGAGGAGACAGCTACGGGGGTGGGCGGGTGTTGGTCGTGACTTCACTGGATGAGATGCAGTATTCCCCACTTGCCCATGAGGACCCTCTAATACCCGAAGCCTTGATAGCATATTGTCAGGTATTGGTTTCCCCTTGTAGAGGAAGTAAAGAAACACCACCCCTCTTTGGCCTAGACACACAAAGCTCCAACAGAACTTATTTTGCTTCTAATACACCTTTGTATGAAGATGTTCGCTCATGTAAAACTAATGAGAAAAACGACCTAAATGCTATAAATCTGATGACAACTATGAACTCCAACTCCCATAATCCCCTAAATACTGAGACGAGGAGGATGAAGGATTTGGTACAAAGTAACAGAAACATGAAGCTGAATGTGCACACTAGTTGTTCTAAAGAAATGCCTGTGCACAGGACTTTTAAAGCTGGCAACAGGTGGAAGCAGCATAGTAGAAGACATCAGCTTCTAAGAGAAGGCTTTTCGAGTGGGGGAGACACGTAGCAGTGTGGCAGAGCAGAGGCGTCCTCAGAAGGAGAAATGCAGAGTGAGAGCAGGAAGTGCTGTGGAGACAACGGGAGCCGTAACAGAGTTCCTGGCTGCTCAGCAGTTTGAAGAAGCAGCGTTGAAGAGAAGGTCCGCGGAATGGCCCTCTTGTCCCCTATGCGCATGTTAGCCCGAAGGATGAGAAATGAGAGATGCCAGTCGCTGTTTGGCGAACTCCCAGGTGGACCAGTGTATTCAACATATGGGAACAGATACTCACTTGGACAACCATTCAAACCCTATCCAGCTGATGTCTTCGCAGATGCAGGAGCCTAAAACACTGGATCAGGTTGACTAATGATAATGTCGAGCCATGCTGACGTGATTAGTCACAAAGTAAACTTGCATTCCTGCACGAAGCTACGAAGACACACAAATACATATATGAAGAACATACATACACTGTTCTGTAAATAGAGAACAGATACATATACATACTGTCAGAATCCTTTCCTTTTCACTAGCCTAACCTAAAAATGCAAGAAAGTAATGTTCACACGGAGCAAATGTGCAACTGCTTTATTGCAACTAACCATATGGAGCTATAGGGACGTATAAGGAAACTGGAAGGGCTCGAGTACTCCTAACATCTAAAGAGAATAAAACAATATATAGGGAAAACATAGAATGACTGTAGTGAATTCACATGAAGCCACAGGCCTCAAAATAGGGAAGAAGAGATGCAGACTCTACAGCGTGAAGCACAAAGCCAGTGCTCACAGCCAAGGACAAAGTCGGGGGGAAAATTCCTGGCTGCCGGGGCAGGGAGCCACCTGCAAAATAACAGAATAAAATCCTCACTAATTGCAGAGTGAAATGCTCAGTTTTGTGATCCTCGCACACGTGACTCAGCCGAACAATGGCCATTTACCTGCAGTGGGAAGAGTAGCTGTTCCCAACGAAGCAGACAAGATTGATACAATCTTGATACAAGCCCTCCAATCTTGACTCTAATCTCCCTTCTGTCCTCATTTTCCTCGACCAATCCTCTGCTTTTGACATGGTCAACAATGCCATTCTGCTCAAACACCTCTGTGACAACCTGGGTATCAAAGATCAGACCCTAGAATGGTTGACCTCCTTTCTCTTGGACCGACCCTCTAAGGTCCAACTGGGGTCTTTCCTCTCTTGTATCTCTTTCTCTGTGTTCTCAGGGGTCTAACCTCTCTTCCTGGCTGTTCAACCAATACCTGGCACCTCTTGCCCACTGCATCGCTGCTTTCTGTTTCAATTTTCAGTGTTATGCGGATGACACCCAGCTCTCTTTCAGGCTACTCAGCAACCTCTGCTCCTTCTCTCATACCAGATTGTCTGGCTGCAATTCAGGAATGGGGTGCCACCAACGTTCTCTGCCTTAATGCCAGTAAGACTGAGATCCTCCTCATTGGGACACCTGCTCCCTCCTTGCCTCTCTCTCTCTGGCCACCCACTCTGGGCCCTCTTCCTACTCCTTCCACCCTCTCCTTCTCTCTTCACATTTCTGACATCCCTAAGAAGTCAAACTATCGAGCTGCATCTCCTCAGGAGGTATTCTTCCTTTCATCTCCTTCCCCCAGAAGCTCACTGTCTCTGGCCCTCTCTAGGCTGGACTACTGCAACAACCTCTTTCTAAATCTGCCTGCCTCAACTCTTTGACCTTTACAACTTATCCAGAACAGGACTGTAAGACTTGTCCTCGGCCTCAAGCCCAGAGATTGTATCTCTCCAGCACTGAAGTCTCTTCACTGGCTCCCTGTGGCTGCAAGGATCAAGTTCAAGACCCTGTGCGCATCGTTCACAAGGCTTTCTGGGGCGTAGGGCTGCTCTACCTCCAACTTTATCTTCCAAATCATCTTCCTTCTGGAGCTCTCCGCTCATCCACCTCCAACTCTCTCAAGGTCAGACACTTCTCCAAGCAGAGAGTTGGGGACAGATCTCGCTCCTCGGCTGGGGCCTACCTCTGGAATGGCCTCCCTGCCTCTCTCAAACTTGAGAAGAACCACTTCCAGTTTCCGGAAGCAACTCAAGACCTTCCTTTTCGCTTCTGCCTTCACTCTTTCCTGCCCTTGCTGATGTACCTGAATACTCTATGCACTGGTCACCTGGATACCCTCTGAACTCGGGACCAGGCTCCTGCATGTCCATTTGCCCTTGCACTGCCTCCAGGCTCCTCCAGCACTTAAGGGTCTGTTCCTGCAACCCTGCAGTCTCTTCTCTCTGCACTAGTAAGATCGTTGTTTTGTCCGTTTCCCTCTCCTTGTCTTGTCGTGCCTAGAAACACTTGTTTGCAGGCCCGTTATAAATTCCATACCATATCATGTGATGTCCACTGAACATTGCAACCTGCAGGCACTCTCCCAGGCTAGGTGGCTTTAACAGTGGCAAAAATGGCGAAACACAGTCTTTCTCATTGCTTTGAAAAGGTACACTGAGCGCTGTGAACAGAACATGGTCCCAGGCCCGGGAGACCTGCTCCAGCCAATCAAGACGCTCAAAGCATGGGGTGGTGTGCGAAGATGCAAGGGCCAATGGTCATCCTATGACCCTGCAACAATGTAATAGATAGTTTTTGGGGCAGTCTCAGGTGAACCCACCTGATATGGGAAGACCAATTGAATAACTCATATAGGGGATCTCTATAGGTGCTATTACCCGAGCTACCCAATGGGTTTGGTTCTTAGGTTTTTTGGGGAGGGTTGGAGATTGTGACATCACTACAGGATAAAAACTAGTGACATGGGTCCAGGAGCTGTGATTGCCAGTGATTCTGATGTTTCGTGTATTATCGCTGTCTGGTTGGAAAATAAAGGACAGTTCTAATTTGCACCATGTCTGAGTCCTCTGTCATTGCCAGGGGAGGGTTTGATGGGCCTTGGGTACTCTGCTAAGCTGTGATTTTGTGGTGTGAACCCCCGGTCCTCTAGCATACTATTACCAAGTGGTAGCAGAGGATGGTTCACTATGTTCGATCGGCACGGAGCTGTATCTTCCGTCGCAACTACTGGAGGGCTGTGAGGTGACCCACGGAAGACGAGAATCACACGGAAGGTGCACCCTGTGAAGAGGCCATCAGGAGCCACCTTGGTGAAAGTCTTGCCCACTCTTCGTGGGACGCCCAGCAGAACAGAAGGGCAGAGTGGCAGATTTGGGGAGAGCCGGTGGCCAAGCGGCATCAGCTCATCACAGAGTGCAAGTATGGACTCAGCCATATAGCAAATATGGGAAGTAGTGAACAGATGTTGGGTGTGGGATGGTATTGAGCATTGGGTGATAAGACACAGAGGTGGATGTTAATTTTTTGTGGTTAGGGAACATTCGATCTTGAGATGACCAGTTGCAGCAGTTGGCCTAGACGATTGACTCAAGGGTATGAATAACAGAAGGTATGTAAATATTGGATTTCCTGTGGGTTGGGTGTTGTAGCTCGGGTCATGGATGACGGTAATTCCTGTGTATAGGGCTTAGCAAATGTAGTTAGCTTGAATCACAGATGGTGTCCTTCTGGTAAGTCTTGCAGAGGTGTTTTATCTACAAGGCGGTACAGATTGAGCATGTGAAATATTGGTATCCCCTGTTAGGAGGCAGTAAAATGGCTGTGGATATATGTTGTTTGTATTTGTGGGGTTATTAGTGTCATTGGGAAATGTTTTGGTCAATATTGTGAGTGGGCGGGTATCAGCGATTCTGTTTCTTTCACTTATGCATTATAGAGGTGACGTCACCAGTGAGGCTTGTCAATAAGACTCGGAGAGCACGAAGAGGTGCCAAACTTTTTTGACGATCAAGCAAGATTGGTGGGTGTGCCTGAGAAGGTGGAGAGTTGTAGAAGGGCGGTGCATGGAGCCCTCCCATGATATTGGTTGAGAGCCGGAAAGGCTTATAATTTCATGGATTGGACTGTTATTTGACTATTTGAAGTTAACATAAAGTAAAGTGCATTTGTTTGATAACAGCTGAAGTGTCGAAAGCCCCAACTTGGGGTCAAGTAAGTATTAAAGTAATGTATTGTGGCAGCAATGTGGGGGGCACATACCTACAGCACATGTGCTGGTCCCTTCTGTGATATAAGGACACCATTTGTAAATACAACACAGTAATGGAAATGAAGCACAAATGGTAAACTGCCTAAACCATGGCCAAAAGGTGGGAGCTTCTCCAAATGTGTGCAGCAACCATTATACGCATATATACACAAGAGCTCAGCGAGATCCAGGCATGCATAAAAGAGAGCCACATAGGGATGAAACCGGGACAGGAAGGACCTAATAAGGAAGTAATGGGTTATAAGGAAATGAGTGAAGCAAGGGAATGGGCAGCGATAATGGAAGAAGTAGAGAGACGAGAGAAGGAGGAAAAGGAGAAGCATGAAAGAGTACGAAGGGAGAAACAGAAAGGAAGAAGCATGAGAGCACAAACAGCGGAAGATGCAGAGACAGAGAGAGCTCGAGGATATGGTGAGAAAAAGGGCAGAAGAAGAGAGGAAAAAGCAAATACAGATAAAGGAGGAGAAGAGGCAGGTGGAAGAGGAACGGCTCCTTAGAGTGGGCCAGCGCAGGGAAGAGGATGAGCGCGCTCTGAGGGAAGTGCGAGTAAAGTTGGGTTTTTGTGATAATGAAGGGGGAGAGGAGCAAGGAGAGCGAGACCGAAGCAGGAGATAAAGTAGGTCAGCCATGCTGCCAGACAGAGACAATATCGGGTCCTCCATAAGGGGGAAGTGCGGAAGCTTGATTGACATAAAAGAAGGGCAGCAGGAAGGCGTAGTATTGAGGAGATTAAGGTTCCAAGATAATCTCGACAGTGATGTGGCGATACCGGGTTGGACGATGACTTAGTAGGGAGTGAGGACGAGGAAGTAGGGCGACCTGCCCATCGGACTATAGGGAGGAGCCCGCACTGAGACACGATATAGGAAGCCAACAAGGACACGGGTGGACTATGGGGTGAAAATGATGAGAGGACACATCGCTCTTGGGCTATATCACTCAGCGCAGATAGCTTTTCTCCATTTATGCAGAGGCTCAGGGACCTTCCAGCATGGAGTAGGGAAAAACTGGCAAGGGTGTTCACCGCCACCAAAGATACCAGGAGACAGGGTGGGAAGACAGGCCTAACGCAATGCCCATTATTGGAGAAGGGAGGGGGGCAACCTTAATACATACCATATCAACAGATTGACAAAGACAACTTGAGGTGTAAGCTACCCTTGTTGACCGCGGGAGAGGTGAAATGGATATACGAGATAGAAAGGCCCACAGCGGGCACGTAGATATGAAAAGTTTACTTTCGGCGATTCTCAGGGAGGGTGCAGATGACGTATGGAAAAAGGCCAGCTACCTAGGAGTCACCACCCAGAACACAACGGTTCGCCGCTTAACAACTGTAGAGCAGCCGTGTGGTGTGCTTTATGTGTACAGTACCCAGACACCTCAGGCATTAGCGTGATTATGGCATGCAAAATGTGGGAAGACGAAGACCCCTTGCAGTACATTCAAGCCATTTAAGAGAAATGGAGACTTGAAATGCGAGAATCGTGGGACAATACAGTGGGATTATTCTATCATATACTAGGTCAAGGACTGCCGGAGCCGGTGCAAAGGGAGCTCAGGAAGTTAGTGGGGATGGAGGCCAAACTGTGGTCCGAAATTCAACTCACTATTGTGCACTATTGTAGGCTAATGCAAGAAAATGCAAGAAAGAAGCGCGAGGAACGGAAGCGGAAAGAGGCAAAGTTAGTGCATAGGAAGTTGTCAAAATATACAATGGAAGGGGCAATGTTAACGAGCATGGAAGGATAAGGTGTCCCACAATGCACAGTACAAACCTCCACCCATAGGGGGAGGCTTCACGGAGCGGGTGACGCATATCACGGGTTCAGAGGAAGAGGGGGGCCACCAATGGGCCGAGGGTATGGACACCAGATGCAGCACAGCCAAGAGGGATTTTCAGGAGGGTATCAGATGCCAATGGGGGGACCACCTCAGTGCTGGGTATGTGGACAGATAGGAAATATTTCAAGGGTGTATAGAAGCAGGGGGGTGCAACAGAATGGCAGGATGCAATATCAGCCCACTTATCAGGGAGAACAGACTGACTACTATTCTCGGGACCAAACACAACAAGTGCAGACATCGGACACACACCCGCAGGCATACCAACCCATTACACAGACATCCCATGTGCAGGTGCCTGCACGTCCATACTCACAGGCACCACATACACCACAGATGCAGAATAATACGCAGTCATCATAAATGGCACAGCAAAGTGATGGGACACTGACACGCACAGACTCCATGAGAATGACTCCCATTTGGAAATTGGGAGGGGTGACTGTTGTGAGGGGCAACCCATTCACAGGGAACGGAATCTCATTACACCCACAATAGGACAGCCCACAGACAGACCTGATGTGTTCCATCCTATCGATTACACCCAACCCGGCAGAGGAACCATGTATAGGGGTGATGATAGGTGACAAGACCTTCTCCTTTCTTTTAGACACAGGGGCGACTAGATCTTGCATCCGGGAGGGAAGGTATCCAATGTCAGACAATGCCACGAATACACAGAGATTTTCTGGGGCAATGGATTTGGTCCCTTTTACAGATGATCTTACACTTTCTATAGGGGAGCATGCCTTTGCTCTACCCTTGTTGTATTCCTGACAGACACCGGTAAACATAATGGGAAGAGACATTATGAGCAAACTTAACATGGACATCTAATTCACTGACCAAGGGATAGTGTGTTCCACACCTGGGATTCACCTCCTAAACGTGAGGGAAATTATTCAAGCCTATTGCGGACGCAGGGTACAGAGGGGGTGCCAGCAGATGAAGAACTATTCCAATATGGAGTAGAGGTAATAATAGCATGGCTCCCGGTGATTCAGGGAAAACTATGGCGCCTTCCACATGAGTACATATTCAGACCAGAACTACCATTAGACGAGCCAGAGGGGACGGTGATCCCACTAGAACTGGAGGAGGTAATAGTGGGGGAAGACAGGATAACATTTCATGGGACAGATAACACCAGAGGAGCATGGAGGACAGTGATTGCAGCGGGACAAGAGTACAGGCTGACTACCGCCAATGACAGAGAATTGTTCAAAGACAACCGATCGGATCACGAGGTGGTGTTAGACATTAGCATTACATACTGGGTGAAAATATACTACAGAAAGGTACCACAGATAATGGTGACGATGCTAGAAACACCGCCATCATTTCCCGAGGAAGACTTGGCCAAGTTCCCCAGTGTTTTATGGACAACAAGTCCCTATGACGTGGGGCTTTTGAAAGGAATAGGAGCATGGAAGATAAAGCTTAAGCCCGGAGCCATTCTAACAAGAGCAAAGCAATACACTTTGTCGAGAGAGGTAGATGAGGGCATTTACGAGATCATTGCAGCCCTAGTTAAGCAAGGCATTCTAATACTATCAGTCACCGTGCAACACATCGGTGTACCCTGTGAAAAAGGCAACAGGGGAGATGTGGCGTTTTATACAGGATTTGCACCCTTTGAACTATATTGTCCAAGCAGAATTTCCTCTAGTTCTGAACCCAGCACGCCGGCGCACAGGTCATCCAACAGCGTGCGCCACGGCCACTGCGAAATCGCACATAGCGCGGCGCACATCACAAAAGTAGGTGGAACACGGGGCGTAACACTCGGAATGGGGAACAACGCGTGAAAATATGGGCGTCACAGGGGGAAGTACAGGAGGCAAGTGCGCGGAACGCCCACACGCTCGCCTACAACCCGTATTCATGGAATCGAATAGGGCAAACCAGCGCACGGTCAAAGACGTGCACAGGGCCAAACAAGTACGCCACAAGAAAGCAGGCGGTAGCGCCCCTGAGTCTGAAAAAAATGTGCACCAAAATGTGCGCTAACAAAAAGCACCCATATACACCCATGATGAATGGGCCATACAGTCGCCCTCTAGGACAAATGAGGTGCAAAGGGGCACCGACAAACACGGACACCCACTGTGTGAAAAATAGCGTGTGCGCGTGTTCCTGGGTGCGCGGGAAGTTCCACATGTGATTAGCCTGGGTACGTTTACTTCGGGGTGCGCGGGAAGTTCCACACGCAATTAGCCTGGGTACGTGTACTACGGGGTGCGCGGGAAGTTCCACACGCGAATGGCCTGGGTACTTCGGGTGCGCGGGAAGTTCCACACGCGATTGGCCTGGGTACGTGTACTTCGGGGTGTGCGGGAAGTTCCACACGCGATTGGCCTGGGTACGTGTACTTCGGGGTGCACGGGAAGTTCCACACGCGATTGGCCTGGGTACGTGTACTACGGGGGGCGTGGGAAGGTCCACACGCGATTGGCCTGGGTAGGTGGGGGTGCGCGGGAAGTTCCACACGCCGTGTACTTCGGGGTGCGCGGGAAGTTCCACACGCGATTGGCCTGGGTACGTGTATTCCGAGGTGCGCGGAAGATTCACACGCGATTTCTGCAGGGTACGTGTATTTCGGTGGTGCCGGGGAATGCTACACGTGATTTGGCCATGTGGGTCCTCCCAGGTGTTCCCTCTACACCCTCCACGGCCCCTGCAGGCATTCCACACCACAGGGTACTACCCTGCACCCCTGCTCATGTCCCACAGGCAACCCATCCACCATGGCCATGCCCACCAGCCAACCCACATGTCACCTTGCACTACTGATCACCAACACATGTCTCCCATCACCCCCACCCCCCAGCAGTGCAGGGGCAGCCTCCACCAGGCCCCCACTCATGCCTCCCACCACCCAGCATTGCAGGGGCAGCCTCCACCAGGCCCCCACTCATGTCTCCCATCACCCCCACCCCCCAGCAGTGCAGGGGCAGCCTCCACCAGGCCCCCACCCATGTCTCCCACCACCCCCACCCCCCAGCAGTGCAGGGGCAGCCTCCACCAGGCCCCCACTCATGTCTCCCATCACCCCCACCCCCCAGCAGTGCAGGGGCAGCCTCTACCAGGCCCCCACTCATGTCTCCCATCACCCCCACCCCCCAGCAGTACAGGGGCAGCCTCCACCAGGCCCCCACCCATGTCTCCCACCACCCCCACCCCCCCAGCCACCAGGGGCAGCCTCCACCAGGCCCCCACTCATGTCTCCCATCACCCCCAGCCCCCAGCAACCAGGGGCAGCCTACACCAGGCCCCCACTCATGTCTCCCATCACCCCCAACCCCCAGCAGTGCAGGGGCAGCCTCCACCAGGCCCCCACCCATGTCCAACTCATGTCTCCCATCACCCCCACCCCCCAGCAGTGCAGGGGCAGCCTCCACCAGGCTCCCACTCATGTCTCCCTGCACCCCCACCCCCAGCAGTGCAGGGGCAGCCTCCACCAGGCCCCCACTCATGTCTCCCATCACCCCCACCCCCCCAGCAGTGCAGGGGCAGCCTCCACCAGGCCCCCACCCATGTCTCCCATCACCCCCACCCCCCAGCAGTGCAGGGGAGCCTACACCAGGCCCCCACCCATGTCTCCCAGCACCCCCACCCCACAGCCACCAGGGGCAGCCTCCACCAGGCCCCCACTCATGTCTCCCATCACCCCCACCCCCCAGCAGTGCAGGGGCAGCCTCCACCAGGCCCCCACCCATGTCTCCCACCACCCCCACCCCCAGCAGTGCAGGGGCAGCCTCCACCAGGCCCCCACTCATGTCTCCCATCACCCCCACCCCCCAGCAGTGCAGGGGCAGCCTCTACCAGGCCCCCACTCATGTCTCCCATCACCCCCACCCCCCAGCAGTACAGGGGCAGCCTCCACCAGGCCCCCACCCATGTCTCCCACCACCCCCACCCCCCAGCCACCAGGGGCAGCCTCCACCAGGCCCCCACTCATGTCTCCCATCACCCCCAGCAACCAGGGGCAGCCTCCACCAGGCCCCCACTCATTTCTCCCATCACCCCAACCCCCAGCAGTGCAGGGGCAGCCTCCACCAGGCCCCCACCCATGTCCAACTCATGTCTCCCATCACCCCCACCCCCCAGCAGTGCAGGGGCAGCCTCCACCAGGCTCCCACTCATGTCTCCCTGCACCCCCACCCACAGCAGTGCAGGGGCAGCCTCCACCAGGCCCCCACTCATGTCTCCCATCACCCCCACCCCCCAGCAGTGCAGGGGCAGCCTCCACCAGGCCCCCACTCATGTCTCCCATCACCCCCACCCCCCAGCAGTGCAGGGGAGCCTCCACCAGGCCCCCACCCATGTCTCCCACCACCCCCACCCCACAGCCACCAGGGGCAGCCTCCACCAGGCCCCCACTCATGTCTCCCTACACCCCCACCCCCAGCAGTGCAGGGGTAGCCTCCACCAGGCCCCCACCCATGTCTCCCATCACCCCCACCCCCCAGCCACCAGGGGCAGCATCCACCAGGCCCCCACTCATGTCTCCCATCACCCCCACCCCCCAGCAGTGCAGGGGTAGCGTCCACCAGGCCCCCACCCATGTCTCCCACCACCCCCACCCCCCAGCCACCAGGGGCAGCCTCCGCCAGGCCCCCACTCATGTCTCCCTGCACCCCCACCCCCCAGCAGTGCAGGGGCAGCCTCCACCAGGCCCCCACCCATGTCTCCCATCACCCCCACCCCCCAGCCACCAGGGGCAGCCTCCACCAGGCCACCACTCATGTCTCCCATCACCCCCACCCCCCAGCAGTGCAGGGGCAGCCTCCACCAGGCCCCCACCCATGTCTCCCACCACCCCTACCCCCCAGCAGTGCAGGGGCAGCCTCCACCAGGCCCCCACTCATGTCTCCCACCACCCCCACCCCCCAGCCACCAGGGGCAGCCTCCACCAGGCCCCCACTCATGTCTCCCACCACCCCCCAGCCACCAGGGGCAGCCTCCACCAGGCCCCCACTCATGTCTCCCATCACCCCCACCCCCCAGCAGTGCAGGGGCAGCCTCCACCAGGCCCCCACCCATGTCTACCACCACCCCACCCCCCCAGCAGTGCAGGGGCAGCCTCCACCAGGCCCCCACTCATGTCTCCCATCACCCCCACCCCCCAGCAGTGCAGGGGGAGCCTCCACCAGGCCCCCACCCATGTCCAACTCATGTCTCCCATCATCCCCACCCCCCGCAGTGCAGGGGCAGCCTCCACCAGGCTCCCACTCATGTCTCCCTGCACCCCCACCCCCCAGCAGTGCAGGGGCAGCCTTTACCAGGCCCCCACCCATGTCTCCCATCACCCCCACCCCCAAGCCACCAGGGGCAGCCTCCACCAGGCCCCCACTCATGTCTCCCACCACCCCCACTCCCCAGCCACCAGGGGCAGCCTCCACCAGGCCCCCACTCATGTCTCCCACCACCCCCAGCCCCCGGCCACCAGGTGCAGCCTCCACCAGGCCCCCACTCATGTCTCCCTGCACCCCACCCCCAGCAGTGCAGGGGCAGCCTCCACCAGGCCCACACCCATGTCTACCACCACCCCCACCCCCCCAGCAGTGCAGCGGCAGCCTCCACCAGGCCCCCACTCATGTCTCCCACCACCCCCACCCCCCAGCAGTGCAGGGGCAGCCTCCACCAGGCCCCCACTCATGTCTCACATTACCCCCACCCCCCAGCAGTGCAGGGGCAGCCTCCACCAGGCCCCCAACCATGTCTCCCTGCACCCCCACCCCCCAGCAGTGCAGGGGCAGCCTCCACCAGGCCCCCACTCATGTCTCCCACCACCCCCACCCCCCAGCAGTGCAGGGGCAGCCTCCACCAGGCCCCCACTCATGTCTCCCACCACCCCCACCCCCCAGCAGTGCAGGGGCAGCCTCCACCAGGCCCCCACTCATGTCTCACATCACCCCCACCCCCCAGCAGTGCAGGGGCAGCCTCCACCAGGCCCCCACCCATGTCTCCCACCACCCCCACCCCCCAGCAGTGCAGGGGCAGCCTCCACCAGGCCCCCACTCATGTCTCCCATCACCCCCACCCCCCAGCAGTGCAGGGGCAGCCTCCACCAGGCCCCCACCCATGTCCAACTCATGTCTCCCATCATCCCCACCCCCCGCAGTGCAGGGGCAGCCTCCACCAGGCTCCCACTCATGTCTCCCTGCACCCCCACTCCCCAGCAGTGCAGGGGCAGCCTTTACCAGGCCCCCACCCATGTCTCCCATCACCCCCACCCCCAAGCCACCAGGGGCAGCCTCCACCAGGCCCCCACTCATGTCTCCCACCACCCCCACTCCCCAGCCACCAGGGGCAGCCTCCACCAGGCCCCCACTCATGTCTCCCACCACCCCCAGCCCCCGGCCACCAGGTGCAGCCTCCACCAGGCCCCCACTCATGTCTCCCTGCACCCCACCCCCAGCAGTGCAGGGGCAGCCTCCACCAGGCCCACACCCATGTCTACCACCACCCCCACCCCCCCAGCAGTGCAGCGGCAGCCTCCACCAGGCCCCCACTCATGTCTCCCACCACCCCCACCCCCCAGCAGTGCAGGGGCAGCCTCCACCAGGCCCCCACTCATGTCTCACATTACCCCCACCCCCCAGCAGTGCAGGGGCAGCCTCCACCAGGCCCCCACTCATGTCTCCCTGCACCCCCACCCCCCAGCAGTGCAGGGGCAGCCTCCACCAGGCCCCCACTCATGTCTCCCACCACCCCCACCCCCCAGCAGTGCAGGGGCAGCCTCCACCAGGCCCCCACTCATGTCTCCCACCACCCCCACCCCCCAGCAGTGCAGGGGCAGCCTCCACCAGGCCCCCACTCATGTCTCACATCACCCCCACCCCCCAGCAGTGCAGGGGCAGCCTCCACCAGGCCCCCACCCATGTCTCCCACCACCCCCACCCCCCAGCCACCAGGGGCAGCCTCCACCAGGCCCCCACTCATGTCTCCCTGCACCCCCACCCCCCAGCAATGCAGGGGCAGCCTCCACCAGGCCCCCACCCATGTCTAGCACCACCCCCACCCCCCAGCAGTGCAGGAGCAGCCTCCACCAGGCCCCCACTCATGTCCCCCTGCACCCCCACCCCCAGCCGTGCGATTTGCCTGGGTACGTGTACTTCGGGGTGCGCGGGAAGTTCCACACGCGATTGGCCTGGGTACGTGTACTACGGGGTGCGCGGGAAGTTCTACACGCGATTGGCCTGGGTACGTGTACTTCGGGGTGCGCGGGAAGTTCCACACGCGATTGGCCTGGGTACGTGTACTTTGGGGTGCGCGGGAAGTTCCACACGCGATTAGCCTGGGTACGTGTACTTCGGGGTGTGCGGGAAGTCCCACACGCGATTGGCCTGGGTACGTGTACTTCGGGGTGCACGTGAACTTCCACACGCGATTGGCCTGGGTACGTGTACTACGGGGTGCGCGTGAACTTCCACACGCAACTGGGCCTGTGAGAGTGGGGTACATGTATTCCAGGGGTGGGCGGGAATATTTACCCGCGACTGGGCCTGGGAGAGCGTGCTACGTGTATTCCTGGGGTGGGCGGGAAGATTCACACGTTCGCCTACGACGTGCCGAAAAATAAATGGTCCAATCCTGAGACACGTACGCCAGCATGAAGCAGGCGTACGTCGACCCGCGCAGCATAAAAGTGCACGCAAACAACAAACAAGCTCATATGCCAGGATGAATATACCATTCCTAGCAGCAGTGGCCATGGGTTACCAAAGGAGGAGTAGGAGGATAGTGAGGGCCCGAATTTTCACTCCCAGAACCAGCCTTTTTGGGATGCCTGATGACCAGGTGTATGGGAGGTACAGGTTTCCCCCACACATAATACTGGACCTGGTCAGTGAGTGGGAGGATGACCTCACATCACCCACCCTGTGCTCCCAAGCACTCAGCCCCCTGGAGAAGTTCTTCAATGTACTGCACTTCTTGGCCACAGGATCATTTCAGCGGACAAGTGCCATAGTGGGTGGGGTGTCACAGGCCACGCAGTCACGCTGCCTACACCAGGTCTTGAACATCATCACTGCATGCCCATCAGTCCATAGGCACATATACCTGCCCAGGACACCTGCAGAAAGGCAGGCTGCCACCCTCGATTTCTACGGTGTGGCACAATTCCCAAAAGTGCTGGGTGCCATTGACTGCACCCATGTGGCACTACGTCCCCCCAGGGCATCTGAGCACATCTATAGGAACCGCAAGCACTGGCATTCCATCAACATGCAGGTAGTATGTAATGCTAAGGGAATCATCACCTCAGTATATGCCAACTATCCAGGGTCCACCCACGACAGCTTCATTTACCGAATGTCTACCCTAAGCCGGGACCTAGAAGCTGGGCGTCATGGCGATACATGGCTGCTTGGTGAGTATGAATGCCAGTGCACATGCATGCCTGTCAGATGCAGAGTTATGTCACTACCCCACTAATGATACCCATCACCTCCTCATCAGGGGACAGTGCCTACCCTCTGAGCACCCACATGATGACGCCAATTCGGAACCCCATCACGCCTCCAGAGGTAAGATACAACACAGCCCATATTGCAACCCGGGGCATAGTGGAGCGCACATTCGGAGTGCTCAAGTCACGCTTTCGCTCCCTTGACCGTTCTGGCGGGCAGCTGTTATATGCGCCCCCAGTAGTGTGCAGGATCATAGTGGCAGCATGTGTCCTGCACAATGTTGCAACACCCCGGGGCCTGGCTGTGGACATGGTGGTGCCCCCACATCCCCAACCACATGCACGGCCGCTGCGCATGGGAGGGGAGAGGGCATGGGGTGAGGCAGCCCGTACGCAGCTGGTGGCTAATTACTTCACATAGAAATCACACCCCAGTGGAGTGCACACAGGCCTGGCACATACCATCTGATAAGCAATGATGACTCGACCTGACAATTAAGACGAACAAAGGGACTGTCAACTGTCAGAACCATAGCAGCCTGAGATTGTTCATGTGGAAGTGTCACAATGTGTGCATCCCTACCTACACAAACACCACCAATGCAGTGTTATGGAAAGACACTTCCATGCTGCATAAATGAATACCCACTTGCAAAATACTACATGAAAACAGTGCCATGTCACCCACCCCCTCCCCGGCACGGCCACACAACACACCTTGGCATGTCATGCAATGTGAGAGGAAAGAAATTAATACCCACAACATGACCCAAGTGTCAGCAGCTACAGTGTCCCTAATGGAAACATGTCCACACATGAAATGCTCACAGTAATGCAGGACCTACAACCCACATCACCAAATACTTACCAAGAATACCAATCACCTACACAACCTACCTTAAACATGACATTACAGACTTAAAAATTAGCTAGCCTCACCACCTGATGGTGACAGCCCTCCAAACGTTTCCAAGTATACAGTGTTAGCGCCACGCAAGAGTGTAGGTGCACTGCTTACAACATGGACTCCAGTTCCAAGGTGGACCGCATTGTGAAGACATGAGGAATGGACCTGCAAATATGGAGGATGAGATGGATGCAGAGGCACATATCAATACACCACGCAGTGTACAATACAACAACAATATGCACTATGAATGTATACATAGTATTGACTACAGACTGCCCACACAGCTCATGGGAGTCCAATGTCACCATGTACGTCAATGTCACTTGGGCACACCCTTTGCAAGCCCATGAAACGGGAAGCAGGAGGGGTGTGTGTGACAAAAACCCAAGCATCTGAACCAAATCCATGACAAGCCTGCATGTGCCCAGCCACAATGCAGCGTATGCCCACGGGAGCCACACAAGGCAAACACTGTCCCAAAAAAAAAAATATATATATCAGAAATGGCCATTAATGGGCCCAGGGGTTGGGGGAGGCCACCCAGGAGGTCTGAGGACAGGGTGCACACCAAAACCCACCTGTGTGGATCTTGGGGGAAAAAAACACCTCCATGGGCTCATGGCCTACACGGCTACCCTATTGTGAGAGTATCACTGCTGTCGCTATCCTCACCCTCTGCAGCTGCATCAGGAGGTGGTGGCCCTATGGGAGGCAGTCCACGCAAAGCCCTAGTCTGTTCCTCCATGGCTGCAAGCATGCGGGTGTGGTAGGTCTCGTTCTGGAGGATAAGTGTGCGGAGGTCCCCATGCAACAACTCACGGGATGCCCGGACCTCCGCCCTAGTTGCCTGCATCTCAGCTGAGAGCGTACGGGTGAGACGCTCCAGCTGCTGTTCTGTCCTTCGGTTTGTTGAAGCCTCAAGCTCAACAAGAGTCATCCTGAGGTGAAGGAGTTCCAGCCTCAAGGCTTCCCTGTGGCCCTGGGACTCTATGGAGATGGCTTCCTGCAGAGTCGCCAGTGCCGCCCGCCTGTCCCTGTCGGACGCCAACATGTCCTCCCTGTGTGACTGGCAGATGGAGTCGGTTGCCTGCTGTAGTCACTCCATCAGCCTTTCGGGGGGGACAATGGAAGTGGCCACCCTATCCATGGCCTGAGCCATCATCTCTGATGATGCTGCCTGTTGGGTTGCCATACCGTAAATGGATTGCTCCCATGCGGTATTGCCAGGTGGCGTACGGCCACCACGTCGGCGGGCACCACACCTGTCTGGGGCAAGGCGAACTGCCTTGCTGTGCCGGCACTGCCTGAGGCTGCAGGACTGCATTCCCCCTCTGATCTGCTGGCCCAGGAACAGGATCAGATGTCGCGGAGTGTGACCCTGCATCCGTAACCACCAAAGGCGTACCTGCCAACACTGACATCCCCATTGAGGGTTCTAACCCTGGTGCAGGTGGGTCGGACAGAACAGAATCCCTCCCAGGAACACTCACCTGCGACGGCACGTAGGTCTCATCATCCGAATCGACACCTGAATACAGCTCAGGGGAGGTGCAGCCAGAGACACCCCTTGAGAGCACGACCTGCAGCAGTTGTGGGTTCTCACCCACCACCACACCACGTCCCTCACTGGTGGTCGGTCGGCCCTCAGAAACCCTCCTGGGTCTGCACCATCTCCACAACCCCAGCAGTATCAAGTGCGTCTTCCCCTGCAAAGACATAAAAGAAAACAAATGGAAACAGGCATTAGCACTATGGCACACAATTAGGGCTGAGAGGCTACAGAAACAGTACTTGATTGACACATGTCCCACATGACTAAAACACTCCCATGCATGCCCCGTCACTGCGTGTGATGGGGAGGCAGATGGCACACATTGATGACACCAAGATGGAAGATGAACACATTTGCTGCATGCTGCCTAGCAGTGGCATCACACATTGGCCAGTGATTGGCAGGTCAAATACACATGCCATCACACAGATGGCATGTACCCTAGCCATGAAGTGAAGAGGGAGAGGAGGTCACCAATTGTTCATTCAGTCCAGTTTGCTCATATAATTGATTATTTTCATTGTAATGGTTCAAATGTTTAACCTGCAGCTGCCAGTCAAAAATGGTCCTATAGCACAGGGACATGTCCAAACTAATCATGTCCACGAAACTGAACCAGTCCACTGTACCATAGCCATGTCAGACATGTGACAATAGGACTGAGAAATCCAGAGTAAAAGTGGTGGTATGCAAACAATCTGCCTGAATAAACAGAGGTAAATAAGCAACAGTGTTGTGGCAAGATGACACTCCAAGGGCAACTGGCGTGGTGTTGGGCTGGATGTCTAATGTTGGCCGAAGGGGTGCTGCTATACCCAAATGCTGGTGCCAAGAATGTATAGGAAGAGGCACATGGGTGTGCCGAACCACTCAGGCACACACACCCTCCCCTGGCACCCAAACAGAAGCCCTCCCACACACACCATGCACATGGATGACACACACATGCATGTGCACTCACCGGACAATGCCTCGTAATCTGCCATTTCTCCCACGCCTTGGATCTGTTCCTCCGTGACGTAGGTCCCAGCAACCTGCTCATGTGGAGTGAGTTCTATGTCGTCTGCTGGAGACCCACCTCCAGTTACTAGAGTTGCGGCATGACTTGAGGCCAGCTTATTCTTTGCCTTGCGCTTCAGGTCATTCCAGTGCTTGTAGCATTCATTAGCTGTGCGCCTCACGATTTCAAGGGCACTTATGATGTCCGCAATGGTCTGCCAGTGTGCCTGACGTTGTGCAGGTGTGGTCTTGGATCCTGCAACAATCACCATTTTGCGGTCATGTGCGGACACATACTCTACAAGTGCATTCAGTTCGGCCTCATTGAAGCTGGGCTTCCTTGACGGGCCAGACTGTGTAGCCGTGTCTGGGGCATCAGCCTCTACTGGACGAACACTTTTCCTCTTCCGCTTGGAAGGTGGTGGGGATCCTGAGTGTCTTACGCTGCTCTGGACACTAGGGGCAGGAGCGTGGGATTGCACACTCAGCATGGGAGTTGGTGCAGGCATTACCTCAAGTGTGATGGTGTCAGGGGGAATGTCAGCCTGATGGACTTGGACTGACACTGTCCTGGATGGGTGTGTGAGAGGTGGGGTGGATGGAGCCGCAGCTGCCCCTGCAGCCTCCCCAGCCTGCCTACGTGGGGCAGCAGATGACCTAGCTGCCCCTGATCCACGTGGCCTGATGACACCAACGTTCACCGGCGCACGTGGCCTAGACCTGCTGACCTGGAAGTCAGCCATTGAGTCACCCTGTGCCAGGTCTGGTTCCACAGTGGGCTGGTCCAACAAGGGCTGAGCATGGATGGTGTCAGCCACGGTAACCTCAACCGGGGGGGGGCATGGGTGTCCCTGACTGCTCCTCCACACATGGGGGGCTAGGGGCACCCTGCAAGTCACGGGGCACGTCCCCTACTGGATCCACCACGGCCACCACTTGGGGCTCGGCCACCTTTGCCACCCTTACGGCTTGGTCGCCTCCCAGCCATGGCACTGATGTTATTGTGCGTATGGGAGTCGATGTGAATTGGGGGTCAAAGGGGTTGGGTACCAGATGGTAATCGTACCCTAGTGCTCTAGCAAGGCTGTATGTCACCCCTGGGGAAAGATGACGGGTCACGCAACGCACAGGCACCCCAAAAAAGCAAAGTAAGGTGCACGCAACCCCTCCTAGACCACGTGCGTGGAAAAATAAACCTGCACTACGCTGTGGCACCCAGAAACACAAGAATGAACGTATGCGTGTCACACGCAGCCTAGAATGACCTCTGAAGGGGTACGCGGCACACGGGGCAAGCACAGATGTTAAATACGTGCGCGACTCACTGTCTGCCAGGAAAAAAAGCGTGAAAACTATGCGCGTGTGCGCGTTGGCAACACCCCCGCCAAAAGAAGAATTGTACACTGTCTGAGGAGACAGGACAACAGTAGAAGGGAACGCTGTTTGAGGAAACAGGCCCAGGAAAAAGAGGAAAAGAGAAAAAGCTGTCAGAGGTAACAGGGAGTACGAACTGGAAACGCCGTGAAGTAAATCGCGTGTGAACCAACAAGAAGTACAGATTTCACCCACTTGCTCTCCACGAAAAGCACGTACAAGGAAATGGCGTTCTACACGTACCTTTTATACACACGTCACAGACGCGCATACGCGATGAGGCCATTTCCACCAATTACGCGCTTTGACACTCGGACGTGTATCTCTTCATTTTTACACGCGCCATTCTCTACGGCCATGCGCGTGACGTCACAGCTGCGCATGGTGGCCTTTGGGCCAATGAAATCGCATATGCGAGCACACGTGGCAAAACTGCACGTCTGAGTGTCATCGCGTGTAATCGGAGGGAAGTGAGCGTACACGCGATTGGCCTGGGTACGTGTATTTCTGGGGTGCGCAGGAAGTTCCACACGCGATTGGTGGAAATCCACGTGTGCTCTGTCATCACGTGTAATGAGGGAAACACCTGCGCGTGTCACGTCAGAGACGCGCTTACGCGCCAAGGGCCTTTGGTCCAATGAAATCGCATATGCGTGCTGACGTGCATACGCGCTAAGGCCCTTTCCTCGATTCACACGCAGATGTGCAGGATTTTCACGGGCCAAATCACTCCGTATCAAGCTGGCCACGCATAAGCACACGGAAGACCACGCTCCTGCCCAGAAGGCCAAATTACTGCCCCCCAGAGCCCCGAGCACGCTCCCACCTGCCATCTGCTGCTGCCTGACTGCCTGCTGCCCACGTGCCCTGCCATTTGCTGCCTGCACATCAGCCAGGGGTGCTGTTGCTGTGACCACCCCTGCTGGAACCGAAGACTCTCGACTGGGATTCCATCGCTCCACAGCCCAGCCCCAGGACCCAGTTGCCCACCCACTCCTGCCTCTGGGGTTGTCATGTCGGGCACTGCAACATCTGGCACCACTGACAACCCCCGGCCAGAGAGGCAGAGGGGCACCAGCTTCAGTGCCAGGGAAGTTGGTGTCCTGGTGGAGCAAGTCCTGGGGCAGTATGATGCCCTCTACGGAAGTGTGCGCGCCGACAAGGAAGGACGGACTCGGATCTGGACGGACATCGTGACTGCCATCAACGCGGAGGGGGTGGCAGTCCGTGACTTCCAACATGTCAAGAAGCACTGGGAGAACTTCAGGTCCAGGACCCTGAACAAGGCCCGGCGCCTCTTGAAGGCAGCGGATGCTAAGGGGCGCCGGGGCCACTTGTCGGAAGATCAGATGAGGGTCCTGGAACGCATATTCCCAGCGCTCCACGTCCAGGTCCTTGAGAGGCAGACCCGTCTGGAGTCGAGCGGTAAGTGTACATGCATCATGATTGTAAGCTGTGTGTGGTGATGTGCCAGTAGTGTGTATGGGGCCGAGTATGGGTGGGGGTGTACAGGGCTGTGAGGCTAACACATGCGAGGGCTGTCATGTGTGAGACATGGATGGTGCTTGTGTGTGTAGGCTTGCATGCCAAATGCAGTTGTGTGGGCACACATGTTTGGATGAATGTGTATGTAAGTGGGCATGTTCGTGATGTCACGCATGTATGTTTTTTCCAGCTGCATGTATCAGCACTGTGTACATGTGCATGTGTGTGTATTTGACAAGGGTGCAACAGTGATGCAACATGGATGCATGTGACAGCGGGATGTGGAAGCCTGATTGGCAGATGTGACATGGATGCCCATCGGAACACTGCGACAGTTGGCTGAGGTGTACACATGCATGCAAGTGTGGTGGTGTGCGTGCATGTGTAGTGCACTCCCTGTGTTGCGTGTGATGTCTGGCTCACCTTTGCCTGCTCATGCTGTTGTATGTGTATGGATGGTGCTGGCAGTTGGGATGTGGCTGTGGTATGGCTCATGTGTGCAAGTTGAAATGACATGTGTGTTGCCGATTGTGATGCCATGTCTGAGGTTTGACAATGCCACTCATGTGCAACTGTCATGTGTGTATGTGTCCATTGTACAGTGCCCTGATGCCTGTGTTTAATTTCTCCCCGTCTGCAGCATCAACTGATGAAGAGGGCGGAGAAGGTGCTGTGGAGCACAGCGGCGGGGATCGCACCGCCAGCCGGAGACGCAAGGCCCGGCTCCCCTCCCATGTTGTGATCTCGTCGGGGAGTGAGGAGTCCGGTGCCGCGTCCCAGGCCGCAGCTGCCGGGGGGAGGTCCAAGAGGCACAGGTCAGAGTTGGACTCCTCGGCAGCAGAAGGGGCAGCTGGGACCCCACAGGGCCCAACGGGGGAAGATGGCACAGAGTCATCCAGGTTCGTGGGGGGTTTGGTGGAGGAGGAGACCGTGCAAGCAACAGAGACGGGGTCTGGAGGTGGGGATTCCACTGGTGCTAGTGGTGCAGTGCAGGACCAGGGACAGGAGGCAGCACAGGTGGTGCCTGTGTGCAATCCTGTCCCTGATCCTGTCACTGCATCATCTTGCACCAGCAGGGATGCCTACGTCCAGACCCGTTTTCAGGCAGGGGATGAGCTCACGACGACTGGTCTTCCTCTGCCTGCGAACGTGGCTATCCGGGTCCGGGTTGAGCCTGTCCTGACTGGTGTGGCGTTGCGTCAACGGGCCATGCGAGGTGACCTGCAGTCTTTTCATGAGGAGACTGCACGTCATCTCGAATGGCTCGTTGACCGCGTCGGCCTACTGGGACAGGTCACCCAGGCCGGATTCCTCCGTTTGATGGGGCTTGCTACGACCCCCTCCTCAACTGAACCCCCTATGCGCCAGTCGTCCTGCGTGCCATCTTCCCACCCATCAGTCACCTGGGTGCCCTGTGGAGCTGCCTCTGACAGTGCGGCCAGGCTGGTGGAGGAGGCATCCCTGCCACAGTCGGGAGTCGGACGTCCAGCAGGGGTGGCCATATCAACGACTGCACCCCAGCCAGCGGAGGATGTGCAGGCAGCAGGAGGCAGTGCACGGGCAGAGGCGCAGCAGCAGCAACGTGGTGGGAGCCATGATGGCTCGGGGCCTTCCACATCAGAGGGCCAGGCATCGGCCGGAGGGCAGGAGGACCCAGGACGGGAAGTGTCTTCCGTGTGGCAGCGGTTGGGCCACGCCATAGATGCGGAGCGGCAGCGGGCGGAAGAGGCACGGCTCACGATGGTCAGGGCAGAGAACTCCATGCAGAGGGCCCTGAGGCATGCCGAGTGCCTCACGGCAATCCGCAGGGAGTTTGGGGGGGAACATGTGGACGGCCCTGCGGACCCTCGGGGCCATGGAGGAGGAGCGCCTCCGGGACATTGAGCAGGAGTTTGATGATGCCCTGGCCCAGAACATCCCGAAGTGAGCCGTCGGACTAGCCCGCTGCCCTTGTAAATAGTTATATAGTTAGTATTAGGTTTCCTTTGGTTTGGCTTTATTTTTGGACCTTTTGTACAATGGGCCACATTTTTGTATATAGTTATTTTTTTTAGGTAGTGTTATTAGATAGGTTTCATTTCTTCGTTTGGGATCATGGACCCTGGATAGTTATCTGTACATAGTTGACTTTTGGAATTTCAATTTTTATTATGATTTCGCCATGGAGCAATGGTTTTCGATTTTAATTTGTGACTTTGGACACCTTTCCTTTGCATTATGATTTGTGGTTTAGCATTTTTTCACGGACCTGCTTTTTTTTTTGTAAAATTTCTATTATTGTTTGTTTATTTTTGATTCAATTTATGTTGCTTTTAATACATATTTTTTCTTCAAAGTTGAATGTGTAGTATCATCTCATTGGTTTCATGCATATCATGATATGGGTTTTGAGATTCACTGACACCCATTGGGTGTATGTGAGGGACATGTGTTCATTTCAAAACTTGGAATTGGGCTTCTGTCATGTTTTTGCAATTTATAAGTGGGTGGATGCAATACTCGGGTGGGTGTTTGCCATTTGGAGGCTGACCCTAAGGGCCAGGGATCTACATTGGGGTGACATGTTGGCTGGGAGACGTGAGTGGGGGCCTGGTGGAGGCTGCCCCTGCACTGCTGGGGGGTGGGGGTGGTGGGAGACATGGGTGGGGGCCTGGTGGAGGCTGCCCCTGCACTGCTGGGGGGTGGGGGTGATGGGAGACATGAGTGGGGGCCTGCTGGAGGCTGCCCCTGCACTGCTGGGGGGTGGGGGTAATAGGGGAGATGAGTGGGGGCCTGGTGGAGGCTGCCCCTGGTGGCTGGGGGATGGGGTGATGGGAGACATGAGTGGGGGCCTGGTGGAGGCTGCCCCTGGTGGCTGGGGGGTGGGGGTAATAGGGGACATGAGTGGGGGCCTGGTGGAGGCTGCCCCTGGTGGCTGGGGGGTGGGGGTGATGGGAGACTTGAGTGGGGGCCTGGTGGAGGCTGCCCCTGGTGGCTGGGGGGCAGGGGGTGATGGGAGACATGAGTGGGGGCCTGGTGGAGGCTGCCCCTGCACTGCTGGGGGGTGGGGGTGATGGGAGACATGAGTTGGACATGGGTGGGGGCCTGGTGGAGGCTGCCCCTGCACTGCTGGGGGGTGGGGGTGGGGGTGGTGGGAGACATGGGTGGGGGCCTGGTGGAGGCTGCCCCTGCACTGCTGGGGGGTGGTGGTAGACATGGGTGGGGGCCTGGTGGAGGCTGCCCCTGCACTGCTGGGGGGTGGGGGTGATGGGAGACATGAGTGGGGGCCTGGTGGAGGCTGCCCCTGGTGGCTGGGGGGTGGGGGTGATGGGAGACATGAGTGGGGGCCTGGTGGAGGCTGCCCCTGCACTGCTGGGGGGTGGGGGTGATGGGAGACATGAGTGGGGGCCTGGTGGAGGCTGCCCCTGCACTGCTGGGGGGTGGGGGTGATGGGAGACATGAGTTGGACATGGGTGGGGGCCTGGTGGAGGCTGCCCCTGCACTGCTGGGGGGTGGCGGTGGTGGTAGACATGGGTGGGGGCCTGGTGGAGGCTGCCCCTGGTGGCTGGGGGGTGGGGGTGCAGGGAGACATGAGTGGGGGCCTGGTGGAGGCTGCCCCTGGTGGCTGGGGGGTGGGGGTGGTGGGCGACATGGGTGGGGGCCTGGTGGAGGCTGCCCCTGCACTGCTGGGGGGTGGGGGTGATGGGAGACATGAGTGGGGGCCTGATGGAGGCTGCCCCTGGTGGCTGGGGGGTGGGGGTGGTGGTAGACATGAGTGGGGGCCTGGTGGAGGCTGCCCCTCGTGGCTGGGGGGTGGGGGCGGTGGGAGACATGGGTGGGGGCCTGGTGGAGGCTGCCCCTGGTGGCTGGGGGGTGGGGGTGATGGGAGACATGAGTGGGGGCCTGGTGGAGGCTGCCCATGCACTGCTGGGGGGTGGGGGTGGTGGTAGACATGGGTGGGGGCCTGGTGGAGGCTGCCCCTGCACTGCTGGGGTGTGGGGTGGTGGTAGACATGGGTGGGGGCCTGGTGGAGGCTGCCCCTGCACGGCTGGGGGGTGGGGGTGATGGGAGACAGGAGTTGGACATGGGTGGGGGCCTGGTGGAGGCTGCCCCTGCACTGCTGGGGGGTGGGGGTGGTGGGAGACATGGGTGGGGGCCTGGTGGAGGCTGCCCCTGCACTGCTGAGGGGTGGGGGTGATGGGAGACATGAGTGGGGGCCTGGTGGAGGCTGCCCCTGCACTGCTGGGGGGTGGGGGTAATAGGGGACATGAGTGGGGGCCTGGTGGAGGCTGCCCCTGGTGGCTGGCGGGTGGGGGTAATAGGGGACATGAGTGGGGGCCTGGTGGAGGCTGCCCCTGGTGGCTGGGGGTGGGGGTGATGGGAGACATGAGTGGGGGCCTGGTGGAGGCTGCCCCTGGTGGCTGGGGGGAGGGGGTGATGGGAGACATGAGTGGGGGCCTGGTG